>NC_083717.1:72000509-72641646 GCF_028564815.1 Eubalaena glacialis | reverse complement strand
AATTCCCTGGTGGTCCAGTGGTTAGCACTCCGCGCTTCCACTGCAGGGCACATGGGTTCGATCCCTCGTTGGGGAACTGAGATCCAGCATGCTGCACAGCGTGGCCAAAAAAAGCTAGCCAGAAAGTAGTGCTAGCTGAATAAATAAGCAGTCAAGTAGGAATATACAATGTTTTAATAAATGTCTGAGAGATACTTTTTAGATATTGTGTTAATAAAACAGTAAACTGAAACGACCTGCTTCTTTTCTGAAAAGGAAGTTCCATGGGACTGTATTTTGTTCACTGTGATAGCCCTATTGCCTGGCCCATAGTGGGTGCTAATAAATCTTTGTATGGATTAATAAAAGGGGGAGGAAGAAAGTAAATGTGCGAGTAATACAATGTCAGAGGAAGAAATAATCTATAAGAGTGAACAAGAGTGCATTTTAAAACATAGTCAAGTGCCCAGGAAGCTTGGATGAATGTGGTAATTGCTTGCTGCTTTGCTTTACTTTCCCACCTGTTAGTACAAACTCACTAAATTAAAGGTCCTGGCTTATGTTCATCTTTGAATCTGGAGACCATAGCACATAGTAGTTGTCATTTATTGAAAAACTGTGGTTTGCAAAGCACTGTTCTTCCCTGCACAGCAACCCAGGGGCATTATTTGCATTTTAGAAATAAAGGAAACAGAAGCTCAGAGGGGTTGGAAGAGCTTGCCCAAAGCCACACCATGGAGCTAGGATTCCAGCTCAGGAGTGTGTGACTCCAGAGCTCACAGGCATCATCTTCAGGCCAGACTCTCTAGGTGCTCAGTAAATGTGTGTGGAGTGTTTAAAAAAAAAGAGTAGGTATCAGGATGAGCTCACCAAGGAGATGGCACTGAGCTAGATGTTAAATAAAAGTAAGATTTGGATGGAGTGAAATGGGTAGGCTGGTGGTGAGGGGTAGAGCATTCAGGCAAAAGGGTAATCAGTTAAAAAACAAGAAGTGGAAACATAGAGGCATAGACAGAGTATAAGTAAGAGTTCTGGTTTTCTTCCATGTAGGATATGTTTGAAGATTAGTAAAGGATAGTAATTTGGGTCTAGGTTGTAGAGGGCCTTCGATGCTAACCTGAGATGCTTGGACTTTACTTTGGAGACAGGGTCAATCCATCAGAGGTAATTTTTAGCAGGAAAGAGGCTTGCAAACAGAAATATCCTACCTAGAATTTGAAAGAAAGTTGAGGGCTAATGATATGTTGAGGATGTTTGTCTGAAACAGAGTAATGCTCTTTTGGATGAGAATGAACTGAAAAGTCCATAAGTAAGAGCATTTTCCAAGTAGCTGAACTCTAGGACTTGATCACAGGGGGATAATTGGCTGGCTTCAATATATGTGGTAATGCATAGAAGAAAGGGCAAATATAGCTGTCAAACAAAAGATAATGCAGGAGGCTGCAAATAAGAAAAGAGTTTATTTGGGGTCTTAAGAATTGCAAGTCAGGGACTTCCCTGGTGGCTCAGTGGTTAAGAATCTGCCTGCCAATGCAGGGGACACGGGTTCGAGCCCTGGTCTGGGAAGATCCCACATGCCACGGAGCAACTAAACCCGTGCGCCACAACTACTGAGACTGAGCTCTAGAGCCCGTGAGCCACAACTGCTGAGCCCACGTGCCACAACTACTGAAACCCGTGCCTAGAACCTGTGCTCCACAGCAAGAGAAGCCACCACAATGAGAAGCCCGCACACCACGAGGAAGAGTAGCCCCCGCTCACTGCAACTAGAGGAAGCCCACGCACAGCAATGAAGATCCAATGCAGCCAATTATAATTAATTAATTAATTTTTAAAAAAAGAATTGCAAGTCAGGAGACAGATTCATGTAATCTTGAAAGAGTGTTCCAAGGAAGAAATAGACTCGGGCTTATAAAGACAAAAGGCGATGAGGTTGTTAAAAGTTGCCTGGTGAGAATTGTGATTGACATAAGTCGGAAAATATTTGTCCTTAAGGAATCAAGTTGTTTTAGAGTAGGGGTCCAATAAGTGGATAGACTGTCATGAGTTATTTTAGGGTAAAGGTTCAATAAGTGTCTTGAGTTTCTGGCAGGTGTCCTGGATGACTTCATCAGGTCAAAATGTCAGATTCCATCTCGGCTGAGCCATGCCTAAGTTACACTTCCTTAATGGCCACCCGGCTCCGTTTGGAGAGTTCTCTTAGCAATACTGACTCCATTTTGATCTTCCTTTCACATAGCTCACGAACAGATGACTCATTAATGATGTCATTTCTTTCTCTTGACATGTAATTGACGTGTAGGCTTTAGAAAAACCTTAGAGCGTGAACATCTGTGTCTATAGATCACAATTTCTACTCTGGTCTTTTGTGACATAAAATTAACTCCTGGGTGTTTTCAGTCATCTCAACTCTACACCATCACATAAACAGGCATCTGTCTTCAGGGAAACTGACCTTTGAGGGATCATCGATGGAATTAAAATGCATCATTTTAGTTTCGTCTACCATTGTCCTGAAGTTTTTTCTTTTTTAAAATCCCTCCTCTACTTTAAAGTATTTACCATCATTTGCTGAAACACTATCACTAGATGTAACAACTTGCTTTCCTCCAGCCTCAACAGTTAATGTCTTTTTAATAGTTTGCTTTTGACTTTGTATAACTGAAATAATGGTCATTTTCCCACAATATGCTTTTCCCTCACTCAACATTATATTCTTAAGACCATTTATATTATAGAACATATAAGTATTCCATTGTGTGAATACACCACAGTTTATCCATTCTGGTAATGATGAACATTTTTTGTCATTACAAACAGTGCTGCTATTAATATTCTTGTATATATCTCCTTGTACAAATACACTAAAGTTTCTCTACAGCAGTGGTTCTCAAACTTCACCATGCATTAGAATCACCTGGAGGGCTATTTAAACATAGATTGCTGGGTGTACTGTGTCAGATTCAGGAGGTCTGAGGTGGGTCCCAAGAATCTGCATTTCTTTTTTTTTTTTTTTTTTTTAGTTGTTTTGTTTGTTTGTTTATACTGCAGGTTCTTATTAGTCATCAATTTTATACACATCAGTGTATACATGTCAATCCCAATTGCCCAATTCAGCACACCACCATCCCCACCCCACCGCTGTTTTCCCCCCTTGGTGTCCATATGTCTGTTCTCTACATCTGTGTCTCAACTTCTGCCCTGCAAACCGGCTCATCTGTATCATTTTTCTAGGTTCCACATACATGCGTTAATATACGATATTTGTTTTTCTCTTTCTGACTTACTTCACTCTGTATGACAGTCTCTAGATCCATCCACGTCTCAACAAATGACTCAATTTCATTCCTTTTTATGGCTGAGTAATATTCCATTGTATATATGTACCACATCTTCTTTATCCATTCGGCTGTTGATGGGCATTTAGGTTGCTTCCATGACCTGGCTATTGTAAATAGTGCTGCAATGAACATTCGGGTGCATGTGTCTTTTTGAATTACGGTTTTCTCTGGGTATATGCCCAGTAGTGGGATTGCTGGGTCATATGGTAATTCTATTTTTAGTTTTTTAAGGAACCTCCATATTGTTCTCCATAGTGGCTGTATCAATTTACATTCCCACCAACAGTGCAAGAGGGTTCCCTTTTCTCCACACTCTCTCCAGCATTTGTTGTTTGTAGATTTTCTGATGATGCCCATTCTAACTGGTGTGAGGTGATACCTCATTGTAGTTTTTTTTTTTTTTTTTTTTTTTTTTAAATTTATTTATTAATTTATTTTTGGCTGTGTTGGGTCTTCATTTCTGTGCGAGGGCTTTCTCTAGTTGCGGCAAGCGGGGGCCACTCTTCATCGCGGTGCGCGGGCCTCTCACTATCGCGGCCTCTCTTGTTGCGGAGCACAGGCTCCAGACGCGCAGGCTCAGTAGTTGTGGCTCACGGGCCTAGTTGCTCCGCAGCATGTGGGATCTTCCCAGACCAGGGCTTGAACCCGTGTCCCCTGCATTAGCAGGCAGATTCTCTACCACTGCGCCACCAGGGAAGCCCCTCATTGTAGTTTTGATTTGCATTTCTCTAATAATTAGTGATGTTGAGCATCTTTTCATGTGCTTCGTGGCCATCTGTATGTCTTCTTTGGAGAAATGTCTATATAGGTCTTCTGCCCATTTTTGGATTGGGTTGTTTGTTTCTTTAATATTGAGCTGAATGAGCTGTTTATATATTTTGGAGATTAATCCTTTGTCCATTGATTCGTTTGCAAATATTTTCTCCCATTCTGAGGGTTGTCTTTTCATCTTGTTTATGGTTTCCTTTGCTGTGCAAAAGCTTTGAAGTTTCATTAGGTCCCATTTGTTTATTTTTGGTTTTATTTCCATTACTCTAGGAGGTGGATCAAAAAAGATCTTGCTGTGATTTATGTCAAAGAGTGTTCTTCCTATGTTTTCCTCTAAGAGTTTTATAGTGTCCAGTCTTACATTTAGGTCTCTAATCCATTTTGAGTTTATTTTTGTGTATGGTGTTAGGGAGTGTTCTAATTTCATTCTTTTACATGTAGCTGTCCAGTTTTCCCAGCACCACTTATTGAAGAGACTGTCTTTTCTCCATTGTATATCTTTGCCTCCTTTGTCATAGATTAGTTGACCATAGGTGCGTAGGTTTATCTCTGGGCTTTCTATCTTGTTCCATTGATCTATGTTTCTGTTTTTGTGCCAGTACCATATTGTCTTGATTACTGTAGCTTTGTAGTATAGTCTGAAGTCAGGGAGTTTGATTCCTCCAGCTCCGTTTTTTTCCCTCAAGACTGCTTTGGCTATTCGGGGTCTTTTGTGTCTCCATACAAATTTTAAGATGATTTGTTCTAGCTCCGTAAAAAATGCCATTGGTAATTGGATAGGGATTGCACTGAATCTGTAGATTGCTTTGGGTAGTATAGTCATTTACACAATGTTGATTCTTCCAATCCAAGAACATGGTATATCTCTCCATCTGTTGGTATCATCTTTAATTTCTTTCATCAGTGTCTTATAGTTTTCTGCATACAGGTCTTTTGTCTCCCTAGGTAGGTTTATTCCTAGGTATTTTATTCTTTTTGTTGCAATGGTAAATGGGAGTGTTTCCATAATTTCTCTTTCAGATTTTTCATCATTATTGTATAGGAATGCAAGAGATTTCTGTGCATTAATTTTGTATCCTGCAACTTTACCATATTCATTAATTAGCTCTAGCAGTTTTCTGGTGGCAGTTTTAGGATTCTCTATGTATAGTATCATGTCATCTGCAAACAGTGACAGTTTTACTTCTTCTTTTCCAATTTGTATTCCTTTTATTTCTTTTCCTTCTCTGATTGCCGTGGCTAGGACTTCCAAAACTATGTTGAATAATAGTGGTGAGAGTGGACATCCTTGTCTCGTTCCTGATCTTAGAGGAAATGCTTTCAGTTTTTCACCATTGAGAATGATGTTTGCTGTGGGTTTGTCATATATGGCCTTTATTATGTTGAGGTAGGTTCCCTCTATGCCCACTTTCTGGAGAGTTTTTATCATAAATGGGTGTTGAATTTTGTCAAAAGCTTTTTCTGCATCTATTGAGATGATCATATGGTTTTTATTCTTCAATGTGTTAATATGGTGTATCACATTGATTGATTTGCGTATATTGAAGAATCCTTGCATTCTTGGGATAAATCCCACTTGATCTTGGTGTATGATCCTTTTAATGTGTTGTTGGATTCTGTTTGCTAGTATTTTGTTGAGGATTTTTGCATCTATATTCATCAGTGATATTGGTCTGTAATTTTCTTTTTTTGTAGTGTCTTTGTCTGGTTTTGGTATCAGGGTGATGGTGGCCTCATAGAATGAGTTTGGGAGTGTTCCTTCCTCTGCAATTTTTTGGAAGAGTTTGAGAAGGATAGGTGTTAGCTCTTCTCTAAATGTTTGATAGAATTCACCTGTGAAGCCATCTGGTCCTGGACTTTTGTTTGTTGGAAGATTTTTAATCACAGTTTCAATTTCATTACTTGTGATTGGTCTGTTCATATTTTCTGCTTCTTCCTGGTTCAGTCTTGGAAGGTTATACCTTTCTAAGAATTTGTCCATTTCTTCCAGGTTGTCCATTTTATTGGCATAAAGTTGCTTGTAGTAGTCTCTTAGGATGCTTTGTATTTCTGCGGTGTCTGTTGTAACTTCTCCTTTTTCATTTCTGATTTTATTGATTTGAGTCCTCTCCCTCTTTTTCTTGATGAGTCTGGCTAATGGCTTATCAATTTTGTTTATCTTCTCAAAGAACCAGCTTTTAGTTTTATTGATCTTTGCTATTGTTTTCTTTGTTTCTATTTCATTTATTTCCGCTCTGATCTTTATGATTTCTTTCCTTCTGCTAACTTTGGGTTTTGTTTGTTCTTCTTTCTCTAGTTTCTTTAGGTGTAAGGTTAGATTGTTTACTTGAGATTTTTCTTGTTTCTTTAGGTAGGCTTGTATAGCTATAAACTTCCCTCTTAGAACTGCTTTTGCTGCATCCCATAGGTTTTGGGTTGTCGTGTTTTCATTGTCATTTGTCTCTAGGTATTTTTTGATTTCCTGTTTGATTTCTTCAGTGATCTCTTGGTTATTTAGTAACGTATTGTTTAGCCTCCATGTGTTTGTGTTTTTTACGTTTTTTCCCCTGTAATTTATTTCTAATCTCATAGCGTTGTGGTCAGAAAAGATGCTTGATATGATTTCAATCTTCTTAAATTTACTGAGGCTTGATTTGTGACCCAAGATGTGATCTATCCTGGAGAATGTTCCGTGCGCACTTGAGAAGAACGTGTAATCTGCTGTTTTTGGATGGAATGTCCTATAAATATCAATTAAATCTATCTGGTCTGTTGTGTCATTTAAAGCTTCTGTTTCCTTATTTATTTTCATTTTGGATGATCTGTCCATTGGTGTAAGTGAGGTGTTAAAGTCCCCCACTATTATTGTGTTACTGTCAATTTCCTCTTTTATAGCTGTTAGCAGTTGCCTTATGTATTGAGGTGCTCCTATGTTGGGTGCATATATATTTATAATTGTTATATCTTCTTCTTGGATTAATCCCTTGATCATTATGTAGTGTCCTTCCTTGTCTCTTGTAACATTCTTTATTTTAAAGTCTATTTTATCTGATATGAGTATAGCTACTCCAGCTTTCTTTTGATTTCCATTTGCATGGAATATCTTTTTCCATCCCCTCACTTTCAGTCTGTATGTGTCCCTAGGTCTAAAGTGGGTCTCTTGTAGACAGCATATATATGGGTCTTGTTTTTGTATCCATTCAGCAAGCCTGTGTCTTTTGGCTGGAGCATTTAATCCATTCACGTTTAAGGTAATTATCGATATGTATGTTCCTATGACCATTTTCTTAATTGTTTTGGGTTTGTTTTTGTAGGTCCTTTTCTTCTCTTGTGTTTCCCACTTAGAGAAGTTCCTTTAACATTTGTTGTAGAGCTGGTTTGGTGGTGCTGAATTCTCTTAGCTTTTGCTTGTCTGTAAAGCTTTTGATTTCTCCATCAAATCTAAATGAGAATCTTGCCAGGTAGAGTAATCTTGGTTGTAGGTTCTTCCCTTTCATCACTTTAAGTATATCATGCCACTCCCTTCTGGCTTGTAGAGTTTCTGCTGAGAAATCAGCTGTTAACCTTATGGGAGTTCCCTTGTATGTTATTTGTCGTTTTTCCCTTGCTGCTTTCAATAATTTTTCTTTGTCTTTAATTTTTGCCAGTTTGATTACTATGTGTCTCGGCGTGCTTCTCCTTGGGTTTATCCTGTATGGGACTCTCTGCGCTTCCTGGACTTGGGTGGCTATTTCCTTTCCCATGTTAGGGAAGTTTTCGACTATAATCTCTTCAAATATTTTCTCTGGTCCTTTCTCTCTCTCTTCTCCTTCTGGGACCCCTATAATGTGAATGTTGTTGCGTTTAATGTTGTCCCAGAGGTCTCTTAGGCTGTCTTCATTTCTTTTCATTCTTTTTTCTTTAGTCTGTTCCGCAGCAGTGAATTCCACCATTCTGTCTTCCAGGTCACTTATCCGTTCTTCTGCCTCAGTTATTCTACTATTGATTCCTTCTAGTGTAGTTTTCATTTCAGTTATTGTATTGGTCATCTCTGTTTGTTTGTTCTTTAATTCTTCTAGGTCTTTGTTAATCATTTCTTGCATCTTCTCAATCTTTGCCTCCATTCTTATTCCAAGGTCCTGGATCATCTTCACTATCATTATTCTGAATTCTTTTTCTGGAAGGTTGCCTATCTCCACTTCATTTAGTTGTTTTTCTGGGGTTTTTTCTTGTTCCTTCATCTGGTATATAGCCCTCTGCCTTTTCATCTTGTCTATCTATCTTTCTGTAAATGTGGTTTCTGTTCCACAGGCTGCAGGACTGTAGTTTTTCTTGCTTCTGCTGTCTGCCCTCTGGTGGTTGAGGCTATCTAAGAGGCTTGATGGGAGGCTCTGGAGGTGGGTAGAGCTGACTGTTGCTGTGGCGGTCAGAGCTCTGTAAAACTTTAATCCACTTGACTGTTGATGGGTGGGGCTGGGTTCCCTCCCTGTTGGTTGTTTTGCCTGAGGCAACCCAACACTGGAGCCTACCCGGGCTCTTTGGTGGGGCTAATGGCAGACTCTGGGAGGGCTCATGCCAAGGAGTACTTCCCAGAACCTCCGCTGCCAGTGTCCTTGTCCCCACGGTGAAACAGAGCCAGCCCCCGCCTCTGCAGGAGACCCCCCAACACCAGCAGTTATGTCTGGTTCAGTCTCCCCCAGGGTCACTGCTCCTTCGTCTGGGTCCCGATGCAGACACTATTTTGTGTACGCCCTCCAAGAGTGGGTTCTCTGTTTCCCCCAGTCCTGTCAAAGTCCTGCAATCAATTCCCACTAGGCTTCAAAGTCTGATTCTCTATGAATTCCTCCTCCCGTTGCCGGACCCCCAGGTTGGGAAGCCTGACGTGGGGCTCAGAACATTCACTCCAGTGGGTGGACTTCTGTGGTATAAGTGCTCGCCAGTCTGTGAGTCACCCACCCAGCAGTTATGGGATTTGATTTTACTCTGATTGCGCCCCTCCTACCGTCTCACTGTGGCTTCTCCTCTGTCCTTGGACGTGGGGTATCCTCCTTGGTGAAGTCCAGTGTCTTCCTGTCGATGATTGTCCAGCAGCCAGTTGTGATTCTGGTGCTCTCGCAAGAGGGAGTGAGAGCACGTCCTTCTACTCCGCCATCTTGGTTAATCCTCAGAATCTGCATTTCTAACAAGTGCTCAAGTGCTAGTGATCTATTGATTCAAAAACTAACTGCTTCAGAGTCCTTACAGTCAGCCCTCCATATCTGTGGGTTTTGCATTCACAGATTCAGCCTACCGTGGATCAAAAATAATTCAGGAAAAGAAAATTCCCCAAAGCAAAACTTGTACTTGCCTGGCTCCAGCAACTATTTACATAGAATTTACACTGTGTTTACAACTATTTTCCTAATATTTACATTATATTAGGTATTATAAGTAATCTAGAGATGATTTAAGGTATACGGTGGAGGATGTGCTGTGCATAGGTTATATGCAGATATTACACCATTTTATATAAGGGACTTGAGCCTCTGCAGGTTTTGGTATCCATGGGGGGGCCCTGGACCCAATCCTCCACGGATACCAAGGGAGAACTGTATAGGTCTAGCTGTGGAATTGCTGGAGTGCGATAGAGAATGCAAATTTTCAACTTTGCTAGGTAATGCTAGATTGTTTGCCTACCAGCAGTGTGAAAGAGAATGGTCAGACTTGACTTTTTGCCAGATTGGTGGGTGTTAATGGTGGAAAAGGGAAATCTGTGTGCCTTTTTTCATGTTGAAACTTTCAGAATATGTGGAACTTGATCTTTCTTTTTTTTTTTTTGGCCACACCTCATGGCTTGTGGGATTTTAGTTCCCCGACCAGGGATCGAAGCTGGGCCCTCAGCAGTGAGAGCGTGGAGTCCTAACTACTGGACCGCCAGGGAATTCTGAAACTTGCTCATTTTAAGTAAGGAGTGTTGTCCAGGATGCAGGACACACACACACACGCATGCACACACACAGTATTCCATAGAAAAACCTGTGTGTGCCAATCAAGTTCAGTTTCAGTTGCTTAAGAATCTTGGATAAAAAATGGGCAGAAGACCTAAACAGACATTTCTTGAAAGAAGATATACAGATTGCCAACAAACACATGAAAGGATGCTCAACATCACTAATCATTAGAGAAATGCAAATCAAAACTACAATGAGGTATCACCTCACACCAGTCAGAATGGCCATCATCAAAAAACCTACAAACAATAAATGCTGGAGAGGGTGTGGAGAAAAGGGAACCCTCCTGCACTTTTGGTGGGAGTGTAAATTGATACAGCCACTGTGGAGAACAGTATGGAGGTTCCTTAAAAAACTAAAACTAGAACTACCATAAGACCCAGCAGTCCCACTACTGGGCATATACCCTGAGAAAACCTTAATTCAAAAAGAGTCATGTACCACATTGTTCATTGCAGCACTCTTTACAATAGCCAGGACATGGAAGCAACCTAAATGCCCATCGACAGATGAATGGATAAAGAAGATGTGGCACATATATACAATGGAATATTACTCAGCCATAAAAAGAAACGAAATTGAGTTATTTGTAGTGAGTTAAAAAAAAAAATGGTTCTGAAGAACCTAGGGGCAGGACAGGAATAAAGACGCAGATGTAAAGAATGGACTTGAGGACATGGGGAGGGGGAAGGGGAAGCTGGGATGAAGTGAGAGAGTGGCATGGACATATATACACTACCAAACGTAAAATAGATAGCTAGTGGGCTGCCAAGCAGCCGCATAGCACAGGGAGATCAGCTCATGCTTTGTGTCCACCTAGAGGGGTGGGATAGGGAGGGTGGGAGGGAGACGCAAGAGGGAAGAGATATGGGGACATATGTATATGTATACCTGATTCACTTTGTTATAAAGCAGAAACTAACACACGATTGTAAAGCACTTATACTCCAATAAAGATGTTAAAAAAAGAAAGAATCTTGGATAATTACTGCAATTTCTAATATTTTTATCTTCCATTGGCCTTAAAAAAAAAATCCAAGGAGAAATTCCACTTTGATGAGAAGACTTGTTTAAATTGAAGACACCTCTTTTAATGGAGAACAGTTTCTCAGGGACCTCCCTGGCAGTCCATTGGTTAAGACTTTGAGTTTCCAATGCGGGGTTGGGGGCGTGCTGGTTTGATCCCTGGTCGGGGAACTAAGATCCCACGTGCTGTGTGGCGTGGTGTTGGGGGAGGGTGGGAGTTTCGCAATTAGTGCAGAAGGGTAATTTGGAGAAAAGCTGATTAGATATCACAGTAGTTTTATTGCATTCCTAAGAGAAACTCCTTGAAAGCCAGATCCAAGTTGACTTTTTGTTTCACAAGTTCACGTTCTAGATGAGAAGCTGCTTCAGAGTTGGCCCCCTGGTTCAGGAATGTTGCTCTCAGAGTTACTATTCGAGCAAATATGTGTCAGGGTCCCGCTTCTGTCAGATAGGGTTGAACCCTCACAGTAGTGCAGTGTACCCCAAGAGCGTTGTCCCAGGACTAGGTGTTCAGTGGGCTTTGGGGTTTGTTGTCCTGTGACTGGGCAGTAATGGTTGCCTGTCTTTCAGCTTTCATGACGCTGGTGATCATATTGCTGCACATGTTCTGGGGCATTGTGTTTTTTGATGGCTGTGAGAAGAAAAAGTGGTACACCCTGCTTGCAGTTCTCCTGACCCATCTGCTGGTGTCAGCCCTGGTGAGTATTGCTACCGTGCTCAAACTGGTTTTTGGAGCTCAAGTCTGCATATCTAAAGTGGTAGATTCCACTCTGAATGAAATACATGCTCATAGGAAAATGAGGAAATTCAGAGAAGTCATTTAAAAGAATGAGTGAATGAATGATAGATAAATCATCTATTTCTTACCATAGAAAGATAACTATTAATTTGTTGGTTGATCTCATAAAAGTTTTTTGGTTTTTTTTTTCATATGTGTCTTTCTTTTAATGGGTAGAGTCAAACTGAAATAGGCTTGCATTATGCTTATGTTATGTAACACATCTTAAACAATTTCCATGTTATTATAAATCCTTTTAGTATTTAAGTTTTAGTGGCTTTAGATCATTACATAAAGTTATAGTTTGCTTAACTGATTGATAACTTGTTTTTCTACTTTTGGTTATTACAATGCTGTCTGGAACAACTTTGTATGTGAAACTTTTTCAATACATTGTTTAGATTCCAAGGAATGGATTTTTGAAGTCAAATCGTGTGAATATTTTTAAAGCCTTTGATGCAAATTGCTAAAATACTCTCTACAAGGGTTGTACTATTTTTACGCATTCTGATGAATGTCAAGAGTGCTCATCTTACTCTCTCCTCACTGACATTATGATGCCAGTTTTCAAAAGTAATTTAAAACGAATACTTGACTAGATGTATTGTTTAAGTACCGTTTAATGCTTTGGTCTTAGTTTAATTGTAACGTGTCATATACTTGCAACAGAATTATCCCAGCCACTGCTTTGTCCAGACCTTTATCATTTCTCACCTACAGTATTGAAAAGCTTCCTTCTGATGGTGTCCTGCCTCATGTTTCTCTCCTCTCCATCCATTTAGAGTTCATATCAGGTTTTCTTATACTGGGCTTCTTGTTCGCTATTCCATCTAAAAAACAACCTTATTACCTTTCTTACCTAAAACCTTTCAGTCATACAGGATTCTAAAGTTACCCTTAATATGATGGCAGCTATGTAAAGTCAAATCTTTTTTTTTTTTTTTAATTTTTGGATTTTATTTAATTTATTTTTTTATAGAGCAGGTTCTTATTAATCATACATTTTATACACATCAGTGTATACATGTCAATCCCAATCGCCCAATTCATCACACCACCACCCCAACTCCCTGCCGCTTTCCCCCCTTGGTGTCCATATGTTTGTTCTCTACATCTGTGTCTCGATTTCTGCCCTGCAAACTGGTTCATCTGTACCATTTTTCTAAGTTCAACATATATGTGTTAATATACTATATTTGTTTTTCTCATTCTGACTTACTTCACTCTAAACGACAGTGTCTAGATCCATCCACGTCTCAACAAATGACCCAATTTTGTTCCTTTTTATGGCTGAGTAATATTCCATTGTATATTTGTACCACATCTTCTTCATCCATTTGTCTGTCGATGGGCATTTAGGTTTCTTCCATGACCTGGCTATTGTAAATAGTGCTGCAGTGAACATTGGGGTGCATGTGTCCTTTTTTTTTTTTTTTTTTTTTTTTAAAGATTTATTTATTTTTTTATTGATTGATTGATTGATTGCTATGTTGGGTCTTCGTTTCTGTGCGAGGGCTTTCTCTAGTTGCGGCGAGTAGGGGCCACTCTTCATTGCGGTGCGCGGGCCTCTCACTATCGCGGCCTCTCTTGTTGCGGAGCACAGGCTCCAGACGCGCAGGCTCAGTAGTTGTGGCTCACGGGCCTAGTTGCTCCGCGGCATGTGTGATCTTCCCAGACCAGGGCTCGAACCCGTGTCCCCTGCATTAGCAGGCAGATTCTCAACCACTGCGCCACCAGGGAAGCCCGCATGTGTCTTTTTGAATTATGGTTTTCTCAGGGTATATGACCAGTAGTGGGATTGCTGGATCATATGGTAATTCTATTTTTGGTTTTTTAAGGAACCTCCATACTGTTCTCCATAGTGGCTGTATCAATTTACATTCCCACCAGCAGTGCAAGAGGGTTCCTTTTCTCCACACCCTCTCCAGCATTTGTTGTTTGCAGATTTTCTGATGATGCCCATTCTAACTGGTGTGAGGTGGTACCTCATTGTAGTTTTGATTTGCATTTCTCTAATAATTAGTGATGTTGAGCAGCTTTTCATGTGCTTCTTGGCCATCTGTATGTCTTCTTTGGAGAAATGTCTATTTAGGTCTTCTGCCCATTTTTGGATTGGGTTGTTTGTTTTTTAAATATTGAGCTGCATGAGCTGTTTATATATTTTGGAGATTAATCCTTTGTCCGTTGATTCGTTTGCAAATATTTTCTCCCATTCTGAGGGTTGTCTTATCGTCTTGTTTATGATTTCCTTTGCTGTGCAAAAGCTTTGATGTTTCATTAGGTCCCATTTGTTTATTTTTGGTTTTATTTCCATTACTCTAGGAGGTGGATCAAAAAGGATCTTGCTGTGATTTATGTCAAAGACTGTTCTTCCTCTGTTTTCCTTTAAGAGCTTTATAGTGTCTGGTCTTAAATTTAGGTCTCTAAACCATTTTGAGTTTATTTTTGTGTATGGTGTTAGGGAGTATTCTAATTTCATTCTTTTACATGTATCTGTCCAGTTTTCCCAGCACCACTTATTGAAGAGACTGTCTTTTCTCCATTGTATATCCTTGCCTCCGTTGTCATAGATTAGTTGACCATAGGTGCATGGGTTTATCTCTGGGCTTTCTATCTTGTTCCATTGATCTATGTTTCTGTTTTTGTGCCAGTACCATATTGTCTGGATTACTGTAGCTTTGTAGTATAGTTTGAAGTCAGGGAGTCTGATTTCTCCGGCTCCATTTTTTTCCCTCAAGACTGCTTTGGCTATTCGGGGTCTTTAGTGTCTCCATACAAATTTTAAGATTTTTTCTTCTAGTTCCGTAAAAACTGCCATTGGTAACTGGATAGGGATTGCATTGAATCTGTAGATTGCTTTGTGTAGTATAGTCATTTTCACAATATTGATTCTTCCAATCTAAGAACATGGTATATCTCTCCATCTGTTGGTATCATCTTTAATTTCTTTCATCAGTGTCTTATAGTTTTCTGCATACAGGTCTTTTGTCTCCCTAGGTAGGTTTATTCCTAGGTATTTTATTCTTTTTGTTGCAATGGTAAATGGGAGTGTTTCCATAATTTCTCTTTCAGATTTTTCATCATTAGTGTATAGGAATGCAAGAGATTTCTGTGCATTAATTTTGTATCCTGCAACTTTACCAAATTCATTGATTAGCTCTAATAGTTTTCTGATGGCATTTTAAGGATTCTCTATGTATAATATCATGTCATCTGCAAACAGTGACAGTTTTACTTCTTCTTTTCCAATTTGTATTCCTTTTATTTCTTTTTCTTCTCTGATTGCCATGGCTAGGACTTCCAAAACTATGTTGAATAATAATGGTGAGAGTGGACATCCTTGTCTCGTTCCTGATCTTAGAGGAAATGCTTTCAGTTTTTCACCATTGAGAATGATGTTTGCTGTGGGTTTGTCATATATGGCCTTTATTATGTTGAGGTAGGTTCCCTCTATGCCCACTTTCTGGAGAGTTTTTATCATAAATGGGTGTTGAATTTTGTCAAAAGCTTTTTCTGCATCTATTGAGATGATCATATGGTTTTTCTTCTTCAGTTTGTTAATATGGTGTATCACATTGATTGATTTGCATATATTGAAGAATCCTTGCATCCCTGGGATAAATCCCACTTGATCGTGGTGTGTGATCCTTTTAATGTGTTGTTGGATTCTGTTTGCTAGTATTTTGTTGAGGATTTTTGCATCTATATTCATCACTGATATTGGTCTGTAATTTTCTTTTTTTGTAGTATCTTTGTCTGGTTTTGGTATCAGGGTGATGGTGGCCTCATAGAATGAGTTTGGGAGTGTTCCTTCCTCTGCAATTTTTTGGAAGAGTTTGAGAAGGATGGGTGTTAGCTCTTCTCTAAATGTTTGATAGAATTCACCTATGAAGCCATCTGGTCCTGGACTTTTGTTTGTTGGAAGATTTTTAATCACAGTTTCAATTTCATTACTTGTGATTGGTCTGTTCATATTTTCTATTTCTTCCTGGTTCAGTCTTGGAAGGTTATACCTTTCTAAGAATTTGTCCATTTCTTCCAGGTTTTTTTCCCTGTAATTCATTTCTAATCTCATAGCATCATGATCAGAAAAGATGTTTGATATGATTTCAATTTTCTTAAATTTACTGAGGCTTGATTTGTGACCCAAGATGTGATCTATCCTGGAGAATGTTCTGTGCGCACTTGAGAAGAAAGTGTAATCTGCTGTTTTTGGATGGAATGTCCTACAAATATCAATTAAATCTATCTGGTCTATTGTGTCATTTAAAGCTTCTGTTTCCTCATTTATTTTCATTTTGGATGATATGTCCATTGGTGTAAGTGAGGTGTTAAAGTCCCCCACTATTATTGTGTTACTGTTGATTTCCTCTTTTATAGCTGTTAGCAGTTGCCTTATGTATTGAGGTGCTCCTCTGTTGGGTGCATATGTATTTATAATTGTTATATCTTGTTCTTGGATTGATCCCTTGATCATTATGTAGTGTCCTTCCTTGTCTCTTGTAACATTCTTTATTTTAAAGTCTATTTTATCTGATATGAGTATTGGTACTCCAGCTTTCTTTTGATTTCCATTTGCATGGAATATCTTTTTCCATCCCCTCACTTTCAGTCTGTATGTGTCCCTAGGTCTGAAGTGGGTCTCTTGTAGATAGCATATAGATGGGTCTTGTTTTTGTATCCATTCAGCAAGCCTGTGTCTTTTGGTTGGAGCATTTAATCCATTCACGTTTAAGGTAATTATCAATATGTATGTTCCTATGACCATTTTCTTAATTGTTTTGGGTTTGTTTTTGTAGGTCCTTTTCTTCTCTTGTGTTTCCCACTTAGAGAAGTTCCTTTAGCATTTGTTTTCTTTTTTTTTGTTTTTAATTTTATTTATTTATTTATTTATGGCTGGTGTTGGGTCTTCGTTTCTGTGCGAGGGCTTTCTCTAATTGCGGCAAGTGGGGGCCACTCTTCATCGCGGTGCGCGGGCCTCTCACTATCGTGGCCTCTCTTGTTGCGGAGCACAGGCTCCAGACGCGCAGGCTCAGTAATTGTGGCTCACGGGCCTAGTTGCTCCGCGGCATGTGGGATCTTCCCAGACCAGGGCTCGAACCCGTGTCCCCTGCACTGGCAGGCAGATTCTCAACCACTGCGCCACCAGGGAAGCCCCTAGCATTTGTTGTAGGGCTGGTTTGGTGGTGCTGAATTCTCTTAGCTTTTGCTTGTCTGTAAAGCTTTTGATTTCTCCATCGAATCTGAATGAGATCCTTGCCAGGTAGAGTAATCTTGGTTGTAGTTTCTTCCCTTTCTTCACTTTAAGTATATCATGCCACTCCCTTCTGGTCTGTAGAGTTTCTGCTGAGAAATCAGCTGTTAACCTTATGGGAGTTCCCTTGTATGTTATTTGTTGTTTTTCCCTTGCTGCTTTCAATAATTTTTCTTTGTCTTTAATTTTTGCCAGTTTGATTACTATGTGTCTCGGCGTGTGTCTCCTTGGGTTTATCCTGTATGGGACTCTCTGCGCCTCCTGGACTTGGGTGGCTATTTCCTTTCCCATGTTAGGGAAGTTTCCGACTATAATCTCTTCAAATATTTTCTCTGGTCCTTTCTCTCTCTCTTCTCCTTCTGGGACCCCTATAATGTGAATGTTGTTGCGTTTAATGTTGTTCCAGAGGTCTCTTAGGCTGTCTTCATTTCTTTTCATTCTTTTTTCGTTATTCTGTTCTGCAGCAGTGAATTCCACCATTCTGTCTTCCAGGTCACTTATCCGTTCTTCTGCCTCAGTTATTCTGCTATTGATTCCCTCTAGTGTAGTTTTCATTTCAGTTATTGTATTGTTCATCTCTGTTTGTTTGTTCTTTAATTTTTCTAGGTCTTTGTTAAACATTTCTTGCATCTCCTCGATCTTTGCCTCCATTCTTTCTTTTTTTTTTTTTTTTCAAATTATAGGGACAGGGGATGGGTCAGCAGGGGTGAGAGGAGGGTGTTTAAATTTATTTATTTATTTATTTATGGCTGTGTTGGGTCTCTGTTTCTGTGCGAGGGCTTTCTCTAGTTGTGGCAAGCGGGGGCCACGCTTCATCGCGGTGCGCAGGCCTCTCACTGTCGCACCCTCTCTTGTTGCGGAGCACAGGCTCCAGACTCGCAGGCTCTGTAATTGTGGCTCACGGGCCCAGTTGCTCCACGGCATGTGGGATCCTCCCAGACCAGGGCTCGAACCCATGTCCCCTGCATTGGCAGGTGGATTCTTAACCACTGCGCCACCAGGGAAGCCCTTTGCCTCCATTCTTTTTCCAAGGTCCTGGATCATCTTCATTATTCTGAATTCTTTTTCTGGAAGGTTGCCTATCTCTGCTTCATTTAGTTGTTTTTCTGGGGTTTTATCTTGTTCCTTCATCTGGTACATAGCCCTCTGCCTTTTCATCTTGTCTGTCTTTCTGTGAATGTGGTTTTTGTTCCACAGGCTGCAGGATTGTAGTTCTTGTTTCTGCTGTCTGCCCTCTGGTGGATGTGGCTATCTAAGAGGCTTATGCAAGTTTCCTGATGGGAGGGACTGGTGGTGGGTAGAATTGACTGTTGCTCTGGTGGGCAGAGCTCAGTAAAACTTTAATCTGCTTATGGGTGAGGCTGGGTTCCCTCCCTCTTGGTTGTTTGGCCTGAGGCAACCCAACACTGGAGCCTACCTGGGCTCTTTGGTGGGACTAAAGGCGGTCTCTGGGAGAGCTCAGGCCAAGGAGTACTTCCCAGAGCTTCTGCTGCCAGTGTCCTTGTCCCCATGGTGAGCCACAGCCATCCCCCACCTCTGCAGCAGACCCTCCAACACTAGCAGGTAGGTCTGGTTCAGTCTCCCCTGGGGTCACTGCTCCTTCCCCTGGGTCCCCATGTGCACACTACTTTGTGTGTGCCCTCCAAGAGTGGAGTCTCTGTTTCCCCCAGTCCTGTCAAAGTCCTGCAATCAATTCCCACTAGGCTTCAAAGTCTGATTCTCTAGGAATTCCTCCTCCCGTTGCTGCACCCCCAGGTTGGGAAGCCTGACATGGGGCTCAGAACCGTCACTCCAGTGGGTGGACTTCTGTGGTATAAGTGTTCTCCAGTCTGTGAGTCACCCACGCAGCAGTTATGGGATTTGATTTTACTGTGATTGCACCCCTCCTGCCGTCTCTTTGTGGCTTCTCCTTTGTCTTTGGATGTGGGGTATCTTTTCTGGTGAGTTCCAGTGTCCTGTCGATGATTGTCCAGCAGCTAGTTGTGATTTTGGTGTTCTCGCAAGAGGGAGTGAGAGCACGTCCTTCTACTCCGCCATCTTGGTTCAGGGCCGTAAAGTCAAATCTTAATGGATAAAACACTGGCGAGAGAGTGCATTAAAATATTAACAGCTTTCATCTTTGGGTGAATTCTTTTATTCTTTATGGTTTTTGGAATGTTCCAAATTTTCTACTATGTACACTTTAATAAATAGAAAGGAAGTTTTAAGGAAAAGGAAATATCCTTCTTATGGATCCAATTGGCCATTCATTCATTTGACAAATAGCCTTCTGTGTTCCAGGCACTGTTCTAGGCGAACAAAACAATTTAGTGAAAAAAAGAAAGACCCTGCCTTTACCATCTAGTGGAGAGAGAGGCAGTAAGCAGTAGACATAATAAAAAGAAGTTTTATAGTATCTTAGAAATTAATAGGTGCTGTGGGAAAAAAGGGAAAGTAGAGCAGGTTAAAAGGGTTTCAGATTGTGTGGGCTGGGGATGTTGAATTTTTGAACTATGTAGTCAAAAGTAGGCTTCATTGTGAAGGTGACATTTGAACAAAGAAATGAAGTTGGCCATGTGGCTGTCTGGAGAAAGAGCATCCAAGACTAAAACAGCCAGTGGCAAAGTCCTAAGACTAAAGAACATGCTTGGCATGTTTATGGAAGTGAGGGTGGCCAGAACCAGTGAGCCTGCGGAAGTTAGTAGCAGATACTGTCACAGATTTGAAGTTGGGGACGGAAGTAGAGGTTGGAAATGAGAACCACATCTAGATAATGCAAGACTTGAGCTTTTTACTCTCAGTGAAATGGGAATCATTGTAGGGTGTTGAGTACAGGGACATGACTTGAATCACGTTTTAAAAGGATCATTTTGACTTCTGTGTTCAGAGTAGATTGTAATGGGGGAAGAGATTACAGTCATCAAGAGAAGGATGGTGACAACTTGGGTGAGATAGCAGTGGAAATAATGAGAAATGTTCAGATTCAGGACATTTTTTTGAAAGTAGAGCCAGCAGTATTTCCTGACAGACTGGATAAGGCAAGGGAGAGAAAGAAGAGGAGCCAAGGATGTCGTCACAGTTTTTGGCCTGGATAACTAGAAGGATGGAGTTGCCACCAGCTGGGACGGAGAAGCTTGTGAGGGAGATCAGGAGTTCTCTTTGGGCACGTTACCTTGGGGGCGCCTCTTGGACATTCAAGTGGAGAAGTCAGTTAGGCAGTTGGATGAAAAAGTCTGGAGTTTGGGAGAGAAATCCAGGCTCGAAGAGATGATTACAAGAAGTGAGTATAAGCAGACAAGAGAAGAGGCCCAAGGACTAAGGCCTGGGGCATTCCAGCCTTGAGGTTGGGGCAAGAAGAGGAGCCAGCAAAGGAGACTGAGAAGGAGCAACTTAGTGAAGTAGAAGAGCACCAGGAGCCAGGTGCCTGAAGCCAAGTGTGCTGAGGAGGAGAGAGGGATGGGCTGTAGCAGAGGCCAGTGGAATAAAGCCCAGACTTCTTTGTTTGACGTAAGCCTCTTACTGGTTTTACTGGTGCAGAACTTACCTCTTGCTGCTCCCCATTGTTCACATCATACACTCCATCTAAATTGATCCAGTGTGGCTCCCCAGCAGGGAGTGCCTTTGTTCGTTTTGTTTTATCTGCAATGACTCCTAACCTAGGTCAGTTTGGAAAACGCCTGAGCATTTCATGTGAGGCCTCCCTGGAAAAGGTGCCCATTTCTGACTCTGCACTATCACTAGCCCTTATTTATCGCTGTGTTATAACCCCTCTCCCCGGCCAGCATTATTTTATTTGATACAGTTTTTACATCTACCTCTCTAATTAGAGTTTGATCATCAGTGATGGGACCTTATCTTGTCACTCTTTGTATCCTGAATCCAAGGGCATGTGCAGGCAGGGTGAGGGTGAGGACAGTGAGGTGCCTTGGAGGCACTCCCCCGCTACCCCTGCTGGGCAGAGGTGATAAACTGACCCAATGAGAGCCTCTTCTTTGTTAAGAAGAACCCATCTCCCCACCTTACCCGGGCCCAGCACAGGAAGTATCCTTTCTTCTATCAAAGGCCAGTCCCTCCACTTGGGCTCCAGACCTAATTCCTTCCTACTTAAGGACTTTACTCCTTTGACTGTGCCCTCTCTCCTACATCACCAGCCTATCCCTCTTTTCACCA
Organism: Eubalaena glacialis; assembly: GCF_028564815.1. NCBI lineage: Eukaryota > Metazoa > Chordata > Mammalia > Artiodactyla > Balaenidae > Eubalaena > Eubalaena glacialis. Next base: position 72,620,403 of record NC_083717.1, on the reverse strand, counting down.
GCATATAGACATATCTTAAATAAAACTCTTCTTTATTGCCTGTTCTCCTTCTAGCTATGACTTTTTTCTGGTTCCCATCGCAGCAAAATTTCTCAAAGAGTTATCTCCGCAAACTCTGTCTCCGCTTCTTCTCTCATGCTTCTAGTGCATTTTGCCTTCTGTTCAACCACCCTTCTAAGACTGCTTCATTTTTTTATACAGCAGGTTCTTATTAACTCCAAGTCTTTTAAGCTTGGTCTTCCTCAAGTCTTTTGTATCTCATTAAATAGCACCACCGTTTACCTAAAGCCAGAAACATGGAAGTCATTCCTGGCCTCTCCCTTTCCCTCACATTCCATCCACCAACAACTCCCACCGGTTCCTATCATCTGCTCTCTCCATCTCTACCACCATCACCCTGGACTAAGTCACCAACCTGTACTCTCGTCATGCAGTGCAGAGTCTTCCTAATTAGTCTTCCTGCTTTCACCATAGCCTCCTTGAATCCATTATCTGCAGTTTAAAAAATCTAAAATCATGGGAATTCCTTGGTGGTCCAGTGGTTAGGACTCGGCGCTTTCACTGCCGTGGCCTGGGTTCAATCCCTGGTCGGGGAACTAAGATCCCGCAAGTGCAAGGTGGCCAAAAAATAAATAAATAAATAATCTAAAATCATTCAGCTCCCCGACCTAAAACCCTTCTGTGCACCTCCATTGCACTGAGGATAAAATTCATACTCCTCACCAACATGCTGGGTATCTGGCCCCTGCCGTCCTCTCCTATCTCAGTGCTTGCCCTTGCATCCCTACACATCATTTATATCAACTCTCAGGTTTTCAGCTGCAATGAACTCTTTGCCCTTCTTTGGTTCCCTCCCTTGGTCTACACCAGGCTGGCTCCCTCCTCCTCCCGTAAGTCTCAGATTAAATGCTGCTTCCTCAGCGCCTTCCTTGACCCCCCTAGGTAGATCGCCTTGTTCTTACCTATGCTAGCACCATCTCAGTTGTAGTTATTCTGTCCTAGCATTCATCACAATTTGGAATTATTTATTTGTTTCTTCATTCATTACTTGTCTCCCTTACTGGTATATAAGCTCCATTAGGATAGGCACTGTGGTCTTCACTAGTACCTCTCAGCATCTCATCAGCAGTTTTTAAATGAACTTTTGGAACCCTCAGCAATTGTGCAGCTGTTCCCTCACGTTCCCTTAATACTAAGGATTTTTACTAAAGTTACCTGAACTTGTCTCACTTTCTTGCTAACTCTAAGAGCCAGTTAACACAGAAATGGTTAAAAACTGGGCCCTGGTTATGTAACATCTATCTTCTGTTGGGTATTTCATTAGGTCTGGCTTCTGATTACCTTCTAGGGTTGCCATTTGAATATATTGGGTTGGCCAAAAAGTTCCTTCAGTTTTTAAGTCAAAATAAAAGACACATATTTCATTTTCACCAAGAAGTTTATTGAACAGCGTATTCACTGTTTTGTTCCACTACCTTTTGCTATTTTTCAGGCAACTTCATAATTCTGTCTTCCTAAAACTGATTATCTTTTTGAGCAAAAAACTGTTCCAGGTGCCTTTTACAGTCTTCCAGGGAATTGAAATTTTTTCCATTAAGAGAATTTTGTGAAGACCGAAATAAATGGAAATCCGAAGGTGCAATGTGTGGTGAATACAGCGGAAGAATCAGAACTTCCCAGCCAAGCTGTAACAGTTTTTTGCCTGGTCATCAAAGAAACATGTTGTCTTGCGTTATCCTGATGGAAGATTATGCTTTTTCTGTTGACTAATTCTGGACACTTTTCGTCGAGTGCTGCTTTCAGTTGGTCTAATTGGGAGCAGTACTTGTTGGAATTAATCATTTGGCTTTCCGGAAGGAGCTCATAATAAAGGACTCCCTTCCAGTCCCACCATCTACACAGCATCACCTTCTTTGGATGAAGACCAGCCTTTGGTGTGGTTGGTGGTGGTTCATTTCGCTTGCCCCACGATCTCTCCCGTTCCACATTATTGTACAGTATCCACTTTTCATTGCCCGTCACAATTTGTTTTAAAAAGAGAATGTTTTCGTTATGTTTAAGTAGAGAATCGCATTTGGAAATACGGTCAAGAAGGTTTTTTTCACTTATGTGGAACCCAAACATCAAAGCGATTAACATAACCAAGCTGGTGCAAATGATTTTCAGTGCTTGATTTGGATATTTTGAATATGTCAGCTATCTGCTGCGTGGTATAAAATTGATTGTTCTCAGTTAATGTCTTGATTTGATTGCTGTCGACTTCAACTGGTGTACCCAACCGTGGAGCATCATCCAGCGAGAAATCTCCAGCACGAAACTTCGCACACCACTTTTGACACGTTCGATCAGTCACAGCACCTTTTCCATACACTGCACAAATCTTTTTTGCATTTCGGTTGTGTTTTTACCTCTCTTGAAATAATAAAGCATAATATGCTGAAAATGTTGCTTTTTTCTTCCATCTTCAATATTAAAATGGCTACACAAAAAGTCACCAATTTTGATGTCTTTTTTTAAATGCACGCTGATATGACAGCTGTCACATACAATCTAACAAAATTGTTTTGAATGAAGTTAAAGACAACTAAGTGCTACTAGAGCCATCTTACGGAAAAAAAACGAATGAACCTTTGGCCAACCCGATATTTTCTCTCCACAGACGCAAAGAGAAGCTTGGCGGCCAGGTTACAGTTCCCACCTCTAAAAAGCTGTCCTTTTTCTCAAGGCAAATAAACTATCTGCGTCTCAGCCTTCCTGCATCTTCACCAGCCCTGGGCACTTCCCTGCCCATCCTCAGCTAGACAGAGATGCCCCCTGCCTCACTCTAGTCAAAAGCTCTCCTACACCCAGCATCTTTTAACTTTGGGAGCCAGATCTGGCTTCACTTTTCCTAGCTGCCTAGCCTGTCGAGTCCTGAAATCTGAGATTGTTCTTCTATGAAATGGGCCCTTAGCTCACAGGTTATCATCGTGGGACTGGAATGTGTGACCCAGGTGATAAGTACACAGCACAGCACCTCGGGCACGCTCGATGGCCCTTCCTGCTGCTGCCCTCAACGTGCCGCGTGTGCCATGGAGACCAACACGGAAGACTTGAGGAAGCTGGGACAACACTGACTCTGCCCCGTGTGGCAATGATTGTTATCAGGACTATTCTCAGATACCCTGTGCCAGAACCTGTCATAAGCGCCTTACTGGTGTTATTTTAGCTTCACCTCAGTCCCATTTCACTTACACAGAAACAGACTTACGGGCTAGTGTCTGTTGACTAGGTTAGTCCTATGTGTCTTTGTGGGTGCATGACATACATCGCATGTTTGGTGAAACACACCTCAGCTATTGAAAGTATTTCATATTTTCCTTTTTCTTTGGTTACTCCACATGTTTAATAAGCTTGCTGTTATTTTCCCCTTGCAGACCTTCATAAGTCCTTATTCTGGATTAAATCTGGTGTTGGCATACATCATCCTGGTGCTCACGGGCATCTGGGCCTTCTTTGTTTCTGGAGGCAGCTGCCGAAGCCTGAAACTCTGCCTGCTTTGCCAAGACAAGGACTCCCTCCTCTTCAACCAGCGCTCCAGATAACCTCCAAGGACCAGCGCTTCTCAAACAGTAAGCTGCCTCTTTAGAGGAAGCGCAACGGTGCCTTTTTCGAAAAATCCCTTTTCCTGGTGGAATTAGAAAAAACCAAACTATCTAGATACAGCATGGCTTTCATGCAACAGCTTTCTGAAAGGGATTCATCAGTGGTGTGCAGCCACGCTGCACGTTAGAAAGAACTACCTGGGGAAGCATAAAGAATAGTGATTTCTGGACTCCACCCTCCAGATTTAATTGGTCTGGGCATTTGGTGATTTTTTAAAGCTTCCCAGATGACTCCGATGTGCAGCCAGGTTGAGAACCATCGGTGTCCAAACAGGGACTTCCTGAGAACACCGTAAGTGAATAAGAATCAGATGTTTAGCTGTCTCTTAACTCAGCCTGCATTGGGCAAGTAAGCATCTGAAGGTCAAATCCTGGTTAGCCTTTGTCTTTTCGAGTTTTGAAGTCACAGAAGGCTAAAGGGCTATCACCTCTGTGAACTGTTTTCACGTCCTTCACTGGTACCCTGTTTTATGAGAACATGGTAGGCCGTGCTCCTAACTATAATAATACATTGCACTGACTAACTATGATCATTTAACCAAAGTAAGCTATTGATTAATAGACTGTATTTTCCTCTAGTTTTTTCATTCTCCATTTTGCTTGTTTGAAGCATTACATTACATTACATTTTTGAGCATAGATTATGTTTCTTTAACTAAAAACCAATTATTTTCCAACTTCCTGGGAAGATGATATAAAACCAAGAATTTTTGTGCAACTTCTGTAAGTCTTCCCTGAGCTCAAGGCTTTCCATGGGCTCTGCCCCAAGGCAGTGTTTACCAGCTGAGCGCTTGCTGCCGGACTAGTTGAGGTGAAGCCCATGTTCTGTCTCTGAGCAGCTCTGCAAGTTGCTGAGTGATGTACCCTGGAACAGGCTTCCCTGGAGCTGGCAGAAGTTTACGAAAAGCAGGAGGAAAACAAGCCAGTAGGGTGGTGTTGACACTTATAATTTGCTCCTGTGATATTAACTAGTACTTCTCCCCAAATGGTGTAGTGAAAAATTGGAAATATGACTTAAACTGCCAAATTCCCGCTTTTAACATAGCCCATATAATCTTTAGATCTTGTAAATGTCTCTGGGTTTTGCTGACAGATACAGCATTCCCTTTATAGGAATATCTAAGATGTTTGTTCAGCTTCCAAACAACGCTTTTGGTTTCCTTTGTAAAGAGTAATTGTTCCCAGTTGATGGCTTTTAGGAAGCTGATGGTGTGAAATGTAAATTCCCTACACATTTAAGTGAGAAGCTCAGTGAATCCCGTATGTGCAGTAGAACAGCCAAAAGAAATAGAAGCAGCAAATGAGAGGGCTCACCAGTGATGTGACCGATGGGAGAATTTGACAATACTGTGGTGGGGAAGAATAACAGACGTGTTTAAAATGGAAACGCAGCCAGTATTTTGGGTTAGCCACACATCATTCCAGGGACCAGAACCTTACACGTGAACTAGATCTTTATCAGAGAAATCCCCTCTCATGTTTAAATTATTTGAATTTTTCAATCTAGGGATTCAGGAGCAATAGGGTTTCTCACAAGGCTGTAAACAGTCCCATAAGCAATTATAGTTATTCCGCTAAAGCTTACTTCCCCACTAATACCAATGTTTTTGCTGGGGTTTACAATTTTCCACCTTTTTACAAGATTTTCTTTAAACTAGGTGAGTCATAGAAGAGTCAAGGACATAGAGACTGAATAGTGAAATCTATTGTGCAGAGTTGAGGGGAACAAGATACCCACTGAACTGGGCTTCATTCCTATTGGAGCATGGTGTTCTTTGATGAACAGGATAAGAAAAATATAGAGTTGGCTATTACTGTTGACATACACATCTCTTTAACGGATAGTCTGGTTAAATATTTGCTGATCTGTAAAGTATAGAAATATCTGAGAATATTAATATTACTCATGCTTGAGCTCTGAGGATGTCCTGTGTGCATTAATAGTTTAATATTAGGTAAGGAATCTGGGATATTGTGACATCTCATTTATAAAAGCATCTCGGGCAGGAAGAAAATTTTCTTTGATGGTGAGACTGTTGTCTTAGTTTTATTTAATAGTTCATTTAATAATCCTTGATTACCTATGAATAAAGGAACTTTGTAATTCCTTATTTCTCTTGTGAGCATTGCCATAGTAAGCTTAGGCACTGTTATTGCAAGTAGCCTTGTTTGCCTAATGCCAAGGAAGCCCAGGGGGAGAGTAGTCTTCCTCTGTTGTGTGTATATATTATGTGCTTTATTTTTTTAATTTTTATTTTTTGCGTTTGTTATCTCTAATGAGCTTTCTGAGCCCTGATAGTATTTGGAGAGGAGTTGGTGGCGGTAATCTTGTATGTTCTCCTCCACACGAGGCTTTCTCAGTTTGGAGGGAAGTGTGGCTATAGTTAAAGCTGACCTTGGAATGTGAATGCTGTTGCAGCACCTGACTCTGTTGCCATGTGAATAATTGAGATCGATTTTGGTTCTCTAATAAATTTGTGTTTATTTTTAACTCATCTGAATTAGCAGTTGTAGTGGGAGGAGTTTTGTTACCCTTGATCCTAGCCTGTGTGACTGGCAATATAGTAGCAGCCTCTTTTCGAGCAGCTTAGTGAAAACATGGCTGAAAGGAGTAAATGCTATCTGAAGACTGTATAGAAGATGGCTTTTGTTCCCAATGTTAATATTTTTCTTCTCAAGCACATTTCATTGTTTGCTGAGAGTGGCAGGTACACGTCAAAAATGCTAGGTGTTCTTATTCTGTAGAGTTGGTACAGGATAAGGAGTCGTGACAGAAGCTTCCTCTTACCTGGTCCTCTTCCCGCTCGCCTCAAACTAGCCCCAAGACATGGATTAATGGTCAGAGTGGGCCTGAGGGCTCCGCAGAAGCCAGGGTGGCAGCCTGTCTCAGGCATCAGCAGCCCACTCCCTGGGACGGGCTCCTTGAGAGTGCTAGCTTTCTATTTGGCTAAGTTTTTCCTAGGCCGCACCATTCCTAACTCCAGGTAGATAGATGTCACAACAAAACAATCTCAAAGTTCTTTGCTTAGAGCACTTTGTTTATGATTGCGATGTTTACATTTCTCATTTAATAAAAGACTTTACTTCATTCCGTTAAATTTTAGTGTTTAGAGGGGTGGGCACCGTCTCCGTGTACAATACGTATCGTTTTATATAAGTTATACTGTTATGTCGTGTATACTTGCAATGTCAGACCTTGTGTTCAATACACAATGCAATAGACTCTTTCCAGAGCTGTATTTTTCAGTAAACAATAAAAAGATTGTTTGTCACTACTTGTTTCTCATGTTTCCTCTTCTTTGGAATAGTGTATCCTGCAGTATTTGTTTTACAATTTTTGTCTCTTATAAAACTTGGCTGTACATTATGTTATTTGTCACCGGTCAACTTGGAGACTCTTTTCAAAGAGAAATCTTTGTTATCTGATTTAAAATTTATAAGGCCTGTTTTGTTTCTGTGTGTTCAGAAGCAGTTTGGTGCAGAGAAGTTGCCTGAGGTGTCATAAACCAAATGGAGGAGAATCCTCAAAGGTCCTGAAAGCCCTTGAAAAGTCTCCTAAGTAACTGTAAAATAGTGAATGTATAAAACATCATGGAATACTGGCTAAAGATGGGAGTTGGTTGACTAGGAGAGTACAATTATTTTCTACCCAGTGACCCCGAGCAGCCTGTAGAGTCGTTTTGTTTTTTCTTCCCTTGGTGAGGAGTCAGTGCAACTAAGGGGCTGAGCTTGGCCTTCACCATCAGACACGCTACACAGAGAATTGTTAGGGCCTAAAATGCAAAACCGTGTGATGCCTTTTCACTCTGGTTTGAAATGAAGCTGCTCCAGGTTTATGTTAATTGTATTATTAGATGAAATATCCTCAGGAGTCAAGGACTCTTTGGTCTAACTTGTAATGGAAAAGGTGTACATTCCTCAGGTAACAGCCCAGATTCATGTACAATTACTTTGGCCGTTCCACACTGAAATCATGGCTCTAGTTTAATTGTTATTTGTTTGATATTTAGTTGGAAGAAGGATTTCCCTGTGACCAGCCTCAAGATATGAGAAACCCCCAATGGAAAGAACTACATATTTTACCTTCGCCTTATTGAAAATGCTGAATAGAAGGAACCACTCACCTGGCTTATGGTCTCAGCCTTAGTAAAAGAATTGGGGATTTGACACATTCTAAGGGGACGACAGTAGATTATGAGCTCTGAGTGGATCCTGGTTTTAAGGTTCAATAATTAGTAGGTGGTACTTTTTGCTCAAGTGTGGGTCACTGTAAATCCTGCTTATACCTAATAGTAAATCCATACATATTTTCTGTGCTTGAGCAAAATCAGAGGTAGAGTCTACAGCACTTAATCAGGGCTTACCATGCACAGAACATTGTGTTAGATACTTTATCTTGTGTGTGTGTGTGTGTGTGTGTGTGTGTGTGTGTGTGTGAGAGAGAGAGAGAGAGAGAGATACTTTAAAAGGATGGAAAAGAACAAGATGGTGGAGATCTTTGTGTTTAGGAAATATATAAGGCAGCTACAAATGCACTACAGATTAGGAAATAATATAGAATAGCTTGAATACATAAGATGATACTTAAAATTTTTGGAGTGGATGAAGGGCAGGTGGGTCATGGAGGTATGGTATGTCAAAAAGAAAAGGTGGGGACTGAGGGCTGAACTCTGAGGCACTCCACTTGACAGGAAAGGGCAGGTGGGGTCATCACTGAGGAAAGAAGGAAGACCAGGAGAGTGTGGTGGCCTGAGAGCCAGGGGGAAGTATGTCAACCGCTGCTGAGCAATGAGTAAGATGAGGAGTAGGAACTGATTGCTGCACATGGAGAGATGGAATTTTCTGGTGACTTTGATAAAAGCAATTTTAGTGTAGGGGTAAACGTCTAAATGGAGTGGGTTATAGAGATTGGGAGATAAGGAAGTAGCCACAGCATGTAGAATACAGATAACCATATAATTATAGTAGGGGAATGGGATGATAGCCTGAGGAGGATGTGAGGGCAAGAGACGGCATTCTTCTTTCCTTTTCTTTTTTCTCTCTAACACTGTACTGTAACAGCATGTTTATATGAAGATGGGGATGATTCAGTGGAAAGGGAAACATTGATGCAGGAGAGGCGATAGTTGCCAAAGCAAAGTCCCTAAGGAGAGAATAGAGTGGGAAGTTTTTTAGCATTAAATGCTTACATTAGATAAGTTAAAATGTTTAAAAACAAGAACTTAAACTTCTACTTAAGAAACTAGAAACAGAGGAGCAAACTAAAGCTAGAATAAGCCGAAGAAAGGAAGTAGTGAAGAGAATAGCAGAAGTCAGATAGAAGGCAGAAAAAACAATGGAGCAATCAATAAAAGGAAACTCTGGTTCTTTGAGAAAATCAATACAATTGGTAAAGCTGTGTCCAGATTGATAAGGAAAAAAAGAGGGCACAAATTATGAGTATCAGGAATAAGTGGAGATATCAATACAGCCTCTACATTATTAAGTAAAAAGGGAATATTATGAATAGCTTAAAGGCAGTAAATTAAAAACTTAAATGAAGTAGACAAATTCCTTTTTAAAAAAGCTCACTCAAGAAGAACTAGAAAATCTGACTATCCCTATATTGCTTCAGAGTGTTTTTTCTTGCCTTGTAATGTGCCTTGTGATTATTTATTGAAAGCTGTACATCATGTATTAGGTAATAGGAACTGAAGTAAATAGGCCTTTAGTGTAAGTTTTATGTCAGTCTGGGCAAGAGCTGGACTGTATTTAATGTCTGCTGCAGCTCTAAGTACCAGAGGCTTCAAGTTCCTCTCATGTCCTTGTTGTTGTCTCCCCTCTTGACTTTGGGCTTCCCCTGTGCTCCTTCTCAAAGAAAGTCTATGTCTTGCATATCTTTGAACTGTAACCCACTGTTTTTATATTGGAGCCCTACTGAGGTGGCAGTAAGGTTGGTGCGGGAGAGGGGCCATGTCCTATAATCTTAAGACTAAATCTCAGTTTTTTGGTGGGGCTACATCCCTTAAGTAAGTGTCTCTTAGTTCTTTTCCTCCCCTTAGGTGAGACAGGAAGGCTAAAGGGGGCTGGAGTGGGAGAAATGCCCTTCTTCTAGGTGGGATAAGGCTCTTGTACTGTCTTTTCTCCTGTAAAGTAGGCCTTTGTTATGGAGAACGCTCTGGGCATATTTTACTTTTTTTTTCTTTTTTTAAAAATAAATTTACTTATTTAATTTTGGCTGTGTTGGGTCTTCGTTGCTACGTGCAGGCTTTCTCTAGTTGCGGCGAGCGGGGGCTACTCTTCGTTGCGGTGCGCGGGCTTCTCATTGCATTGGCTTCTCTTGTTGTGGAGCATGGGCTCTAAGCGTGCAGGCTTCAGTAGTTGTGGCACGCGGGCTCAGTAGTTGTGGCTCACGGGCTCTAGAGCACAGGCTCAGTAGTTGTGGCACACGGGCTTATTTGCTCCACGGCATGTGGGATCTTCCCAGACCAGGGATCGAACCCGTGTCCCCTGCATTTGCAGGAGGATTCTTAACCACTGCGCCACCAGGGAAGTCCCTCTGGGCATATTTTACAATGATTATCCTTACCCTCTCCCTGCCAGAGCCGCAGAGGGCTCTTCACTGAGAATTTGGCAGGTCTCCTGGAGGTAAAACCCTCAAAAGTGTGGGGCTCTTAAGACTCTGTTCTAGTCTTAGGAATTTCTCACTTTTAAGCTATTCCATACTTAGGCTCTAGCAATTTGTCAAAATTAGCATTTAAGTGTCCCTACCTGTTTATGGCTCCACCAACTTCTGCTCTAGGTAAGCAAATCTCAGCTGTGGCTCTCTGGATTCACCTGTCTCTCCAGATTTCAGGATGATGGCTTGTCTTGAGACCTCAGTTCTCTAATGGGGGTGAGAAACATTACTGATTTTCAGTTTGTTTAGTGTTTTCCTTTTCTTTTTTTTTTTTAACATCTTTATTGGAGTATAATTGCTTTACAATGTGTTTAGTGTTTTCTTATTGTAAGTGTGAGAGTGACAGCTTTCAAGCTCTTTACATGTTGGAGCTAACCAGAAATCCCCAAAATCTATTGAAGGCATCAAATTTGCAGTTTACATAAAGAAATTCCTAGAAGGCTTCACTGAAGAATTCTACCAAACTTTAATAAAACAAACAAACAAAAAGGAACTATGTTATAAAACTGTAGTAATCAAAACAGTATGGTATTGGCATAAAAACAGACACATAGAACCATAAAACTTCTAGAAGAAAACATGGGCAGTACTCTCTTTGACATCAGTTTTAGTAGTATTTTTTTGGATATGTCTCAAGGGAAACAAAAGCAAAAATAAACAGGACCACATCAAACTAAAAAGCTTTTGCACAGCAAAGGAAACTATCAACAAAATGAAAAGGCCGCTTACTGAATGGGAGAAGATATTTGCAAATAATATATCTGATAAAGGGTTAATATCCAAAATATATAAAGAACTCATAAAACTCAACATCAACATATGTATATGTGTGTGTGTGTGTGTATGTATGTATGTATGTATGTATCACATCTTCTTTGCCCATTCATCTACTGATAGGCACTTGGGTTGCTTCCATATCTGGGCTATTATAAATGCTGCAATGAAAAAAGAAAAAAGAAAAAAACCCCCACAAACAATCCAATTAAAAAACAGGCAGAGGATCTGAAAAGACATTTTTCCAAAGAAGGCATTCAGCTGGCCAACAGGCACATGAAAAGATGCTCAACATCACTAATCACCAGGGAAATGCAAATCAAAACCACAGTGATATATCACCTCACACCTGTTAGAATGGCTGTGGTCAAAAAGACCTCAAATAACTAGTGTTGGCAAGGATGTGGAGAAAAGGGAACCCTTCTGCTCGGTTGGTGAGTATAAATTGGTGCAGCCACTATGGAAAACAGGATGGAGGTTCCTCAAAAAATTAAAAATAGAACTACCATATGATCCAGCAGTTCTACTCCTTGGTATTTATCCAAAGAAAACAAAAACACTAATTAGAAAAGATATATGCACCCCTGTGTTCATTGCAGCATTTACAATAGCCAAGATATGGAAGCAACCCAAGTGCCTATCAGTAGATGAATGGGTGAAGAAGATGTGATACATACATACACACACACACACGCACACACACACACACACCATGAATATTACTCAGCCATAAAAAGAATGAAATCTTGCCATAACAGAGTTATAGATACAGAGAACAAAAGAGGTGGTTAGAGGAGAAGGGGGTGGGGAGAGGAAGGAAATAGGTGAGGGAGAGTAAGAGGTATAAACTTCCAGTTGCAAAATAAATGAGTCATGGATATGAAATGTACAGTGTGAGGAATATAGTCAATAACTATATAATACCTTTGGGTGGTGACACATTGTAACTAGATTTATTGTGGTGATTATTTTGAAGTGTATAGAAATAACAAATCACTACATTGTGTAACAGGAACTAACATAGTGTTAATAGGTCAGCTATACTTCAAAAACAAGCAAACAAACATACAAACAAATGGAAAAAGATCAGATATATGGTTATCAGAGGTGAGCAGTGGGGGGAGGGGGAATTGGATGAAAGCAGTCAAAAAGTACTACAGACTTGCAGTTTTAAGATAAATAAGTGCTAGGGATATAATGTACAACATGATAAATATAATTAACATTGCTGTACGTTATATATGAAAGTTAAGAGAGTAAATCCTAAGAGTTCTCATCACACACACAAATTTTTTTCTGTTTCTGTAATTTTGTGTCTATATGAGATGATGGGCGTTCACTAAACTTACTGTGATAATCACTTCGTGATGTATGTAAGTCACATCATTATACCGTACACCTTAAATTTATACAGTGCTGTGTGTCAATTAATCTCAATAAAATGAAAAAAAAAAAGAATTGTTTAGCATATGGTAGAAACAGCATGTTGCTGTTTGTCATGTTTAGCATGTTGTAAGCAGACAAATCAGTACAATCCTTTTGGGTGGTAATTTAGCAAAATTTATAAAATATCTATAAGATTTTGAGATGTGCGTTTTTTGAGCCAGCAGTTCCTTTTCTAGGAATTTATCTTCCAGAAATACGTCTGAATACATAGGATCTTGTAATAGTCTTGTAACTGTAAGGAATTTGCAATGAACATCTTTCAACAGAGCTTGGCCTCCAATTGCAGAACGCTTTACAGCCATTAGAAAGAATGAGGATATTTGGTATATGTTAGAAAACAAAAGCAAGGTATAGACCATTCTTCCATTCAGTAAATATTTTTTATGCTGGACATTGTGGTAGATACCAAGAATACAATAGTGAAAGTAGGTAAGATCCGTTTATTAAATATTTAAAAGTGAATGTTAACACACAAACATACATAACTATGACTATTTTGGGAGTTAGGATTATAGGGGACTTTTGGCTTTATTCATAATTAAATATTTGTATTTTTTAATGAGCATATTTTTTTTTTTTTAATATGGAAAACCTCTTATTTAAAAAAAAATATTGGTCACAGCATTATAGTAGCAAAAAGCTAGAAGAAAAATATTAATGTTTAACACGAAGGAAAAGGTTAGACCAACAAATCCATCCAAAGAAACATTATCCAGCTAATAAAAATTAGGTTTATAAATATTAAATAACAATATGCTATCATGTTAATTACTTAAAGACTTTTTAAAAGTATCAATACATAGAAAAAATATCTGAGAGAAAAACACAAAAACATTAGTAGCATCTGCATTAGAGAAGAGGTGACTTTAAATACACTTTCCATTTCTCTGCATTTCCAAGGTTCCTTTTTTTTTTTCACACACACACACTGTATTTCATTTTTACAAGAGATAAATAAACTGACACCAAGCATTGTAAATGGATGACCACAACAAAAGCAACAATGATTGCAATTACCAAACACAAAACACACTCATACTATGTCATAATATTGACATTCAGTCCAGTAATCCTCCACTGTAACAGCATCTTTACTTTGCAGTGAAAATTGATTTGTATATTTTTTGCCTCTGAGTCCTCGTGGGATTTTTTTTTTTATATTCAAACAGAAAGTCACAAAAATTATAATCATCCTCATCAGTTCACTCAGTCCCATGTAATTAATTTTTTTTATCTTGATCTTTTGTTAGCACTTTTATGAATTCATCAGTTTTCCATTAGAGTTCTGAAAAGGCTTATTCATTCAGTTCAGCAGTATAGTCTGCTACCAGAAACCTGTACTTGTCAGAGTCTTTTCCATGAATTTCTTGAAGATGAAACCCTTTTATAGGAACATTTTTGCAAAAGCATCAGAGTACACCCAGAACTGTCTGTAAATGACAAGACTTAAAAATGACCACGGTTAAAGATCTGATGAAAGTTCATAATAATGCAATTGACAAGGAAATTTAGTTATTTCTGAGATATACATTTTAAAGTAATAACTAGAATTATGACTTATAACATTATACCAGAACATATAAGATTTTTAGAAATTTCATGTAATGTCTGAAACATTTATATTAACATACTTCCATACAAATAACCCAAATAAAGTTTAGTATTAGTTGTTTTGTTGGTTTGTTTGTTTTTTTATACTGCAGGTTCTTATTAGTCATCAGTTTTATACACATCAGTGTATACATGTCAATCCCAATCGCCCAATTCATCACACCACCAACCCCACCCGCCGCTGCTTTCCCCCCTTGGTGTCCATACGTTTGTTCTCTACATCTGTGTCTCAACTTCTGCCCTGCAAACCGGTTCATCTGTACCATTTTTCTAGGTTCCACATACAGAGCATATATTATTTATGTAGTCAGACAAAACCATAATCTAAGCACTTCTATGATTTCTTGTTGTCCTTATTAGAAAGTGTGTATCATAAAAGGCCTTTCACACTCTGATCCCAACCACTTTCCTGCCCCCCACCATTCCCTGTCCTCCCTTCCCAGGCATTTTCAAACACATCCCCGAGGCCTCTGTTTACGATGCACTGTGAGCTCTCAAACCTCCACGTCTTTGTTCTTGTTTTTCACTCCAGGTAGAAAACATCATATTCCTCCTTCAAGGTGCTGCTCAAGTGTCAGTCTTTGTGAAGTCTTTCCTGACTGGACTTAGAAAAACAAGTGGCTTTTTCCACTGTGATTCCTTAACACATATATATTTTTAAATCAAGGAATAATTTACATACAGTAAAATGCACCGATCTGAAGCCTACAATTGGATGAGTCTTGACAAATGTGTACGCCTGTGTAACCACCACCCCAGCAAGCTATAGAACGTTTCCTGTTCCCCAGGTGGTTCCCTTGCTTCCTTCCTAGTCAATCCACGTACCTTCCACAGAGGCAGATGCTGGTTCCAACTTCTATCACCGTGGATTAGTTTCACTTTTGAACTTCATAAAAATGGAATAACACAAAGTGTACTCTTTTGTATCTGACTTCTTTCCTCAGCATAATTTTCTGAGATTCATGTCTTGGGGTATATCAATAAGTTGTAACTTTTTGCTGAATGGTATTCCATCTTATGGAAGTACAGTTTGTTTAGTCCTTCTTCTGTTAATAGACACATAGCATCTTTTCATACTACTCTTCTATATATTATGGTTAATGTTTTCTGTCTCCCTAAATGAGATTGTGATACCAATTATCTATCTAAATTGTGGTTGCACTTAATTAGTGCTTAGCAAATAGTGGTTGCTCATTAAATCTTTGCTTTTGAATAAGGAGGTATGAGAAAGAAAGTCAATTGGAAATTACTTTGAATGATAGAAGAGAGATAAAGGAAAACGCTGTTTCCATATAACACTTTTGACACCAGAAGTGTGGGTTTCTCCACACCAAGCAATTCTCCAGTCCTCGGTGGACACCAGCTGGCTGTTCTACCATTTAACTCAATTCTGACACTAACTGTCCAGAAATACTGCAGACCTCACAGGTTAAGGACTCAATCCCACAAGCCTGCCTCCACTTTAGACATCAAGTGCAAGTCCCAGGTTGTCACTTGTACTTCTGACTGTAAATTACAGGTTCCCATGACTCCCTCCTCAGGTCTGATAATTTGCTAGAAAACTCAGGTAAACATTTACCTACATTTGCCAGTTTATTATAAAGGATATTAACAAGGGATATATTAACAAGGGATTATTATAAAGGATATTATAAAGGATATTAACAAAGGATATTAACAGCCAGATAAAGAGGTCCATAGGTCAAGGTATGAAGAAAGGGCACAGGGCTTCCATGCCCTCTCTGGGTGCACCACTATCCCAGCACCTCTGTGTTGGGAGCATTCTGAATCCCATTGTTTAGGGTTTTTATGGAGGTCCCATTATGCAGATGTGATTGATTAAATCATTCCCCATTGGTGATTTTTTTTTTAATAGATTTATTTATTTATTTATTTATTTATTGGCTGTGTTGGGTCTTCTTTGCTGTGCGCGGGCTTTCTCTAGTTGCGGCGAGCGGGGGCTACTCTTTGTTGCGGTGCGCGGGCTTCTCATTGCGGTGGCTTCTCTTTGTTGCGGAGCACAGGCTCTAGGCATGCGGGCTTCAGTAGTTGTGGCTCGCGGGCTCAGTAGTTGTGGCTTGCGGGCTCTAGAGCGCAGGCTCAGTAGTTGTGGTGCACGGGCTTAGTTGCTCCGCGGCATGTGGGATCTTCCCGGACCAGGGTTCGAACCCATGTCCCCTGCATTGGCAGGCGGATTCTTAACCACTGTGCCACCAGGGAAGTCCCACCCCCCCACACACACTGGTGATTGAGCTCAATTCCCAGCCTCTCTCCCCTCCCTGGAGGCTGGGGGTGGGGCTGAAAGTTCTAACCCTCTAGTCACATGGTTGGTTCCTCTGGAAAGCAGCCCCCATCCTCCAAGCTTCATCACCTCTTTAGCATCAGCTGAGGTGTGGCTTAAAAGGGCTTCTTATGAATAACATTTAGGAGCTTTGTGCCAGGAACCAAAGACAAAGACCAAGTACATATTTCGTATTCCAGATTTCACCCAGTGGCTAAGAAGAAGTGATGAGCTCCTGACCATGCTTGTTCTCCATGAAAAGGATGTACCATATTCAGGAAAACTTTTCAAATGGTTATGTGTCGAGTGGTTGGGAAGGAGAGAAACTAAGATGCATGAGACCTGTTGGATGTCTAGGTAGCTTGGGAAACTAGTTTCAGCAGATGAACTAACTGGTTATGTTACCTGCCTCACCAGAAGGGTCTTTGCTGCTTTCAGAGAAGCTGGTCAACTCTGTCATCACCAGCACAGAGTTGCTATAGAGGTCTCAGTGTGCCCTTGAACCCGTAGGCCCTGTGTTTATTGTCTTCATAGCGGGTGATTAAAAGTTAATATTTGAAACAAGTGAACTCGAGCAGAAATAATGACTTTGACTTACAGTGTGGAGAGGTCATAGTGGCCCTGTGAGTAGAGATCATGCTCCTTCTTGGGCTCCCACCCACAGGACAAGTCCCAGAGAAGTGTGCCAGGCCTGGCCAGGCTTCTCCTTTTTTTTTTTAACATCTTTATTGGAGTATAATTGCTTTACAATGGTGTGTTAGTTTCTGCTTTATAACAAAGTGAATCAGTTATACATATACATATGTTCCCATATCTCTTCCCTCTTGCGTCTCCCTCCCTCCCTCCCTACCCCACCCTCCCTCCCTACCGCACCCTCCCTCCCTACCCCACCCCTCTAGGTGTTCACAAAGCACTGAGCTGATCTCCCTGTGCTATGTGGCTGCTTCCCACTAGCTAGCTATTTTACATTTGGTAGTGTATATATGTCCATGCCACTCTCTCACTTTGTCACAGCTTACCCTTCCCCCTCCCCAGGCTTCTCCTTCCTGATGGACCAAGGGGATAAGTTCTGAATGGAAATGCCAGGATGGGGCAGGATGTTATTTGGCTGTGTGGTTTTTCTTCTTCTTCTTCTTCTTTTATGGCTTTATTGAGGTATAATTAATGTAAGATAAATGACACCTATTTAAAGTATAAAATTTGAGCCGTTTTGACATATGTAGAGAAACCATCACGACAATCAAGATAACGTACATATCCATCACCTCAACAATTTTCCGTACCCCTTCGTAATCCCTTCAGCCACCACCTCGTCCCCAGGCAACCGCTGATCTGCTTTCTGTCACTATAGTTTAGTTTACATTTTTAAGAATTTTATACAAATGGAATTTTTATATGTGTGTGTTTGTTTATATTTGTGTGTATATTTATTCCTTGTCTCCAGTTCAGCTTCAGGAAGAGAGAAAGTTCAGTGCACATGTCCCTGGGAATTTGGTTCGCTGAATTAGAGGTGAGGGTAACATCCCAGGAGTTAAGCTGACTCCTTTGTCTGCTGGCAGTTGGCAGAACTTGCTCAGGCTTTTCCTGAGCAGATGGCAGAGTTTAATGTTATGAAGCAGATTGGAGGCGGGAGGTTGTCTTTGATTTTCCAGAAATTGTTGGCACAAATGCCTTTAGGGCCTTTATCCTGTGGGGTTTTATGACGTTGTGGCGTGATTATGATAAGTATATGGCAAATTCTATTATGAGAAGGTGTTTCCGTGGCACCGGAGCTGTGGAGGGTGGACCCTGCGCTGCCGCTGGAGATCAGAGCACTGCGGGAGCTGCGTGGCCTTGGCTCAGCCCAGAGCTCCAGCCCTTGTTTCGTTTTCCACTTATAAGATATAGGGGCAGCGCTCCCTCTCTCCCTGGGTTGTTGCATAAAGGCGTGAAGGTGCGTCGAAACAGTCAAGGGTATACAAGCGGGAGGCATTACTGAATCCCCGGTTGACCTGCAGTCATGATGATATGCTGACCTGCAATAATTTTTTTTGGTGAATAATTCCATACCACAGAGCACTTTGGCCCTTGTTTCTGCCGTCATTCTATAGTGAAAGGGCATATGGGTGGGGCAGAGGGACCCTCCTCTGCAGTGTTGTCTCGGCCTCACACCTTTCCCCTACACCCTGCGGCAGTTGAATCCCAGCCAGAGGACCATGTAGGGCCAGGCGTGCCTGCCCGCCGTGTCCAATGTGGATATGCATGGTGATGCCAAAATGGTACCCACTGCCCAGGAGGCACCTCTGCTGCCTGGCAGGTGGCCCCGGAGGTCTCATTTCCTCCTGTAAGTGGGTCTCGAGCTTCTCCCCACATCTCGAAGGAAGGTGACTCCTTCTAACGTGAGGGACAGGGCACAGCTAACAAGTCAAGAGACTCGGGTTTCAGGCGTTCGCCCCCTTCAGGATGGCAGGTTCCAGTAGAGAATGCTTTCGCACCACATTGTCCGGCGCGGGAATGTTCAGACTCCGAGGAGATCGGGAGGGGGTGTTGGGGGCACAGGGGGCTGGTAGCACCTGGCACCTGGCCAGGGTCCTGCAGCGAGGTCCCCGGAAGTTAACCAGGCGCCCTCATGCCCGCAGCGGGAGC
The DNA here is from genome assembly GCF_028564815.1 of Eubalaena glacialis. Taxonomy (NCBI): domain Eukaryota; kingdom Metazoa; phylum Chordata; class Mammalia; order Artiodactyla; family Balaenidae; genus Eubalaena; species Eubalaena glacialis. Next base: position 72,601,364 of record NC_083717.1, on the reverse strand, counting down.
TCCCGCAAAGGCAAGGACGCCCTAGGCCGGGTCACTGCTGAGCACCTGGACCCCAGGGCGTGGCTGAAGGGTGTGGCCAGGGCAGGGAGGGCTGGGGACCCCCGGAAGGAGTGAGGGGAAGGGGTGCAAGGACAAGGGGAGCCACGCCTAAGAGCTGCTGGCCTGCTTCCCTTGGGCCTGATTTTCCGTATGCCCTCTTTTCTCCCATCCTCCATATCCACCCTCTCTGGATTCCCCCATCTCTGTATCCTGTCCCCCATCCTCACCTTCCAGAGCTTTCTTCCAGGGTTTATTTTGTGTGAAAGTCATCTAGGTTTAACCCTTCCAAAGGATATGTCAAATGAGGTTAGGGTTCCATATCTGCACAGTGGCTATACTGGCCACTGACCATGCGTGGCTACTGAGTACTTTGAATGTGGCTACTGAAACTGAGAAACTCCATTTATTTTATTTTATTTTAATAAATTTAAGTTTAAAAGCTGATAATTGATTCAGTTATTTGGAAAATTTTGTGTTTGGAGCAACTTGGGTACGTGAATATGCTTTTTCAAAGGTAAATTTTTATGAAATCTAAATACAGATCAAATATTTTCAATGAAAATTTAGAGTTGAGTGAAGGGGAAAAGAATTTAAGGTGGAACCTAAAATGGGATTAATAATCAATGCAGCAAAGTCCTAGAATGTTTATTAAGGAAATAAGTATAGGTTTTTACCATTTGACAGTAACCAAACAGAGCAAAGAGACTGAAGACCTCCCCTTCGTGAGAGGCAAAGAAGCCAGGGCCTTCCCTGTGTCCCTGCCCCGGCCGGGGCCTCGTCTTTGTTACCTTTGCCTGCCATGCACCCATCTCAGCACCTGGGCCCTCCCAGTGGTCAGTGGGAGGCAGAGGAGCTTCAGCAGCGCTTTCCTGTAGAGGCAGCCAGTGGCAGGGAATGAGTGAGAACCTGAGGAAAGCTTTCCCAGCTGCAGGGCTGGATCCTCAGGAGTCCCACATGGAGTAGCAAGGAGGGTGACATTGTTGATCCCTGGAGCCCTCTCCCTGGCTTTGTTTTGTCTGAGCCAAGAGGGCCGAGAGCCCAGGCTGTGCTGAGGAGGGAGAGGGCAGGAAAACTGTCACTGTTTTCACCTCCCCCATAACTCTCCCTTTTTATGAACAGCCATTGTGCCAGGTACAATGCTCTCTCTGTGCTCTCACAAAATCTGTCCCTAAAAGCTGTAGAGAGCTCTTTGAAAGACAGCCTCACAGCTCTGGAGTGGTTTTTGTTGGTTTCTGATGGGCAACTTTGGGACGAGGCCAAGAAGGCATCGTCTAATCCCCACTGCTCAGTCCTGAGGGCTGTCGCTGCTGTCATTTGATCAGCATCAGGCTGGTGTGCTAATGGCAAGGCCGGATGCCACCCCTGGCTCCAGGGCGGTCAGAGGTCTCATGGACGCGCACGCACGCGTGCACACACACACACACACACACACACCCCCGAGTCTCCATCTGTAACTCCGCCTAGCAAACAAGCTACAAAGACATAGGGCTTGCCATCACTACAAAAAGTTAAGACAGTAGAGAAGAGGGAAGACTTCTCAGAGTCAAGGGAGGAGGAGAGGAAAAAAGACGATCTAAAGAAACCTATGCTTCAGGAGGACATCTCATGCTGTCAAAATGAGAGTGGGAATCAGAAGGTTCTCTGTGAACTGCAAGGTGCCAGCCAGGAGAGGTTGGTGGTGGGGGCCTCCTTCTCAGTCATGGAACTAACTGGTCTCTGCTGGGCTCTTACATCGGTGGGCGGAGAATAAAGGAGTTACGTCATCTCAGAAACTGTCTTTGTCACTTGGGGGGAAGACCATGAAGGATCTTTGCAACATTCCATTATTTCTGGTCCCTGAATGCCATGATGCCAGCCCCTGCACAGATAACTTCCTGCTTTCATAGTTTGAAAATATACTTTAACTCAGCCATGGCTCCATATCTTCTTCCAAGTCAGAGAAGTTGGTAGGTCCCAATTCCAGGTTGACAGTAGGGGCACAGACCGCAAAGGTGGCAGAGATAAAATTTGGTCAGGAGAGACAAAGCTCTTCAACCATTTTGCTTCTGTTTCCTTTAAACACAAAAGCAGCTTAGGTCATCTCAGAGTTCACGTCTCCTCGAGGAGAGAGAAGGCAACAACACATTTTCAAGGAATAGCCAAATTATTTATAAAATCCGTAAAGTATGAAACATAACGACACCCCTGACAGGAGGTTGGGTCGGGCTTAATATTCTGTCCTCACACTTAGGGCTTGACAAGCATCTTCTGATTCCAGTTCTCATTCCAAAGTGAGACTCTTCCAGATCTTACGTGTCTTCTCTCTCTCTGAGGTCCATTCAGTGCGTCTGATTCAATTGTAAAGCAATTATACTCCAATAAAGAAGTTAAACAGACAAACTAACAAAACAAACAAACAAAGAGCAGGACTTGGAAAATGCCTCTACTATATTACAAAGAATATCTCTTGTTTTCTTTTTGTCTCGGACACCTTGATCTTTCCTGTTACCCCCGTCCCCCCAGCTGTAAGGTCAGACTAAAGGTGTTGTCATAGCAGAAGGAAAGCAGACAACAAGCCCTTCCCTGGGGAAGGAAACTGAGTCTCAAGAGCGGAGCCTAAGTCTGAGCGCAGAGAGAGTCCGTGTGCTGGTCTGAAAGCATGGACGAGAAACAGAATTCCCGGGACACTTGAAACCACGTTCAGGTGAAGCCCTGGATAAGAGTGTGTTCTAACCAGTAACAGCCCGCAGCGGGCGACGTGGTTTGTGCTCCCAGAATCCGGACCACTTCATGGTCTCACACTCGCGAAGCAGACAGCTCAGACTTCCTACCTCCGAGGCGAGCTCTCCCCATCCACGCTCCCACTGGGGGTGGCATGGCATCAGGATGGTGGGGTCCCCCAAGTGTCTGGGGTGCTTGTGGGTGGAACTCCAGAGAACCCTCGGGTATTTCAAGTGTCCAGGGAGCCACAGCAGGTTGTGTCCAAAGCCAAGTCCGTCCTTGGACACGCCTGGGCATGCCAGGGCCTCAGGCATGGGCCTTAGTCTCCTGCTTGATGGCCGGTTTGTAGATGACTCCTTTGTTGGCAACTTTTTTGCTGCTGGAACAGCAAGGGCACATGAGTGTTGTTAGTCAAACTGGAAAGAGAGGCAAGAGCAGCCCAACTCAGCTATGGAATGAGGCAAGTCAGATTCCTCTCTTGGAGACCTTTCTCCAGTTCTGTTGGTCTTGGGAGGAAACGCCCCCCAATAAAGCATTAACCAAAAGGGAACCTGTTCATTTTTCAACTGTTCTCTTTTAACGCTTGACGATACTAGACCTGCATTTTGACGAAGGTCTTATTACCACCCTGCTTCAAATCTCTGATTCCTACAGGGTTTCTGACAACCTCTTTTTTTCATACCAGGAAAAATAAATTAGGTTTTAGGAAAAACTAAACATGACAATAAAAACACAAGCAAAGGGCATCAATGTGAGTAAGAAATCAAAAAATTTCCCTCAGTTTTCTTCTGGGTTCAGAGAAGAAAAACCGGATGTCAAGATCTTAGAAAGAAGACAGCCTTGGTGCTTGTGTGTAGGTAAATGGGACCTCCCTTTCAAATCAAGAGGCTCATCCAAGGTCTTAGCAGTGGCAGCAAAGCTGGCAGACACACCTCCAGCTCTGAGCGCAATGACTCTTGAACCACCAGCATCCAGTGTCTCACTGGATCAATGGTGTTTGGGAAATGGCACTTCTAGGATAAGTGTTGGTACAGGTGACAGGGCCCTTCGTTCTGCAGGCTGCCTTCCCAAACAGATCAATCCTCATGGACACAAAGCCACCCACTCCCATCTTGGGCCCAAACCAACTCACCTCTTCATCCTTCTGAAAAGCCAAATGGATGCTGCCAGGACAATACAGATGCCCAGAACGCCAGCCAGGGCCACAGAAAGGGCGATGCCTGTTGAGGGATAGTGCACACTCATTACAATCCTCCCTTCCCCTTCATCTCATCCCCATAGCACATGTGTGCACAGTCAAGTGACAGCTGCAGAATCATCCACAGAAAGGTGTAATTTCCCCATCTCTGTTCTTAGGTTCTGGTCTTTGGCCTAGCAGGATTGGCTGGAGTACTCACAGGGGGCCATTGGCAAATTGTAGCGATTCTCCAGCAGGGTTTCTCAAACTTGCACCAGCATCATCTGAAGAGCTTGTGTCTAATGTAGACATTTTTGAGCCCAACCCTCAGAGACTCTGATTCAATCTGGAGTTAGGCCCAGGAATCTGCATTTTAACCAAACACCTCTAGCTGATGCTGATATATGTGGTCCATGAACCACACTTTGAGAAACTCTGGGCTACAGAATAAGAACTTATTCCATTTTTGCTTGCTGGATTTAAGGCCCCTTGAGATGCCTCTTTATCAGCTTTGGCCCCAAGTTCCATTACACAGTCCTAAGCAGTCCAAAACAACCAGGGCCCATTGCCAAGGTCAACTGGCTGGTCACCCAACCTCCATACTGGGCTTAGGCCTAGTTTTTAGGCAATGGCTTCCCATCCTGGCAAACAGAAGGTCTTGGATAGGCTCTTTGAATGTACACATGCTATAAAGTGATTAGGTCGTTCATCAGGGGAGCATTTGATTGGCCGCTCATCTTTAAATCAGAGAGTGACTTGAGGGTAAGACACACAGTGAGGAGGGGGTCAGGAGTCAGAGTGATAGCACGGAGAAGCAGAGAGGGTGGGCTTGAAGAATCACAGGCCCAGATCACACCGAGAATCACAGTGATCACCCAGCTGCAGCATGCACGGCCGGTTGGCCACATACCCAGACTCAGTCCTGTGTACGTAGGGTCTGGCCCTTCAAAGGGGAGAGGAAAAGACTGGAAATTAACCGAGTCAAACCCTGGCAGATTTGACCAGTGTGTTGAGCAAAGCTCTACCTTTTGTTTGGGTGGAGGTACAGGGCTGATGCAGCCCTTCTGGGGATGTTCACTCTTGGCTCAGGTGCCTGATGGGGTAAAGGGAATTGCCCACCCAGGGAATTCACACCGTGATCCCTCCCTCTGATGCTCCTTTAATCACAACAGTCTCTTTGCACAGCTAAGACTTCAGTTTTTGATACAATATGGCCAACTTGGAAGGTGAGGAAGGGTGAGAATCAGAGTCTACCTTGGTGAGCTGTCATCTGCTTCTCTGGCACCTACCTCTCTTCCTCAGCAAGGAAGCTGCCAGGTTCTAGCTGGCTGGGGCCAGCAGAGCTTGGTTGGAACCTGTCACCAGCCTTCTACACCCATCCCCATCCAGTAATGTTGTCATGGTTTGGTTCTATCTATCTATCTATCTATCTATCTATCTATCTATCTATCTATCTATCTATCTATTTATTTATTTATTTATTTATTTAATTTATTTATTTATTTATTTTTATTTATATATTTTTTTGGTTCTATTTTTGCTGTGGCCCCACTGGACCACACTGGAGAAGCCCCTTCACCATACCAGCTTATCTTCCCTGCTACATGGAAACAGAGGAGCGTGGCTTCTTCAGCAAGTTATTGTTGGAGATGGATGGGGTGAGTTAGTGGGGTCCTCAGTGGGGCTAAAATAGTGCCCAGTGATCTAAGGTGAAATCCCGTGGTCAGCCTGCTAGGAACCTCTCTGGGGAGGGCCCTGAGTGAGTCTGTCCTCTCGAGTAACACAGAGGCGCCCAGTCACAAAGCCCCCAGGTTACCCCAGCTGCTTCCAGGTTCTCAGAGCTACTCCTCATTCTTCCAGTCAGATTCTCCATCTAAAGAAAGTCTCTGCTTACACACACCCGCCTGTCTGGTGGTTTTCTGATCTCAGTAGAAACTTCTAGCTTGTGGCGGGGGGGGAGGGGATGGGGGGGTTCCAGTTCACACTGGAAGCCAGAGTTGTGCAGATGGTGGCCACCCAGCCAGACACTCAGGAGAGCCTGTGCCCATAGAGCCCACCATGGCGACGGAGACCCTGGGAGAGCCCCGATCAAGTGTGAGATGCAGGCCGAGGGCCAGGGACCACCTCCCCTTGGGGCACTTGATACCCTGGGGAACCAGACCTGAGACTGCAGGGTGAGGTTTTGCTCACCCCCTTCTCCTGCCATCTGGCCCCAGTCTGGCTGATTCCCCTGGGGCCATCAGCCCCGAGTTATTTCCCTACTGTCTTCCTCCACAGTCTAATATTGAGCCAGTAGCCTCCCTGGTCCACGGCTGGGCCCTAGTTGTCCCTGGTCTGGCTTCCCGGGTGGCCCCAGACTGTTGAAAGGATAAGCAGGGCAGGTATGGATAGGAGCCGTCCACAAAGGGCAGGGTGGCCTGTTCTCTTGGCTGTTGCCGGCCACCACTGGTAGCCCGCGGCCTCCCAGGTGGCAGAGAGCGTGGCTCCCCTCGCCTGATTCCCTGCCCTGAACACAGGGACCAGTCTGTGGCTTGGGGAGATTCTCAGGACGTGAGTCTCCCCCTGGGGAAAGCATCAAGTGTTTGTACAGCACATGCTCTGTTCCCTGCATGGCCTGTGGCCTCTGCACACTATAATTTGTTTTTTTTATTTTTAAGGTACCTAGAGGTAACCAAGGCCTCTAGGATCTTAAAAACAACAACCACTGAAAAAAAACCCAACTAGTCGTGATTTCTTTTCCAAGCCTTTTTGATGAAATACACTTTTGTTTTTTGTTCCTAAAGCTCCACATGCTTGTGGTACTAAACTAGTTCTCGCCACGTAAGACTATTACTAGTAAGCCTAACCACTTGGCGGAGCTGTCCAAACTGGACGGTTTCTAAAGTCGTCGCTTTCACAGTCACCTCAAACATCCTCAGAGCCACACAGGCCCCCAGACAACTGACAGCCCCGCTCTGGGGCTGGAGGAGGTACCCTCAGGCCATGGTCTTAGGGAGCAGAGTGAAGGCTTGGAAGCAAGGCCCCAGGCATGAGACTTTTCTCATGCGCACGTGGCGCAGCTGGGTGGCTGATCTGGAGGGAGAGTCTGGCTTTCCTGTGTCACTGAGCAGTGTCCTTGGCTGTATTAGGCCCTATAAACAACAGCCTAATTTAATCCAGGGCGCTAATGTGGGTTCCTTGCTCCTGGATGACGACTTCTTAGGGCCTAAGTTGCCTCTCCTTGGAAACAATGAAACAAGACCAAGCAGGTATGAAGACAAGGAAGTCCCCAGAGACTGGGACAGATGCTTTACAGCCAAGTGTTTGATGCAGCAAAAAACAAAGCAGCTTGACTGAGCAAGCGAATAGCATAAGCCCCTTGGGAAGAGGAATGGCAGCGAGGGCGGCGCCTCGTGGGAATTCTACCCGCCAGGAAGCCCGGGGCAGAAAGATGACGTTGAGATGCTATCTCCTGCCAGGTGAGACAGCACCAAGCATCAAGGAGCAGAGCTCCTCTGCTGAGCTGGATAAAGCGCAGGGCTTGGGTCCCACTGGAGGCAGATGCCAGAGCATCTGCTAACTAAACGGAGAGGGGAGGTCACAAAAGGCAACAGGAGAACTGTTGGGGCGACTAGAGAACTAGTGCCCAGAGAGAGAAGCCGAAGCCTGCATCCCCGCAGCGCCTCTGGGATGTTGCAGAGAACAGGCATCAAAGATGGTGCAGGGAGGGGCAAAGATTCACTTGCAGATTAAACACAGAAATGGTTTCTGAATGGCAAATGAGACAAGGATTCCCACTGAAGAACAGTGGGACAGACAGGAGAAACAAGACAGGCTGGTTGACAGAGACGGCACGGGGTGAGAACGCAACGAAGGGGCTCCTGAGCTGGCAGGTACGAGGGTACGTGCCATTACAGACGTGGGACAGCTGCCTGCTCTCCATACAAGGCTCCGGTACGAGTCAGGGTGAGCAGAAGTAGGACAGTACGCCACACAGAAGGAAATCACACAGATAGAGAAGAACCCCAGTACCACGTGCCTCACCCGGGAAGGTACAGACCCCCGAGAAGATCAGCGAGCTGCTCGCCACGGGGCACTGCTACCTGTCTGGCTGGCTCAGGTGCTGCGTCTTCCACAGGCATCTTCTTGGACCGAGGGATGCTGGTTAACTGCGTCTGAGGTCTTCTGAAGCCTCAGGTGCACACACACAAAAGTCCAGCGGGAGGACCAAGCAGCTCATTTACACAGCTTGCCGTTCCTGAAACAAGTCTAGCATTTTCTAGGTCTATTTGCAATTCTGTTTATTCAAACAGAGTTTTGAATAAAAGGAATACAATCCTTTTCCTTTCAGTGTATTATTTTAAAGTATGGACTGTTTTAGTAGGTGACATGTTCCACAGTGATTAGATACGTATACATATAGGTGTATGTCTTTAGCAGTCTCCAGTCTTACAAAAGAGGCAGGGAGAGTTTTGGTTTAGCAGGGATTTGAGAGTTTAAATATATAAAATCCAGTTTCAGATGGTAAAACTCTAGTTATCATGCTTAATACAAGTCATAGACTCAAGTAACTGAAATGCTGGTCCTCTCTTTGGATGATGCTTTTGTAAGAAAAGCAAGGAAGACGCCCTCCGTAACCACAGAGCATAACTATCTTAAGAGGACATATTTTACTGGAGTTTTTCTTAACACTGTGGAACCCGTTGAAGAAATAATTTCTACAAATAAGTCTGCCCAAAAGATGCCGCCAGATTACATGTGGGAACTGGTTTTCTATGACCGTGCTAGGGCCTGAGGGCTTTGCCTTCCAGATTGCAGGAATGCAGGCCCAGAAGAGAGAGCCGTGCTGCTCTGAGGGGGCCTAAGCCCTGGGACAGTGGGCGAGGGTTACTATGCAGCACTGGGTGCTTCATGCTCTCCGTTCCCTTTGCGGGTCAGGCTGTTTGTGCTGCAGGAATGACAGGTGGTGGGACCGGGGCTCTTACCCCTGTCAGGCCAGATGACAGAAGGCCTGACGGCATCCCTCAGCAACCCCCTCCCAGACCTTCAACACTTGACAGCTACGTTCTGATCTTTACGTTTTCCTCAACAAATAGATTGATTTGAATGCTGTTGGCAAATTGATAACAAAGCAAAATAAGACTTAATAAAACTAAAACTTGACAACTGGTCAGGCTTCTGTTTAGATCGTTCTGCAGAGAAGACACTGGTGGGGAGAGGGGAAGGGAGATGGGTCGGCTCCATTCCTTCAGACTTGTGATGAGCACCAGGCACGGTGCCAGGCACAAAAGGCTAGTAAGACGCCCACAGCCCCTGCTTTAAGGGGCTCGTGGTGTGTGGGTAATAGAGGCATATTTTTTCTTTTTCTTTTTCTGCGTGGTAATACATCATTGCCCTGTGGTGTGCTAAAAACTATAACACAGATGAACAAGTTCAGCTGCACTGAAGCAGGAGACTGTAAGTCACCCCCGGGGGGATGGGGAAGACTTTGGCAGGATATGGTTGGAGTTGGGTCTTGAAAAGTTTTCCTGGTGGAAGAGGCGAGGGGCATCCCAGACAAAGGGACTCGTGTGTGCAAAAGTCAATAGCATGCACACATGAAAGCACCTGCCATGTTGAAGGAGGCCCCCCAGGGCAGGATGGGAGCAGGGGAGACATGCTGGAAGGATCAGCTGGTGCTGATGAGCAGAACCGCGAAGGGTGGTCCCAGGTTTCCGCCTGACCCCTTCTCCCGCTGTCTGGGCCAGAGGCTTATTGCTGGGAGCAAGAGAACATCCCTGGTGGGGCTTTCTGTTCCCCGCAGTGGCTAACGTGGGGCGTGCTCAGTAACACGCGGTGTGTTGAACTGCATTAGGTGTGACTAGGACTCCACTTCTTAGCACATTTGACGATCATTCCTGACTATTCAGACCCTGTAGCCGGGGTAGGGGATTTTAAGGGGAACGCCTCTGGTCTTTCATTTGGATCCTTTGGAAGAATTAATCTTTTTCCATCTAGTAGAGTTTATTTATAAATAGGGACTTTTAGAAAGTTGACAAGGTCAGTAACCACAAAGCATACATTCTAGTCTCAAAAAATTAGATCATTAGCCATCTTAGCTTTGTAAGGTTTTTTTCTCTCTCTTTTTTAAACATTTTATGAAACTACCCAGGTCCCTCAGGGTCAAGCAGATTCTAATCGGGCTACTCCGCAGCTCTGCTGAGGGGGAAAGCCCTACCCCTCGACTGCCCAGCGTTCTTGCCTAAGTGTCGCCTCTGCTGGCTCCAGGCTCTAGGCATGTGACATGCACTTGCTCAGAGCAAGCGCACTGAAGACACGATTATAGAAACTTTTTGGCTTCCTCTTGTCCTTCAAGTTTTCCTTGCCCTGACATGTTGAAAATAGAACTTGATAACATTAGCATTTGGGTTTTATTGGTCTGGCTTTATTACCCTTTGCCATCTGGAGCCAGTGTTGGTGTCTTTGGCTGGGAAGAGGTCAACTTTGGGGAACCAAGAATCGGGCCCCTGAACTATATAGATGTGCCTCTACTGTCTTTCTCCTTCCTCACATCGGGCAGCTGACTCCTACGAGATCTGGACTGCTCCCAGGATGTGTTCCTCCTCTCCAAGACCCCACCTGGAGGACGTGAGTCTTGTTTCCTCTCTTCAGCTCAAGACTTCCATTTGTGCCACTTGGAAGAGGCACTTTTTAAGAGCTGAAAAAAAGTGCCTGGCGTGACTTTCATCTCTTCACAAGAAGAGGGCATTTTTTTTTAAAATTAATTAATTAATTAATTAATTATTTTTGGCTGTGTTGGGTCTTTGTTTCTGTGCAAGGGCTTTCTCTAGTTGCGGCAAGGGGGGGCCACTCTTCATCGCGGTGCATGGGCCTCTCACTGTCGCGGCCTCTCTTGTTGCGGAGCACAGGCTCCAGACGTGCAGGCTTAGTAGTCGTGGCTCACGGGCCTAGTTGCTCCACAGCATGTGGGATCTTCCCAGACCAGGGCTCGAACCCATGTCCCCTGCATTGGCAGGCAGATTCTCAACCACTGCGCCACCAGGGAAGCCCAAGGAGAGGGCATTTTAACCAAAGGCAACAAGAAACAACATATACAAGAGAAAAAAAAAAATCATACGAAAGGGAAGGAACAGAATGATGAGGGGATTCTGAAGAAAGTTGCTACCTCAGAGGCATCTGGACCCCTGGTGAAGGAATTGGTATGCTTCTTTGAAGGGTGAATAGTTCTCTCTCATCTACTTCTCTTAGCCTTGGCCCTCCCCAATTATACAAGAAGAGTACTTACTCAAATCCTAAAGGAAGATGGGAAACAGGGATAGAATAGAATGAAGACCAGGGCATGTGATATAAAACCCTAGAATCCTGTGATAGGAGTGGGAAAAAAAAGTTCTGGGCCTAGGAAAGTCATTGTACAATCCGTAGGGCATCAGTTCTCAATCAGGGGCAACTTTGCCCCTCCTCCCCCAGAGACACTTGACAATGTCTAGAGATGTTTTGGCTGTCACAAGGGGGGGATGCTGCTGGCATCTAGAGGGTAGAGTTCAAGGACGCTGCTAAACATCCTGCAGTGCAAAGGGCAGCCCTCACAGTGAGAATTATCCAGCTCCAAGTGTCAGCATTGACGTGCTGATGCCAAGGCTGAGAAACCCTGCCCTAGGGCCGTCATAGACTCTACACCTCTTAAGGACAGAAACCAAGCTCTGTGTTCCTTTTCTAGCACAGTTGAAGAAAATACAGGGTCCAGTTAAGTGATTCAGTCCCAGTTGTCCTCAATTTTTAGGAGGGGCCATTGTTTATAGATTCAGTTTTCAGACCAAGAAACTGGTGAAAAGAGGAAAATGACCTTAACTAGTGACATCTGGAGAGGAGAACACAAAAGATAAATTCTTGGACGGTTCTTGATTAAGTAACTGACAGAGAAGGACGTAATTCTGACCATATGTGTGGGTCAGTTCAGAAGGGCATGTTTCTAAAGCTTTCTGGCAAGGGCCTTGAAATTCAGTCTTCATGTGGTCCACTAAGCTTAGCAGGTGATCGTTATAATCTCACACACTATGAAAGGAACAACAGAACAAGGTGCCCCATGTGAGACGAGGAGAGCTGATTCTCTGACAAGTGGGTTAATGGTCATCCTTAAATATGAACCCTTGGCCCAGCTTGGCCACAAGTGATATGAGAAAGTGAACTTAGCGATTTGAAGAGTGTGGGCCCCTCACCCCTTTCCCCGGACCCCCAGCTTCCAGCTGTCTTGATGTAGATACCGAGCAAGTCAAGATGTTAACTGTCCATCTGGGGAGTTATGGTTACGGATTTAAAAGGAAGAACTGATCTTCCATAGCTCAGGAAGAAACCAAACTATTAAACTTCATTCCGTATAGATCTCGGATGCCTGTGCAAGCTTCAAGGAGATGAAACAAAAGGCAGTTCTGAAGATACTTTCTTGTCTAACGGGCCCTGCTACATTAGACCATCAGCTGCTTGTGGCTCAGATGTGGGTTATACCCACTTTCTAAAACCTTACAAAGGAGCATCCCTGGACCTTGGTGGTGCTAGTGGTGCCAGGAATCACCTGGCAAGGCCAAAGATGGACCTTGATGCCAAGAAAGCCCGTAAGAAGTTAGAAGGTTTGATCTCATGAAAAGGGCCCTATCATGTATCTTAGGAGAAGGGGTAGGTAGTTCTTCAGGGCAGAGAGGCCCCCAGACCATCCTCTCTTCCCCATCTGTGGGAGACTCCCAGACTTAATGAGGGTTCTGGTCCATGCGCCTGGAGGCCCTGGCTCGTGCTTCTCTACCAAGGCTCAGGGAAGTCAAGGTCAGTGGAGGGAGACCTCAGTAAACCCACACACAGTAGCTCCTCATGCATCTGGTTCCCTTGGCAGCCAGAGTGCTCTTAACCCATCTCCTAAGGGTATCAGTGACAGTGCCCAAGAGCAGGGCACCCGATTTCATACAAAACAGGCATCTCGGCACCACACTCGCCACACACTGCATCTCCTCACCTTGTCGGAAGGAGACGTACACCAGCCTCTCATCAAATTTCTGGACCTGCCGGAAGTTGTTGATCATCTCTCTAGGGGACGGGTCATCCACCCGTGTGCAGTACAGGGCTGTCTCCAAATCCACCAGCTGCGGGGGAAGAGCAGAAACACCCGCCATGGGCAGAGTGACGCCCCCTTGCCTGACCTCGAGGGAGAGGACCACCAGATCTCACCTCCGAGGCCTGGCGGGAGACCCTTGAGAAAGCAGTGGGGAAGCCAGAAGCTGCCCCTCCCCTGCGGGTGTCTGAGTGATGGGGTTCGGGTGAGCCCGTGTGTCTTCCCACTGTCTTCCCACCTCCCAGGGCTGCCGGAAGGGTTCGTGCTGTCAGCTCCTGATTGAGCCTGAAATCTGCCCTGCAGCGAGGGAAACCTGGGGTGGTGAGGGGCTCCTCAGCCTCCCACGGAGACTGCATTCCTCTCCTGAGCCTCATTAAGAACCCAGCTCTGAATCAGAGGGGCCTGGGGCTTAGTCTGATGGTCCCGTCAAAAGGAACAAAAAGAGGGAGGCAAGAGTCTCACAGGTCATCTGACTTCTAGTTCCATGGTATTTTCATACACCCACATAGATCATATAACTGTTTCCAAGGCAGTTTCTGGGTTAGGACATATTACTGCCTTTCTGATCATTTTATCTCTTGATTCATCCTGTCTTTATTCCTGTCAGCTTACTTGCTGCCATTTATCGAGGCTACTCAGATCAGTAGCTCATAGTAGAAAGGAAGGAACAGCAGTGGGAGCTGTGCTGGCTCATGAAGCGGGTGGGGGCCATGAGCCAGTGTGCAGCGGCCCCCTGGCCCCGTCTCCTGGGCAGCCATGCTTCCTCCTGATGAAATTCAGCTGCAGAGTAGAGACACCGACAGTGACCTGGAACTCAGCTCTACCTTTGGGTCTTAGCTCTGTCACTAACCAGCTGGTGATCCCCAAGTTTCCTCAACTCTAACCCTTGCTTTCATCACCTAAGAAATGAGAGGGTTAGAGATGATTCCTAAGGACTCTGTCCCCCAGTTTTACACTAGACTGTGAGCTTCTTGAGGGCAGAGATCCTCACTTCCTCATTGCTGTAATCCCCATCCCCCCGGGCTTGTTAAACAGTCTAACCTGATCCTATCTTTATTCTGTCCCTGTAAAGGAGCCATGCTCTTTCCTGCCTGGGAGGTAGACACTATCCACTGAGGGATATATTAGGAAACGCAGCTTAACAGCTCTTATTTAAAGAACTGTGGAGACAGATTCATTTTCCCCACTTGACTTGATAGCTCCACTTTTGAAGCTCAGCCTGTAATTTCTGAAGTGCTTCCAAGCCCCTGTGATATTTGGAGAGGTTTTGAATAGCTGCCCATGAAACTCTTAAGTGAGGAAATCAAGTCGTTGATTATGATATGGGTGGTGGTAGGGTCCGAGGTGCCACGTGCTCTCTGACAAGGAAGAGCACGACAGTTACCTGCTGCTGGGAAATTTGCACAGGGTTCCGGAAAACCGTCCAGAGCACGGTCGGGTAGCAAGGAGGTGTGGTCAGGGACCCTCGGTAGCGGTAGTACTCCTCAGGCCTCTTCGGCAGCAGCTCTTCAATGCTGAAACCCGGAATGGACACTTCTTGGCCTGGAGAGACATGTTGGGGGATGATGTCACCTTGCTCCCCAAGGCAGAGGTGCAGCTGAGCATATGACAGACTAGGAAGGTGAACTAGCTCCATTCTGAGCCATTTGATCCTAGGACTTGGTCACAGACAGTACCCGGCCCCCTGCATGTGTTCTTCTTCAGATCACACAAGGGTGAATACACTCTTCTCCAACAGAGGGTGAATAAGCATCCAAGGACCTCTCACCTTTGTACTTTACATCTTTAAGGTGATTGAAGATCTTGTCATATGATGGATTGAAGGAGCCCATCTGCAATAGAGATAGGGCAGGTTGAACAGGGACAGAATTCAATAGGCTGAGCTCGGCTTGACAATTGTGAACGGAAGGGCTCTGCTGAGGGTGTGTAATCACCACTGCTGAGATCCTCCCCAAAGGATCCACTTTACTAGGACAGTTATGATGCATCACTAGGCTGTTAGGGGGTTGGCGGAATGGTCCTGCCCTCTTGCATCTCAGGACATCCTATTTCCAGCTCAAGGCACTGGGGCTGGGGTGTCCCAGAGCAATAGGTATAGCTTGTGCTCCTGATTATCTGGCTGTGAGCTTGAAGGCCACAAATAGCATGTTCTCTAACCAGAACTTAAGGGAGTTTGAGTTCATGCAAGCCAAATCAGGCAAGTAAGCATGTTGAGAAACGACATACGTGCTGTCTCCTTAGGGGGAAAAATGCAAGCAAATCAGGAGATGTTCCCATTTTCTGGGATTAAGGAAAGAACTTATGCTGGGGTTCTTATAAAGGATGGAGCTTGGATACTGGAAATTGTATCAGGCATCTGATGGGGCAGCAGTGAATGATTCCCCCACCCACGACAGGTCCTATCCAACTTGGCAATTCCTTGATTATGCAATAGGGCTGGGGACTAGGACTCATTTTTCCAGTGTCACCTAGGACATGCCCATTTCTGCTGTCCAGCCACAGAAAGTGCTGCCTCCAGGCCAAGAGAGCAGGAACCCTATGGGGAAATACCCCCTGTTTTAGAGTCAAGACACAGCCGAAACGGACCAGACAGGTGTGCATGGAACCACATGCCAAGTCTGATGTCATCCTGACTTCAAATTTCACGTAAAATGCCTCTCAACATCTCTTACCTCTATGAGAACAGCTAGGACCGCGAGGCCTTCTGGCTTGTCTTTGGCGATGCTGGCACTGGGGTACAGGTCCGAGTTATAATAGACCATATGCAGCTGCAGTGGGAGAGGGGAGATGAGTTGCTATCCATCAGGGGATAGGGACCCATGGGAAGCTTTCACTTTTGCAGGAGACTGGAATCCAATGGGAGGGACAGACCATCCCCATCCCCAGCTAGATTCGGCCTCTCAGACCCTTGCCTCTTGGCCACCCCAGTGTTCCCTTTTCTCTCAGTCCTTTAGACTGCAAACTCCACCAGGCCAGTGTGTCCATCTTATTCACTCATGGTATCCCAGTGTCTGACATGGTGCTTGAAAAGTACTAGGTACACAATAGATATTGAATGAATGAACGAACAATTGAATGAATGAACGAACAATGAATGAATGAACAAATTGGTTTTTATACTAGCAGTGAAAAAGCTTGGATACTTTGGAGCACTTCTCCCTTCTGATTTTTCCTACTTATTCTGGAGCCTGGGGCAAAATGGTCACATGCGGCTTGCGCAGCCTCAGCCCGGCCACTCTGCATTTGATCTGGGGGCCGGGGCAGTAAACCTCCAACTGTAACTTAATCATACTTGTACCCAGAGCAGGACATGCATTTATCTCTCAGGTGGAGACAATCACAACATGACTTTTATAAAGGTTTTATCAACTATATTTTAAGAGACCGTGAAACAAAAATGCTACTCCATGAATGTAGACTCCAAAATACCATTCTAAACTCATTTTTTTTCAAAGCAGAAATTACTTATCATTATTAAAGTGAGGAAAAGAGAAGTTTTTGAGAAATCTTGGGTTTAAAAGGTCTAGGTAAACTCTGATGAGTGATGTTGATAATGAGGGAGGCTATGCACGTGTGAGGGCAAAGGGTATATGGGAAATCTCTGTATCTTCCTCTGCATTTTGCTGTGAACCTAAAATGCTCTAAAAAAAAAAAAAAAAGTCTTAAAAAAATTTTAAAAAAACAGTCTAGGTAAGCATTAAGACATTGTTATGACAAGCTCTGACAATGTTTAACTTGATTTTTTTTTCTTAATCAAGCAAAAAAAATGTTTATTTGGATCAAAGAATGCGATTTGGGGCACACAGATTTGGGTAGCTTCCCAAACAGTGTCCTGCTAGGGAGTAAAAGGGGCTTTTAAAGGCAAAGAAGGGAGGTTTGCATTACAAAGAATTTTGTAATTTTCAAGTTGGAGGCAGAAGCTAGTCTTGGCTAAACATGGTTGAATACTAAGGCTGTTACTAGAGGGAGGGAAAAGTTCGTTAATGTGACAAGTTTCAGGTGTTCTTGCAGAGTCCTTGGAGTATTTGTGGTTTGGCCCAGTTCAGAAGTTCCTGGTTCCCGCTGGTGAGGACATGCATAAGGTTCACCTCCTTAATGGCCTCCCAGCTCCATTTTAAAACCCCTTGATGTAAGTGACTCCATTTTATTTCACAGTCCTTTCTCCTAATTCTCTTGGAATCTGTCATCCTCCCCCTACATGACAAGGTTAAGTCTGTGATCTGAGACTCCCCACCAATTGGTTAGTAAACATGTCCATTTTCAGCTGCATTGGTGTTTATTTCAATTGTCATTTTCTTTGTTGTCTCTTCTCTCCAGGTGTGGCTTTTGCCTCAATATTAAAACAATTCCAGCCTTCAGGAAACAGGTGGATAGATATTTGTAGAGTGAAAGTGTTCCTAAAAATCTCAGATAATCCCTCGTTTCCTGCCAGAGGCTGCTCTAGCCCGTTCTAAAGGGTTATAGCTGGACCTCTTGGCAGTTGGCAAAAGGGGAATAGTTTGTATTGCTTGTCATCAACTTTATACAGGAAATGAAGTTTGTCTTAGGTCTACCAGCAAGCCTGCTCTGGTCTTTGTCTATTCTCTCTTGCCTTATGTGATGTGTTGAAATATATCCACAAATTCTTTGACTCGTTCTTCAGAAAGTAGAGCCTAATTCCTCTCCCCTCAGGTGTGGCATTGACTAAATGTCTTGCTTCTAATAAATCATGTAAGGTGGAAGTGATAACATATGACTTCTGAGACCACATCATAAAAGGCATTGTGGCTTTCGCCTTGCTCACACTTGGATCACTCACTGTGGAGAAAGCCAGCTGTCATGTCATAAGGGCACCCAAGCAACTCTATGAACAGGTCCACGCAGTAAGGGACTGAGGCCTCCTGCCAATAGCCAGCATCAACTTGTCCACGATATGAGCCATTTTGGAAGCAGATCCTTCAGCCCCAGTCAAGCTTTCAGATGACTGTAGCCCAGCCAATACCATGACTGCAGTCTCATGAGAGACTCTAAACCAGAGCCAGTCCCCTAAGTTGCTCCCAAGTTTTTTACCCACAGAAACTGCAAGATAATAAATGTTTGTTGTCTTAAACTGCTAATTTTTAGGGTAATTTGTTATGTAGCAATAGATACCTAACACACTTTCCTTGGTTGAACCCCTATCTGGGCATCTTCACATCTTCACTTACTCCTAAATAACTCCTTCTCACACTGATTCACTCAAGGCTCCTAAGAACATATCTGTTTTTTTCCCATCACCTTTGAATACCTCATATTTAAGGTAATATTTGTATCACAAACTCCCTTATGTCATGCGTTGGATTGATTTTTATATGATCAATGTTATATTTTCTTCAGGTATTAAAGCTTTAAACAATAAAGCATGTTGTTGGAAATCTTTATCATTCTTCACAGAAAAATTCCTGTAATTTTTGGGTAGTTTAAATATATTATGTCTATTCTACATTCTCCTTCTGGACATTAAGAGCTTATAGACATGACTTCATTCTGATAAAGCCCCTTAGACATGCAGGAGTCTCATCCTCCTACTTTGTTTAACCTGATGTTTAATCCTAAAGGTGGTATCACCTGTCCTCCAAAAAACTATATTATATATGATCACATGTATTTTAGTTGATTCTTTGCCTCTTGAGACTATGACACACTGAGATTTTACCTCTCTTCTTTTTCTTCGTTAATCTCTTTTCCCGTCTTATGTGATTATAAATAGAATTCAAGCATAGGTTAATGAATACAGCTCAATGTTCCCCACTTTTCAATTGGCCCTTTCTAATTAAAAGAAAATTATATCAAATTATTTCTTCTTTTTAATGGTCCTCTATTAAGGATTTCTTAGGGGCTCCTACTTTACCATCTTTCCCCCCCAAAGGATGTAGCCTCCACACTGCCCCACACCATCTTGTCCTGGCATTGCTTTGGGAAATAGTGCAGAACTCTATGTGGCTAAAACCCTGAAGGTCCTAGATCCTTATTTCTTTTTATTTATTTATTTATTTATTTATTGTCTATTTTTGGCTGCATTGGGTCTTCATTGCTGCTCACAGGCTTTCTCTAGTTGCAGCGAGCGGGGGCTACTCTTTGTTGAGGTGTGCGGGCTTCTCATTGCGGTGGCTTCTCTTGTTGCGGAACACGGGCTCTAGGCGTGTGGGCTTCACTAGTTGTGACACACGGGCTCAGTAGTTGTGGCTCACGGGCTTAGCTGCTCCGCGGCATATGGGATCTTCTCAGACCAGGGATCAAACCGGTGTCCCCTGCATTGGCAGGCAGATTCTTAACCACTGTGCCACCAGGGAAGTCCCGATCCTTATTTCTTTTTACAGCTGACCTTTGAGCTTGTGTTCTGTTTTAGCACTTTTCTCAGTTGTTCAGATGAAATCAAGAGGAGGTGAAGACTAATACAAACAGAAGGGAATTCCCTGCTGAGAGGATTAAGAGAGTCTTCTTATATAGACTCAAGCCAGAAGAACTGCTACACTTTCAAGGACCCTCCATAGAGAATCTGCCACTTTAGGGTCACCTTGATGTTTTTTCTCTATTATTGACATTTATGGTCCATCTTCACCAGGCTCTTGGTCTGATGATGTGGCTTAATAGCAGAAAATACAATAACTATTTTTAAATGCCCAAACCCTCTCAGCCTACACCCTAACTCCTTTACTCCCTGTGGGAAAATAGAAGCCTCCTTATTGCAGTTAGGCTGAAAGAAATTGCAGTCCTGGAGGTTCAGAGAGGGGCCTGGTCTGAAATATGTGCACCTCCAGTAGGGCCATCCATTGGGCCAGAATTATAGCTCCCCCACCTCTCGTAACTCGACCTCTAATTAGCCTAAGACATTAAGCAGTTTGGCATTTAAGAACAGAGGAGAATGGTCATGTCATTGTTTACCATGGGCTCCATTAGCTGATCAGTAGCGTTTATCCCTATGTATTTACTGCCCTTTAAACATTCAGAACCACACCCCCAAGTGCAATCCCACGGGAGCTCTGAAATGGAGCACCTCCCCCAGCCTCCACTGAACACTTGTAGTGCAGGAAAAAAGCTCTGCTCCTCTTCCTGTTTTCTTTGGTATTTGGGGTAGCACCTCAGAGCAACGTAACACAACACTGTGATGACGCCCAAGCTATCCTCAGTGAGTCTCTGATTGCCACAATGCCCTACGCGTTATAATGCCAGTCATCCCTTGATTTGTGGCCAAATAGAAGAGTGACCCTGGACCCGGGTCCCCAAGCTCCAAGCACAACCCATGCCCAGGGAAAGGAAAGATGGGATGGGAAAAACTTATGCAAGCAGCATGGCATATGAAGAAAACTGAAAAGTTGGGGGAGCATTTCGCCTAGTATGATTTGGCAGTGGGATGGATCAGCCACACAAGCTGGTGGGATCTTAATCTGTGCAAACAGAAGGGCGATGTCTAGAACAGGGGCATGTGTGTCCCACTGTGCCCCCCTGGGAGCACTCACTGCCTTCTGAGCAGCATCACTCAGTAAAAGACATGGAAACATGGCAACATATGTATATGTGTAACTGATTCACTTTGTTGTGAAGCAGAAGCTAGCACACCATTGTAAAGCAATTATACTTCAATAAAGATGTTTAAAAAAAAAAAAGACATGGAAACAAACTCAGCAAGTTCAGGAGAGGAAGGGAAGCGGGACACCACAGATGAGCTGCAGCGTGGCCGGAGTGGCTATACCTCCCTGTGCTGTCAGCAGGGCTGGGGTGGGTGTGTAGAGCGGGACGGCACCCTCCACCTCACCCGCTATGCTCTGATCTTATCTGCACACCAGCCAAGTGGAAGGGTGCCAGACCACCCACCGCCGGGAATCCTCTGCCAGCCGGGCCGCCCCACTCACCTCGGCAGCAAAGTGCTTCCCACCGACAGTGTGCTCCGAGCCGTGAGGTTCATTCTGGTCTCCCCAGTGCAGGTGCAGCTGCGAGGCATTGTAGCGGGCCCCAAGGCCCTGGATGTGCATGTCCTCGGGCAGTTTCAGCTTCACTGCAGGGAAAGGAGGGGCAGTCTTCAGAGCCCTGGCCAGCTGAGTGCTGCCTGCGAGCAGGTAGGCATCACCTGCCCGGGGCCCAGACAGGGGCGGGTGGATACAGTGAGGTGGGGACCAGAGAGATGCAGCCTGTAGGTCAGAAACCTGGGCTCTTTCTCTGAGAATGTCCCCCTTTCACTAAAGCTATTCCAGTGGCACAAGCACCTTCTTGGTTCCCCTTGGAAAATGATGGCAGGAGCTAATTGAGACCGATGGATGAACGTTTGTTTATATATCCATGTATTACACACTTGGCTATGAAGATAGAACCTGTCATGAAGTATCTGCCAAGCTGTAGAATTATATAACAACAACAACAATAATAATCGCTGTTTATTAAGCACCTCTCTATTCTGGATATTAACATACATAATCTCTAGTCTTTACAGTACCCATCAATATGCCCATTTTCCAGATGAAACCTCAAGGAGTTTAAAATTCTTATCCAGAGTCTCATGACTCATAAGTAGTCAAGCCACGATTCAAATTCGGGTTGGTCTGACTCCAAAGACTGGGCAAGCCCCCCAGTAAACTGCGTGGCCCCTTGAGTTGTTCATGGTGCCCCAGAATTCACTCCCGCACCATATCCAATAGGCCAAGGGGCTCAGGCCTGTCCCCTCTCCCATCCCAAGAGATGTGCCGCTTCTGAGAGGTACCACCCCGGCAGAACCACCCGAGCCCAGGACCTGCAGCATCCCCTGGAGAGAGTGGTCCAAGCATCCCTCAAGGCTCCCCTTTGACCTCCTTCCTGGGTGCCTCAGTAGAACCCACCCTACCTCCTGCCCCGGCAGACAGAAGAGGCCAGGGGGCTGAGGAAAGCTCAGACACCCCTTCAGGTCTTGGAGGTCGCTCCCTCACCTGAATGGCCATTGTTGGTCAGGACAAATTGCTGGTCGGCAGACTCACTGTAGCCTTGGAAGCCGAGGGGCACAAGGCTGGCGTTGTACTGGAGGATGTCATTGTGCAGGTCTATTGGGGACTGCATCAGGCCCCCACATGATGGGTAGCTCTTGGACCAGCTCTTCTCCCCTTCGGGACCTGGAAGGAGAGATTCAGGTCCATGACTTGATCCGTTTTCCACTAAAGTTTTTTCCTCACCTTCTAATTCTGTGTGCAATACAATTACTCCTTTTCTATTCTTTTCTTAATCCCCAGAGGTATACTCTTAAGGCCCAGAGACCCCAGCCTATAGACTCAGGTCATGCAAATGCCTCCAGACCATTTGCTTTTGAAGTGATGTGGGGAAAGAGGGACCAGAGCAGTCCCATGGCAGGGACTCTGCATTCTTCTGTCCATTGTTCATATTTCGACCCGATGCACATCCATTCCACATGAAGACCTTGTGACTCTCAGCAATTTAGCATCTGTGTATTGAACACCTACTATGAGCAGGAATTGCTCTGGGTCTTGGGGCTGCCCAAGCTTACATTCTAGTGGGGAAGAATTTTTTTTTTAATTTTATAATTTTTTTGTGTTTTTAGAAGCTAAGGACATTTTGTTGTTGTTGTTCAAGTTCAGTTTAAAACCTATGGCTCTCTTTCCTTTGGTACTTTTTAAAAATTGAAATATAGTTGCTGTACAATATTATATGTTACAGGTGTACAATATAGTGATTCACAATTTTTAAAGGTTATACTCCACATAGAGTTATTTTAAAATGTGGAATATATTCCCCATGTTGTACAATATATCCTTGTAGCTTATTTTATACCTAATAGTTTGTACCTCTTACTCCCCTACCCCTATATTGCCCCTCCACCCTTCCCTCTCCTAGTGGGGAAGAATTTATTTAATCCACTGGGATGTCCCACGTTGGAAAAATTGGAGTCTGTCTCCAACTCCAGGTAGGTCTTTGAGGTTGGTGATTTACAGGTATGATCTTCCTGATAGGAAACCCTTGAGGACATTGAATACCCACATCTAGAGCAAGTAAAAACCCCCAACCTGATAGGGAAGCTTGGAAAATATCAAGTAATTATAAGCCCGGAATCACGGAGCTAAATGCAGTGTTTACGCTGGGGAAAAGTATGACAATATTACAAACTAATTATTACAATATAATTGACAAACTAGCAGTGAGGAGGAGCAGACTTATCAAATAAACCCTCCAGGGCTCAGGCTTCTTGCTAACTACCAGGTAATAGTCCTTCCCCTGGAAATGAAAATAAACAATCCAATCCCATGTTCAGGTACACTTTCTTACTCCCACAGGGAAAAGTCTTTCAAGGATGTAAGGCTGTGTTTAAAAATTATCTCCCATGGTAATTAAGTGGATTTTCAAGCTGAGGTTTCTCCAGAAAAGCAAATAATTGGCAGGTCACAGCTCGTTAGAGTAGAACCATGGTGCCCTGTGGGCTCTCTAGGAGTTGGGAACCAAGGTTTGCCACCTGGAGTTCATTCATCAGTATTTCAGCACACGGAAGGGTGTCACCTAGAGCAGAAGGGGAAGGAACACCACGTCTTCTGGGCACCCTTGCCATAGACCACAGCACCATTTCACAGGAATGCGTGTGTGTACACCGGCCTCACAGAATCCCCATCCCCTACACCTTGTTCTCTAACTAGGGGACCTCACCTGAGAGTAGGGAGAGTCAGAAGCAAAACTTGGTGCCCACATTCATTTGAAATGCTATGAGGAGTTGGTCCTAGGTCTGGATACACACAGGCGAACCCTCTAATATTTCAGGCTGTCAACCTTCGGGTATACCTTTTCAGAAATGTTGGAGCTGGAAGGGATTTCAGACTCTCCAGCCCAACCCCTCACTGGACACCAGTTTTCCCAACTCTCACATGTCAAGAGTTTCCACTGAACTGTATTGTTTTTCTTTCCACGGCCTCAAAGCCCTGGACTCAAGGCAACTAAACTACACCAAGATGGTGACTGGCGGAGAGGCAGGCTGGAGGACACCAAGGCGGTCACTCCAGGGGGCAGACTGGATTAGGGCAGTTACTCAGCTGAGGGCAAAACCGAATTCCTTAGAGACCACAGGGTTCAGAGATGAAGCAGTCAAGAGGTATCATGCCAACCATGAGGGTCAGGAAGCAGCGCAGCTCCCAGGTGGCAACCCTTCCGGAGTGAGGCTGCCAGCCTTTTCTCTGCTCACAACAGCATCTGGGCCCACAGCCAGGGTGGCAGAAGCTGCCAGACAGGCATGAATGGAAAAACTCAGGAAGTGAAGAGGCGTGGCAAAGAGATCTCCCCTTGAACACATAGCTAAAGGGAACTGAGTAAGAAGAACTTTCTTTTCCCAGAGCCAGAGCTCCCCTGAAGGTTTCATGAAGAGGGGACTGGGCCATCCCATTTCATCTCTGTGAACCCATGTCGTGCTTAGGATCACATGCATAGCAGGCACTGAGTAAACATCTTCCCCAAAGAATGAAAGACCCCCAAAGAACAGAGAGCTTGGGGAAAGGTTATGAGGAGGAATTTTTCTTTTGCCCTAAATACTTTCTTGGAAGTTGGCCAAATTAGGTATTTGGGAGCAGAAAAGCCTAAGGATATAAAAGGCAACAGAGTCAGTGGTGGCAAAACCTTCCTAGGAAAGAGAAGCAGCTGTATTGGACCCGGAGACTCCAGAGTACCAGATTCCGGCACCAGCTGTCCCCCGCCTCCACCTCCGTGAGTGACCTCAAGCCGGTCACATTCCCTGCCTTAGTCTCCTTTGCCCTTTGTACAAATGGGAGGGGTGGACACTATGTTCTGGAAGGTCCCTTCTGACTCTCAAGCTCTGAGATTTATTAAGATCACTAGGACTAAGCACCTTCACCTCTGTATCAGGCCGGTTGGAACGGGTTGGAGAGAATTGCTCATCCAAAGGCAGCTCCTGGGCATGCGACGAGGTGCCCAGTGGGAAGCAGCTGTGGGAACGAGGGCACAGGGCGCTGCTGCTCCTGGGGCTGGCGGGAGAGTGGGCAGTGCTGCCGGTTTGGGCTGCTGACCACTGGGAGCACTCGTCCTGAGTGCCCATCACAGGCCCTTTGGGCAGCAGGATCTAGGAAGCCTTTTCTATTCCTCCTCCTCCTCCTCCTCCTCCTCATTATGATGATGGTGATGACGATGATGATGATGGTAGTAGTTTTGGTCCTTACACCTCTACAACTCTATGGGGTCAACAAGGCAAGAATTGCCCCATTCTGTAGACGAAAAACTGAGATGAAGTGACTTGCCCAAAGACAGACTTTGGCTTAGTAACAGAGTTACCTTGCCTGGGTCACAGGACCCCCGTGCCTTCTATTTCATTATTTATCCAGGAGATTTCGTGCATGCTCGTATCCTCCTTCTCCCATGATCTCCTTGAAGGCAAGGACCATGTCTCATTCACCCCTGCCTTGTCCACAATGCCTGGCATAGAGCAGGCCCTTACATGTTTACTGAGCTGGATTCTCCTGCTAATTTTGTGCTTGTTCCTCTCAAGGGAAGCATGCACCTATATTAAACCTCCTAGTTTCTCTCTATTCCCCCACATAATTTTCTTTTTCCTATAAAAAGTAAAGAAAAATGATGTTACTTGCTCAGGTTCAAAATTTACCTTCCTAGCTTTCTAGTGTACCTGCATGAGGTTTTGTTCTCTTTGGGGCCACTGATTGAAAAAGAAATCCGGTTGCTGGCCGGTAGCCTGGGAGACGATCTGCTGAGTATGGGGTTTCATTGCAGTTCACGGGACCCTCCGCCAGCGTGTGATGGCTGTGTCCCCTTCTTACATGGCTAGAGACATTGTCAGAGCAGCCTCTGATCTCTGTGGCTTGTGAGTGAGAGAGAGAGGTGCCATGTGGCTGGGCACCAGAACACCCAGTATCAGACACGTAGGCAGCAGGCTCCCTTCTGCCCTGCAGCCTCTGTGTGAGCAACGTGTGACTCATTGCTGCTCTAACACTGCCCTTTCTTTCGCTGGCAGCTGCGGCCCAGGCTGTAATTTTTCAGCTTGTTCTCAGCTTTCACACTCATGCCAAGCGCTCTGCTGCCAGAAAACCTCTCCTGGGACTGACTCTTCCAAAAGAAGCATTTATTTCCAGCTACCGTCAAAATGTGACTTTTCTCTCGGGTTGTGACTTTGCCTCTTCCGTGGATTAGATTCCTCCCATGATCATGATAAAGGAGATCATGTGTATCTCCCAGTTTGTTTTTCCAACTAAAATCAAGGCATTATTTCTTTCCAGTTCATGAATTTTTCTGTTTGAGGCAAAACAGAAGTGGACCAAATTTCTGTTTTGAATTGTAACAAGAGATTAACGTGGCATGGCTCAAAATGCCTCTCATGCTTTCCAGCTGGGCATTATTGAGGCCCAGAGTACAAGACTTGCATTACCCAAGGACCAGGATTTCTTTCAGGGAAAATGTCAAATGCTTGCAACCGTAGAGAGAGGAGCAAAATGAACCCCACATCCCCGAGCTTCAACAACTAACAATCCACAGCCTATCCGCCTTCATCTCTACCACACCCGCTCTCCCCTATCCCTGGATAATTTTGAAACAAATCCAAATGTATTTCATCTGTGCATATTTCAGTATGTCTCTAAAACATAAGGGCTCTTAGAACGAAAGCACAATACCATTACCACACTTAAAAAGTTAACAATTCCTTAATATTATTAAATCCAGTCAGAATTCAGAATTTTCCAATTATCACATATCTTTTTAAAACATTTCTTTTTACAAACAATAAATGCTGGAGAGGGTGTGGAGAAAAGGGAACCCTCTTGCACTGTTGGTGGGAATGTAAATTGATACAGCCACTATGGAGAACAGTATGGAGGTTCCTTAAAAAACTAAAAATAGAACTACCATACGACCCAGCAATCCCACTACTGGGCATATACCCTGAGAAAACCATAATTCAAAAAGAGTCATGTACCAAAATGTTCATTGCAGCTCTATTTACAATAGCCAGGACATGGAAGCAACCTAAGTGTCCATCGACAGATGAATGGCTAAAGAAGATGTGGCACATATATACAATGGAATATTACTCAGCCATAAAAAGGAACGAAATTGAGTTATTTGTAGTGAGGTGGATGGACCTAGAGTCTGTCATACAGAGTGAAGTAAGTCAGAAAGAGAAAAACAAATACCGTATGCTAACACATATTTATGGAATCTAAAAAAAGAAAAAAAAATGGTCAGAAGAACCTAGGGGCAAGATGGGAATAAAAATGCAGACCTACTACAGAATGGACTTGAGGATACGGGGAGGGGGAAGGGTAAGCTGGGACAAAGTGAGAGAGTGGCATGGACATATATACACTACCAAACGTAAAATAGATAGATAGTGGTAAGCAGCCACATAGCACAGGGAGATCAGCTCGGTGCTTTGTGACCACCTAGAGGGGTGGGAGAGGGAGGGTGGGAGGGAGGGAGATGCAAGAGAGAAGAGATATGGGGACATATGTATATGTATAACTGATTCACTTTGTTATAAAGCAGAAACTAACACACCATTGTAAAGCAATTATACTCCAATAAAGATGTTAAAAAATAAAGTAAAATAAAATAAAATAAAATAGGAATTTCAGAGTTAAAAAAAACATTTATTGAAGTATAGTTGATTTACAATGTTGCATTAATTTCTGCTGTACAGCAAAGTGATTCAGTTATACATATATCTATACATTCTTTTTCATATTCTTTTCTGTTATGGTTTATCGCAGGATATTGAATATAGTTCCCTGTGCTTTACAGTAGGACCTTGTTGTTTTCATATCTTTTTAAT
The DNA here is from genome assembly GCF_028564815.1 of Eubalaena glacialis. Taxonomy (NCBI): domain Eukaryota; kingdom Metazoa; phylum Chordata; class Mammalia; order Artiodactyla; family Balaenidae; genus Eubalaena; species Eubalaena glacialis. The sequence continues at coordinate 72,573,608 of NC_083717.1, read as the reverse complement.
GGTTGTTTGTAAAATTCAGGATTCGGAGAAGGTCGACATAGTGAAGCTGGTTGATGTGTTACGGCCTAGATCTCAATTTGATGGCGCTAAGCCTTGTCAGACGACAACTGGCCCCACTCTTCCAAGGCTCAAAATCTCAGAGCCAGGCTGGCTCAGCCCAACCTTTGCCCTCCGGGTGGGTCATGGGGTCCCAAGTTTCCACTGTCACCACCGCCACCTCCACCACCCTGGTTAGGCCCTTACCAGGTCACACTGCAGAGGCTCCACGCGGGGTCCCCGCCCCAGCCTTTCCTGTTGCAGCCAGAACCAGGTGTAGCCCTGCTCCTGTGGTACCACCCGTCCGTCTGCTCCCTTTCTCCATAGCACGCCCTGCCCTGCCCCCACCCCCAATAAAACAAAGCAGAACCACAGCCATCTTTCACAGCTTCGGCCTCTCAAGGCCTTCCAAAAGCCCTCACACCCACCCCAGTTCGCCCCCATGGTCAGGCCAGCTCCCCCATCCTCAGACCAACCTTCACAAATGTTCTTATGCTAAAAATCTGCTTAAAATGCTGCCTTCTTTCCTCTCTACTTTTCCAAATCTTGTCCATCTCCAAAATCCAGCTCAAGTCCTGGGCAAGCTACTCCAGCACTTTCTTCCTGCCTTGAACTCCTAGGCCAGATTACCCGGCTTCCTACAATGGTACAGTGCCTTGAATTGTCATTTAGCCATCTCACCTGTGACTGTTACTCTAAACCTGTTCCAGACTAGAACTCTGTCTATAAGTTTTGAAGACCTTTGGAAGCCTAGAACTCTGTCACGTCCCTCCCCCGTGTCTGAGCATATAGTGGCATTTCCTAGACACTTAATGAATTGATTTGGAGGGTTTCTTAAGCTCATTTCAGAAATCTAGCCATAAAGGGATGGGAGAAGGGTGTGTGTGTGTGGGGGTGTGTGGTGTTTATAGGAAGATGAGGGTGATGAGAAGCATTTTTTATTTTTTAATGAAGAGACTTGAGCACACTTCCACGCAGAAGGAAAGGGGAATAGAGAAGGAAGGATGGTTCCAGGAGAAGGAAGGGCTGATTCATGGAGTGTGGCCCCTAGAAGACAGTGGGGGAGGGGTGGACCCAGCCAGCAGAGGTAGAAATTACCTCTGGGCTGAAGGAGGCACTCAGTAAGTGTTTGCTGAATGGATCAGACCAGAACACCGAAGCCTTCCTGGAAAGGAAGCCCATAGAGTAAAAACCCAGTCAGAAATCCTAGAACTCAGCAGGCCTGCAGAGGTGATCAGAGAAGAGGATGGGCCGTGGGATGACAGACAGTCTCAGTTTCTCACATTCTGAGATGCACGCAGCCCAAGTACACCCGTGAGCCTAAAAGAGTCAATGTGATTTTTAAAGTGAACCTATATTTGGCTATTTTCTTACTACACCTTATGTCTTGTTTTAAAATTTAATACAATTTCAAAGCAGGTACAACAGTAAAGAGCATAGTAGCATGGCCCCGTGTACCCATCTCTCCATGACTAATTTAGTTTCATCCATACCCCCGACCTATCCGTTCCCCCTCCACTGGATTCCTTTGAAGAAAATCTATGGATGCTTATATATAACTGTAGGTATGAACTCTGTAAAAATAACCACAATATCATCTTCACATCTAAAAACTGTTAACAATGATTTCTTTCTTTTTTATTTAAACTTTTTTAACATCTTTATTGGAGTATAATTGCTTTACAATGGTGTGTTAATTTCTGCTTTATAACAAAGTGAATCAGCTATACATATACATATATCCCCATATCTCTTCCCTCTTGCGTCTCCCAATGATTTCTTAATGTCATCAAATATCCAGTGCAAATTCAAATTTTCCCAGTTGTCTCATAAATCTTTTTTGGTTTTTTTTCCTATTTTTTAATTGAAGTATAGTTGATTTACAATGTGTCAGGTATATAGCAAAGTGATTCAGTTATATATATATATATATATATATATATATATCTTTTTCATATTCTTTTCTATTGTAGGTTATTATAAGATATTGAATGTAGTTCCCTGTGCTATAGTCTCATATATTTATGAAATAGTTTGTTTGGATCCGGGTCCAAATAAGGTCCATGTATCATGACTGGTTAATATGTCCCTTGAGTTTCTTTTAATCTATAGGTCCTCCTTTTATTTCTCTCCAACATGGGTGTATTTGCTGTGTACATATGTATGTAGAGACTCACTACTGCCTTGGGCAAATAACAATTCATGCAAGTAAATGAAGGATAATTTTATTATTTTATAATCTGTTTGCAGACATGGTATGGGGTAAGTAAAACACTTTATGAGTTGAGTAATTTCTTATATTTATACATTTACTACATATACGTTACAGCATGTACTGTAATAATAAAAGCATATAGGGCTCCTTAGAAGATCAGAACTATGTAATTACTGGTACAGTTTGATTGCTGTTTCTGATTACTCTTTCTCACTGACTGCATCCTGTGTGCTTAAGAATAACAAAAATTCTAGTGAAAATAAATATTGTTTGTAACTTGACTATATCTGACGAGTCTGGACAAAAAAAAAAAAGTATTCATTATTATCCTATTATGACGTTTACCTTTTTGGGCCTTTCTAAGTCTGTCCCTCAGACCTACCTGGCGCCCCTGACATTTGTGGTAGCCACACTCTTGGGGTAGAGCCCTCAGTGTCTGTATGAACGCCTGGGCAGCCCATCCTGGGCCACCATCCCCAGGGCCTGTCTCTTTGGACTGGCTACCAAGACGCAGTCAGATCAAAACTTGCCCCAAAGGATAAAACTACAGTGGCAAGGTTTTACACATTCTAGATGTTGACACACCTTTTTTTAACCAATAGTCAAAATTTTCGTATGATAAAAGCTTTAGGTCAGTCGCCAAGGTTTGTTTTGTAAGGGGATCTGACTCTAGTAAAAATGCCCCCAGTTTGGGCATGTATATTTATATGAAAATGATCACAGATTGTATATCAAATTTGAATACACAATTAAATAGATTATATTTGCAATTTAAAAATGAGTATTCAAATGTTGAATAAAAGAGAAAATTGCTAAATACCCTCCTTGGAGTGCTATTTAATTTTGAAGTTAATTCGTTCATTTCTTCAACAGATGTGCCTCCTGTATTTAGTATTGAAGATACAATGGAGAACACAACAGATCTGGTCTCTGTCCTCATGGAACTTACATTCCAGTGGAAAAGACTGATAATAAATTACAGATAAGCAAACCAATACATAAGTAAAATAATTCCAGTCTGCAGTCAATGCTATGAAGGAAATAAGCAAGGGCTATGATGGAGAAAAATGGAGGGACCACTATGGACCAGGCTGTGCAGGCAGGCTTCTCAGAGGAGGCACCATTAAAGTTGAGACTTAAAGGATGGGACTGAGCCCACCATGAGTCAAACCTGGGGAATGGCATTCCAAAGGGAGTGCACAGAGCACTCAGAGACCCTGCTGCAACAGAGAGCTTGTATATTTTATGTGTGTGTGATGTAAAGACTCAGAATGAACCTAGGGTTCATCTGGCTTCCCCCTGGCCAGGCTGGGTGCTGCCCTACGACAAGGCTGCATGGGAGTCATTCAGCACCCGCTCAGGTACACTCTTCCGTCAGTTAGAAAGGTCCTCCTTTCAGGGGGCTGGGACCCAGCTCTCTCTGGGGGTCACCCATCCTTCGTGGTCCTGTGGCTGGAGCCATAGAGAACACAGCTAAGCCACAGGACCCCATTCAGAAGGGAAGGCAGCCTCTGTATCCTCTCTAAATCCATCTCAATACCACACATTCTCAGGATGTTGTTAGGATGCAGAAGTCACATTTGTAAAATATGTTTTATATATATTTTACAGCTCCTGCAGTTCACTTCTGAAGTTGATTAAAAGATACATGGCTTCCCATAAAAGTCCAGCGGGTTCAGCTGGTCAGTAGTATGGGGTTCCCACAGCATCTGCCTTGGCTGGATTCTTGCCCCCTGAGCCCAAAGCCACACTGTGCTGACTCTGCCTGTTTCCCTGCCAGTCAAGTGGAGAGGCATGGCCATAAAGCCCAAGATCCTGCCCAAAAGGAGAGGAGGCTAGCAGAGGGGTGGGTTAATGATTGACTGGTGATGTCTTATGATTTTATTATAAACAAACAGAGGTCAAGGAACCAAACTGGCATTGAAGCCTTTTCTTTGTTAATATTATAAGTGGATCAGAGACAGGGCAGAGCAAGGGCTGGAGAGTCAGTGTTACTTATTATTTACAAAGCTTAAAGCTGGACTGCCATAGCAGGCCCATTCTGCTTCCTTGGTTTTTACTGTTATAGATCAATAAAAATAGGAATGTTTTCTAAAGATGCTGTTAAGCCATACTTTATATCAAACTTTTCTCTTTATTATTTCAATTTTTGTTTGGGTCGGCTTGAGAGGGAGGAGACTGGGAAAGGGTAAATTCCTCCCAAGCCACTCTTTGGCATCCTTTCTGGTTTAGCCATGGCAGTGGGGCCAGTACTGCAGGCTGGGGAGCAAGAAGAGGTGAGCTGCAGGACTGGGGCCGCCAGCTCAGCTCTCTGCTAAACCTTGCGAAGTCCTTCCCCTGCATCTTGCCATACTTAGAGGGCCCCTCCCTCTCCAGTAATCCCCTTCCAATATTGCTGGGATGGAGAGGAGAGGGGAGGTATGGGTGTAGCTAGAAGAAAAGGCTTTGCAGTCATTTACCCTTTGGCTTCCAGGCATTTGTCAGGTCCTTTCTGGAGGGAAGGCTTTTATAGGGAGGAGGGTGAGGTTTCCAGGATGCCAAAGATAAATGGTGACAACTGTTTGCTTTTGCTCCTGCATCTCTGGCACCCTCTTAGGTCCTGTTGCCTTAGAGCGCGTTCGTTGTGGCAAAGCTCTGCCCACCTCTTTGGACTCCTCTGAACCTGCTCTCCCCTCCCCTTTTTATTGCAGCAATGCTGAGACACACCAAGCTGCATCCCAGCCCCCAGAAACACCCTCTCCCTGCCCCTCGTACCCCCCAAAAGGCAGGATCAAGTGTTTCCGCATCCTCGATGCTCCTGTGGAGCCCTTTACAATTCTCTTTCCTAGAGGCACCTACACTTATCAAAATAACATTTTATACTTTCCTACCCCAGTAGACCAGTGGTTCTCAAAGCGTGGTCCCTGGACAAGCACCACCACCATCATCACCTAGGAACCTGTTAGAAATGCAGATTCTTGGGCCTCCCCCCTCCCCGCTCGACACCCTGACCCAGACACTCTGGGGGTGGTGCCCCGCATCTGTCATTGAACGAGCCCAGTGGGTGACTCAGCGTTCACTGACGGTTGGGAAGCACCGCACTGGGCTCTCAGCTCGTCCCATTCATTCCTGTATCCCTGGCTCTTCCCACTGAGCCTGCACATCAAAGTGCTCAGCAAAGGGTTCCTGAACAACAACAGGCCACTAATAAGTTAGACAAGTTGCTAAGGTGGTAACGGCCTAACCCCAGTAGGGAAACCAAGCCAGGCCCATCACCTGTCAGTGCTCAGTACATGTTATTCTTGTTTGACTTGTTCACAAAGGAATTTTGGTCGATGTAAACACACGAAGTCCCCAGAAGAACCCGACATCCTGCCCTACCCTCCTAAAAAAAGAATATTAAAAATATTCTTTCTCCATCCTCAGGCAAAGACCACCTCTGAATAGTAAGAACTGCAGACACCATCTTTTTAATGCACTGTTATATGTGTAATTATGGAAACATAATTATGGTGTTTGAGGTCATTTTTATTCAGTGTTGACCATTAGGAACATAACTTCCTTTTCTAAATCTGTTTTCATGGCTCATTTCATGTCTTTAATGTTGTGTGTGTATGTGTGGTAAAATATACATAACATAAAATTTACCACTTTTAACCATTTTAAAGTGAATTCAGTGGTGTTAACTACAGTCACACTGTTGTGCAAACATCATCACTAGCCCCTTCCAGAACTTTTTCCATCATCCCAAACGTACATTCCTGGTGGTGCAGCCGCTGTGGAAAACACTTCAGTGATTCCTTAAAAAGTTAAACATAGCATTGTCATATGACCTGACAATTCTACTCCTAGAGTAGAATTTTGAGGTATATACTCAAAGGAATTGAAAGCAGAGACTCAAACAGATACTTGTACACCAATGTTCATAGCAGAATTATTCGTAATAGCCGAAAGGTGGAAATAACTCATGTGCCCATCAAGACATGAAGGGATAAATAAAATGTGGTATACACCTACAATGGAATACTGTTCAGCCATAAAAAAGCTCAGCTCATTTTAACATACAACTTCTTTTCCAAGAATCTAACCAACTAGATGTTTGAGGAGACCTGAGGTGACTTTCTGTATTTTCACATCTATCACAGAAGCAAACTTACAGTAGATGCTCAGTAAACACTCATTGGTTGAGGAAAACTCTCTGTATCTTACTTGGTCTAGACTCAGAACAGTTGGTGTCAGACTTTGGTGTGTATCAGAATCCCCTGGAGGACTTGTTAAAACACAAATTTCTTGTTAAAACACAGATTGTTAAAACACTCTCAGGGTTTCTAATTCAGAAGGTTTGGGGTGCAGTCCCAGAATATGCCTTTCTAACCAAATTCCCAGGTGATGCTGGTGCTGCTGGTCTGGGGACCACACTCTGAGGACCACTGGTCTAGCTCAGTATTTCTCAACCCTAACTGCACATTGGAGCTTCCTAGAGCTTCTAGGTTTGCCCCTGGCCCCTGCCCCAGAGATCAGGTTTAATGGGTCTTGGGTGGTGTCCAGATACAGGAGGCTTTAAGAAGCTGCTCAGGTGATTCTAATGTGCAGCCGAAGTTAAGAAGAGCTGGTAGAAAGCCTTCATTACATCGACACCGTTGGGGCTGGAGCCAGGGCTTTTTGTTCTCTGGTGTCAAGGTAAGGTTTCTTTTTTCCAAAGTAATTTTTTATTGTGGCAGAATATATATAACATAAATTTACCATTAATTACATTTAGTGTATTCACAGTGTTGTACAACTGTCACCACTGTTTAGTTCTTGGACATTTTCATCATCCCAAAGGAAACGCCATACTCACTAAGCAGTCATTTCCCTTCCTCCCCCCAGCCCTTGGCAACCACTAATCTACTTGCTGTCTCTATAGGTTTGTCTCTTCTGGATATTTCTTATAAATGGAATCATACAATTTGTGTCTGGCTTCTTTCACACAGTATAATGTTTTCAAGGTTCATACATGATGTAGCATGTATCAGTACTTCATTCCTTTTTTATGGCTGAAGAGTATCCCATTGTATGGATGTATCACACGTGTTTCTCATTTCATAGGGTTGCTTTTTGTTGTAGTTTAAATATTTGACTGTGTTTAACTTGCTATTCTCTGCTATAAAATAGCTGTTGACTGAAATAAAGCATTCATGTTCCTCTTGTGTGGGTTTTAGAAAGTAAACTGAACAGAGCTGGCACGAAAGGAAGCTGGAGATAATACAGCCTGGTTTCCTGGAGACGAGGGTCTGGGGGCCAATGAGGCTATTATTTGTAACAAGCTTCTAAATGAAGAGAGAAAACTTCAAATAAGCCTGATAATAAAGGCGTGTTCCATGCAAGGTGATGAAGCAATGTTCCCTGGCAGCAAAAGGAAACTGATGGGAGAGCAAATAATGTGAGCAGAGGCTGCCTTAGTGACCCGGTTCTTCCCTGGCACAGAGAGAGAGAGAGAGAGAGAGAGAGAAATGTAACAGGTGCTTTTAATCGTCGGTATAGCTGCCTCTGCTGCCGAAAAGCTGCTCTTCTCTCCCTTGCTGCCCCATCCACCTTCTCAGCACTCATCTTTGTGAAACGTGTGAGGCTGTGAGTGAGGAGACGAGACTGGATGGGGCGACTAGACAGCAGGTCAGGGGCAATCCTGCATATCTAAGTTGAATGCAGCCCTGAACAAGCTATTTACTTGTGGACTTTGATATCTGTCTACTAGGACGAGAACCTCCCCTTCCCTCCTGCTCTGATTCCTCACCCACTCTTTGCAACCAAACATCGTCCGGCCACTTCTGCATCTCCACTTCCTGCCCAGATCTTCCTGCTCCAGGACTCTGGCTTCCAGGCCCACATCCCACTGGATTCAAATAGACTCTTCAGCCCTCATTTCTCTTGCGGCCCTTGGCCCCGGTGCCTCCCCCCCTACCCCACCCCATTTCTGAACCGGTCCTCTCTGGGTTTCTGGGGGATACTGCTTTGTCTGAGTTATCTTCCCATTTCTCCTGCCCCTTCTCAGCTCTCTGTAGCTACCTGCCCTTAATGTCAGCTCTCCCTGTGGTTTTGTCCTTGGCTCTTTTCTTTCTCTCTCACTTACGCTCCCCTGGGGTCATCTTATCCCCTCCCATGGCTTCAGCACCACCTCTGCCCTGTCGGGGTTTCCTCCTGAGCTCCAGACCCATTGCCTACTGGCCACCCCCATTGGACGCTCCATGGGTTCCTGAAATCAGACGTGGCTGGAGGGGGAGGCAGACGGGCAAACAAATAATTTGAAAAATAACCAAACCTACCATCCTTTCCTCTCTCACCCTCCTCCACCCCCTTCGAGGTTCTCTATCGCAGCTGATAGTACCGCCCACCCCCCAAAAGCTGGGAATCACAGTCCGCTCCTTCCTTTCCTTTGGCCCCATTTTGAGGCACAGAGATGTAACAATTTTACTCTTTCAGGTGTCTTTTTTTTAGGACAATATTTTTTCTTTATTTTTAATCATTTTTTAAAAATTGAAGTATAGTTGATTTACAGTGTTGTGTTAGAGTCAGGTGTACAGCAAAGTTATTCAGTTATATATGCGTGTGTGTGTATATGTATACGTGTGTGTATATATGTATACGTGTGTGTGTGTACGTAGACGTGTGTGTGTATATGTAGACGTGGGTGTGTACGGAGACGTGTGTGTGTACATAGACGTGTGTGTACGTAGACGTGTGTGTGTATACGTATACATGGCTGTGTATGTGTATATGTGTGGGTGTGTATATGTATACGTGTGTGTATATGTATATGTGTGTGTATATGTATATGTGTGTGTATGTATACGTGTGTGTATACGTGTGTGTATATATGTATATGTGTGTGTATATGTATACGTGTGTGTGTATATATATACATATATATTCTTTTTCAGATTCTTTGCCATTATAGGTTATTTCAAGATATTGAGTATAGTTCCCTGTGCTATACAGTAGAACCTTGTTGTTTACTTTATATATAGTAGTGTGTATCTGTTAATCCCAAATTCCTAATTTATCCCTCCCTCCCCTCCTTTCCCCTTTGGTAACCATAAGTTTGTTTTCTATGTCTCTGAGTCCATTTCTGTTTTGTAAATAAGTTCATTTGTATCATTTTTTTGAAGATTCCACATATAAGTGATATCATATGATACATGTCTTTCTGTCTGACTTACTTCATTTAGTATGGTAATCTCTAGGTCCATCCATGTTGCTGCAAATGGCATTATTTCATTCTTTTTTATGGCTGAGTAATATTCCATTGTGAATATATGTGTGTATATAGATATGTGTGTATACATATATAATATATAATAACAGTATATACTTCTGTATATACTGTACTCTTTGCGCCAAAATGGACAACCTGAATCTCATGAGAAACCCTCAGACAAACCCAAATGGAAGGACATGCTATGTGATATCTAGTCTGTATGCTTCAGAAATGTCAAGAGCATGAAAGGTCTAAAGAGATGCCACAAATAAATGCAGTGGATTATCCAGATTGACTCCCAGTTCAGGAAAAAAAAAGCTATCAAGGACCAAATTAAGTTTCTTTTAAACTTGGCCTTCATCTGCCCCTACTGGCATAGCCCTGTTCAGCTGCATAGCTCCGTATCTGTAGGCCTCACTGGCCTTGTTTCTCCAGCCCTCCACTCCCTACGCTAGATCCAGATCCAGACATTTCTCTGCTGAAAGTTCTTCAGTGGCTCCTCAAGCCTTCAGGCTTAATCCCAAGGTCTGGAGTGCATCCCACAAGCCCGTCATGATCCCACCCCCCTCTCTAGGCTTTGCTTCCCCTACTACCATGTGTCACAAAGCGGGGGTGGGAGTCTTAAGACTTCACCCCGACTAACAAGTTAGCCTGCCACAGTTTCACGGATGCTGGTAAAGACACGAGACTCCTGAGTCAGAGACGAAGGACAGTTTAATACTCACAGGGGTAGCAGAGTGACATTTGCAGCTGTTTCTCAAGCCCCAGTTCCATAGGGTGATGTAACCAGGGCCTTGTAACGCCTCCACTTGCAAGCTGCTCCACACAATGAGAATCCCTCTCAGCTTAGGAAACCCCAGTGTGTAAAGGGGGGTGGTTAGCAAACTTGCCCAACCTTTGCCTCCAAGAGAGACATTATTTTACTGGACAGCAAACAGATCTGCTCTCTGCCCTGGAAGGAGACACTGCCTTTATCTATGTAAGATGACTTGCTACATAAACATCTTTGAAAAGGTAGTCTGGAACGAAAGCTGTCAGAGCCTCTGCTCACAGACGCAGGGAGAATCTTTTCCCCACCACTTCTCCGACACTGGGCTGCTGCCATCCTGATTCTCTGATGGCACCCCACACTCTCGTCTGGTTTCGGAGCTCTGCTGCCTGCAGTGGAGTGCCATTTTCATCCCTAAAACGCACACCACCATGCACGTAAACATGCACGCACTCTCCTTGCCCTGCTAACTCCTTTATCTTTCAAGAATCAGCTCCTCAGGGAAGCCTGACAGCCACTGTCACCCCCAAATATAGGAATTCTGCCCCACCTTTGTGTCCCCAGGGTCAGTGTACATTATCACAGGACTTAATCTGCTCCGTTGTCATTACCTGTTTACACATCTGCTTGCCCCTCAACTCTCAGTGCATTGGAAGGCAGGGGCTGTGTCCTGATTGTCTCTGATCCCCAGTGACCAGCCCACAAAGGGAATCATTAAGGATTGGTCAAAAGAATAAGTGGATCAGTGAATAGACTGTTATTTTAAAGCTGCTAGCAGTTTCTTCCTGTCACTTGAGGGGGAGTAGAATGTAAAAAACGGATGAGGATGGAAAATCTTCATGTGGGAAGGGGCAGGGCAGCTGGGGCGGTTCATAAGCATTTTCTACATTCTGGGGGAGGGGCCAAAAATGTGTCCCACTCCCCCTGTTGCGGGACAGAGTGCTTGGATAAGCCCTCTTAGTGACCCAGACTTGAGGCAGGTAACTACCCAGCGTTTCTGTGAAAGCTCAGCCCCAGCTGTAACAGTCCAAATGCTGGCGTTTCAGGCTGAGGTGCCAAGCGTTCTGTCTAGTGATCCAGTGATACAAATTGGGTGCATCTTTAACTGGTCTGTGCCTTTGCAAAGAACACTGTTTTTCTAAAATAATGGATTTAGCTGTCTTGGACTGGAAGGTTGTTGCCTCACCTGTGATGTTATTTCAGACTCAGCCAGTGGTTCTCAGGAGTGATTTTTGTCCTCTCGGGATGTTCGGCAACGTCTGGAGACATTTTTGGTGTCACGAGGGGGAATGCTGCTGACATTCAGTGGGTAGATGGGCTGGCCAGGGATGCTGCTAAACGTCGTACAGTGTACAGGACAGCCCCCAGACAAAGAATTATCCTGCCCCAAATGTTAACAGTGCAGAGGCTGAGAAGCCCTGGACTACTGTGATTGTCTCGGCTGGGCCACGCAGAAGGAAAGAGCAGATCACACATTGCAGAGGATGTTTTTCTAGAAAGAATGAGGTGCTCTCGCTGTCAGTCATCCTGGGGCAGGAAAGAGGAATGGAGGCCTAACCTCAGGGGAGGGGAAACACAGTCAGGGCTCCAGGCCAGGAGAGCAAGACTGGCGCCTACGACCTGATGCTAGGGGAAATCCCCAGGGACAGGGATGATCATTGCCTTCGTGGAGTGCTGATGACAGAGACATCTGACTTTCCTCTTAGGCTGTAGTTGCCTGTGTCACCCCAGGACCTCAGTCAAATTTTGTTAAACTCCAAAGCCTAGTGAGTTGTTGTTTTTCTTAAAGCTACCATTTAATGAGCACTTACTATGTGCCAGGCATCATTCTATATCAAAGGTTGGCTAACATTTTCTACAAAAGGCCAGATAGCAAATATTTTAGGCTTTGTGAGCTGTATGATCTCTGTCACTACTACCCAACTCTGCTTTTGTTAAAAAAAAAAAAGGCAGCCATAGAGAATATGTGAACAGGTGAGTGTAGCCCTGTTCCAAGAAGATTTTATTCACAAAAACAGGTGGTGGACTGGATTTGGCCCATGGGCCATGGTTCGCCAACCCCCATTCTATATGCTTACAACTCTACGACAGAGGCACTATGTTCTCATTTAGCAGATGAGGTGACTGAGGCACAGAGGTTGAGTAATGTGCCCAAAGTCACAGTGCCAGTAAGCAGCCAGGGTGCCACTGACCCTGACCCTCACGTTCTCCCCAGCAGCAGCCTTTGGAGGATCTAGAGCCTGGGCGGCAGCAGCAGTTATGAGGTAGTGAGAGGGGACCAGCAGACAAGCCCTGGCGATGGTCCAGAGCTAGAGGGGAGAAGCAGCAATGGAGAGATTTGTGACCTTGTAAACATTCCTGGGGGTGTCTGGAAATAACAAAAAGAGGGGATCTGGTAAAAGACGTGAGCTTTCTGCAGCTACCCACGGGGGAACATGACCTAAGTGAAGGCTGACTGGTCTCTAAACATTGACCTGCTGTTGAGCCCATTCTTCACTTAACCGCTTTCACAAAGAGGAAGTCCTTTCTGATATCTAACCTATAGCGCTTTTGCTGTTATTTAAAGCTGCTCCCTCAGTTTTCCCTTTTAGGGAGAAAACTTGCTGTTCGATGGTTCTTCTCACACCTGAAAGCCTTCATCCAGGCTACTTCTTTTTTTTAAATTAATTAATTTATTTTTGGCTGCGTTGGGTCTTCGTTGCTGCGCGCGGGCTTTCTCTAGTTGTGGCGAGCGGGGGCTACTCTTCGTTGCGGTGCGCAGGCTTCTCATTGCGGTGGCTTCTCTTGTTGCAGAGCACGGGCTCTAGGCACGCGGGCTTCAGTAGTTGTGGCACACGGGCTCAGTAGTTGTGTCTCATGGACTCTAGAGCGCAGGCTCAGTAGTTGTGACGCACGGGCTTAGTTGCTCCGCGGCATGTGGGATCTTCCTGGACCAGGGCTCGAACCCGTGTGCCCTGCATTGGCAGGCGGATTCTTAACCACTGCGCCACCAGGGAAGTCCCCATCCAGGCTACTTCTGTCTCCCTTCCAGAGGGGTGTGAAGTGCAGTGGGAAGGTCAAGGGCTTTGGAGCCATTGACCAAGCTGCCAATCACAGCTCCACCACCTACTGGCTGTGTGACCTTGAACATATCTCTTAGATTCCCTGAGCTTCGCTTACAAAATGAAAGTGGCAGCACCCACCCGGCAGGACCCCAGGGCTGTTGGGAGGAATAAACGTGGTAGTGTAGTGTCTATTTGTGATGGACTTACAAGACATGCTGGTTCCCAGGCCCTTCTGAATGGAATAGTCTCAATTCCTCCTTCCCCAGCCCCCTTTTTCCAACCTTTTAGAGCAAGTTCTCCCTTTCACCTCACCGGAAAACAAATCTAGGGCTCCCTGCATGGCTCCTTTTACTTCTAATGAGATATGCATGGTGATGTGGCGTTTCGTTTCAGACTGGTTTCACCTCTGAAATCCTGCCATCCCAGATCAAGTGTCACCTTCTCCCTGGTGCCTTCCCTCACTCCCAGAGCGAAAAGTAAATAGAGAAACAAACCATTCTTTCCTCGTTCGCTCAACAAATGTTTCCTCAGCACCTCTCCTGGACTAGGCTCTCTGCCTCTGCCCGAGCAGCCCCTTTGGGGAGGGTGTCACTCCCCACACGGTGTGCATGATGTTCTCCTTCTAGATAACTCCCCTTGAGGCTAGAAAGGGCTCCTGCTCAAACCCGTACCCCTCGAATACTGCCTTGCTTGCAGCAGGCTCGTGCTCAAAAACGACCAGGGAGGAAAACATTCTCCAGTGATAATTTAGCACATTAGCCTTAGCTGGAGAGCGAGCACTTGGTTACTAACCCCGGAGGTACCTATGCTTCTCAAGGCAATTAAGTGAAGGAAGAGCATTAAAGTCCTGCAGTTCCCCACTTTTTTCCCCACGGCGTTACAAGGTTTCTGACCAGACATCTTTGCACACCCAGTCTTCCCTTCAGACCTTCCATGCTCAGTTTTACTCAGTGCTGGACCATTCCCTGCTCCATCCTTGCTGATAGAGACGTTTAAGCATTACACCAAAAGGTTCTTCAAGAGCTGGGAGGGCTCTTGGGAAACTGCCAAAAGGAAGCACTGAGGGACTGAGGGGTGGCTGTAAGTTCTCACCCAAGCACCGCTCCAAGCAGTGAGATGTCAACACACATTCCCGTAGGTCAGAAGCCAGCAGAGAGGCTCACTCCAAGTTCATGGTGTAGGAGATGGAGGTGTGAGTGTCGGGGGTGTGGACACACCTAAGAATGTAGATACACGTGAACGTGGATGCATGCGTGCACATATATGTGTGCATGTGTAAATGCGTGCATACAACTCTTTCCTGAATCACCAGGACCGAGCACGGGGCAGGCGGCTCTCCTCATTCAGTCTCTGCCCGGGCTCCTGTCTTGCTGCGCCCACACGGTGTTCCTCACCAGGAGCTGCTTCCTCCCCCTCTCCCCACCCCCAGGTCCACCCACTCTCTTTGATCTGCTTTTCTTCTTCACTTACGTGTCATCCATTCCCTGTTCTTCCTTCCAACTCTCATCTTTCCGATTCCAACCACCACACTCCTTCAGCTGTCCATCCTACTCCCAAGAATCCGAAAACGGTGTTGATTCATGACTGTCCCTGTAGGACCCCTGACATCTCTCCCAGCCGTGTGCTGCCTACAGTAATGATGACTTGACTGTATTGATTTTTTTCCCTGGCAACCACACTGGTCTTTGATCTACATTTCCCTTGAGTGTGTCACAAGGAAACCATATCAAATGTTTATTTATGTCAACAGGTATTAAGTCTATTGTGTTTTCTTTAACCACTAAGCCTTTTACTCTGATGTAGGGAAGAAAAGCAAGTTAATTTGGCATAATTTGTTTCTGGCAAGTCTATATTATTTACTTTTTCAAAAAAATCACTGCATTTCCTCAATGGCTTCATTTCCTCAATGGCTTCATTTCCTCAATGGCTTTTGCACAGTGTTGTGATGTGTCGTGTAGGGTACACAATGCCTGGCATAAAATGAGCATCCACCAAATGACTGGGAAAATACACGAGACGGAAATCAGGAGACACAATTCCAGTCTTGGCTCAGCTTCTCATGCTTGGGCCACTTGACAACTCTGAGTTTTCCTCGCCTCATCTGTAAATGAGTGTGGGCCTTGGCTACATCAGTGCTCCCCACTGGGGTCCCACCTAGGCAGCAGTGGCAGTCTGGATGCTGATTTGAATACTTCACGAAGCCCAACAGAGATGGGCACTCATCTACAATCAGGCAGCTTCTGCCAGTTACAACATTAGATGTCTTACGTTTCTGGCTGAGTTATATCAACAGGTCAGGACCCCCATTGCCCCTCCCGTGGTTCAGACCCCTATCCCCCTCTCCTGCATCCCTCTGGCCCCCTTCCTTCCGTGTTTCACACTCAATTCACTCTTTACTTTGTAGCCACAATGATCCTTCTAAAACGCTTATCTCAGCTTTCCACCTAGAACGCTCCAGCTGTCCCCCTGCTATCTCCAGAATGAGGTCCCAACTCCTCAGCCAGCTCCCGAGCCCCTCACACTGGCCCTGGTCCATCTCCCCAGCCCCTTCCCTCCTCACTGAGGTCCTTGGTAGTGCCCAGAACCTACCAGCCTAGGTGATCATGGCACAATCTGTCCCTTAACCCCAAAGGCTCTTTCAACCCCTGCCCTTTGCCTGGCTAGCTCTTACATGTCCTCCAGGTCTCAGCTTAGACATCACCTCCTCCAGGAAGCCTTCTCTAATCCTTTCCCAAGACACTAGGTGAGGGCACTCTTTTCTGTGCTTCATCTCTCTGCTTTGTAAGGCCTAATTCATTGTCTCCTCCCAGATTCTCAGTCTTATTCATGCCTTATTCATCATTTCCTCAGCACCTAGCCTAATACTTGGCACTTTGTATTTACTCTGTAAATGTTTGTGGAATAAATGTGAATCCTTATCTTGGGCTAACTAAAAACTTTGGTTTTCAGATCTGTCTTTGATTAACAACAAATGGGAAAACTATTTCATTAATAGATTAATTTGTTAAACCTTTTAAACAGTGGTATCCATGGAGGAGGGCAGAATAAAAGAGTGATGCATGTGTAGGGTACCATTACTCTCAGGTCCCTTCTAGGTAATAATTCCAGAAATTTATTTGTATAACGTTTTGGCTCAGGATCATGATGAAAAATACCTATAAACTAGAAGGGCACTATCAATGAAGAACCTTTAGATTTGCAGGTCATAGGAGAATAGACAGTTACTCAAGTTGGAATCACCAGTTTGCCTCTGGGCTTCCTGATGGCCAAAGCCAAAAGGGGAAACAGTCATTTGCATGACCGCCTCAGACCTGCTACAAAACCTCTTTGTTCCACAACCTTCACAGTCACCTTTTCTCCTTTCTCCACTTCTCATGCAGTTTCCAGAAGATGGAGTACCAAGGAGGGGCCTCCCTACAAAAGCACCAGGCACCATTTGCCAGTGTCACCATTCCCTGCTATAAGCAAATCTCACCCTCATCATAACCAAGGAGCCCTTTCTGAGCCAACTGTCCCAAAAGGTGGGGGCAGCATGACCATTTGCCCTGAAGCTAACCACGGGCATGCTTATGAGATCTACATGGGTCTCCTATTCACCCAGAAGTCATACAGCTGATCTAGTCACAAGTTAATGATTACAAAATCATTTAAAAAGTTAAGATGAGCTAAATGAGCCATTTTATTTAGAGTCATGCCAGTTCTTTTTTTTTTTTATACTGCAATTTTATTTCAATCGCACAAATGAAGTTAGCATGTAGGAAATGTAAATGAAACAGTACGGTAAAAATAGCAGAGAACCAAAACCTCTAATAAGGAAGTCCACCTAAAGCGTGAGAATTCAACATTCATTAGTGTTTCATCTTCAGTTTTGATTGACACTCGATGCTTGCAAATTTTGAAACAAACTTTGAGACCATGATGACTATTCTGAAGAGATTTCAGCACCAGCACTAAGATTTGCACATTCAGTTGGTTTGCAATTGACTTGTTAGCCATTTACACAGTGTATAGTACAGATTTGTCACAGGTCAGATCACAGCGTTGAAGGAAAGAAGTACCTTCCTGTAATTAGAAAGGATCCCTTAAACTGCACTCAGCTTAAGACATCCAATGTACAAGAGCACGAAAACCATCATAATATTGTGGCTCCAAGGAACATAGTTTTGATAAGGAAAATAACCTAAGCTTCTGTTTCCCATTTTAATTACTGAAATCTCTAACAATGACAAAACTGTCACATAGGACAGTTACGTCAGTTCTGAGTCAACCTTTATGGACATGAGGAGGTGGCAGCTCGTATTTCTTCCTTCCTGGTTGGCAAAAATTAAATGCTTGCCAGGTCATTGGAAAGCTTGTTCCTTAAAGGAATACTTTTGTGAATTAAAAAAAAGAAGAAGAAAAAGAGCCCATCTATGGGAATTCCCTGGCGGTCCAGTGGTTAGGACTTGGTGCTCTCACTGCCATGGCCCAGTTCAATCCCTGGTCAGGGAACTAAGATCCCACAAGCCGTGTGGCTCAGCCAAAAAAAAAAATCGCCTAATTTATTTTGTTTACAAATACTTGTAATACTGGTCCAACACCACTAGAAAGTGTAAGTGAACTGTGGCTTGACTGAAAATTGAAAGGAGTTACAGTTCAAAATCTAATATGTTTCCCCATCATTCCTATATGCTATGTTGGACAGCATGCATACTAGCCATTATTTTTACATTTTCTTGCCCCTACTGTTTCACTATTTAATTGTTGATCAATTAAATCATTTCAGCTCCTTTCTCTGTGCTCTTAGCATCTAACAGGGTGCTTCTTGGTGAGTATTTGTGGAACAGCTACCATATTTCATTGCTTCTAGATGCCATGGATTATAAGATATATCCCACTTACAGAGATGCTAAAATAAAAAAGTTGCATCTGAGAATCAATGAAATACAGTCTTTGTCCACAGCAGGTCCTGGCTCTCTTTCTTGGCCATGCGGTGTGGCCCTGGGAAGAGTCTGGCTGTGCTCTTGGGCTCCGCAGTCGTGCCTGCACCCTTCACCCCTGTGGCCGCCCCTGCAGAGGAAGACAGTAACAGACCAGGAGAGAGGGCCCCTACTCCCTTCAAGGAGACGTGGAGCCTGCTGAGACAGTCTCTGGTCCATTCTCTTCTTCATGGAAAACCAGACCTTCTAGTCTCTGCCCGGGGCGCCTTCACACACCTGCTCTGAATTCAGCCTTTTTGCTTTCGATCTTTCTTCTAAGCTGGTTTACCCCACGGGCTCCTCTCTCTCCCCTTGCTGGGGATGGGCTGCCAAGGGCTTTAACTGGCTTCTGGAGGGCTGTGCCCTGCCCTCACCTGAATGCCTGGGGCTTGAGACCAGCATGAAGCAGAGAGGGCAAGTTTGAGCACAGCCAGAGGCCTGATGGAGCCCCTGGCAGGACCTGCTCCCAGCTCTCGCCAGCCAACTCTCAGCCCGCAGTTCCAAGGCTTGTCTTTGCCCCAGGTGGGTGACAGTCCCTGCACGGGGCTGGACTTACGTAGCTCAGAGCCCTAGTAGCCCAGCCCCAGATTTCTTCCCAGCTCCACTCCTGAACCCTAAATCAAGGCTCAGCCCAGAGGCTCAGGGGGGAGTAGCACCCTGCCCCCGTGGGCTGGGCAGGGAGGCAGGGGATGCTCCAGTGACTTCAGCTGCATGGCTGAGGTGGCCACAGCTATGGAACCAGATATCTGGTCCCTAGATGCCAGGGAAGTGCCAGGGTAATGAGCTCCAACTCGACCCCTGGTCTGAAGGACAAGGCTGGGAAGAACTTTCTGGCCTGTGAGGCCCGTGGGACAAGGGCTTGGTGCCCTTGGGGTTTTTTGCTCAATCACTTTTTTTCTCACAAGGGAAACTCCTTTTGTTTGTTCAGAATATAAAAAGAATACCTCCTCACTGTTAAAAACTCAGGCAATTCAGAAAAGCATGAAGAAGTAGATCCTTTCTAACAAAACTCAGGTTTGTTTGGTATTGTGGAGTTTACCAGGCATTTTCCCATCTATTAGCTAATAGAATTCCACCATAACTCTGTAAAGTGAAGGGAAAGAAGATGATTAGCTACACGTGCTCACTATTCGCCAGGCACTGCGAGCCTGTTTCTGTGTATTATCTTATTTAATCCTCACCATGACTCTGAAGCAAAGCAGAGGTTCTCAAACTTGAGTGTGTATCAGAATCACCTGATGGGCTTGTTAAAGCAGACTGCTGGGCCCAGCCCCAGAGTTTTTGATTTGGAGGTAAATCTGGGATGGGCCCGAGAATTTGCGTTTCTAACACTGTCATATATGGTGCTTTTCTTGCTGCTAAAAGAACAGGAGGTGAAGGGTTTGGGTTTTTCCTCCCAGGCTCCCCCCATGAGTTTCACTTGTAGTTCTGAGTGTTTGGGAAGGGCATCCCGAGCCCCAGGTGATGTCAGTGCTGCCCATCCAGGTGCCACTGAGGTAGATGCTATTACTGCTCCCGTTTTGTAGTTGAGAAAACCGAGGTCCAGACAGGTTGTTACTTTCCTAAGACCATTTATCCAGAAAGTGGCCTAGCTGCTATTTCCAGGAGGTCTGCCTGGTTCTGGGCTTTGTACACTTTCCACTTCTTCCTCCTGGTTTTCTGTCTCACCCCCCGTGACACTACACCCGCCTTTAGGAACAAATGCTAGCTTCCCTATCTTTTCATCCAGCTGGTAAGGCCAGCTGTGAACACGAAAATGCAGGCATTTGGGCAGCTACAGGCCAAGATCCTCCAGAACACACAAACCTCAATTCTGCAACTCAGGAAAGATGAGAAATCATGACGAGTGGGTAGACCACACCACATCCAGGCAGACCCTGGATGTTACAACTTCAATTAGAAGTAACTGGAACTATAGCACAGATTTAATAAATCACAGCGGGTTGGATTGCTAAGCCTCAAGGGAAATCCCCAAGACACAGGGGTTAGGGATTCAGTTCCCTGGTATGAAAAACATGTTCTGGCCTTTTTTGTTCTCTCTCCCTCTTTCCCATAAGAGTGCTTTGTGCCTCTTGTCCTTCATCCTCAGCATGGCAGTGAGAGCGGGGGAGAAGTCACTGGGGTATTGTGAGTTGGCCAGGCCTCTACCTTTGGTAAAGACGACAGTTCTCCTTAATAAAATCAGCCTATTAATTGCACATGCTCCCTAACTGCTGTTTTAAGTTCTCCCTTTAGCTCTAACTTAATCTGTTTTTTATACTGTCTTTGAGTGTGAAGGTCACACGGTGCCTTTGCCTACTACAAAAGTAAAGCTTCCTAGCTTCCTTGCATGTGTTCCATGTCTTGTTCTAGCTTGGGAAGGATGTCCTGAACCCCAGAGATAGTTTGTTTATAGTAACTTAATATTCCAGCAGATTCAGGACAGAAGGGGGGTGGAGGTGGGAGCCTGGAGAACCAATGAGGTTCGCCCCAATGGAGGATCCCTTCCTAATTCCCAAAGGAAATTCTTTAAGACAGAGCCTCTATTGTCTGGGAGAAAGGAGAGCAGTTAAGGAATGCGGTGGCAGTGGTCACAGGGAGTTCTGCCAGAGCCCGGGACCGAGAAGCTGGGCAGGAGGGCCTACGAGCCCGGCGCCCGGCACCCCCAGGCTAAGCTGCCATCTTTCCAGAGTCCCTGATCTAGGATGGAGGGGCTGATCTGGTGGATGCCTTGTGGGGCCCTGACTTGGGGAGAAGTGGGACTCGTTCACCCACCAGGAGGGGGGGTTTGGCTTGCTCTTCCCCTTACATCTCATCTCCCGTGAAGGTTTGTCTTATTTCTCCCAAATAATGAACAGTGGTATTTGTGTGTTTCTGAACTAGCTCACATTGGAGGAGCACCAGAGCAGTGTCTGGCATCCTCTGGGATGGAGCCCCACCTCTGTTCTCTGCTCACATGATGCGTTCTTGGGTTGTTAGTTTCAATACAGTCATTCCTTTTGGTTGCTCTGTTATTTTGAACACACTGAGGGTTTTTTGGTTGTTTCTTGTGGGAGGGCTGAAAAATCTGTTGGGGTAAGGATGACTCTCCCAGCCAGCTGGAATTTTTTAACTCTTTTATTGAATATAATATACATACAGAAAAGTGCACGTATCGTAAGTGAACAGCTTGATGGATTTTCACAAACTGAACACAGCACCCATGTCAAGGAACGAAACGTGACCAGTATCCCCTGCTTCCAGTCACCTCCGCACCCCAAGGGCGCCCGCTATCCTGCCTTCTAACAGCATAGATGCACTTGAGCAGACTGGAGTTCAGCCTTCTCTCGCGTGTCAGCCTGACTTGCAGTTGCCCTCTATTTCAGAGTTGGTGGCTCAGCAGGACTGACTTGGGGCTGATTGCAGGGGGTAGGGCACTGACCCAGCACATGCCAACACGTACCCCGCTGCTGCTCCAGCCACCCAGGAGGAGCACTCAGGGGCAGGGTTGGCTCCATCCTGGCTGCCAGATGGTCCTCCTGTCTGCAGGGGGCCATCCGGGAGGTTAGCCTGGTGACTCAGTGTGGAGGGGGGATGGGGCTCGAGTTCTCTTTCCATGTGCTTCTAGAAGTCCTATCATGTGTTCCTGGAAGCGAGAGGCCCGCGGAGCAGGATGACTCAGAGGCATCGATGTGAAAAGTAGCTGAGGTCTGCGCCCTGGGAAAACCAGCACGTGGCCTTGGGTTGGACTTGCCCCATTCGGTGCAGCCTGTATTGTTTGGAAACCATTCTCCCCTCTCCCCCCTGGCACCTATGCCAGGCTCTCTGTTTACTTGTGTGACTCCAAGCACAAGTGCCAGCTGCCAGCCTGGACCTGTTTGCCTGCTTCACTGGCCCCCACTGACCTGACTCCACATCACGTGTGCTCATTTCACTAATAAAAACCCAGGTTTGCCTCTGTGCTCACCCCCATGCATGCCATGCATCTTTAGACTCTGCCCTCTGCTTCCTCAGCAAAGAGCTGCTCTAACTGTACGCAGGAAGGACAGAGGGCTGGCCAGCGCTAATGGTCAGGAAGAAATGCTTCTGGATTGGTCGGTATGGCTGGACAGAAAGGCCCTCTCTTGGGGAGCACCGTGTCATGCCTAAGTGGCAGTAAGATTTTCCTCCTACACCTTGACACCGTGTCTCTCTGTTCTCTGTAACTTCCTTGCCCTGCCCAGGGGGACTGTCCCACAGACGAAGGGAGCCCTGGGGAGACGTGACTTGTGTCTCCACTCCACCTGGGAAGCCAGTAGAAGAGGTGTGGGGCAAGTTACCTCTCACTCAGGCTAGAAAGGTCTTGGGAACCATCTGGTCAGAGGTTCTCTAACAGAGTGCATAAGAATCACCTGAAATAGACAAGTTTTTCAGGTTCCCTCTCTCCCCCAGGTCCAGGCTGCGGCTCAGAAATCTGTACATCTGGAAGGCATTCCAGGTGATTCTGATGCAGGTGAGCCCAAGCCATAGCTTGAGGAACACTGATCTGGACAACCCCTTCCCCAGGTCACAGATGGGGAGAAAGCAAGACCCCGAGGGCCCACGTGCTTCCTCCAGACCATATGGGATAAGGTCCAGAACTTGAGTCCCGCCTTCTTTCCATGCCTACACAGCTCCTGTCTCCTCCCACACACTGAACCTGCCCAAGGGGCCCTGATGCCCAGACTCCACCGATTCCTCCTTTGTCAGGTCTCTTGCCCTACCCTTCCCTCTTACTGCTGCCACTATAAACTGGACGTTAAGACACAGAATGGGGTTTCTTCAAAGGCCAGACACCTTCCGGCCTCCCTCCCATCCTTCCTCTTCCACCACCTACCACCCCCTACTCTCCTTAAAATGGAAATTACCCCCTTCCCCGCCCCTCCATCCATGGGACAAAGTGGGAAGAGCCTGGCCTCCCCCTCCATGCTGCCCCTGTTTTTTTTTTTTTAATTTAGAATAATATTTATTAATGAAATATATTCACCTTAGAGAAGTCCATACAACACTCTCAGTATAATAGAATACTGTTGACACAATGCAATCATTATAGCTTTAACAACATGTTACCAAAAGGTGGACATACATGAAGCTTTTATTTGTGGTAGTGAGGGAAATAACATTCAACTCCAAAAAATGATGATGAGATACACAGGCGTCAAATTGCCTTCTCATATTAATAAAACGTGTAGACACAAAACTATTATTATTTTTGAGAGGAGTAAAAATCTATTCCAAGAAAACAATGTATCTTGATAATAATAGTCATAGTCTACTTTTATTGGGTGCTTACTATAGAACAAGTATCAATACTATGCTAGCCCGTTTCACATGGATCTCACCATTTGATCCTCACAGCAACCCTGTGGTTGGTGCCATTAGTAGAAAGTCTAATATAGGCCTTTAGAACAGCAACAGTGCCTTCCTGTTGCACAATGTTAGTGTTTGGGGCGGGGGGAAGGCCTGCTGTGTCTCATGTTTTTCTCTCTGTATTTTGGGATAATTTAAAGTATTAGCTAAATATTGTTGAAAAAAATTTTTTTTTAGTATTTTGCATTTTTTGGTAAGGCAAGCACAGGATAAACATTCAAACTTTACAGACAGTGAAAAGTAACTCTTCCCTCCCAGAGCTGACCCCTAGTCCCTCAGTACTCCTTTCCAGGGGCCATTACTGTTTCAGTTTCTCCTGAATCCTTCTAGAAAAATTCTGTGCAAACACAAAGTTACATTGTACACACATGGTGCCACATATACATACTATACCTGGCTTTTTTCATTTAACAACATAGCTTGGAAATGGGAGATGGGCCAGCATCCTTACTTATAGACCTGCTGCAGTCTTTTAATACATGACCCAACCTATCTTTCTGACCTTAGAGTCCATCCCTCCCCTGTAACGACTTCTCTACATGTTTTCCCTCAAATGCCATCTTGCTCTTTCTTGCCTCCATTCATATGATACCATCATCAACTTGGCCAATAGCACTTCCTTCCCATCGTACTGAATCCTCCCCATCCTCCAAGGTCCGGTTGAAAACCCTCTTCCTCCAGGAAGCCTTCCTTGACCATCTAGCCCTAGTACTCTTGTCCTCCTCTGAACCATCAGAGCACTGAATCGTTTACTTGTTATCTGCTATTATTACCTATTATATTCTGCTTTGAATTGTGAGCTTTAAGTAATTCCCATCTACAGACCACAGCCTATGCTTCTAATTACCCACCCACTTAGCAACATGCCTTGCCCATAATAAGTACGTAAGGGATGTTAGTAGCAGTGGAGCCATGCAATGCTAGAGCCAAGGAGACCTTGGCCTGGAGGTAGCTGCTTGATTAGCTTAGGGACTTTTCTATGCCTCTTGGGCTAACAAACATCCAAAGGCTAACTAGCAAATCCAAGTCAGATCTTTCTCTGGATTCTGCTTCCTCTGTAGTAATCAACTTCCCTGCCTGTCATCACCCCTCCTGTGCCAACGAGGCCAGTTCCACCCTCCTGCTCCCCATAACAATCTCTCTTGCACATCCCTCGTCACTCAGTTCCAAACAAGACATTATTAACATTCCTGCGCTTGCCAGTGGACCCTAGAGCTTGACCCCCATCCCCACTCCAGCTGATGACCAAATTTCCCATTCATTGCAATACATGAGCTAAGCCGATTTCAAGCTGCTTATCTCGAAACCTTTTTGCAGACTTGATGTCCCTGTCTCTCCATTTAAGACAAGCATTCCTCTTTCACTAACAACTGACCATCACTGCTTGGTCCACTGCTTGCTTACAAACATGGCAACGAGAAGTTAATTCTAGACCCACTGGCAGCTTAAGTTCTCGGGCCTGAGCCTAACTTTCAGAAAGGAACCCTTTATTCTTTGTTTACTGTAGAATAAATGTCCTACAGAGGAGAAGGGCACTCTCTTGCCTAGGGCCCTTGCAGTCTGAAGGTAACCTGGGCACCCTCACCTGGGCGGTTTGCAGGAATCTGAAAGCCTTACTCTGTGACTCGCAGTTCAAATGCACAAAGCAGGCTCAGCTCCTTGGAGAAAGAGCTGTCTGAGACCTGTGTGGAGCAAGTCTTTAAAGAGGACGTTGTGCCCTCTTTTAACAATACCAGAACTGCTCTCCCCAACCCCCCAAAATAATCTCTACAGGTCAAGAAGTTTCTGACTTTCTCATTAAATACATTCATCTCCTCAAAAAAGTATTTAAGATCTCTACTTACCTATATAGGTCCACGTGGATCCTGCAAAGAAGAAAAAAAAAAAAAAAAGCAAGTAAGCACAACTGAGCTTGAACAAGTTAGAGAAAACATGACAGATTTTATTTTTAAATGGGTGAAATTAAAAGGAGGTGGATGCCCAGAACTTCAAACTTTTTCAACGTGGAGAAAAGGGAACCCTTATGCACTGTTGGTGGGAATGTAAATTGGTGCAGCCACTATGGAAAACAGTATTGATATATAGGTTGCTCAAAAAAATCAAGAACAGAACTGCCATATGATCCAGCAATTCCACTCCTGGATATTTATCCAAAGAAAACAAAAACACTAATTAGGAAAGATATATGCACCCCTATGTTCATTGCAGCATTATTTACAATAGTCAAGATATGGAAGGAACCCAAGTGGCCATTAATAGGTGAATGGATAAAGAACATGTGATATATATATATATATATATATATATATATATATATATATATATATACACACACACACACACATATATATATTCCATATATATATATATATATGGAATATTACCCAACCATAAAAAAGAATTAAATCTTGCCATTTGTGACAACATGGATGGACCTAGAGAGTATTATGCTAAGTGAAATAAATCAGAGAAAGACAAATACTGTATGATTTCACATACATGTGGAATCTAAAAATCCAAACAAATGAACAAACGTAACAAAAGAAACAGAGATACAGAGAATAGGTGGTTTCCAGAGGAGGGGTGCATGGAGGGAGGATAGAAATAGGTGATGGAGATTAAGAGGTACAAGCTTCCAGTTGCAAAATAAACGAGTCACTGATATGAAATGTACAGTGTGGGGAATATAGTCAGTAACTGATATCCTTGGATGGTGACATATTTTAAATGTATAGAAAAAAACCACTATGTTGTATAATAGGAACTAACATAGTGTTGTAGGTCAATATACTTCAAAAACAAACAAACTTACTCATAGAAAAAGAGGTCTTATTGGTGGCTACCAGAGGCAGTGGGTGAGGGCAGAGGGAGTTGGATGATGATGACCAAAAGGTACTAACTTCCAGTTATAAGATAAATAAGTACTAGGGATGCGATGTACAACATGCTAAATATAATTAACACAGCTGGACGTTACATATGAAAATTGTTAAGAGAGTCCTAAGAGTTCTCATCAGAAGGAAAAAATTTTTTTCTATTTAATTTTGTACCTATATGAGATGATGGGTGCTCACTAAACTTACTGTGATCATCATTTCATGATGCATATGAGTCACATCATTATACCGTACATATTAAATTTATACAGTGCTGTGTGTCAAGTATATCTCAATGAAACTGTAAGAAAAAAATTTTTTTTAATTAGAAAAAAAAAACCAAAAAGCTTTTTCGGAGTCTGTGTCAGAACAACTGCTTCTCAGAGCAACTGTGCTCCCAGGGGAGACAAAGCACAAGGCAGTGATTTTGTGCAGGGGCCCAGGGGTTAGGGAGGGGGCTTCTTGATCAGAAGCCTCCCATATATCTTAGAGAAGCCAAATTTCATCACCTGGAAATTTGGGTAATAAAGTCACAAGGCTCAAAACTCGAAAGCCACCGAAAGGTACACAGTGAAAGCGATTCCTGCCACCCGAACTCCCTGCTTCATTAGACTTAGTCAGTTTCACCAGCTGATGGGAACACTTGCAGAGTGTGACTGCACGTACAGGTCTCTGTATTCTGTCCCCCCCTCTCGCCTTTTTTGCACACAAATGTTGACATACGGGAAACCCTGTTTTGCATCTTGCTTTTTCCCACTTAACAACACAGGCTGGAGAAGAGTTCACCTCAGTACATAAAGAGGAGAAAACTAATCCCCAAAGGAAAGTTTTTCTTTGAGGAAGCTGCCACCCTCATCTGAGTTAGAATTCCAGGGGCAGTGGCAATGTGGAGGAGAGGTCCTGCCAGGAATGTAACGAAAGTCACCTATCACTTCCCACTCCACACCCTTCACTCATAAAAGCCCTTTGTGCCGACAACAAAACATAGTTTTAAAAAGTCATTGCATAGTACACCTGAAACTAACACAACATTGTTTAATCAACTCTGCTCCAATATAAAATAAAAATTTTTTTAAAAGTCGTTGCATAGATAACCAACAAGGACCTACTGTATAGCACAGGGAACTATACGCAGGGAACTATCTTGTAATAACCTATAAGGGAAAAGAATCTGAAAAAGAATATATAGGTATATGTATAACTGAATCACTTTGCTGTACACCTGAAACTGACAATGTACATTAACTATACTTCAGTTTTTAAAAAGTCATTGCAGAGCTGCGCTCTCATTACCCTGCTGGCACACCTCCCTCTTCATCTCCATTAGAAGCCCGAGACCCCAAACTGAGACTCAGGGTGTCTCGGGACACATCACAATGAGGGGGACTGTTCAACTCCTATGTCCCTCCCTCCCAGCTTCTCCCAGTGCCTCTGAGATTCTCGGCCCACCAGGGTACTGATGCAAGAGGAAGACTCACATCTCCTTTCTCTCTTGGGAATGATTTGCAGTAAAACTTACCTGACCAACCATCTGGTAGTCACTTACCACTGGGCATTTCCTACTCAAGCCAGTGGTGGTTTTGAAAAGCGAAAAGAGGATTTTGTTTGTTTTTTCTTTGTAAGCTGGTTTAATGTCCTATTTTTTTGTTGTTCTGTTTCAATTCTTTGCCTCGGTCTTTTTCATTTTCAAATTCAATTGGCAGTTTTTTCAAATTACACTTGTACATGGTTTAAAGAGTCAGATGGCTCTATAAGGCTTTTAATAAAAATATTGGTCCCCTGACACTCCCTAGTCACTTTCCTGCTCCCTATGGCAACCACTGTGAATTCTTTTAAAATGATTCTTTTGGCGTTATCTCATCTCTATAAAACGTGCCCATGTTGTGCCTTCATGATTTGCTTTGGTTTAGGCATTATTTGTTGACATCCCACTTTGGAAGAGATGGATTGAGGGCTCTTTCACATACCTGCAACCCGACACCTTGTTTTATAGATGAGAAAATGAAAGTCCACAAGGCGAAGTGGAAGATCAGTGCCTGCTAAGAAGCATATCTCCACATTTCCCATCACTTCCCAAGAACTTAGAGACTCTTCGAGTCTCCTTCCCAATCTTTGGGGTAGAGGGGGGAGTCCAGACCCCTTAGAGTATTTGATCAGTACTATGGACCTTTCCTCATTAAAAATGCCCAGTAACAACATTGTAAAGCAACCATATGCCAATAAAAATTAATTTAAAAAATGCCCATAAGCTTGGACACAGAAAATTTCATGTACAGTTAACTTCAGGAGGTCCATAGAACCATGTTAGGTGTTTTTTTGTTTGTTTGTTTTGTTTTTTTTTACTGTAAGCTTCTTTGCCATAAACATCTTCGCTGCTGCATAATTAATTGGCATTAAGACAATTTTTCTGTGAAAGATCAAATAACTAGTTGACAGTTTTGGTTTGACAGTTTGGTTTCCACTGGTTGAAATGCATTAGCATTTCTTCCAGTTAGTGATGTTATTGATGGCTTTATCCAGCTGACCGATGACGATCATTTGCCCCAAGAGTTGGTTTCTTATTTTGAAACACACTACATTGGAGGAGAAAGAGGCCAAGGGCCTCGAAGGTGCAGAGTTGAGCCAACATTTCCCACAGAACTTGGAAACATCTGTCACTAGAGATGTGACAAGATGCCAAGAATACACCACAGGGTAGAGGCTTTCACAGTGCAACACAAAGCTCAGGTACAAACATGCACCCTTGTATTTGGAAACTGATACCTCTCTTAATGAAGGAAGAAATGTTAGCAAGAATGAAAAAGTGCACTACCGAATGAGGAGATGAATCAACAAACCAAAAAAAAAAAAAGAAAAAGAAAAAGGTATAAAATACTATGAATGAAAGACTTGGAAGACAAATACTTAGGTACAACCCACAAAATAAAATCAGTTATTTGCACAGTATTGCCATGAATCTACACACATTTTAAATGTATTCAAATATTTTTTATTTTGCAATAAAGTCTTTTAAATTGTTATTTATTTCTTATGTTTCATTATCTCCTTTTTAAAAAAAATTTTTATTGGAGTTTAGTTGATTTACAGTGTGTTAGTTTCAGGTGTACAGCAAAGTGAATCAGTTATACATACATATATGCACTCTTTTTTAGATTCTTTTCCCATATAGGTCATTACGGAGTATTGAGTAGAGTTCCCTGTGCTATACAGCAGGTCCTTATTAGTTATCTATTTTATATATAGTAGTGTGTATTATGTTAATCCCAATCTCCCAATTTATCCCTCCCCTCTCCTTTCCCCCCGGTAACCATAAGTTTGTTTTCTACATCTGTGACTCTATTTCTGTTCATTATGTCCCTCTTGATATCCCTCTTTTACTTTTTATTATTTTATTTTCTACAGCAAAATTGCCTTATGGGTCAATTAGTTATGCAGCGAAAGTGCTTGTGGCAAAGATGCTCACGGCGAAAGTACACAGGGCCCCACAGACCCCCTGAAACTTGCTATGGACCGGATGGGAGTTAATAGTCCCCAAATTAACCTCCTCTGAATTAGCAATTGGATGAAGACATCCAGAACCGTGGGGCACCCAAACTTGTATGTGACCCCCAAGTTCACTGCTAGCCTTTTACTGAAACAGTAGTGAAAAGGAACAAAACAGCTTGGCTTTGGAACCAAGCTACAGAAGACTTCAAACCTCTTTTCTGAACATTTTCCCTCAGCGTTCTGTTTGAGGGCTTCTATTAAAATAGAATCATGGATTTCAGAGGCAAAGGAAGCCAGGTGATTGCCACTTAGCCAGGCAGAGCACTTGGAGGCCCAGGTTGTAAAATCTCACAAAGAACGGGGAAGTTTGTCTTCACTGCTTCCCTGAGAGACATAGGCCACTTGGTGATCCTGAAGGCCACCAGGAAAAACACGTGCTACCTCTGAGCAGTCCTGCCTTGGCCAGAAATTTTAATTGCACCTGCACCAAAATCAAATCATGGCCTTAATAACCTACATCTTCTGCTACTTTCCCCAAAGCTTGCTAAGCTGTGGTTTCCGTGTTGTTGCAGCTCTCATCCTCAGATGAGGTATCAGCATAATACTCTGGTAAGCTCAGGGCCCAGTGTGATCGAGTGCATCAGGGACTGTAAGGGCTCAGGTGGTGACACAGGACTGGGGAGTTGTTCTTAGAAAGCAGCAGCATCAGAGCAATCTTTCCTGCCCTCCTTTGAGCGAACCTGCTTGGCCCTCAGGACTTGGTGCTTTGGGTATAAAGGGCCATGCCTGGAGGGGCTCAGAAGCTGGAGTCTGGGGAGGAGAAGCATGGTAAAATGAAGGGGAGGGTGGGCTGAGTCAGGGGGTCTTATTGGATGAAGGTCAGGGCCCAGCCTGGTTCATTCAGTTCAGCCAGAACTGAAGGCAGGAAGATTTTATAAAGGAAGTGTGCCCCTTTGCTTTTTGGAAATGTCCCCTCCTGGTTTCCCACCTTTAGCTTTAGGGGCAAGGGTCTTCACAGAATTAAACTGACCCCACAGGCAGGCCAGGCAAAGGCCTCTGCGGTTACACCTCAGTAGCTTCCTGGGAGCACTGTTCCCTTTCCAAGAAGGTCATCTGTTCTATCCGGAGCCTCGGGAGGCCCAGCTGGATGCCTGTTAGAACCTGCAGACCCAGCTTATACTGGGCAAGGAGAATGTCCTGGGTGCCTGCGGAGGAAATGATGTTTACAAAGGTTTGGGTCAGGGGTTCAGGGCCCTGCCTGCTTCCTGTCCTGGGTGCTAGAACCCACATCCATGCAGCCCAAGGCTGCCCAGCTCTCCACACCAGGCTCAGGCAAAGCAGGCTCTGCAGAGTTCATTGAAATGTTCCCCTACAGCATCTGAGAATTCCTAGGTTATGTCTGGAAGATGCAAGGCTTCACCTTATTATGCCCCTTCCCTCCCTAACCCTGATGTTCCCCAGTGCCATCAGCTGGGAGTTTAAGTGCCCCAGGCGGAGGGCGGACCACACTCTCACCCTATTGCCCAGCTTAACCCCCCTCCACCCCAAACCCTGGGTTTAATACTGACACTTTACACCTCAGTGAGTTTTGCTTTGACCTTGTCCCTGGAGGCAATTAAAAAGCCAAGAAACCTGCCTGAGGCATAACAGAATAAAAGCTGTGTTCTTAGAATCAAGGGGTAAACAGGGTGGCTCCTCAGTGTGGGGTGAAAGTAGATTTTTTACTGAAAACTTTCCCCAGCCCAACTGGGAGAAGGGGGAAGGGAGAAGAGCGAGGGGGAGAGGAGGGTACGGAAGGTCAGAGAGGCAGAGGGGGGAGGGGGAGCTGCCCCCAGAGTGAGGGGAGTAACAGGCTTTCAGGAAAGAGGGCCAGTAAAGGGCTTCTCTCTCGTCCTGGAGCAGCTTGGAGCTCTTTCAAGTCAAACTTTGGGTCTCAGGGCAGTTTTCTTCAGAGGGGAATCTGTGTCAAAGTATGCAGTTTTATAAATTAATTTCCACTTTTATGTAACTAGTTTCTTCCACCCACCTTCTGCCCCACCAGATGAGGAAGACACTACCAAGCATTTCATGCCAGCTAGTGGTCTCGAACTGAATCAAGAAGAATGGCAAAGCTGCTGACAGCCAGGCTCCCCCTGCCTCCCCTTGCCCTGCCCCATGGGCACCGTGACCTCTGAGGGGAGGGGGCTCCAGCTTTCATGCCGCTGAGCAGGACCAACTTCCGACTGCCACCACCCAGCCCGGGAGGACAGATTGTCAGCCATTCTAGTCACTTTGGGCCCTTCTATAAGTGTTTCAACCAAGCCTGGGTCCAGGAATGGTCGCACCTACACATGTCCGTACAACTTGGGACAAACTGTCAAGGGCAGGAGCCACCATGCGTTACTCGGGAAGTTTCCATAAGTCACCATCTACTGCCCCAGAAAAGCGCTCACCCAGCTGTGGAGAGGCAGGCAAAAGCCCTGACCTTGGCTGCTCTCTGCAACTCACTGCCCAGACCTGAGCCTACAGATGAGGCCCCTCCACCTCCTCCTGTTACTGGCCGGGCACCACCAGCCTCCAGCCCTTCAGGGTTCAAAGCCCTCATTACACTCAGAAATAAGCTGTGTATGCTCGTCTCAGGGCACGCACACACACACGCGTACCAGAAGTAGAGCCCTTCTGGAGAAAAATAACGATTAAGGATGGGATGCATCATTCCTTTGACTTGGAGGTGAAACAATGGTAAAGAGCCTCTCCTCCAAAGAAAAGCACCCACCACTGTGCAAACCCTCCCTGGTAAAGAGGCTGCTCAGCACGCCCCGGTCACTCCACCATGTGCCCGTGGATCGGGGCGCGATATTTGACATCCCGGCTCTGTTTCTCCTCCCCCGGTTAGCAAATTCCCAAACCACCTCTCCAGAGCTGGGGGTGCTCCGAGAACACACAAACATATTTTAATGCGAAGACGACGTGCGCCCAGGCAACCGGAGCAGATCCTGCATTCCACAGGAAAACGAAGCATCCTTTGTAAAAATGTGCTATTTTGAGACCATGCAGGTCCTTCCCCGCTCCCCCCAAATGATTTTTATCATTAACGAGCCCCATGGAAATCCTTCTGCCCAGGTGTGGCTGAGCGCTCGGGATTGTTAGGAAAGAAGAAAGTTTACCGTTGAGTGGGGTTGGGTTAGAAGGCTGTTCCTTTAAGACCACGAGCAGGAGCACGGCAGCCGCGTGCACGCTGCGGAGGGGCATCTTCAGGCGGCTCCTCCGGGCAGGAGGCGGGCGCGGGCTGCCGGCAGCTGGGCTCTTTCTCTATCTCTGGCTCCGGCGCTGGGGTCGGCGGGGGGCGCGCGCCGGGACGTCGTGCGCGAAGCCGGGGCGCCAGGGCGAGCCCGTCTGTTCTTTGGGCTCCTGGCTCCCCGCGGGCTGCTTTTATGGAGAGACTCAGTCCTAAACACATGATGTCACCGGGTGGAGGGTGGCGGGAGAACGCCCTGCCTACGGGAGGTCTGGCGCCCCAGTTCCAAGGTGAGTTGTAACCCTGACTTCAGCAGTTCTCCGCGGGACGGCGGCTCGGGTGCTCCCCGGAGCCGGGGCTGATCAGGGAACACACTTCTCCGTGGGAGCCGCGGGCAGGCGTGGGAGAGATTCGCCTGCCTTGGCCCCGTCGGGAGGGGGGTGCGTCTACGGACTCGCTTCAGTGGCCACGGCCTTGGTCTGTCATTGCCCTTACTGAGAAGCCCCCTTGGCACAATGCCATCTGGGCAGGAGCCTCCTTCTGGGCCCCTGGACTGGGCACACTTTGGGGACTGGACGACACAGGTGGGGTTTGGCGAGGGCTGCGTTCAAATTACGAACTTCTGTGGACGGTACAGTGGGTCCTGATAAGGTCTTACCTTTGAAATTTAGACGCCAAGAAATTAACAGGTACATAGCACAGTGGAGATACACTGTGAAATAGATATACAGATAAATAGACTAAATAAATAAAATAGCTTTACTAAGCAATTAGACTTTTCTCTCATAACAGGTAAGTAGGCAAGGCTCATACTAGTTCATAATATCAATAGTTCTTTAGGAAGCTGGGAGGGGGGCGTCCCTTCTCTGGGGTAGCGGTGAAAGAAGGGGACTTAATGTTATTTATTGAGGACCTACTCAGTGTAAGGCTCTGTACCAGGTGTTTTGCATCTTGGCTTAGATCGGTGTTTGAGTTCTGTTTTCAGTGCAGATTATCATCACCTGTTGCTCGTTTCTGCTCATGTATCCGTATTCTTTTAAATATGTGCGTACATCTAGTCATATACTTGCGGTTCTGAACCTCTTCGTATTTAGTCCATGTTCAGTTAAGTCAAAGGTCTTACTAACTTGCTGCCCTCAATGCTCACTAAATCTTCCTGCTGCTGTTACTGCCACTTGCCGTTCCCACCACTACCCTTGTCATTTGTGCTTCTGGCTTCCCTGGGTCCTCCGAACGTGTCTGCCCTGCTCCCCATGCTGGGCTCTGTCTCCTTCCTGCTCTGTGACCCTGCCTATTCTCTTGGCTCCCTGCTGCCTACAGGTATTGCTCAGATCACATGGTCTGCTGAAGGGTGCCCACCCCCAGCCCTGGTATATGACCTTTGGTTTTGTTACCTGGACCATCCTGCCTTCTTCTCTTGGCCACAGCGGCCTGACCAGCCCGCACCTCTCTGGTCTCTGCTGACCCTCAGCCTAAGTGGACTCTCCAGCTGGCCTCAGTGACCAGAGAAGCTGCTTGTCCGTGGTAGTTTTGGAGGGATAGAGCAGCTTGTCTGCTGAAAGCCTCCAGGAAGCACATGCCACCCACATTTCAAGGGGTGCTACTGTTCTGTCCCTATCCTCTCAGCTATCGTTTGGGTTAATAAAGGGCTTTGAAGTCTTTTTAGGGAAGTAGTTACAAAGACAATCTTGTTACAAGCACTTTCAGAGGATGGTAGACTTATGGATGACCTTTTCTGCCTGTAACTCTTGATCAAGAGCCACACCTCCGGGTGGTGAGTGAGCATTTCATTGTGGTTCTTGAAACATTCACGTCTCTGATTTGTCATTAAGGTCTTTAAAAGGTGAAATGTACTAGAGGAACACAGAGGTTGGGGAGGAGCCACTGCAGGTTCAGAAATGCACACCATGGAGGTGAAATCACTCACCCCACATTTCACCACTGGTTCAAGGGAAACTGGGCTGGGCACATACACTTTGTTACTCCCACTCTGTTCTGTCTGTCTAAACAGTAAGTCCAATTTCTCCTTGAGCATGAACCTCTAAGTGTTCCCCAGCGATTCCCCAGAGACAGAGAAGTCTAAAAAGGGGGTGGATTTAATAGAATTTTGTGACTGGGTTTGATGGAGAGAAAGGAGAGGGTTGGGTTGTTTACTGCATAACTAGATCAAAGACCTGGTTAATTAGTAAAGAATGGATAGCAATTAAAAGAGAATTGAGAATGTAAACGGAGACCCAATTGTCCTAAGTGCTTTAAGTTGTTTTCTTCTAGTTTTATTGAGATATGATTGATACATAGCACTGTATAAGTTTAAGGTGTACACCATAATGATTTGACTTACACACGTCATGAAATGATTTCCACAGTAAGTTCAGTGAACATCCATTATCTGGTATACATACGAAAGAAAAGAAAAAGAAGAAATTGGTTTTCCCTTGTGATGAGAACTCAAGATTTGCTACAGTAACTTTCCTATATAACGTCCAGTGGTGTTAATCGTACTTATCACGTTGTACGTTACATCCCTAGTATTTATTTGTCTTATAACTGGAAGTTTGTACCTTTTGACTGCCTGCATCCAGTTCCCCCACTGCCCCCACCTCTGATAACCAGAAATCTGATCTCTTTTTCTGTGAGTTTGTCTGTTTGAAGTATAATTGACCTACAGGCATGATTTTTTTTTTTTTAATCCTAGGGTGTCAGAGGGGGGAAAAATCACACAGAAATGAATGGCATGACCAAACTTCTAAAACATTGAAGCTGAATATCAAGCCTCCCCGTCCCACTCCCCAGCAAGCAGCACAGACCTAACCAGCTTAAGACCCCAACTCTGGGATCCCTCCCTGCCAGAGGCTTCCTGAGGCCTGTGTAACTGAACATGTTTGGATTTGCCTTGCCATCAGCAGATGAGGCTGCTGTCAGCTGATAAATAGCTCATTACTCAGTGGATTAAGGTAGAAAGTGGACCTTCAGCGCTCAAAAGATGGCACCAGGCCAACAAATGACACGCCCAGATGGAAGGCCCCAGGGAGCAGAGCTTCTCTAAAATGTTGCCATCTGGATCAACAGGAGGGCGAGGCTGCTGAGTCAAAGGGCAGAGGAGTGTGGAGGAAAGGAACACTGGATTTGGTGTCAGGAGGTCTAGACTGAAGTGCCTGCCCCACCACTTACTGGATGGCCTTGACAGTGATGCAATCTCCCTGAACTTCAGTATCCTGGTCGTCTCTAAAGTGCAGATTGCCATCCTGGCCGCTGGGGCATTGAGAGAATTGATATATGGCTGGAATGAGATAAGGTGGGTGGAAACTTTTCATTCATTCATTCATTCACCCTCTATGTGCCAGGAACTGTGCTAGGCATAGTCCTTGCTCTTGGAGAGTGTGTAAACATAAAACAAATAATCTCATAAATAACCATGTAATTATGATTGTTATAAGCTTGATGGAAGGTTGATGTATAACCAGAAGGGGCCCACGCTGTCCTGGGGCTGTGAGGGAAGACATCATCAGTGTAAGGATTAGATTTTATGACTTCCTAAAACCTTTGAAATGCACACCTAATACCAGGCTCTTCTTTCTCAAAGCTGGTGCCGTCCGGCAGTATTTGCCCTTTACACAAGCTAATCGTTGGTCTTTGAGGCATAAGGGTTAGAGTATAGAGATTTTTATTTCTTAAGGTAACAATTAACTCTTCGGATAGTATCACTCAATTGGGAATGCAGCTTTTGATGGGGCAAAAGAAAGGGCTGGTGGGAAGAGAGCTAACATGTATTGAGTGCCTACTATTTGCCAGACACTGAACTTGGCACTTTATTCTTACAACAACCTGTGGGGATGAGTGTTACATTTGCCACTTCACGGATGAGGCACCCGAGGCTTGGAAAAGAGAAATCCCTTCCTTGCACAGGTTCACGAGGCTTGAGTAGCAGAGACTGAATTGTCAACTAGATAATTCTCTGTCTCCAAGGCCCAGGCAAGCTCTTTCCATGGCCGTCCTAACAAATGCTTCAAACAGGGCCGTTGTGTTTCCGGAGCCCTCTGAGATGTGGATTCTCCAGTTTTCTAGATGCTGTGATTGTTTTTGTTGATCCGGGGCACAGTGTACCACTTCTGGCAATCACATAATGCTCCACATGGGACATGGCTGTGTCCTTCTCGCGGAGCGCCATGGGGAGGGGTGCTGAGGGCCCCTGCACTCCGCTCACTGCGCAGAGCATCTGCCCAAATGGGATACGAAGAACCTGACACCACAGAGCTTTGATTTGATATGTTCTCCAGGAAAGGAGAATATGAGCCCAACCACGGAGTTCTTTGTTATATTAATGAGCTCTGCTTTGACCGGTGTGGGGTGGAGGGTGGCGTATGGAGGGAAGGTGAGGGAGAGGGGAGGAAGAAGGAGGGAAAAAGCCAAGGGGTTTCCTTTGCCTGGGCGGTGACTGAGGGAACCCCTAGGCCAAGACGTGCATGGACCCCTTGATCCCGGTGTGAATGTCTAGGTCTTTGAAAAAATACAGTCACTTTTGTCTCTTTCTTCACATCTGCTTCTTCACTTCTGCAGCTGTGGCTTAGAGTCGTAACCTCTATGTCAACCCTAGCTACCGTGCTCAATTTCAGGCAGGATCAGGTGGAGGGCAATGTGACCCACAGGAAAGAAGGCCAGACTTGTGGCTCTGCCAGGAACCAGCTCTGGGCCCTTAGCAAGTCTCTGGCCCGGTGTATGCCTCAGTTTTCTGATTTGTACGTTGAAATAAGAATGTCTAACCCCACCCGGGGTTGTGAGTGTAGGATGAGACCATGTATGGGAAAGTACTTTGGAAAACAAAAGCACTTGACATACATAAGATGTTCCTGAGAGTGGGCTTGAAACAAAAGAAAGTTGTCTTGATCTCAGTCTTGGTTTACTAACTTAAGAAAATGAAATCTGAATTCCAACCAGGGACCGTAAGTTCTTACCCAGCCCCTGCTACCAGTTTCCATGGTAACTTGTGACTCTGGTCTAATTACTTGTCCACGGACTCCAACTGCTTCTTCCGTCAAGTAGGGAATGATGGCTTGTCACCGGGACTTTTATAAGGCACTCTTCATGACTGATTAAAAATGACAATAAATCAAAATCCTATGCACAGGGAAAGTTAGCATTTTAAGTGAAAAAATACCTTGGTGCAATATGTGTTATCTCTTTCCCGGTAAATTATTCTGAAAACCATGGTTAGCTGACACCAAGACTGCTTAGGAGATATCATTAGACTATAATAGCTTACGGTTTCTCACATCCATCTATCCTTTCACACCTGCTGGTTGGATCCACTCTCCTCTAACCTCAGAGGTTTGGTTCAGATCCTTTTCTCCTTGTTCTCAGTCTGAAGCACTGTCCTCTCTCAACCCTGTGTTTTAAACCATAGTGCGGTCACAGATGACATTCCAGCAAGCTCACAGGTGCCAACCTAAAGCAAATAGTCTCCATATTGATTCTGATAACTTCCACCAATGGTTAGGGAGGCCAAATGGTAGGGAGGAAAGAGCTTTGGCATCATATGAAACTGGACTTCGAAACTCAGCTCCACCACTCACTTCCTGTGTGACCTTGAGCAAGTCACTTAACCTCTCTGAGTCTCAGTTTCCTACTTTTTAAAGAGATGAAAGCCATAGAGTAAGTATACTGCAAAGAGGAGAGGGGAGGAATAAATATAATGAGCTAGGCATGTGAAGAACTTAGCGCAGTGGTTCATAATAAGCACTATGTAAATGTAGTTCTCTGCTGTAGAAAGGTCTTGATTGGCTGAAGGGGGACTATTTCACCCCATAGTTCCTAGTTTGGGCAACCCCACCAGCCTCCCTGGTTTGAGCAATCACACCAAATTCCGTGAACCCTAAGAAAAGAATGAGTGATGTCCAAGTAACACTGTCCCCCACAGTTCTACACATTGGCCTCTCAAAGAATGTAGTTTTTGTCGTAACAAGCCAATCTCCCTACTGAAGCAGTGATGCTTTCTAAATCAGTAGACTCAGAACCACTTTACCACAGGAAATGCCCAATCACTAGACTCGGGGCTGGGAGGTATTCCTGAGCTCAGAGATGCCACGTACTATTGGAATAAGCTGGCAATTTCCTCTTGCTTGGATGCTCTAGTTCCGTGCAATTGCAGGAATGTATGAGCTTATCCCTCCTTTCAGTTCCTTTCAAAAAAAACTGGCAAACAACCCCCAGATGCTTGCATTTCACTTTTCATTGGTCTCCCCTGGTCTCTTATCCTTGAAATAAGAGTTTGGGGCTCACTTTGCAGTGGAATAAATTATAACTAGGTTACTTCTGTCTGCATCCTAGTTTTTTAACAGAGATATGCAAAACTTCTCTTTGATATTACATATCTGTTTTCTCGTCTCGACAGGGTTTTGTGGGGGTTAGAAATGATGACAGGATACAGAGAGAGTCCTTAAAGGGTGTTCAAAGAATCAGAAAATGAAAACTCAGAAACTTGGGCTCGCTCTTCAAATTTGGTTTCCTCTGGGGGGCATGGGAAGGGGAAATCCCTCCAATACCTCAGTCATTCCATTTTTATCATAGAGACTTGATGATAAAATTAAGTGGCACTTAATTCCAATGAGAATCTGTAAAATTGTTTTCAGATGTTTAAGGACACTAAACTCCAAAATTATAAAGTGTACTTTGCCTGTAACTGTTGAGTTGGCTGTTTGTTTTTAGTGCAGGCAACAGTCGTGTCTGTTGTAAGAAGGATCCCTGGGCTTATTCTGCCTCTGAGATAACAAACAAGTTGACACAGGCCCACTTCATAGAAAAGAAATCAATTCAGAGATCGTGAATAAGAAATCCCATCATAATAGGTCTCATGTAATTAGCTGTCAGCAGAAGAGAAGTGGTAAGAAGTGGGGAAGAGGGCAGAGAAAAGTTATAGAAGGAAGGGTTCTAACTCGTAGCCATTGTCCAGACAAAAGGGGAGATGCAGGGAAGTGAAAGAAGGCGCCATGGGCTTCCACCGGGGGCTGAGCAACAGGGTGGTCTTGTGAAGAGTCAATACAGAGTCTGATGCTGCACAAAGCATGGCAGCCCAGACTGGAAATGGAACATTTTTTTTTAATTGAAGTATTGAGTTACAATATTATATTGGTTTCAGGTGTATAACAGAGTAATTCAGTACTCCATTTAAATTTGTTATAAAATACCGGCTGTATTCCCTGTGCTGTACAATATATCCTTGTAGCTTATTTATTTTATACATTACTACATTTGTGCCTCTTAATTCCCTACCCCTATCTTGCCCCTCCCCACTTCCCTTTAAAGTTCCTGGAAACGGAACTTTAAACATTGAACTAGAACAGGGAAACATCTCAGCCAAGTGATTTTTATATACAAAGCTATTTAGGGGGAATTCGTAAAGGAAAAGAATTGCCCACTACTCCATCCGACCTGACAATAACTTCATTCTTGTATGTTCCATTTTTGTTCTTGTCCATGTCAACAAAAAATATTTACCAAGTTACTACCAAGTAAATATACTGTATTTTGTATACTACTTTTTGGGAAACTAACAGTGGGTCATAAGGATTTTTCCACATTCCTGCATAGTCTTAAAACATTTTTTAACATCAACAACACCTTGAGGCTCATGAGGAGAACAAAGAGGCCAGGAGGAGGGAATGTTCCAGATGGACGAG
Source organism: Eubalaena glacialis (assembly GCF_028564815.1). Lineage (NCBI taxonomy): Eukaryota > Metazoa > Chordata > Mammalia > Artiodactyla > Balaenidae > Eubalaena > Eubalaena glacialis. The sequence continues at coordinate 72,532,775 of NC_083717.1, read as the reverse complement.
AGCTGGAAAAGAAGGGACCAAGCGGAGCAAGGGGAGAGCAGTGAAGAGGCACTGTGGAAAACACCTTGGATTTTTGAAAACTTTTTATTATGGGAAACTTACAAATATATATAAAAGTAGAGAGGGACTTCCCTGGTGGTGCAGTGGTTAAGACTCTACACTCCCCATGCAGGGGGCCGGGGTTCAATCCCTGGTCAGGGAACTAGATCCCACATGCATGCTACAACTAAGGAGCCCTCGAGCCACAACTAAAGACCCAGTGCAACCAAATAAATAAATAAATCTTTTTAAAAAAAAGAGTTAAAAAAAAAAAAGGTAGAGAGTGTAGTTATAATGAGTCCCCACGTAGCTATCACCCAGCTCCAACAATGATCAACTCATGACCCACTTTGTTTCATCTCTACCCCCACCAACCCATCACCCCTTCCCTGGGTTACTTTGAAACAAATTCAAGACATCACATTATTTCAGTGGTTGTCAAACTTGAGTGAGCATCAGAGTCCCCCTGGGGGACTTGTTAAAACAGATTGCTGAGCCCCACGCCCAGAGTTTCTGATTCAGCAGTTCTAGGGTGGGGTTGAGAATTTGTATTTCTAACAAGTTTCCAGGTGATACTGATGCTGCAGATCCAGGGACCACACTTTGAGAACCATGGTATTATTTTACTTGCACGTACTTCGCTTTTAAAAAGGACTTCCTTTTTTAAAATAATTTTTAAAATTTTCAGCAGCTTTATTGAGATATACTTGACATATAGTAAACAGTACATATTTAAAGTGTCTTAATTTGAAGTTTTGACATATGTGTATATCCATGAAACCATCATCACAATCAAGATAAAGAACATTACTAATAGCCCCAAAGATTTCTTGTGCCCCTTTCTAATCCCTCAGGCTGTAGTACCGACCCACCCCAAACACCCCAAGAACCAGTGAGCTGTTTTGGGTCACTATAGATTATTTAAATTTTTTTAGGATTTTATCTATGGGGTCATACAATGTGTATCTTTTATGTGTGGTGGCTTTTACTTAGCCTAATCCTCTTGAGATTTATCCATGTGGTGTGTGCATACATAGTTCCCAACCCCCCAGGACTCCCTTCTTTAAAAGGTAATCATGATTTTACCATCACTCACAAAAATCAATAATAGTTTCTCAGTATCACATTTTTCTTATTGTCTTCTTGGTGGTTTTACTATCCATTTGTTTGAAATGGGCTCCAAACAAGGTCCATACACTGCAATAGGTTAAGACATCTCTTGAGATTCTTTTGATCTACAGGTATAATTTGAATTGGTAGCCTGAAGAATCATTTGAGCAGTAGCACAGAGAGATGTGCAGGTGTGTATTGTGAAAAGAGCACAGACTTTGGGTCTGCATCGCACTCTACCACTTACTAGCTAAGAGTGGTTGGACCTGTCATCTAAGTGCTCTGAGCCTCACTTTCCACATTTGTAAGAAGATAGTAAGCCTGTCTCATGGAGAAAACTTGTGAGAATTATATGAAAATGAAGCCTGTGGCATGGTATCTAATACATAGTAGGGCTACGGAATCAGAAGATGTGGGTTTGTAGAAGCTTTGTGACCTTGGGCAAGAACTTAACTTCTCTAAGCTTCAGTTTCCTAATCAATAAAATGGAGCTAATAATAGTCTCTTTTATAGAGTTGTGAATGAGCTAATGGGTATAAACATCTTAAGCATAGTATCCAATATGCAATAAGCACTCACATTTTTTGTTGTTCTGAAAACACCAATTATTATTTTACATTTATTTATTTATTTATTTATTTTTGGCTGCGTTGGGTCTTTTTTGCTGTGCGGGCTTTCTCTAGTTGTGGCCAGCGGGGGCTACTCTTCCTTGCGGTGCACGGGCTTCTCATTGCGGTGGCTTCTCTTGTTGTGGAGCACGGGCTCTAGGTGTGTGGGCTTCAGTAGTTGTGGCACGTGGGCTCAGTAGTTGTGGCTCGTGGGCTCTAGAGCGCAGGCTCAGTAGTTGTGGCGCATGGGCTTAGTTGCTCCACGGCATGTGGGATCTTACCAGAGCAGGGCTCGAACCCATGTTCCCTGCATTGGCATGCAGATTCTTAACCACTGCGCCACCAGAGAAGTCCTCTTTCTATTGTTTTAATTTTCATTTATCTGTTAGCTAGTGAGGTTGAGCATTTATCTAATAACTAGTGGGGTTGAGCAAAGCTAGTGGATTTTCTCGTGTGAGTCACGTATTCATAGCCTTTGCCATTTTTCTACCGGGTTCTCTGTCTTTTTCTGATTGATTGTAGAACTTTCTTATATGTTCTAGGTAAGAATCCCTTGCTGGTTTTAGAAGTGTCAATTTTTTTTCCCAGTTTTTCACCCACCAGTTGATTTTGATAATGATACCCATCCTTATCATTATCATTAATTTTTTTTACATGTACACATGCTTTTATTTTTATAAATAATGTGTATACGTATGCAAAGATACTGTAATCTATATACTATCCCACATATCAATATTATTTCACATGAAAATTTAGAAAATATTAGGAAGAATTTAATAAAGATACTATGGTATATGATATCTGAACATACTAAATACAAAAATAAATTATGTTAGCTAGCTATAGATAATAAATCTATGAAAGGAGAAAAAGCTATAAGTTTGTTTTTTTTTTTCTCTTGAATTTTATTTTATTTATTTTTTTATACAGCAGGCTCTTATTAGTCATCCATTTTATACACATCAGTGTATACATGTCAATCCCAATCTCCCAATTCATCACACCACCAACCCCACCCGCCACTGCTTTCCCCCCTTGGTGTCCATACATTTGTTCTCTACATCTGTGTCTCACTTTCTGCCCTGCAAACCGGTTCATCTGTACCATTTTTCTAGGTTTCACATATATGCTATCATTAATTTTAAAATAGTCGAATCCCTCAATTTTTTCTTTGGCCTATGGTTGCACATTTTATGTCTTGTTGTTTTAAAAAAAAATCCTTCCCCACTTTAAAGATCATAAATATATTCTCCTATAAATATTTCTATTTATTTGTTTTGTAGGGTTGCCTTTCACATTCATATCTTTAATGCCTCTGAAATTCACCTTTGTTTATGGTGTTAGGGATTCAGCTTAATTCTTCTCCATCTAGTGAACCACTTTTCCCTGCACTATTTACTAAGCTACGTATGCTGACCCCACTGATTTGTGGTGTGTTCTTTTCCATACATCAGGTACACTCACACCCAAATGCATAAACACACACATATACATTTCTGAGCACTTTCTGGTCCTTGGTCTATTTGCATGTTTTTGCACCAGGACTGTAGCGTTTTGTTATATGGCATTGGAGCAGAGTGGGTCAAGTCCTTTCTCTTTGCTCTTTTCTCAAAATAGACTCAACTAATTGTGGACTTTGGTTTTATTCTTCCACATAAATTTTGGAATATGCTTTTTCATTCCCTCAAAATATTTGTTGGAAGTTTATTGAAATTGCCTTGAATTTTTAGATTAACTTTGGGAAAATTGATATCTTTACATGTTAAGGGGTCTTACCCACCACCATGGCACACCTCTTTGCTTATTCAAGTCTTTAATAGTTTTATATTTCTCTCTAAAAATTTATTTTGAGCCTTTTAAGTTAATTTTTAGGTACTTTGTAGTTTTTTTTAGTTTTTATTTTATATTGGAGTATAGTTGATTTACAGTGTTGTGTTAGTTTCAGGTATACAGCAAAGTGATTTAGTTATACATATACATATTCTTTTTCAGATTCTTTTCCCATATAGGCTATTACAGAGTATTGAGTAGAGTTCCCTGTGCTATACAGTAGGTCCTTGTTGTTTATTTTACATATAGCAGTGTGTATTTGCTAATCCCAACCTTCTAATTTATCCCTTCCCCCACCACCTTTCCCCTTTGGTAACCAGAAGTTTGTTTTCTAAGTCTGTGTGTCTGTTTCGGTTTTATAAATAAGTTCATTTGTATCATTTTTTAGATTGCACATGTAAATGATATCATATGATATTTGTCTTTCTCTGATTTACTTCACTTAGTATGATAATCTCTAGATCCATCCATGTTGCTGCAAATGGCATTGTTTCATTCTTTTTTATGGCTGAGTAATATTCCATTGTATATCTGTACCACATCTTCTTTATCCATTCATCTGTTGATGGGCATTTAGGTTGCTTCCGTGTCTTGGCTACTGTACAGAGTGCTGCAATGAACATAGGGGCACATGTGTCTTTTTGAAGTATGTTTTTCTCCAGATATTGTAAGTTAATTTTTAGGTACTTTATAGGTTCGTTGCTCTTATGAAAGGTGTCTTATTTTCTATTATATTTTCTGGTTGAGTATTGCTGATGTAGAAGAGTGCTACTGATTTTTGTAAGGAGATCTTGTTCCTGACATCCTTGCAGGCAATAAGTAGTAGTTCTAAAAGTTTTTCTATTAATTCTGTAAGGTTTTCCACATAGGTAATCAGATAAGCTATAAATAATGACAGTTTTGTCACTTCCTTTCAAATCCTTACACATATCGCTGCTTCTTCATGTCTTATCACATTGTCCAAGATCTCCAGTACTCTGTTGAGTTGTAGCAGCTCCTGTTCTTAGAGGGAACATGGGGCTGTCTGCACTATTATCTTCTCCCTATCCCCATGGGTTAAGCCTGCCCTAAGGTAGCCACAAGCTCCATCTTCTGTTGGCGCGCAGGACTAATCATTCTGTTTTGTCTTGTAGTGGAGTTGGGATAGACAACAATCTGCCCACGAAAATATGAGGGAGAAAAAGATCTCAAGGTAAAAGCTTCCCCACCTGTGGCATCTTTCCTCTTCCTCTGTAAACTGCTGTCACAGACACACATATTGGAACCCAACTATTTGCTGTCCTTCTAGAGGCTTCTCACAGTTATTGCATTAGATACTCAGATCCAACAACTGCCCCATTTCTGAGGCACTCCCATAGCTGGGTTGAAGGAAATAGCCAGTAGCCTAAAATGGGTTGCCATTTTGTCAGGATCCAGAAGCCAGAGTGATACTTCTAAAATAACTATGATCATGAGAATGCTTTAATCAGAAGCCGTTGAAGACCCTCATTGTAAGCTCTTTAATAAGAGCATTCAAAGGTGTTGACAAGCTGGCCTTACCTCCTTTTCCACTTACACAACTTATACCACATTCAAACCACTCTGGGTGATCTCCTTTTCCTGAACAGGTGTACTTTATTATTATTATTATTTTTTTGACTGCGTTGGGTCTTTGTTGCTGTGCGCGGACTTTCTCTAGTTCCAGCGAGTGGGGGCTACTCTTCTTTGTGGTGCGCGGGCTCCTCATTGCGGTGGCTTCTCTTGTTGCGGAGCACGGGCTCTAGGCGTGCGGGCTTCAGTAGTTGCGGCACGTGGGCTCAGTAGTTGTGGCTCGCGGGCTCTAGAGCACAGGCTCAGTAGTTGTGATGCACGGGGCTTAGTTGCTCCGCGGCATGTGGGATTTTCCCAAACCAGGGCTCGAATCCGTGTCCCCTGCATTGGTAGGCGGATTCTTAACCACTGCGCCACCAGAGAAGTCCGAACAGGTGTACTTTAAACCTAATCTGTTTACCATACATAGAGTTCTCTTATCCTTTCTCCACGTTGAGAAATCCTACTCATTGATCAAGGCTCAGAACAACTCATCATTCTTATGAAGTCTTCTCAAGTTCATCCCATGGGGGTGCATCATTTCTTCCCTAGTGCCCCCCCATAGCACTTCTGTGTCAGATTTGCCTTATAGTTTGTTGTTATCTAACTGTCCCATTAGATAGTGACCTCCAGGAGGGCAAGGACTGTGTTTTATTCATCTCTATCTCTGCAGCAGTTCTTCACACGTAGTAGATGCTCAATAAATTTTTATTCATCAAATTAAGTTATAGAGGTCACAAATCATAGGAAAAAGAAGTCATTTGTAAGGGTGAAGTAACGCTCTTGCCCAATCTTGGCACCAGTAGGATTCAATGTGAATTTGCAGAGGTGTTGTTACCTTCAGTAATACTCAGCAACATGCAAATAGGAATGAGAACAGACACTGTAAACTCTTAGTCATTCTCTTTATTACCTAATAAATCATTTAAGTGTTATACTAACAGGTGTTCAATCTGTGTAGCACTGAGTGACTATTTAGAATGAAATGTACCTGCAAAGTCTAACATATAGGGGCAATTGTGGAAGTTAGCATGAGGACAGACATTCCTGGGTCTCTGTTCCTGAATAATACTCCTACTTACACTGTTAGGTAGGTATCCTTACACACAGCCCTTGAAATGTACCTATTTACAGGTGAAGGTTATGACACAAATGGAAATTTATTTTGAAAATAGTACATTTACTTTCAATAGGAATTTCAAATAAGTGGAATAGATTAGTCATGTTATGGAGGAGACATGAGAAAGGTAAATGAAGAAACTGAAGTAAAATTAATAGTGTTTATATTGTTCCTTTTCTTTGAATGATATATAGCAGTTTCTTTTGTGTGTTTATTCCTTTTGCATCCCTGGACAATGGGTAAAGGAGGTATTATTATCATTTTGGTGAAAACTGAGATAAAGAGAAATTAAATTAATTTTCTTCAGTAGATTTTTGCAGCACTGGCCCTCAATTTGTTCATACCTCCCTGGATCCACCCTCTTGAGTCACACCTTTCCCACTGACTCAGGCTTGGCCATGTAACTTGCTTTGGCAAATGAAACAAGAGCAAATATGACACAAGCAGAAAATTTTAAGTCCTTGCATATTGGAGTTTGCCCTCTCTTACTGCCCTTTGGTACCCTGAGACCACCGTGGTGAGACCACTATGTGAAGCCTGGGTTAGCCTGGTGGAGGATGAGAGATCATATAGAGCAGAGTTGGGTCATCCCAGATGACTCCCCCTTGACCAACCAGCCTATCAATCTCCTGATATGTGAGTGAGGCCAGCCAACTCCAGATAAGCCACCTACAGACCTCAGAGATCCACCACACCAACGTAGATCAGATTAACTGTCCAAATGGCTTGTGGAATCATGAGAAATAATAAGTGTTTGCTATTTTAAGCCACTTAGGTTCCAGGTGGTTTGTGACACAGCAAAACCTAAGAGGCCTATTTCCCAAGAACGCCTAATCAGGCTAGATCTCGAGGTCCTGGTCCCTAGATTCATGTTCAATTGCTGCTACCCCTCTTCTAGTCAAAGGTCAGGTTGAGATATACAGATCTTAAGGATATTATTTTGTATCTTAGGTGTGATCAAGCCTCTTGAATTTCTCAAGGGCAAAGGCCATGCCTTGATTTTCCCAGTACATTGCTTTAGTCGTAAAATATGCTTTGTGAGGGGTATAACTTTTCTGAAAAGGAATGAAAGTTTAGTTTTTATGCGGCTGGAAGATAAAGCTATATGTGGTATGTTTAACTCTCAAAATGTATATGGGGCACAGATATTTCTAGTTACAAAGAAGATTTTAGACTAACATTCTTTCCTAAGAGAGAAAACAGAGAGGAAGGGAACAGCATGGACCATCCTTTTGTCCCCGAACCCAGACCAAAATCTTGCAGAGCCTCTGGGCTGAACTCTTCAGGCAATCACATTGACATCTATGTGAGCAGCGCCCCACCGGAGTTGTGCAGTATACAACTTATGCAGCTGTACATGAGACCCCTACTTGGCACATAGTAAATGTTTAATGAATGAATGAGCAAGCAAGCAACTGAGCATACACATGTGTGCATACACATCATGTATGTGGCATTTAGCAGGTTTTAGCTGGAAAGAAAAAAATATATATATAACAAATTAGAATGAGTATCCCTCTTTAGTGGGCTCCCAGAACACAAACCATTTTGCTTTTGGTGTGACAGAGTGAGAAAATAGCCAAATAAATTGTGTGTAGATCAAATATAGATTCAAAGAAGAAACTTTCACCAAATTTTGCAGGGCAAAAAAATAAAATAAAAACTCATTTTGGTTAATGGTGACACCTAGTGGTGTATCAAAACTGTGGGTTTTCCTTGGAGTAAAGTATTTTATTTTACAGGTTAGGGTGAAGGAGCCCTTGGACCCCTGCTCCCTTCACAGATTAGGTAGTTGAGGCCCCCAGGCCTCCCAAGGTCAGTGCGGGTAGGATGTGGCTCCAGAATTTAATTCTCCAGAGGCCGTTCCAGTGGTGCTGTTGGAGAGACCTCAGAATAAATGCCAGAAGTGGTGGTAGCAGGGGGTCCTTCCAGTAGTACAGTGTTACTTATTGTCACTTAAGACAGTTGTTCCGAGCTGTTTACCTTTCCACGACATCTTACTCTTTTTTCCATCTTCCCCTGCTTCTTCTACTTGCCCTTTTATTCTCTTCCCTTCTCCTTCTCCTCTGGCAAGACCCAATGGCTTCTTTCTTCTTGCTCCTCTCTCTTTCCCTTCCCTCTTTTCTCATCTGCTTTTACTTTCCCCTCCCTTATTCTCTACCTCTTTTTCATTCTCTTTTCTCTGCGTTCATTGACGCCTTCCAAGGATGTTGCACTGTCTACTCTGGTGACCACTAACCCATGTGGCTATTTAAATTCAAATGAACTAAATGAAATGAAAAGGCCAATCTCTCAGTTATGCTAGTCACATTTCAAGTGCTCAGTAGCACCAGTGGCTGCCCTATTGGACATTGCAGAACGTGATCATGTCCAGCATTGCAGAAAATCCTCTAGGAAAGCACTGGCCCAGGGCTTGGCTGACCTACCTTTCCAGTCTCTCGTCTCTTCTCCTTCTCAGCACCTCTTCTCTAAGTAGAAGAACAGTCTGCGTTCTGCTCCTGTCCCTCCCTTCCTGCTCACTCCACTTTATTTGGTGACTTTCTGTTTTCTGTATATTATATAAACTTGTCGAGGTGACCTTGCCAAGTAAACACAAAAATATATAATCATATTGGACAGTTTATTTGGGGCAGTGAGTGATTCACAGCATCTTGTTTTCCATGCGTTGGGACACATCAAAATATTTTTAAACTCAACACATCAACACAGTATTTAAAACAATTATACCTCAGACCTTTTTTGCTTCTTTTTTAATCCACAGGTGTCTACCTTTCTGCCTTGTCTTGAGTTCAAGTAGCTTTAAAAGTAAAAAGTAAAATTTTTTAATGCCTGAAAAAATATACATTTTAAGTATAAAATGGCTTTGAAATACACAGGAATCTAGTTACAGATTGGTGTTTGGCTGGGATGGAATGGACATTTACTTTTTGTTGAATGCCCTTTTATAGTATTTGATTTTTTACCAGATTTTTAAGTGTGTGTTCAGAACTTATTAAATTGAATTCTAAATTACTTTTGAAATTAAAAATAATATCTGAAAATGTCACGACACCAAGAGGATCAAACCAAAACAGTCCAGGAAAATGAGATCTCAGAGAAGGTAGTTTCTGAATGAGCCTGCAGAGTTTGGGTGGTGATGTGTCTCTTTAAAGAGATAATGCAGGGGGCATAGCCCTGCGTTAAATTTAGATTGATGTCCAGTGATAATTTGCCAAGAATCAGAATGCCCTGACAAGTGTCCCCTCTTGACCATTGATAGAGATTTATATTAGAAAGAGAGCCATCCTTTTCCTTCCCACCCATCACTGAGAGCCTGTCCCTTTGGTGCCTACCTCCAAAGGGATGGAAAACGCTAACAGCCTTTGAGCCTCCTTTCCAGGGTCCACTCACCCACCTCTCTTCAATAAGGTCTTGATGAACAAAATGAAAGTTACCCTTTCTCTTCCTTTTCCTCGGCTCTCCCGGGCTAATCATGGTCGCACGACCTCCTTCGTACCACTGGATCTTCAAGAAAGAAAAGAGGGTGGAGCCTGAGATCTCGCCTGACTTCAAAATTGGTTTCAGCCCAAAGGTACTTCAAAACTTGGATTTATGTAGCATTTACAGTAGAGACTCGGGGTTCTTTAAAAAGGGATTTGAGGACGAGGTTAGAACCATCATACCTACAAGATAAGTGACAGCTGTGCTGCCAATTTGAGAAAAAGGGAAATTGAGGCAGGGCACATTGGTGCGAGCTGGGATTCACAGCGTTCTTGACTTCCCGTAAGACCACATGGCATCCAAACCATATAATCATATGCCCAGACCGAACTGTAGCATCTCTGTGTGCATTCATCTAAATAAAGCGCCGCCTGGACCATGCCACCCAGGGGAGTTGGTTTGTGGTTCTTTCCCACTGTGGACTTCTATGGTACCAGCCTGGCCTCGGGCGGAATCATGGTTCCCCTAAAAGAACAAAAGTTTACACTTTAGCTCCGTGGGGCATGCAGGAGTCAGCTTCTAATGAAAGGCTCTCTGGTGCTCTATGTTGGGAAGACAAAGTTGGTATTGGGTTCTCCTTCTCACCCTGCAGCAGGGTTGACTGGCTTCTTTATATGACAGTCTCAGGACAGCATTCCAAGTGACAAAGGCAGAAGCTGCAAGTCCTCTTAAGTTCCTTGCCCCTGAACTCACAGGATGCCAGTTCAGCCACCTGTTATTGGTCAAAACAAGTCATAAGTCCAGCCTAGATTCAGAGGGTAGGAAAATAGATTCCGCTTCTTGGTGGGAGGAACTGCAAAGAATCTGTGGCCAGATTTCATCCACCACACACATATATTAAAATATTCATTTAATATTGAAATATACATAATATACAGCAAACTTAGAAAACATAGCCTAAATTTCCACAATTTCCCTTAACTGGTTGAAAGAAAAAGCATCTATCACTAAACTATTCTTCCAAATGCAGACATTTTCACTCTTTTTAAACCTAGATAATGCTCTTTTTTAAATGCAAGAATAAAAGGGGAAAAACTGACTATCTTTTAGAGGGAATGATAAAACACAGTTCTGGAAATTGAGTCTCCAGCAGGGAACATCTGTTACCACTTAATGTTTAACTGTATAAGCCCCAGACGATGAGAATGGGTGAGATTCTGTAGTTTGGGACTTACTAAGTACCATCTGTTTCTCAATTAATTTTTAGTTGATGTGGAATTTTGTGTTTTAGGAAGACAATTTGAAGGGCACAAAATAAAGCTAAGAAGAATAGAAGTGAGCAAAACAGGAGGCAGTTCTCACAGGAAAGCAGGTGGCGGGGGTTCTGCCTCTGCCCGAGTGTAGCTGGATATTACATCAGATGTTACTGTTACTCTCATTAAGAGAGACTGAAAAAAAATGGCAGTTTTGCACCACAAACAAAATGCATGGAAGAAAAAGAGGAAAGGGAACACAGTGAGAGTAGGAGGATAGTAAATGCTAAGAAGTGCAATTTGTGAAAAAGCTTTACTTCCAAGAAAAAAGAATATTCATATAATTTTGGAAGAAACTGTCCTGGAACAACTGCTGTTTTAATCCCCAAACCCTGTCTCAGTATGTGAGACCGCAGTCGGCTAAAGAAACATGTCCCAGAAACGATTTATACGCTCAGGCATCAGGAAAGTCACTGATAACAGGTAGTATGTGATTTTCTTAAGGAGAAAATGACTGATGACCACCGCGATTCAAAGAGCATGGAGTAAAATCAAGGGCTCAGTGAGTCAGGCTGAAAACAAGAGAAAAAACGTAAGCGAGGTAAAAATAGTCTGATTTGCAGGCTGCAAGAAAGGGAGATATCTGTAAAATATCTACCCACTGTGCAAGAATCTACCCACTCCCTCCTCACCACAATCCTGGAAAAATGTTAACTGGCCTTCTAAAAATGAGAAAAAAAGGAAAAAGGAAAACCCTGAGACTTCACTGACCTAGACAAACAGCCAAAATGGGGCTGTTCACAAAGGAAACCATAAAAAAGATGAAAAGACAACCCTCAGAATGGGAGAAAATATTTGCAAATGAAGCAACTGACAAAGGATTAATCTCCAAAATTTACAAGCAGCTCATGCAGCTCAATATCAAAAAAAGCAAACAACCCAATCCAAAAATGGGCAGAAGACCTAAATAGACATTTCTCCGAAGAAGATACACAGATAGCCAACAAACACATGAAAGAATGCTCAACATCACTAATCATTAGAGAAATGCAAATCAAAACTACAATGAGGTATCACCTCACACTAGTCAGAATGGCCATCATCAAAAAATCTACAAACAATAAATGCTGGAGAGGGTGTGGAGAAAAGGGAACCCTCTTGCACTGTTGGTGGGAATGTAAATTGATACAGCCACTATGGAGAACAGTATGGAGGTTCCTTAAAAAACTAAAAATAGAATTACCATATGATCCAGCAATCCCACTACTGGGCATATACCCTGAGAAAACCATAATTCAAAAGGAGTCATGTACCACAATGTTCATTGCAGCTCTATTTACAATAGCCAAGACATGGAAGCAACCTAAGTGTCCATCGACAGATGAATGGCTAAAGAAGATGTGGCACATGTATACAATGGAATATTACTCAGCCATAAAAAGAAACGAAATTGAGTTATTTGTAGTGAGGTGGATGGACCTAGAGTCTGTCATACAGAGTGAAGTAAGTCAGAAAGAGAAAAACAAATACCGTATGCTAACACATGTATATGGAATCTAAAAAAACATGGTTCTGAAGAACCTAGGGGCAGGACAGGAATAAAGACGCAGATGTAGAGAATGGACTTGAGGATGCGGGGAGGGGGAAGGGTAAGCTGGGACGAAGTGAGAGAGTGGCATGGACATATATACACTACCAAACGTAAAATAGATAGCTAGTGGGAAGCAGCCGCATAGCACAGGGAGATCAGCTCGGTGCTTTGTGACCACCTAGAGGGGTGGGATAGGGAGGGTGGGAGGGAGACGCAAGAGGGAGGAGATATGGGGATATATGTATATGTATAGCTGATTCACTTTGTTATACAGCAGAAACTAACACACCATTGTAAAGCAATTACACTCCAATGAAGATGTTAAAAAAAAATTAAACACACACACACAAAAGTGGGGCTGTTCAGAGTGAGTTGCAAGGCATGCTGGGTAGGGAAGGTTAAGAGCCTGTGGCTGCTTTGGGGTCTTGCCCTCACTAGCTACTTGACCTTGGGTGAGTCATATAATGTCTCTGAACTTCACGTTTTTATCTGTAAAATGGGAGCCTAAGCTATTGCACACAGCGTGCCTGGCACTCAATAAAATCTGGGTACTTATAAAAATAGTTCCTCAGTAAATTCCTGTTATTCTCTTTGGGAGGGATAAGCTCCGGCTAGTTTGTCCCATTTCCTGTCTCCTGGCCAGTCCTAACATTTAAGCTCATATGAGACTGGACCTGATTTAAGTACAGCAACTTTGGGGCTCCCAGCGGGAGTGGTGAATCGTTCTCCTTCTGGCCAGGATCCACCTGGCCCCAAGTGACAAACCTCAGTATGGCTTCAATTTTTAAACATCTTGTTGCCTTAAGAGCCTCAGTAGATTTCCAAGTGTTGCCTCTATTGCTGCATCTATGTTTCACTCCAAATATAAAATGCTAACTTTTCAAATGTGCATTTTCCTTCCCAGGAAACCTTTAATAAAAATAATATAGATACCTATTCATCTGAGTGTTTTTTGCCAGGAGACAAGAGAGTGAGGAATGATCTGCTGCATTTTATTTTTAAACAAATATAATCTTTAGCAGTGGTTGAATTCACTTAATATTTATTGAACGTTTAGTACGTGCCAGGCAGATACAAGTGCTCAGGTGAGACAAAAAAGTAAATCATAGTCCTTGCCCCTTAAGAGTTTATGGTCCAAAGGGGGCTAAAACTACTACAGTGTAATAATTACATTCAGGGTATAATGTAATAAGGATCACAAACCAGGTAGGGACAAGGTGAATCAGGGATTTTGAAGGAAGGGTAGCATTTTCTTTCTCTTTTTTTTTCAAACATCACACTCTTTTTTTTCCATAAATTTATTTTTTTAAATTTATTTTTGACTGCATTAGGTCTTCGTTGCTGTGCGCGGGCTTTCTCTAGCTGCGGTGAGCAGGGGCTACTCTTCGTTGCGGTGCGCGGGCTTCTCATTGCGGTGGCTTCTCTTGTTGTGGAGCACGGGCTCTAGGTGTGTGGGCTTCAGTAGTTGTGGCACGTGGGCTCAGTAGTTGTGGCTCACGGGCTCTAGAGCACAGGCTCAGTAGTTGTGGTGCACGGGCTTAGTTGCTCTGTGGCATGTGGGATCTACCGGGACCAGGGCTCGAACCCGTGTCCCCTGCATTGGCAGGTGGATTCTTAACCACTGTGCCACCAGGGAAGTCCCAGCATTTTCTATAGGAGATTTTTATTACATCAACAACATTCCAATAAAAATAATACCCTAATGAGTAGTGATTTTCCTTTCTCTGTGTTCCTTTACACATCCTTATTCATACCTTTATGTGATTTTTATAGTATCTTCACAGTACAGTTTTGTGCTCTCATAAGCATTATGTGATAAGCATTTCCTTTTGCTAATAGTTTTCATCATACTTTCCATCTGGTGGTGAATGTAATTTCCTTTACAGTCCCCTGGTGTGGGATAGTTGCGCTATTTCTCCAGTTTCTTCACAGTTAACAGTTATGGTGTAAGGGGAATCTTTATTATGCATGTAGCTTTTTTTCTTTTTTGGTATCATTTTCTTTAGTTTAGCTCTGCAAGGTAGGATTGATGGGGGTCAACAGGCATGAACATTTCTATCTCCTTTGAAATATATTGCTCCATTGTTCTCCCCACAAAAAGGTTGGACCCATTTACACCGTCACCGGCAGTAGATGTACTTGTTTCATCAAAAGCATGACAATGTTGGGTGATTTCTCGTTTTGTTTTGTTTTTGTTTTGTTTTTTGTAATCTGCTAATGTCATAGCTATGCCATGATGCCTCGTAATAAATTTTAATTCTCATTTCTCTGATAACTATGTTTCCCTATCCTTCCTGGCTGTAACTCTTACATGACTTGCGTGTTCAGGTGAGATGAGCAGGAGATCCACAGGCAGAGAGCTGGTGAGCAGGCACTTTGAGGAGAGCAAACGCCTTACTCAGGTGTTGAGGTAGGAGGGAGCCTCATGCGAAGGAACACAGACTTTTTGATTGAGGCATAGAGTGGACAAAAAAGAGAACTGGTGGAGGTGAGGCCAGAAAGGAAAGTGGAGGCCAGCGTGTGCAAAAGCTTGTTTTGAGTCCTATAGGATTTTTAGTTTAACTTGGACCATGTGCCTCATAGGAGCGAACAATTGGGACAGGCTGTCTCTCTCCTTTACCTCTGATGAATCCACGGGCCCAGCAAGCAGAACTACCAGCTCCACGTGCCCCTGTCACCTCTAACTGTTGCCCCCTCGCTTCTTTTCCACCTGGGGCCTGCTGGTTCCCACGGCTCCTGCCCATCTGCCTCCCCTCCTCCACCTTCCATTTCACGCTCCTGGAACCGGGGCCCCTCCCCTCCTCAGGTGCCATCCGACCCTCACTGTCAGCATGTGGCATGGCTCAGCCTACTTCCGATTTGCCCTCTGTTCTTCTGAACCAGCCCAGGACCCAGCATCAGCCCCAGGCACTGGACCCCCAGTTCTGCACTCCCCACCTTGGCCCCCTCGGGGATGTGTTCTCTCTGTGTTCCCAGAGGGTTAAAAACCACAGGACTGGGAGGGAGGCATCCACAGTGTCTTTCCTCCTCTACCAGGAAGAAGCGAGGCAGCCTACAATAGAACTACAGAGGAGACGGATGTGGTCCTTTGGGAAAACCCCTAGGCCTTGCTTCCCGAGAGCAGCTAAGTCCCAGGGGAGTGTTTCTGCCCCACAGAGCTGATAGCCAGGCCTTTCCAAGAATCATATTTCTCCTGGCACATCCCCAGCTGGAGTCCCACGTGCTGCTGAAAGAGGCAAAAGCTGACAAATAGCACCGGGCCCTTCCCCAGGCTCAGTCTTGGTAACCACAGGGAGGCTTCCAGAAGATGTGGAGAAGGCCCTGGACCAGGAGCCCCAGACTGGAAGTAAGCTATGCCAGGTTGGGCTGTGATGCAGGACAGTTGCCTCAAAGTGAGTTTGGTGGAATCTCAAGTGATATTGCTTGGAAGTATGAAAATCTCCGATGGGAAAAGAAGTTTCTGTAGGCAACGCCCTGGGTGCTCCCTCGACCCAAGTGCTGCACTTCTTACTTTCTCTAAGCAGACTTTTTGACAGAAAGCTCTTGGTTCCACCACTTCCAGCTGCATACCTTTGGGAGATTTCTTCACCCCACTAAGCCTCATATTCCTTATCTGTGAAATGGGAATAATGAAACCAATGCAAGGTGTTCTGAGGATTAAATGAGATAATGTATATGGAGTGATTAGTGCGTGGAGGCCCTCCATAAATGGTAGTGTGATCTTTTGGATTACTTTGGCCAGCTGCCTGCCTTTGCACCTCTTCTGGGTGCATCAGCCTGAACACCCATGAGGTTGTTGAGCATCTGGCCCCAAGCCCTAAGAGGTACCACATGTCCGGGACCATTTCCTCCTACTAGATCTGCAGCCCAGCGCTCCCTTTCAGACATCTGTGGCTCAAAACGTGGGTCTCCAGATGCCCACGCGTGTTAGGAACGTCTGTTCCTCCAGGGCAGGCAGAGGAGAGACAAAACCCCATATCCGTGGGCACAAGCACAATAGCTTCCCCGTTACCTAGGCCTTGATGGGAGAGGCTGCACTCAGGGGTCCAGGGTTTCCCTGAAGGCATCGTGACTTCCCCACTGGTTAGGGATCTTGCAGAGAGTGGCACAGCTGAATCCCATCAGCATCTGATGGGCACTTACTGAGTACTGTCCTCTGTCCAGCCCCAGTAGCCGGCGTCATTGTCTCCAAATGCTCTCCCAATGGGAGTTTGGGGAGTGCCGAGGGTTCCATCCCTGGGTGCTCTGTGTGGCTAGCATCACTCTGTCTCCATACGAGGATGATGGGAAATCCTGTCTACCACAACCCTGTGGAAACCACGAAATGCTACACGAGTGTAAGGCGTGATAACTGTGATTTCTGGCGTGAGTCACATCCCCTAAACCGCACCAGCTTTTGAAGACTATCCACGGGTAGCGTGGTTTGATATTTTAGCGGATTGCGTGGCTCCTCAGCATGGGTTTTCAGCTCTTCCTTTCTTTTCAGACAAGACAAGTTAAATCACACCCTCGTCAAGCTGGATAGATGCCCCCAGCTGGTGTCTGGCATGAGCTGTGATGATGAGATCATTCAGATTCTAAGGTTGTCCCCACACTCACCTGGTAGAGTGAGTTCTCAGGAATTCTGGCCACTCTGAAAAGTAGAAAATCAATTGCTTTCGATCCTGGAACACAGTTTGCTCTCATATTGTGGGCAAGCAATTGCTAACTTGGCTAACTTGACGTTTAAAAACATCTTAGTGTCTGTTTTTTATTAACTCTATTTGACCAGACAGTATAAGCCAAATGAAGGAGAAGGTAAAGCTTTGAACGTTATCTTAGGGACTAGCTGGAGGAAAATAGAAACAGAACAATCATATCAGCATGTACTAAGTGCTTCCCACCACTAGATACTGCCTGCCTTCTCATATTATCCTCTTGTTGCGGAGCACGGGCTCTAGGCGCACAGGCTTCAGAAACTGTGGCACGCGGGCTCAGTAGTTGTGGCTCACGACATGGGGGATCTTCCTGGACCAGGGCTCAAACCCGTGTCCCCTGCATTGGCAGGCAGATTCTCAACCACTGTGCCACCAGGGAAGTCCCTTTTCTGACTTTTAACATGAAAAGTAAATTAAGCTTTAAGTCCAGGTTTATCAGTGCAGTGACTTTGGGGACGCTTTTCTCCCTACACCAAAGCAGGAGTTCTAGTAAATGTGTTGGTTTCATGATCCTTGTACTTTCTCTGGTTGTTTCCCATCCATTCTTCTTTGGGCAGGCCCACTACTAACATTTGCAGAGACCAAGGCAAGAACTTAAATGAGGGCTCCCTGGCCCACAGTTCATAATGCTTCTCTCCACACCTCTGGTTCTGTTCCTCATGACAGAGGGCCTTGCGGACATGGGTGCAAATAACCCTGTCCAAACTTCATTGGCATGCTCCCACCAGAGCCCCCTTGGCCATCTGTTGGGCCCACCTTTGGAAGGATGGGTCTGGGGAAGGGTTCATTAATGGCCCTAGAAGAGGGCTTGGGGTCATTTCAGCAGCGAATTCCAGGGCCCAGGTATCCAGAGCCTGATCTGGAAGGTCCTCCTTGTTGTCACTCCGTGGGGAGGGGCCCAGCCACAGGAAGGCCTGAGCAGATGGTCCTAAAAGCAGAAGGTATAGGACAGGCACCCTGACTGCCCAGATCTAGGGGTAATACTGCCTTTGTATTTAGTGCTGGGTGCCAGTGCCAGCCATGTCAACTGGGAAGCCAAGAAGCTGTGGCTGCCCTGGGCCCAGAGGACCAAAAAGCATATCCCTGGGCCCAATGACAGGCCTCAAAGTGGAACTCAGAGGGACTGGATGCCCTCTCCACCTAAAAATTCTTCCTCTGTTGCCAAAACTTTGTTCTATGTTTTGTTTTCAAAATGATTTTTTTTTTGCCAAAATAAGTTTTTATTGAAGTATAGTTGATTTATTTACAATGTTGTGTCAATTTCTGCTGTATAGCAAAGTGATTCAGTTATACATATATATATATATATAAACATTCTTTTTTTCTGTATTCTTTTCTATTATGGTTTATCATAGTATATTGAATATGGTTCCCTGTGCTATACAGTAGGACCTTGTTGTTTATGCATTCTATATATAAAAGCTTACATCTGCTCACCCCAACCTGCCACTCCATCCCTCCCCCAGCGCCCTCCCCCTTGGCAACCCCAAGTCTGTTCTCTGTGTCTGTGGGTCTGTTTCTGTTTCGTAGATAAGTTCATTTGCGTCATAGTTTAGATTCCACATATAAGTGATATCATATGGTATTTGTCTTTCTCTTTCTTTTTTTTTTTTGTCGTCATCAATTTTATACACATCAGTGTATACATGTCAATCCCAATCGCCCAATTCAGCACACCACCATCCCCACCCCACCGCGGTTTTCCCCCCTTGGTGTCCATACATTTGTTCTCTACATCTGTGTCTCAACTTCTGCCCTGCAAACCGGTTCATCTGTACCATTTTTCTAAGTTCCACATACATGCGTTAATATACGATATTTGTTTTTCTCTTTCTGACTTACTTCACTTAGTATTGATATGGTAATCTCTAGTTGCATTCATGTTGCTGCAAATGACATTATTTCGTTCTTTTTTTTTGGGAGGGAGGTGGCTTAACCTTTATTTCTCACAGTTCTGGAGATTGGAATTCTAAGGTCAAGGTGCAACAGATTCTGTTCTTGGTGACAGACTCCTTCCTTGCTTGCAGACAACCACCATCTCACTGTATGCTTACACAACTTCTTCTTTGTGTGCCTGTGGAAAGAGAGACATATCTCTGTCTTCTTCCTCTTTTTTTAAAAATTGGAGTATAGTTGATTTATACTGCTGTGTCAGTTTCTGCTGTACAGCGAAGTGTTTATTTCATTCTTTTTTATGGCTGAGTAATACTCCATTGTATACATGTACCACATCATCTTTATCCATTCATCTGTTGATGAACATTTAGGTTGTTTCCATGTCTTGGCTATTGTGAATAGTTCTGCTACGAACATAGGGGTGCGTGTATCTTTTTGAATTATAGTTTTGTTTGGATGTATGCCCAAGAGTGGGATTGCTGGATCTTATGGTAATTCTATTTTTAGTTTTCTGAGGAGCCGCCATACTGTTTTCCACAGTGGCTGCACCAACTTACATTCCCACCAACAGTGTAGGAGGGTTCCCTTTCAAAATGATTTTTTATGTCTGAAATTCCATAGCTCTTGCTTTGCATTCACAAGGCAATTAAGTTGGAAAATCTCAAAGCAACTAGGAACAATTTCATAAACAGACAAATCAGTTACAAGAGAGGCTCTCCAAGTTCAGAGGTTGGGGAGAGGGACAAGTGGCCGTGAGGCTAGATGTCCCTCTTTTCAGCCTCTGATGATGAGGCCTCACTCCCTGGGAAAGGTTGAACAGTAACTTCGGTGTGTAGGTGCATGGTGAGCTCTGTGTCTGGAATACCTAAGACCTGAATGAACAAAGCAGATCTGGGGTGTATAAGGACCGGAATTTCCAAGAGAAAATAAGCCCTTACTCTTTTAAGGAGAACCAGTGTGTGGACATGGCAGCAAGCTAGAGTTCTCCAAGTGGAGAAGCCTCAAGCTTCACATCAGTTGGGGAAAATGAGAATGGGGTTTCAAAAAGAGGGTGAGAACTCATTTAAATTGGCCACAGGCAACCATGTTTGACACTAGATATGCAGTTTCTAAGAAGTCTGGGCATCCATGCTAAATCAGAAAAAAGAACTTAATTCAGGGCTTCTCAATGTTTTCTTCTGACAGAATATTTTCTCTAATGACAGAAGCCAGTGGCCTCGTACCCAGGAACCTGAGACCATGGCCCAAAGCTACTTGGGGCAAATGCAAATTTTCTTCCAAGCTTTATGCTTTTGAAATGTGTTAAAATGCTACATTCACTTCCATTAAAATCCTGATTCATTTAATGGAAAGCTCTAAGGATTTTAAGTTCTTCGGGGCTGCAGGTGTGAGGCTTCTACTTCTGAAAGGAGGTCAGAAACAGGCAAGTGATCCAAATCCAAGTGTTTCTGACCTAATGTTGAGACTGATTAATAACTGAAAAGGCTGACTTCAGCCAAGGCACACAGGACTAGTGATGGCTGATGGCTGATGTAAGCTTTCTGTTTCTGAGCTGTGTTTCTCTTGTTGGCCTCAAGCCTCAGCCAGGTCTAGTACACCTGCTGGCCTTGTCTGAGTGGTACCTTGGCATCAAGAGAGAGGCCTGACTCCACCCTTGTGGACCAGGGGAGCATCCCAGAGAAGAAGTTCCGAGGCAGCCAGTGGTGACCAACGGAGAGACGGCAAGCCATCACCTGGCAAACAAGCTAAACATCACCTGGCAAGCAAAAACTGTCCCCAGGACCCTGAGAAGTACTGGAAAGGAAGACAGCTACTGGGGCCAGATTAGAAGGGAGTGAGAGTGTATCAAGGCTGTCATGAGCATGTATGGTACCTTCATGCAAACTACAAACCAAGGGCCCCTCTGAGCAATGAATTACAGAAAGGCTGGTACCAACCCCACTCGTCATCTTGCTTAGATGCCTTTGTGCATTACACAGCCTGCACTTAGAGAATGGCACTGGCTGGATGTTCAAGAGAAGGTGACCCTAGAAATAGGGGACCGTATAAACACCTGGGTAGCAAAAATAACATTTCCCCCAAATCTTCCAGCAAAACTGGTGCTCTAGATTTGGAGTCAGCAAGCCATGGGCCGCGGACTAGCTTCACGCCTGCTTTTGTAAATAAATTTTTTTTTAAATTTATTTAATTTATTTTATTTTTGGCTGCGTTGGGTCTTCATTGCTGCACGCAGGCTTTCTCTAGTTGTGGCAAGCGGGGGCTACTCTTCCTTGTGGTGCGCGGGCTTCTCATTGCGGTGGCTTCTCTTGTTGCGGAGCACGGGCTCTAGGCGCGTGGGCTTCAGTAGTTGTGGCACGTGGGCTCAGTAGTTGTGGCTCGCGGCTCTAGAGCGCAGGCTCAGTAGTTGTGGCGCACAGGCTTAGTTGCTCCGCGGCATGTGGGATCTTCCCGGACCAGGGCTCGAACCCGTGTGCCCTGCATTGGCAGGCGGATTCTTAACCACTGCGCCGCCAGAGAAGTCCTGTAAATAAATTTTTATTGGAATACAGCCACGCTCATTCAGTTAGAGATTGTCAGGCTGCTTTCATGTTCCAACAGCAAAGTTGAGTGGTTGCTACAGAAACCACATAGCCCGCAAAGCCTATTTACTATCTGGTCTTTTACAGAAAATGTTGGCTGAACCCTGCTCTAGAGAGAGATGCCATGTGTTTCCTGTGGCTTTTGCTCACCTGTTGGCACACTGCTGAGTACCTTTAAACATTAACTAGCCCCGTTTGAAAAGCTGGGAATCTATCATTGAATCTCAGAGTCAATAACAGAAACACTGAATGTTTCCTGTTAGGACTCCGTCTCTCGAATAAAGGACTGATGACTAGAGAAAGAGTAAAGGAAAGTGTTTGCTGTAGTGGGTTTTGCTAGAAACCATTAACTTCCAGTCTTTTCCCTCTCACTCCCGGCCCCTCCCCCCACCCAAATGTTACACAGCCTTGAGACGTCTTCCATATCCACCCCGTTCATTCTGTTCCACTTCACCAGCCAGCTCAGGCCTTGGCACGCTCATCCCTGGACCATTTCCACAGCCCTCAAACTTGTTCCCTTGCCTCCCATCTTCTTCCTCTCCCTCCCACAATTGCCAAATTAATGTTCCTAACATGATGCTCTCGCTCCCTTCCTTCCACGCCTGCTCACTGCCTACAGCAAGAATTTCAGCCCTCTGAGGCATCTGAATGACCTGCAGTTTTAATTCAAAGGCACATCCCCAACCCGCATAGAATCTGATTCTGTAGAACTGACCTTGGACCCAGGCTATGTGTTTTTAAAAACTTACAGATAGTTCAGAGGCACAGTCAAGGTTAACAACTACTTGCCTACAGGATAT
The DNA here is from genome assembly GCF_028564815.1 of Eubalaena glacialis. Lineage (NCBI taxonomy): Eukaryota > Metazoa > Chordata > Mammalia > Artiodactyla > Balaenidae > Eubalaena > Eubalaena glacialis. The sequence continues at coordinate 72,510,260 of NC_083717.1, read as the reverse complement.
GTTTCAAACTCCTTAACCTGGTCTCAACCTCCTCCTCCCAACTTGCTCCTAGCACTTTTCCAACCTGTGTATACAAAATCTTTTCAATCTATCTTAGACAACAGAGTGTATATACACACACATTGTGTATATATAAATCTATATATATATTTGTATGTATGTATATGTATGAGATTTTTTGTGTGTATGTATGAGGTATAGATATATTTGCGTATATGTATATATGATATATGTATATTTGTGTGTGTGTATATATGAGGTATACTTAGATCAGTGAGAGAAATGATTATATATATATATTATATGATCATCTTCTATATGCTCCTATAAATATGCTTGTAAATGCATAATTTAATTTTGAAAGAACACATAAAAAACTGGTAATAACAATAAAGTTGTTATTGTTATTTGTTTGTGTTTAACCAGGAGGCAAAATGGAAGCTCAAGATAGTGTTTAGAGTTAAATTACAGAAAAAGAAAATTAAACTTTCTTGTTTAGATACCCAAGGTTGTAACCTGGGAAATATAATACCCACACATGTGTTATCTGATTTAGTCCTCTCAACCACCTCTGCAAGGTTAGTATCATTCCCATTTTACAGAGGGAAAAACCAAGCCTTAGAGAAGTTAAATGACTTAATCAAGATTATACAACTTCTCAGGGTTAGAGCTGGGATTTGAACCTAGAGTCCAAAGTTGATGCCTCTTCAGGACTCCAAATTCCCTTTTAAGTGGGGTTTGTCTCAGCACTTCTAAGAGAGGTTCACACATCTGCCAACTAAGAGGGTGATTGGCTTTTAAGGACCAAATTATGCTCTTGGGTTGAGGGTAGGAGAGACAGAAACGGGATGAATGGGAGAAAATAAAGGGAAAAATGTGTACCCCCCACTCCCACCCATCTCTCTTTCCCTTCTTGGAGAAGGGCCTCTTGTCTGACTGGTTCCCTCTCCCTTCAACACAATTCAATCCAGGTGTGTCTCCCACTCTACCCTAATTCCTGGCAAACCAGTGTTTGGGAACCTGATTTGGGAAGGCTTGAGTTGACAGGATGGGCCATGGTTTCATGCAACAGGATGTCTGTTATTGCCACAGTGTCCTCCCAAGGGACAGTGATGATCTGGGTGTGCCTTGGTGGTAATTTCCCCTGAAGGCAAATGAGTTATGAGGTCTCAGTTACTTCTGAATAGGACCAAGGAACCACAGGTGAAGCTGCCACCCAACCCAGGATGTGACTACTTATTGTATGAGTGAGTGAGTGAGTGGGTGGATGGATAGATGGATGAAGGAGGAATGGTAGATGAGTGGAAAAATAGAAGGATGATGGATTGATAGATGGATGGATGGATGGACAAGATGATGGATTGTTCTCAGGAGCTCTGCCCGTTCTTCACTATCCTCTAGATATGGTGGCTTCCATCACTTCCTTCTACGCTTGGGGTCACTCAGAGATGCATCTAGGACTGGATTAAAAAGCAGGTCTCCACTCTGTCATAGACTGTTCTCTCCGTTTGACTTCATAAAATTCAAAGGGTTCTACTCCAGACTGGTTCTGTGTGATTAAAGAGCAACAATATTCCCTGCGACAAAAACTTATAGATTGTTTATACAAAAATAAAAAGGATGACTGAGACTATGGAAACTGGAGGTCTTCTGACCTAATTATGATTAGTAATAGGAGAGCTTCATGTTTACCCAACACTTCTTTTCCCTTGGTGCCAGAGTTACTGAGTCCGTCTTCCCTGTTTTCATGTTTTTTCCTGTTATCCTGCCTCCAGGGTAGTTAACTAATTTCCCCCTCACTCCTTTCCTGCACCTTCCATTCTGGCTGAACTAAACCACTTGGGCCTGATTTTTCCACTTCTTCTATGAAAGACAGGTTTTAAAATTTCAAACAATAGTTGTGGATTTTTCTATAACTCCTTGCAGTTCTATCAGTTTTTGCTTCATGTATTTTGAAGCTCTATTATGAGGTATACAAATGGTTAAGATTATTATGTCATCTTGATGAATTGACCCCTTTGTCATTATGAAATTACCCTGTTTATCCCTGCTAATATTGTTTCTCTGAAATCTACTTTGTCTGGTGTTAATATAACCACTCCAGTTTTCTTTTGACTAGTGTTAGCATGGTATATTATTTTCTATCCTTTTACCTTTAACCTACTTGTGTTTTTGTATTTAAAGTGGATTTCTTATAGACAGCATATAGTTGGGTCTTGGCTTTTTTTTTTTTTAATATATTTTTCTTAACCATATTTGCTTATTTATTTATTTATTTATTTTTATTTTTGGCTGTGTTGAGTCTTCGTTTCTGTGCGAGGGCTTTCTCCAGTTGCGGCAAGTGGGGGCCACTCTTCATCGCGGTGCGCGGGCCTCTCACTATCGCGGCCTCTCCTGTTGCGGACCACAGGCTCCAGACGCGCAGGCTCAGTAATTGTGGCTCACGGGCTTAGTTGCTCCGCGGCATGTGGGATCTTCCCAGACCAGGGCTCGAACCCGTGTCCCCTGCATTGGCAGGCAGACTCTCAACCACTGCGCCACCAGGGAAGCCCGGGTCTTGGCTTTTTTATCCGATATGACTATCTCTATTTTAATTTGGATGTTCAGCCCATTTAAATTTGTTGTGATTTTTATATGGTTAGCTTTAATTCTACCACCTTGCTGTTTGTTTTCTATCTTTCCCATCTATTTTTTTGTTCATTTTTCCATCTTGTTCTGACTGTTTTTGGATTAATTGGATATTTTTCGTGATTCCATTTTTATCTCTGTTGCTGACTTATTAGCTATAACTCTTCGTTGTGCTACTTTAGTGGTTGCTTTAAGGTTTATAGTATACATCTTTAACTTCTCTGGTTTGCCTTCAAGAGATACCACTTCATGTAAAATATGAGAACTTATAACAGCTATTTCTATGTCTCCCCTCCCAGCCTTCGTGTTATTGTCGTCATACATTTACTTCTACATAATGGCATTGTTATTATTTTTGTTTTGAATAGTCAATCATCTTTTAAAGAGATTTGACTAAGAAGAAAAAGGTCTTTAAATTACCTATGCAGGGAATTCCCTGGCAGCCCAGTGGTTAGGACTCAGTGCTTCCATTGCAGGGGGCACAGGTTCGATCCCTGGTCGGGAACTAAGATCCTGCAAGCTGCCAAAAAAAAAAAAAAAAATTACCTGTGTAGTGTCATTTGTGATGTTCTTTATTCCTTTATGTAGATCCAGATTCCCCTCTGCTATCCTTTTCCCTCTGCTTATCAGACTTCCAATAATATTCCTTATAGAATAAGTCTGCTGGTGGTGAATTCTTTCAGTTTTTGTATATCTGAAAAAATATTTCCCCTAACTTTCTTTTTTCCTCTTTTTTTAAAAAATATCTATTTATTTATTTGGTTGCACCAGGTCTTAGCTGCGGCGGGCGGGCTCCTTAGTTGTGGCATGCGAACTCTTAGTTGTGGCGTGCATGTGGGATCTAGTTCCCTGACCAGGGATCGAACCCAGGCCCCCTGAATTAGGAGCTCAGAGTCTTATCCACTGCGCCACCAGGGAAGTCCCTCTTTTTTCCTCTTATAATTCTTTTTTTTAAAAGATATTGGTTTTTTGGAGCCATTTTATGTTCACATCAAAATTGAGAGGAAGGTACAGAGATTTCCCATATATTCCTTGCCTCCACACATGCATAGCCTCCCCCATTATCAACACCCCTGATCAAATGGTACATTTGTTGCAATTGATGAACCTACACTGACACATCATAATCACCCAAAGCCCACGGTTTACCTTAGGGTTCACTCATGGAGTTGTCCATTGTATGGTTTTGGATAAATGCATGATGACATGTAACCACCATTATAGTATCATACAAAGTATTTTCACTATTCTAAAAACCCTCTATGCTCTGCCTATTCATCCTTTTCCCCCTTCCCCAACCTCTGGCAACCACTGGTCTCTTTACCATCTCCATAGTTTTGCCTTTTCCAGGATGTCATGGTTGGAATCATACAGTACATAGCCTCTTCAGACTGGCTTCTTTCACTCAGTAATATTCATGAGTTTCTTTTATGGCTCAATAGCTCATTCTTTTTAGCACTGAATAATAGAACATTGTCTACATGTACCACAGTTTATTCATTTACCTTTTGAAGGGCATCTTGATTGCTTCCAAGTTCTGACAATTATGAATAAAGCTGCTATAAACATCCATGTGCAAGGTTTTCTGGACATAAGTTTTCAACTCCTTTGGGTAAATACCAAGAAATAATGGTTGCTGGATCTTATGGTAAGACTGTGTTCAGTTTTGTAAGAAACCATCACACTGTCTTCCAAAGTGCCTGCACCATTTTTACATTCCCACTGGAATGAGAGTTCCTGCCGCTCCACATCCTCACTAACATTTGGTGTCATCAGCATTTCAGATTTTGGCCATAGGAATAGGTACATAGAGGTATCTCATTGTTTTAATTTGCATTTCCCTGTTGACAGGTAATGTGGAGCATCTTTTCAAATGCTTATTTGCCATCTGTATACCTTCTTTGGTGAGGTGTCTGTTAAGATCTTTGGCCCACTTTTTAAATTGGGTTGTTTGTTTTCATACTGTTCAGTTTTAAGGGGTTTTTGTGTGTGTGTGTATTTTGGATAACAGTCTTTTATCAGTTTTATCTTTTGCAAATATTTTCTCCCTGCCTGTGGCTTGTCTTCTTATTTTCCTGACCATCTTCATTTTTGAAAGATATTTTCATTGGGTATGGAAGTCTAGTTTTACAGTTGTTGTTTTTTTTTCGTTTTAGTACTTTAAAGATGTCATTCTACTGTCTTCTAGCTTACTTTGTTTCTAACAAGAAGTCTGTCATCTTTATTTTTGTTTCTCTGGAATAATATGTCTTTTTTCTCAGCTGCCTTTGATTTTCTCTTTATCGCTGGCTTTAAGCAATTTGATTATGATATGCCTTAGTGAAGTTTTCTTCATGTTTTTGTGCTTGGAGTTTATTGAGCTTCTTTGGGTCTGTCAGTTTATAGTTTTCATCAAATTTAGAACATTTTTGGCCATTACTTCCTCAAATATTTTTGGCTCCCTGCCCATCCCACGCCCCATTTCAGGGACTCCAGTCTCTAAATTACATGTCTGTTAGGGCACTTAAAGTTATCCCACAGTTCACTGATGCCCCAATTTTTTTTTTTTTTTTTTAGTCTTTTTTCTAAGTTTAATCTTGAATCGTTTCTATTGCTATATCTTCACATTCACTGTTCTTTTTTTCTGCAATGTATAATCTGCTATTAATATTAGCAAGTGCATTTTTCGTCTTGGACATCACAGTTTTCATCTCTAAAAGTTCAGTTTGGGTTTATTTTATATCTTTCATGTCTCTACTTATCGTATTCAGTCTTTCCTCTAGCTTCTTGAAATATGGAGTATAGTCATAATAACTTTAAAAAATATTATTGTATATGAAATCTATCATTTGTATTCTTTCTGAGTCAGCTTTGATGGATTGATTTTTCTCTTCATTCTGGATTATATTTTCCTGCATTTTTGCATGCCTGGTACTTTTTGTTGGGATGCCAAACATTGTGAATTTTACCTTGTTGGATGTTGAATATTTTTGTATTCATGTAAATATTCTTGAGCTTTGTTCTGGAATGCAGTTAAGTTACTTGGAAACAGTACTGTAGGGGAGCAAAACTTGCCACCCCAAAATGTCTCTTTGGCATGCGGACTGTTTTGAACAAAAACAATCAAGGCCCAAAAGACTCAGGAAGAAATTTTGACCCCTCCCTGAGCTCCCTAAAAAATTTTAGATAAAGGGTCTGTTTCTGGAATAGAGCTATCACCAGAGATCTCTGCAAAGATATGGGCTAGGATGGTGGGGGAAACTCTAGGCAGGGCCTAAAGATCAGAGTTCCATTGTCTCCGCATGGCTTTTCCAAACAGTTGCTTTTCCATCTTCATGTCGATTGCTTTCTTCGCCTTTGAAGTCCCAAACCACTACTCCCAACATCCTCTTTTGTCTTTAGCTGAAGATGGTATTTAAGGTGAGGGCTTAGGCCATTTTGGTGAGTTGCTCAGTATTCCTGGGTCTCTCCCATGTATACATGTTATTAAACTTCTTAATTTTTCTCCTCTTAATCTGTCTCATGTCAATTTAATTCTTAGACCAGCCAGAAGAACTAGAAGGGTAGAGGAAGATTTCTTCCTCCCCAACAGTTTGATAATTTCATGTCTTATTTTTCACTTTTGTTAGGCCAGTTCAGAGCTGCATTTAATTTACTTTTTGTGTGTGTGTGTGTGTATTGGTTGCACTGGGTCTTAGTTGCTAGTTGCAGCTCACAGGCTTCTTAGTTGTGGCATGTGAACTCTTAGTTGCAGCATGCATGTGGGATCTAGTTCCCTGACCAGAGATTGCACCTGGGCGCCTGCATTGGGAGCGTGGAGTCTTAACCACTGAGCCACGGGGGAAGTCCCTGCATTTAATTTAGAGTTAATTTTCTTCCCCAAGGCAAGACCCTCCTTGGTACTCTAATCAGTGCCTCCTGAATTATGAGATTTTCCACTCTGGCTGCTGGGAGCAGGCATTGTTCTTGGCCCTATGAGCTCTGAGCACTGTTCCCTCAAATCCTTTTGGGTGGTTCTTTCCCTGGTTTCAGCAAGAGTCTTCACATGCCTTGGCTGGCCAGTACTCAAATGAATACTCAAGGGGGACCCTCTGCATATCTTCATAGTTCTCTCTGTGTGCAGCTCTCTCCTCTGCTACTCTGCCCTGTGAGGTCTAGCTGCCATAGCTGCCCTGCACCCCATCTCTGTTCACTAAACACAGGGAGACTCCCAGGCTCTGCCTGGGTTCCCCTCCATATGTCACAGATGAAAAACTTTCTTCAGGCAATGAGCTAGGTAATTGTAGGGCTCACCTCACGTGTTGCCATTGTTTCAAATATTTTATCCAATTTTTTAGTTGTTTTGCATGGGAGGATAAATTCAATCCTTGTTACACCATCGTGAATAGAAACAGAAGTCCTGTTTAACTGATGTTAAACATCCCTTTGCACTGATGGGAATGAACAGAGGACCTTCCCATATAGTGGTCCATGGCTGTGAATCCTCAAAGCGGCCCAGCAGGTCTATCCCTCTGGGGACTCAAGTGCAAACCCACCTGATCTGGGCACTTTTTAGAGGCAAATGTTATATAGCACCCTCAAATTGACAGCCAAACATTGTGCCTGGAACAACAACAAAAAAAGGGGTGAAAATCAGTTGATATTTAACAAGACAGACCTACTCGTGTAAGACCATACTGGTCTATATCTTTCCCCAAGACAAAAGTGAGGCGTAACCTGGAATTGACAGTACCCCAAAAAGCTGTCAGTGGTGAATCCCTAGACCCTTAGTAGAATAATATCCCACACTGTAGTATCTTAATGGTTTAGCCCACAGTCTATTCCCCTTTGTTAGGCCATCTCTTTTTATCCTATTGTATTGGCAACAATCAAAGAGAATCATGGACCTTTTACTTTGATATTCCGATAGCCCCTAATCAGACTCATTCTCTAGAGCCTGATACTCAGTGTGAGGTCCCTGGAGTAGCAGCAGCACCTAAAAGCTTACAAATACAGAATTTCAGGTCCCAACCTAGACTTACCAGATCAGAATCTACAATATAACAAGATCCCCAGGGGATTCGTATGCACATTAAAGTCTGAGACACTCTGCTCTACAGGAAGGATTCTGAGGGTCTGTCTGTGATGAAGTCCATCTGGTACAAAACCTTTTCAATATGAGGCTGTCTCCCCAGTACATCCTTACCCTCAATCTTGACCTCAGCTACAGGGCCCTGGTCCAACCCCTGGTAAACTTGAAGATGTGTAGCCCTGTTTTCCAAGAACTGTAACCTAAGAACTCTGCCTCTAGGTATTTATCTTAAAACTCACAGCATGTACAAAAGGAGACTGGTATAAGAAGGTCCATTGCAACCTAGTTTGCAGTAACAAAAGATTGCAAACAACTTGGGTGTCCGTTAACAGGAGAATGGATACATGCATTGAGATACATTCATTGTCTTGGTTTGGGTTCCCCCAAAAGCAGACCCTGAGACAGGATACAAGTACAAGTAGTTATGTAGGAGGTGATCCCAAATGTGTAGCAGAGGAACAGAGGTGTGTTCTTGTGGTGTACATGGGCACGCTGCCCAGAGCCCCCTTCAAGGGAGGCCTTGCTGTCCAGCTCCTGGGGTCGGGGCCTCCAGCTGTCAGCTGCTTCAGGGTCTGCCTCAGCTGCCCAAGGTCACACTCTCCCCAGGGCAGCCCACAGCCAGGGACTGAGTGAGGCAGAGGTATTGAGAACCAGCCCTTTGGGTCTTCCATGGGACACTCTGCAGGCCACCACTCCCTCTGGGGTCCCCTGCAGGTTGGCTGAGGCTTCATCGGGCCCTCATCGCAGTTCTGTTTCTCCCTCTGCCCGATCCTGCTTCCTCCCCTTTCCTTTTGCAGGTGTCGATTCCTAATAAACACCTTGTGCCCCAAGTTCTGGTCCAGCATCAGCTTCTGGAGAAGATGGCCTGAGACAGTTATCAAAGTAGTCACTGCTGTGGACAACCACCCAGAGCTGAATCGCACGTGGAAACTCCAGGAGACAGTGTAGAGCACGTGCCTCAGAGCGGTCCTGCCTGAGGAGTGAGGGAGCGCGGGAATTTATCTACCAACGCCCCTCAGACACGGGTGAGGGCTGCTCCTGGGGGCTGTTAAATCCAAGCCCTCTGGGCCTCCCCAAGTGGCAGCAGCCCGAGAAAGCCCTCAGGTGATGATGTGGGGTGGTGGCCACAGAGAGCCAGGCCTGTGGGCAGGGAGATGGAGAGCATGGAGAGGATGTAGGAGGTTGAGACACCGACAGGGATGCTACATTCACACACAGGAATATTAAACAGCAGTGAAAAATGAATGAACTATTTGTATCAATATGGATAATTCTTACAAAAATTATATTGAGCAAAACAAGCAAGTTACAGAAATTTATAGAAAAGTTTAAAACGTACAAAACAGTAGCAAATTTTTTTTTGAGAGCTATATATACATGGTAAAAGTTGAAAAAGATGATGAACGGTCAATTCAGGAGAGTCATGACCACCGACAGGGAGGGAAGGAGAGATGGGATTAGGGAGGTGTACACGGGACGTCTTAAAATAAAGCTGTATTTTAAGTGTCTTGTTTTTATACTGGGTAGTAGGTACACATATGACCATTACGTTATATTCTAAATTTTTTGTATGTCTGAAAATTTTTCAAATTAAAAAATGTTAATAACCAAAGTTAAGTTTAATTAAAAGAATCCAAATGACCTGAAAGAAAGAGGTACTAGCTATTGTGAAGGAAAGGACATTTTTGCTTGGTTTATAGCTAAAAATAGCATTAAGGATCTTTTTAAATTTAAAAATGCATCTATGAAAGGAGCACAAGAAAATGTAATAGGTGGGACTTCCCTGGTGGCGCAGTGGTTAAGAATCCACCTGCCAATGTAGGGGACACGGGTTCAAGCCCTGGTCCGGGAAGATCCCACATGCCGCAGAGCAACTAAGCCCGTGCGCCACAACTACTGAGCCTGCGTGCCACAACTAGTGAAGCCCATGCACCTAGAGCCCATGCTCCGCAACAAGAGAAGCCACCGCAATGAGAAGCCCGCGCACCGCAACGAAGAGTAGCCCCTGCTCACCGCAGCTAGAGAAAGCCCGCGCACAGCAATGAAGACCCAGTGCAGCCAAATGTATAAATAAAATTAATTAATTAATTAATTTAAAAAAAGAAAATGTAATAAGAACTACCTTTGGAGAATAGAAATACTTTCAACTTCACACCTTCTTTATTGCTTGAACTTTTTTTAAAAACATGAGCAGAAATTGCTTTAAAAAAAAATAAAAGGACCTATGGTTCTACCAGTCTAACAGCACTATTTTCATTTTCATTAATTCCTTTTCAGACTTTGCCCACACACATATATACTGTGCTTAGTCGCAATCATATTGCACATATATTTTATAGTCTACTATTTTCACTTAATCATGTGCGATAATATCCATAAATGTTTCTCCATTTCTATATAGACTAAATAGTCATCATTTTAACAGCTGCATAATGTTCAGTTGTGTTGATGCATAGTGGTCCACAGCAGTTCCTTATTTTGGACATTGATGTTGCTTCTAAATTTTAGATATTGAAATAACTTCATGATAAATATACTCGTGGAGGTTTTTGTTTATGTTAAATATAACCTTAGCAGAATCCCAGGGGTGCAATTACTAAGTCAGGGGGCATGACCGTCCGCGTGGCCTTTGCAATGTAACCCATAGAGCTTTCCCTTTGTCAATAGCTATTTACTTAAAGCCCTGGGTCCTCCCAAACGCCTAGGAATCTTCATTTTAGAAATAATCTATTTTGGGCTTGTGTTTGTTTTACTGGGTTGTGGGGAGGCTAAAGAAGACAGCTGGGAGGAGATGGGCCAACTCCAGTTTGCCCAAAGAAATGTCTATTTTCTAAGTGGCACGAAGAATTTAGGAGTAAGGCAGACAACTCATTTCTTTCTTTCTTTTTTTTTTTCTTAAAAAAATATTTATTTATTTATTTGGTTGCGCCAGGTGTTAGCAGGCGGGCTCCTTAGTTTCGACAGGCAGGCTCCGTAGTTGCAGCACGTGGGCTTCTTAGTTTGTGGCATGCAAACTTTTAGTTGTGACATGCATGGGGGATCTAGTTCCCTGACCAGGTATTGAACCTGGGCCCCCTACATTAGGAGCGTGGCCTCTTATCCACTGCGCCACCAGGGAAGTCCCTGAGACAGACCTCATTTCTAATCTTGACTGCTAGTGGCAAGGTGTGTGACCTTAGCAAAGTGGCTGGCCCTCTGTAACACTCAGTTTCTTCTCTGAAATAGAGATATCAACTGTATCTACCTCTCAGGTCTGCTCTGAGGATGAGGTGAGAAAATGCACCTCAGTGCTGGATGTAGTCCTTGGCCCATAGTGAGTGCTCTGAGGATATGAGCTGATTTTAAGATCAGCAAAAAATGTTCTTCCCAAGACTGCGCCTCAAGGGCACAGAGCCCAGCCCTGATGAGGCAAAGGCTGCCGAAGCTGGACCCACAAATCTTCCTGGTAGCAAAGTAGATTCCTGGATGAGGGGCTGATATTTTCAATGGCTCTGATGCTGGTGAAAATTAAGTGATTGAAGGAAGCCAGCGGGCAGGGGTAGAATACAAAGAATCTTCTCTGGACTTGTGAGTCTGTATTATCTGTTTTAGCCCAAAATGAGAAGAAAGCGGTGTGCATTGAGCAACTATTACGTCCCAGGTGTTTTATATGCACTTTCTCCCCCAGGTCTCCCTGCAGCGATGAGGAGAACTTAGAGTCTTCTAGGTGACCTGGGCTTGATCCTAGCCCTGACCCACGAGCTGGGGAACAGCACTGAACTATATGTAATGTTTCCTAATGTGTAAAATGGGGGTGATTATCATGATGGGAAGACACCATTTCTGTAAAGCGCCTGGCACATAGGCACGCAGTGGTAGCTATAATCAGAAACTTGCCCCTGGTCGCACAGCTAGAAAGTGGCAGTGCTGACATTGGGGCCGGGTCTCCCGCCTCCAAAGCCCACAGTCTGTCACCACATCACATTTTACCTCTTTGCAAATACTATGGTCTGTGTGATACAAAATACTCAAGAAATACTTTTACGGTGATTCAAATAAAGGATTCTTCTGGGCTTTTTGTATTCTGTTCAGAGTGTTCTGTAATCATGAAATTCATCTCTCCAGTCACTTCTGAAAGTTTCCTTTCTTATACAAGAGCTTAAAAAGGATGGAGTCCCCAAAAGGTAGGAAGACTTCCTTGAGATCAGAGCAGCCAGCCAGGAACAGAAATGCAGTCACCTGGAATTCTCCCCACCTCTTCCTGGAATTACGAGACATTCACAAGAGGGGAAGCAAGTTCAGAGAAAAGGGAAACCTCATTTTAGAGCCTTGGGGGTGTTCACTACACCCTGTTGAACCTGTTTGGCTAATAGATAAGGAAACTGAGGCCCAGTCAGTCACGTTGGTGACTGCTTTCGTGACATGCTTTCGTGTCTGAAACAAAATTACTAACCACCCTTGGGTTTCTGGTAAACAGTGTTTAAGGTTTAGCATCAATATGAGCGATTGTATATGAGAACGTCTCTTGGTCGTGCAGTTAAATTACCACCTTTCTAAAGTAATCCTTGCCTGGACTACATTGTGGCTGGAGCAGTCCATTGCACGTGAAATGCCCATGGGCTCCACAGGCGTGCAGAGGTCTGAATTAGGGGAAAGATGCGCCACTTGTCAAGATGCAAGGGAATTTCATGTATTTCATCTTTCTGGTACCAGACTCAATACAGGGTCAAATAACTCCTCTTTGCAGTGGTCCCCCTGTGAGGGGCTTGATTCATCATACTAGGTTTTTTTTTAGCCTGTTGGACCAGAGTAGGGACTGCTTAGGAGAGGAAGTCAAGGCTTAAAGAACTGGCTCTGCCCATAGTAGGTACCTGATCTAAAAGATGGGTGTAGTAATATTTACATCCAGTCCTATGGCTTTTATACAGTCTCTAGGCTGATGCCTCCCAAAGTTGAATCTCCAACCCCAGCTTCTCCCCTGAGCTCTAGATTCATTTATATGACTGTGTCCTGGACCTCTGCTCTTGGACGTCCAATAATCAACAGACTTCAAGCAGAACTTTCCATTCTCCGCCCCTCCAAGCCTGCTCCCCCCGCCCACCCCATCTGCCTCTTCTCTGTAACACCATCAGTTTTCACCCACCTGCTCAGGCCAAAGACCCAGGAGTGCTAACTTCTCTTCCTTTCCGTTCCACACTTAATCCATCAGCTAATTCTACCAGCTTTCCCTGCAAAATACATGTAGAACCTGACCATTTCTCACCACATCTACTATTTCCACCTTGTCCCGGCATCTTTTTTGCCAGAACCTATGAATCCCTGTATCCAAATAATGTTTTTAAATACCTAAAATAAAATAGTGAGGATTACAAAGGAAACCAATCATATTGAAATACAGTTATCAAAATATTGTAAACAATAAACTTGTGATATATTAATAGATGTGCTTTATTATTACCACATGAAATGAAAAGATCTAGTGGCAAGTCTAATAACTATTACAATTCCAAGGTAGTGTTGAATATAGACAATGTTTCTAGACCTGCAGTAACTGTATATAATGTGATATAAAAACATCTGTGATTTCTAGTGGTGTCAAAGTCACAGGCAATGCTCATATTAATGTGATTTGTTGCCTACATTGATCATTGAAGGAAAGGATAAATTTAGTTAGAGGGTAATGAAAATAAAGATATATATATACATATATGTGTGTGTGTGTGTGTATATATATATATATATACACACTATCCCCCCTCTTCCCCACTCCCATCTAAGTGCATGAACTCCCTGAATTCCAGATGGGAACATCTGATCAAGTCTACACTGCCAGCGTCTCTGACTTGGAGTTTTGCAGGAGCCTTCAGGCTCCAACCTGGCCACCCTCTGTCCACTGCAGTCTACACGGCAGTCCCAGGGATCCCCTCCCTGTGTGTCATATTAGATCACTGCCCAGCTTCAAACACTCCGACAATGTCCTGTCACCAAAAATAAAACCCGAAGTTCTCACCACAGCCAGCGCGGCCCTACGTGATCCAGGCCCTGGCTGTCTCTCTTCTACAAGAACAGGGCACCAGGCCGGAGGAAGGCCTGTGGGTGCCGAGCCCACCTCCTTGGAAGGCATCAACAAATCTGCTCTCACAGCACGCTCCCAGGGCTCAGCTCCCACCCCAGACTGAGGGCCCCCTCCCACGGCCCACGGGGCTCCCCACGAGAGGTGTGTTGGGAAACACCTTTCCAGAAGGGTACTAGCTTAGTCCATTTGGGCTGCTGTAACAGGATACCACAGCCTGGGGGGCTTCTAAACAACAGAATCTTATTTCTCAAAAGTTCTGGAGGCTGGAATTCCAAGATCAAGGTGCCAGCATGGTCGTGATCTGATGAGGGCCCTCCTGTTCATGGCCGGCAATTTCTCACGTGTCCTTGCATGGAGGAAGGGGCAAGCAAGATCTCTAGGGCATAAGCTCAACCGTGAGGGCTCTACCCTCATGACCTAATGACCTCCCAAAGGCCCCACCCCCTAATACCATCACCGTAGGGGTTGGAACATCAACATGTGAATTTTAGGGAGACGTAAACATTCAGACCATAGCAGGTACTACTGCCCGTAAGCAGAAGTGTTCTGCTTCTCCTCCCGTAACCGACTCTGGAATGGGCTTGGAAGGCCGTTCTGGTCTTGGCCCGGTTCTGGGCCTTGTTCTCTCCCGGTCTGACTCACCTGATCTCTCAACTTTAGGTGTCTACAGAGCCCTGACCACCTCCCTCCTCCAACTCCCTCCACCCGTCTTGCTGCCTGTGCCCAGGTCTCCTAGGGAGCCGCCTGAAGGGCCAGCCTGTCGGCCACAGGAGAAACCAGCCCTCCCCTTTAATGGCCTCCTACATCTTGAAGCAAATAAAGGCAATGATCTAGCCCAAGTCCCAGCCTGATTCACCAGTTTCGGTTCCCAGTTGTTGAAATTTCCTTTCCAGGGCTCTCAGGAACCAGGGCTGTATGGAGTGGTTGGGTGGGGCTGGCCCTCGGCCGTGTGGGGTCATAGATCAGGATCTGGGGTGGAGCTGGGCGTCTTCAAACAGGGCCGGGCTGAGGGGTAGATACTAGGCCAAACAACAGGCCTGCCCCAGCTCAGACCACCTTATCATAAAAAGGTGATAGTACCGACAGAGGCCACAGACCATATACCTCAGCATTTGAAAGTGATAAATCAAGCTAACAAAACGTGAATTAAAATATGTTCTGTCCTCCTACCTTGACAAATATACCTTCATAACAAGAAGGCAAGCCAGGCTCTGATTTAGGATGTTTACCCTCCTCAAAGTTTGAAGTCCACATAGGGCAGCACGGCCCCCAACCCCCAACCTGTAGGTCCCCCTGCCCTGTTCTCCTTCCACTCCCAGCTCTGTCTCCCACCATGCGGGGCCTTGGGTGAGTGCACCTGCACACCCCGCCCTGCACACACACAGCACCCTCGCCCCCGCCAACACAAGCCGCTGCCCTCAGCCCCCTCCCAGCCAGAGGTAAGCATAGCAGCTGTGCAATCTGAAAAACATGTCATGCAGGCCCTGCAGTTGCACTTGGAGACCCTTGGGCAGGGAATTTGGGAGTTCCTGGTACCCTGAGGATGGTCTAGTAGGGAGGCGCAGGTTCCCAGGGGGCATAGCCACTTGGCCCCATGAACTTCTCAGCCCACGGGAAGGGGAAGGACCAGAGCAGTCCCATAAAGTGTAAGGCCCAGGATGAGTGCCCTCTTCCCCAGGTCTAAGGGCAGTCCGTCCCTGAGCCCACAGCTGAGCGGGCAGACCTGGGAGGGTACTGGAGAATGGAGCCTAGAGAGCTTGCCCCGTGCAGGGAAAGGGACATGAAAATCTGTTCAGAGGGTGCTAGGGACAGAGCTGCTAAAGCTCCAGAGGCAAATCCAGCTCATTTTTGGCTGTTTCCGAAAACCTGCCCTTAAAGATTTTGCTCTCATTGAGGATCTAAAAGAGAATCCCCTGCAAATATTGGATTGGCCAAAATGTTCTTACAGAAAAACCCAAACGGGATGTATGTATATGTATAGCTGATTCACTTTGTTACACAGCAGAAACTAACCACACCATTGTAAAGCAATTATACTCCAATAAAGATGTTTAAAAAAAAAAAAAAAAAAGAAAAGAAAAACCCAAACAAACTTTTGGGCCAACCTAATAGTTTCAGAACATTCTGTTGTAAAAATTCTAGTACGTTGGTGAAAAATAAGTTTTGTTGCTTGATGATTTCACCTTTCATAAAATATTCTATCCATCCAATTTAAAAATCAGAGCAGGGTATTTAAAACTCTTTCAATAAACACAGGCAAGAACAATGAACCTCGAATTGTTGTTGTTAATCTTTTTTTTAATTGACGTATTATTGATTTACAATGTTTCATGTGTACAGCAAAGTGATTCAGTTATATATATATATATATATATATATATATATATTCTTTTTCATTATGGTTTATTACAGGATGTTGAATATAGTTCCCTATGCTATACAGTAGGTCCTTGTTGTTTATCTATTTTATATGTAGTAGTGTGTATCTGTAGTAGTGTGTAACCCCAGATTCCTAATTTATCCCTCCCCGCCCTTACCCCTTTGGTAAGCATAAGTTTGTTTTCTATGTCTGTGAGTCTATTTTGGCATTGATGTTAACCTTGTTTTTAAATTATGACCAGTTCAAGGGAGAAATACCAAGGGAAATGGGAATAAAAAGTTAAAGTAATTTTGAAAAAATAAGTGAAGTGGGATAAATATAGGAAGAAACAGAGATGTATGCATAGACTATGAGAAAAAGAAGCACAAAAGACTTATATACACAAATGAATATTCTTACACTGGTGCCTTTTAAGACACTGTTGCTAAAGATTTTAAAACCATGTTGCATTTTTACAACCAGAGGCACCAATAGCCATATCATCCCTAATCTCTAAGTACTTGCCCTGTGAGTTGTATGAACTTGTGTGACAGGTTTCTGGTTTCTCAACCCTTTCTAGAACTGTCTGGGCATGAGCCTCTAGCCCCACATCATGGAGGTGGTTCATCTTATTTCATAGTCACATGAAAGCATTAAGCAGGTGATAGGAGTTAGGCATCTAAATCAGCAGGACTCTCTTTTGCCCGTATAACAATCTGTCATCCATAGTAACTAATTTTTAGATAGGACTGGAACTTTTTTTTTAATAAGTTTATTTATTTATTTTTGGCTGCATTGGGTCTTCGTTGCTGTGCACGGGCTTTCCCTAGTTGTGGCGAGCGGGGGCTATTCTTTTTTGCAGTGCGTGGGCTTCTCATTGCGGTGTCTTCTCTTGTTGCAGAGCATGGGCGATAGGCACACGGGCTTCAGTAGTTGTGGCACGAGGGCTCAGTAGTTGTGGCTCGCGGGCTCTAGAGCGCAGGCTCAGTAGTTGTGGCACACGGGCTTAGTTGCTCTGCGGCATGTGGGATCTTCCTGGACCAGGGCTCGAACCTGTGTCCCCTGCATTGGCAGGCGGATTCTTAACCACTGCGCCACCAGGGAAGTCCCTGGACTGGAACTTTTTAACACGTGACATCATACTCTCTCTATTGATCCTCCCTATACCCCTATAGCCAAGGGCAATTGCCCATCCTTGAGATACAGATAAACTGAAGAAGAGAACAGTGAAGCTGCTTGCCTGGGGTCTGAGAGCAAGTTAGTTACTGGCAGAGCCAGGACAGGAACCAGGAAACTCCCAGGTCTCTGCCTCCTGGTGCTGTGGGCTCGCCCCTTTGCCTGACACCCTCCCTCCCCATCCTCCCCCTTCCCCTCCTGCTGTCAGTGGAGAAGAGCTCAGGGTATCCGACAGCCACATGACTTGGGTGTGGATGCCCAACAGTGACAACAGGGAGACATCATTCTGGGCTCTTCTGATGGGGGTGTGTGAGTGTAACCAGCTCTATGTGGCAGGGGAGGACCTAAGAGGCAGCTCTGGGAGGACCTGTTTCCAAGAAGCAGAGAAAAAACGGGTCCAATGGTGCTTTGAAATTAAACACATGACATCCAGGTGGGCTGAATATGGAAACAAAATAATAGCCATGCTTTAGGAAATCACCATCCTTGCCATGTCTGAAGACACTGGCCCAGATTAAAAGGGAAAGAGGGAGGGAAGGGGCAAACCAAGGAGGCCAAGCTACTGCTTTGAGCCAGGATTGCCCCTGAGGAGAGGCACCAGGCCACCGTTCTTAGCTGCAGCTAACTGTGCCTGCTGAGTGAGCCACAAGTAACTCAAGAGGAGGCCTTCAAAGAGTCAGAGCTTAATAAATGCGTGTCGGGTGGGAGAATGACTGCTGGGTGGCCTGATGGATGGCGGGAAGGACCAGAATGAAGGGTCAGTGCTTTGCCATCAGTGTTTCCACAGGCAGAGGGATCTGGCTGCACGTGCTCATCTGTATCTCTGGAACTGCTTTTTCAGGTTGGGATATTGGATTCTGCCTTTAACCAAATTTTTTAATTTTTATTTTTAAATTGAAGTGGGAATTGAATAAGAGCAGCTGAAATCCGGTGAAGAAACTCCCTCAATACAGCTGGGTGAATGAAGTCATCTGACCTCTAATCTCTCTCCAAACCCTCCTGTCCCCCAGCAGCCCAGAAAGAGTCCAGACTGTTCTCACGAGTCCTCTTCGGGGAAAATTTATCCTCCCTCTGAGGTCATATTTACAGAACCTTAGTCACCTGGCAGGTCATACCTGCCTTGGCAGCTCTGAAAAGCTACAGACATTAGGGTGGGGAACCCACCACTCAAAAGCCACATCTAAAAAAAAAAAAAAAAGCCACATCTAAACCTTTGTTTGATTTTATCTAGCCCTTGACAAGAAGTTACAAAAATATCGACCTCTGACTTGGGTGTCATGGGCCTTTGTTGTTTAGTTTGAAGAGTACTTTTGTGCATGTGGCAGAAGAAGAGTACTTGGTCTTGGAGTCAGAAAACCTGGGCTCTGTTCCCAGGTGAGACATTTCATCCATTTGAATCTGAGTTTCCTTATTCGTAAAATGATATGATTCTCTAAACAGATAACACACCTGAGCATTCTCTTCAAATGTTGACTACTAGTTACAATAATACTTATTGAATGCCTTCTAGATGCCAGGCACTGTTTCAAGAGCTTTACATGAATCAACTCATTTCGTCTTCATAACATCACTGTGAAGGGGTGGGGCATGGTCATTACCCTAATTTCTAGATAAGGGAACCGGGATGCCAGCCCAAGGCCACTCACCCAGGAAGTGGAAGCCTTCAGATACAAGCCAGATAGTCTGGCTGCAGAGCCTGCCCTGCATGTACTATACACGTGCTTATGAGTATCACCGCCATCACTGTCTGACTGTAACTTAGTCAAGCCTGTTGGTATTGGAGGGGGTAGCTGGGTGGCATTAGCATTGACATCACCACCAAAGGCTGATTTCAAAACTTGTACCAAGCCCACCCTTATTGCTTGTATTTGTATTTGCTGAAACCATTGATAGAAATGTTTCTGTAGGTTGGTGGCCCATGAGGTTGTCAGAGAAAAGGAAACTGAGGTTCAAAGAGGTGAAGAGCCTTAGACCATGGTCACCCGGCCAGGGAACAGCACTTGTGGGATTCCAACCAAGTCCCCAGAACCCCTGCCTCTGCCCTCACATCAGGCCACCTCTTCTTGTCTGTGCATTCCCACTTAGATCCTGAGCTCAGGCAGGCTGGACACTGGGACAAAGTGAGGGACGCACTTTTCTCCTGTTACTGGGGTTCTACATGAATAGAAAGCAATAGTTTAATGAGATGGGTGTGGTGAGGCAAAGAGATCATTTTGGAGCACAGGGTACTGTCTGGGAAAGGAAGACAGGGACAGGACTCAACAGTGGGGTCAGGGTAGGGAGCTGTGCAGTGATCAGAGGGCAGCAGAGGACACCAGAGGCAAACCTGCCCTCTTCCGCAGGCTTCCCTCAGGCCAGCCTGGTGTTGAGAAGAGGTTTGAAATGAATGTGTTTACCCCACCATGGCCCTGCCACGTGGCTCCTCTCCCCAAGGGAGCGTGTTCCTGGTAGACATAGCACAAGTGGTGCCTCAGGTGGGATCTGGTCTCTGGGCTCACCTTGGTATGTCTGCAGGTTCCATCTTCTCTGCTTTAGAAAGCTAGAAACACACTTTTCTTTGAATGGGCAAGTCCCACCCACACTATTTAAAAATAAGAGTGGGCAAAAACAGCAAGCTGGGCTCCCAAACACCAGTGTTTTTCATCCTGGCCCCAAAATCCAGGAGGATGATTGCCAAAGGCTCTTTCGGTTGCCTAAACATGATGTCCACCTCAGACCATCCAAAGACGTTGTTCAGAATAGCCCCAGACAGGAGCCCGGGGCATTTTGAGCAACTCAGGAGCTCAACTGAGTCACAGCTTTGACTGTGGTCAAGACTGTTTTTTTTTTAGGTCAAGACTGTTCATCTAAATAAGGCACAAGAAAAGCTGGTGTTTTAAGCCATTGGGACAAGATGAAAATAGCTCCCCAGCCTCCCTCTCCCTCACTTTTCCACCTCCGACACCTGACACAGAAGTCACGGGGCCCGCAGCCAGGGCTCCATAATCCAAACTGTGGTGAAGGGGATACCCTCCAAGGAGGCTCCCCTGTTAGCTTTGGATCCACAAGAGAGGACGGGCCTTGGACCGCTGGGCCTTGCTTGGCCTTCAGATCCAAACGTCTGAGATGTGAAAGACAGCCTGTGTAGGGCTCTGATCACCCCCTATGAGGGTACCAGCTGACCAAACTGAATGACGTGCCATCAGCCATGGGCTGTGTCTGGCTGATGAGCAAAAGTAGCTGCCTTTTCTGGAGCATATGCGCAGTACAGATTTACATTAGACGCTCATTGCTAACGTCAGGTTGGAGAGAGCAGCCACCCTGAGCAGGGGAACAAATTGGAGACAGACAGTGACTGTACTCATCAAACTCCATTAGACTGTGGGCCCCATGAGGACAGAGCCACATCTACGCCGTTCACTGTCCTCCCCAACACTCAGTGCCCGGCCCATAGTAGTAAGTAGTAAATAGAAGCTGTAAATAGTTACTGAGTGGACTCAATCTCTCCTCTTGTAGCTACTGGAATCAGTGTGCTTTCTTGGAAGTATCAGACATTTCAGACCCAGCTCTGTTGAATACCTTTAGTCCACAGTTTCTTTATCTGTAAAATGAGTATAAGGCTCCCCTGCCTTTCTTCCAAGGTTACTGCATTGAATACAGGAAGTGCTTTCAAAACTAAAGCAGGGACTTCCCCGGCGGTCCAGTGGTTAAGACTCCACGCTTCTGCTGCAGGGGGGCGCGGGTTGGATCGCTGGTCGGGGAACTAAGATCCCACATGTCGCACAGCATGGCCAAAATAAAAGAAAAAAAGGTACAGAAAACTAAAGCATCTTACACAGGTTAGGGATTATAGCTGTTGTTGATGGGGGATCTCTTCCCCTGAGCTCTATTGTGCCCGACTTTGAAAGCAGTCAGAACCTGAAAGTATGTCAAAGATGTGAGTTTCGGGCTTCCCTGGTGGTGCAGTGGTTAAGAATCCACCTGCCAATGCAGGGGACATGGGTTCGAGCCCTGGTCCGGGAAGATCCCACATGCCATGGAGCAACTAAGCCCATGTGCCACAACTACTGAGCCCTCGTGCCACAACTACTGAAGCCCGTGTGCCTAGAGCCCGTGCTCTGCAACAAGAGAAGCCACCGCAATGAGGAACCCACGCACTGCAATGAAGAGTAGCCCCCGCTTGCTGCAACTAAAGAAAGCCCGTGTAGCAACGAAGACCCAACACAGCCACAAATAAATAAATAAATAAATAAATAAAAATAAAGTTCCCTTTAAAAAAAAAGATGTGAGTTTCTTTGGATCATGAAAGATGTTATCTTAATAGATTTTTACGCTTTCCGCTTTCTGTTATGGTACTGAAATGTGGCCGTCTCTGCGAGTTTAACGTTGAATCAACATCCACCAGAGGAACATTAGCATCGTAAGTGGCTAACTGTAAGCTGGGTACTCACATCTGAGCAGTTGAGTGAAGACGTGGAAATTCTTCACCTTTCCTATGCACATTAAAATAGAGCTGACCCGTAAAGTATCCTCTTTAAAAACAAACTTTTTGAGTCTTTTGTATTATAATGAAGGATCTGGCCAATCAGTGAATACAAACATTAGCTATTCAGTGAGTGCCTTTTCCAGGGGCGGGCACTGGGCCAGGAGTTTGACCAACATAATTTCATTTACTCCTTTCTTCAATGCTATGAGGGCAGTATTATTCCCATTTTACAGATAGGAATAATACCCACTTGTCTGCTGGTAATCTTGGGAAAATTGTTTTTGTTGTTGTTTGTTTTTTTCTTATTAATTTATTTTTATTTTTGGCTGCGTTGGGTCTTCGTTGCTGCGCGCGGGCTTTCTCTAGTTGCGGCAAGTGGGGGCTACTCTTTGTTGCGGTGCGCGAGCTACTCATTGTGGCGGCTTCTCTTGTTGTGGAGCACGGGCTCTAGACTTCATTAGTTGCAACACGCCATGCTCGGTAGTTGTGGCTCACGGGCTGTAGAGCGCAGGCTCAGTAGTTGCTCCGCGGCATGTGGGATCTTCCTGGACCAGGGCTTGAACCCGTGTCCCCTGCATTGGTAGGCGGATTCTTAACCACTGTTTCACCAGGGAAGCCCCGGGAAAATTGTTTATTGTCTCTGGGCTTCAAAGCCATTTTCCCAAGTCCACCAGCAGACATCTGGATTTCTCCAGCAGTAACAATGAAGAGGCAAAGAGAGTAATGCTTGGGACCAACCAATGGAATGACAGCAAGACCCTTCTGTTTTGTTACAGGCCGCTTCTCTCCTCCTTTTCACCTCAAAGTCATGTAACAGGCTATAGCCATTTACAAGCTACCATCCAGGACTGTTCAACCATGGTGCTGGGTCTGGCTGCACCTGAATCAAATCAGATCAGTGAAATGTACCCCTATGTGCCCCACTGTCGGGGGTTAACCGGACCAACAAGGTGCTTAAGGATAGTTTGGAGCAATCACGTGGGAACTTAGCTCTCCAAACTACTGCTGTCCTTTCCAAAGGATGCCACGGAAGACTCCACTAATTCCACCAAGGGTTCGCAACTGGCCATGTTGGAACCACCTGGGGAGATTTAAAGTACTGATGCCGGTGGACCTCCAGAGGTTCTGACTGAATTATGCGGGCAGGGCCAGGGAAGGGGGAGGTTTTCAAATTTACCAGGTGGTTGTAACAAGCAGGGGGTTGAGAATCACTGCTCCAAGGCTTTTGGGAGCTCTTCCTGTAGAAATGCCTTCAAAGTCTTTGGCACTTCCCTTGAATCTTGTCAACAGTAACCAATCTTCTTACTCTAAAGATAGGATTTTTTTTTTTATATAAATTTATTTCTTTATTTATTTTTGGCTGCACTGGGTCTTCGTTGCTGCGCATGGGCTTTCTTTTTAGTTGTGGCGAGCGGGGGCTACTCTTCACTGCGGTGTGCGGGCTTCTCATTGCGGTGGCTTCTCTTGTTGCGGATCACGGGCTCTAGGCGTGTGGGCTTCAGTAGTTGTGGCGTGAGGGCTTCAGTAGTTGTGGCTCGCTGGCTCTAGAGCACAGGCTCAGTAGTTGTGGCACACGGGCTTAGTTGCTCCGCGGCATGTGGGATCTTCCTGGACCAGGGCTCGCACCCGTGTCCCCTGCATTGGCAGGTGGATTCTTAACCACTGTGCCACCAGGGAAGCCCTGATAGACTGGATTTTTTAAAATCCATGTTCCTCATGTGACTCCCCAGGTGGTTTCAAAGGTATAATTCACTGAGCACACACCAGGGGCTGTGTTGGGGCCAGAGCTCTCAAGGAGATCAGAGCTGGTTCTCCAGGCAACTGGGGACCAGGACCCAGGTCTTGGATTCCCCTGCCACTGGAGCTTCCTCACAGTGGCATCTATTTGAGGGGCTTTGCTAAATGCCCTGTCCCCCTCCTGCCATGTGGAGTTGGGCCCTCAAAATGTTCCTGGTTTCTGAGGCAGAAGTGTTCTGTGACCAGCATCTCTCCAGGCTGCATTTGATCCCAAGCTGTGGCCTGGGGTTGAAGGTGAGTGACCTCCCCTTTGTCTTGCCCGCCCACAGGTCCTGCCTACTTTGCCTCATCTCTTGGTGGAGGAGGTCCCAGAAGTAAGTTCTAGAAAAGCAATCAAAGTGTCAGAGAGGAACGAAACTCTGGGATAGACTGACAAGGGGAAAGGGATCATGTGACTTAATTTTTCATGATAATACTGTGTTCTGACCACTGATTTCACATTGTAACCTTAGCGGGTGTCTAAATAGTTCTAGACCTAAGTTTCCCCAACTGTAAATAAAGGAAACATAAATGGATAACCTTTTTTTGTTTTGTTTTGTTTTGTCTTTGTTCTGTGTTTTTTTTTTTTGAAGTATAGTTGATTTATAATGTGTTAGTTTCAGGTGTACAGCAAAGTGATTGTTGTACATATACATATATATATATTCTTTTTCAGATTCTTTTCTAGTGTAGGTTATTATAAGATACTGAATATAGTTCCCTGTGCTATACAGTAGGTCCTTGTTGGTTATCTATTTTATACATAGTAGTGTGTATATGTTAATCCCAAACTCCTAACTTATCCCTTCCCCTTCCCTTTCCCCGTAGGTAACTGTAAGTTTGTTTTCCACGTCTGTGAGTCTGTTTCTGTTTCGTAAATAAGTTCATTTGCATCATTTTTTTACATTCCACGTAGAAGCAATATCATATTTGATATTTGTCTTTGTCTGACTTCTTACTTCACTTCGTGTGATAATCTCTGGGTACATCCATGTTGCTGCAAATGGCATTATTTCGTTCTTTTTATGGCTGAGTAATATTCCATTGTATAGATATACCACATCTTGTTTATCCATTCATCTGTCAATGGACATTTAGGTTGCTTCCATGTCTTGGCTATTGTAAATAATGCTGCTATGAACACTGGGGTGCATGTATCTTTTCTAATCAGACTTTTCGTATTTTCCGGATACGTGCGCAGGAGTGGGATTGCAGGATCATACGGTAACTACTTTTAGCTTTTTAAGGAACCTCTATACTGTTCTCCATAGTGGCTGCACCAATTTACATTCCCACCAACAGTGTAAGAGGGTTCCCTTTTCTCCACACTCTCTGCAGCATTTATTATTTGCAGACTTTTTGATGATGGCCATTCTGACTGGTGTGAGGTGATACCTTGTTGTAGTTTTGATTTGCATTTCTCTAATAATTAGTGATATGGAGCATCCTTTCATGTGCCTGTTGGCCATCTGTATGTCTTCTTTGGAGAAATGTCTAGGTCTTCTGCTCATTTTTTGATTGGGTTGTTTGGGTTTTTTTTATTATTGAGCTATATGAGCTGTCTGTATATTTTGGGAATTACACCCTTGTTGGTCATGTCATTTACAAATATTTTCTCCCATTCTGTAGGTTGTCTTTTCATTTTGTTTATGGTTTCCTTTGCTGTGCAAAAGCTTGTAAGTTTGATTAGGTCCCATTTGTTTATTTTTGCTTTTATTTATTTTGCCTTGGGAGACTGATCTAAGAAAGTATTGCCGCAATTTATGTCAGAAAATGTTTTGCCTATGTTCTCTTCTAGGAGTTTTATGGTGTCATGTCTTATATTTAAGTCTTTAAACTATTTGGAGTTTATTTTTGTGTGTAGTGTGAGGGTGTGTTCTAACTTCACTGAGCAAACGCAGCTGTCCAGCTTTCCGAGTACCAGTTGCTGAAGAGACTGTCTTTTCTCCACTGTATATCCTTGCCTCCTTTGTCAAAGATTAATTGACCGTAGGTGTGTGGGTTTATTTCTGGCTCTCTATTCCATCTAAATGGGTAATTTTTAGCATCCTTTCCAGCTTTAAAATTCTGTGCATGTAAGATCCTATGAGCCTGAATTTTTAAAATCAAGACTAGATTTTAAGTTAAACTCATTACAAGTCTGGCCTCTGCTGACCAGGGGGACCAAAAATGGATGGACACAAAAGCAGAATGTCCATATAGAGCATGAAAGCCAGAGATGAGCCTTGACAGCCTGTGGTGTGTTCTAGATGTGTCCACACAATGAGTTTCCAGAGAAGGCTGGGAACAGTGCCCTGAGGCCAGTGTGAAAGAAATGCTTTCCTTGCTGTCTGTTATGTAATTGTCATGTCTGCTGGTGGTGGTCATAGAGGTAAGAGGAAATCATCTGGAAGGAGGGCAGGACTTCTACAAGTACTACCTCTCAGCTTGATGGTTTTGTGGAGAGGCAAGACTTGCTCGTGAATCCTCACATTTCTGTAGGCCAGAGGAGGTGGTGGAGCCGATAACCTGGACCTCATGGAATAGTGTAGTTTAATGTTGAGAGTGGAGTCCATCAGTCAGCCCTGGTTTCCAATCTTGGTCTTGCCATTTACTAGCTGTGTAACTTTGGGCAACTTATTTCACCTCTCGGGGCCTTGGTTTTATCATTGGAGAATAAGTAGGGATAATATCCACCCTGCAGGGTGTAGGGCCGTTGGGATACAACAAACAATGCACACAAAGCACCGGGCACCTGGTAGGTGATCAGTGCACAGCAGCTAAAAGAGCACCACAACCTCCAGGTGTTGTCACCTCGACAGTTCAAGAACCACCTACACTATTTATTGCATGATCTACCCAGCTGGCCTCACTGCAGGTGGAACCAGGCATTTACCTGAGGAATGGAAAGATCTCCAGAAAGCAAAGACATCTGCACAAGGGAGGAGAGCGGGACCCTAGTAGCTAAGACCCCTGGATCTTTCTCTGGCCCTTCCTGCCACCCCTCTGACAAAACAAGGAGACACTACCCCCCATCTTTGGGGGTAGAGACACTAAATGATAGCCACTCCAAAAAACGTGCTAGCAAGAACATAACATAAACACAGAGCTTCATTGTAATCCCCAAACCCAAATTATTCAAATGTGGGCCAGGGACCAGCCCAGCATGGGAGGGCGTGACTGGGGGGCACCCATGTGGTCTCCTGGAAGCCTCTGCCTGACAGCACAACATGCGATCAAGATGACAAGTCTCTGGCTAACCCCGGGTTGCACACATAATGTGCTTATTATACATTTAAGTATATTGTTGATGTTTTGAACAGGCACCTTCAACATCATTTCGGTATATCACTATCGTTAAGGAGAGTTTTTAAAAATAAGATCCTTTGTACTTGGGGAGGGACGGTGAGGGAGGAAGGCATCAACATTGTGCTGCAAGCAGAACTTTTTAGCTTTCAAATGATGTCACTTAACAAGTTCCACCGAAATACACTCAGGAAACAGCCCCAATGCACGGCTGCTTGTGTCCGAGGGGATCTGAAAAGCTTGCCCATTCTGAAGTGCCTTCCTCACCACCTTGCCCCAGACCTAGTGTTGCCACCGTTAGCTACCCTTTTGGGTCATAGTCCCAAAGGAAGAGAAGAGAAGGGACAGCAGGAGTTAGGTTTATTAGCTCACTTAACATTGGAATCACGTGGGGAGCTTTAAAAGTTAGTGATGCCTGGTCTCACCGCCCAGAGATTCTGATATAATTGGCCTGGGGTGCATCCTGGGCACTGGGAGTTTTTAAAAGCACCCCATGTTATTCTAATGTACAGCCATGATTGAGAATCACCCTCCCACGCCCTCTCGCCCCAACATTCCACCGTCACTCCCTCCCACCTCCTACTCCAGCCCTGGTCAGTACAGCAAGCCCTGTGGCTCAGCAGTCACCCAGCAACAAACTACAAGGTAGGTATTGTTATTCCCATTTTACAGATGAAGAAATCGAGACCCAGAGAGGCTAGGTTTTCCTCAGGGCCATACAAGTAATTAATGGCAGACTGGATCTCTCTGGCTTCAAAGGGGTTCCCAGTTCTTCAGGCTGCCTTGATAACTTAGGAGCATTAACTCATGAAGCTATTAATATATCAGAGGATTTCGTTTATATTAATAACAGCCCCTCACATTTTTATGGAGGTGTTATGGATCACAAAGCACTTTCATTTTTTTTTTTGAATTTTGTATAATTTATTTTTTTATACAGCAGATCCTTATTAGTCATCCATTTTATACACATCAGTGTATACATGTCAATCCCAGTCGCCCAATTCATCACACCACCACCCCCACCGCCCCGCAGTTTTCCCCCCTTGGTGTCCATACATTTGTTCTGTACATCTGTGTCTCAATTTCTGCCCTGCAAACCGGTTCATCTGTACCATTTTTCTAGCTTCCACATATATGCGTTAATATACGATATTTGTTCTTCTCTTTCTGACTTACTTCACTCTGTATGACAGTCTCTAGATCCATCAACGTCTCTACAAATAACCCAATTTCGTTCCTTTTTATGGCTGAGTAATATTCCATTGTATATATGTACCACATCTTCTTTATCCATTCGTCTGTCGATGGGCATTTAGGTTGCTTCCATGAACTGGCTATTGTAAATAGTGCTGCGATGAACATTGTGGTACATGACTCTTTCTGAATTATGGTTTTCTCAGGGTATATGCCCAGTAGTGGGATTGCTGGATCAAATGGTAATTCTATTTTTAGTTTTTTAAGGAACCTCCATACTGTTCTCCTTAGTGGCTGTATCAATTTACATTCCCACCAACAGTGCAAGAGGGTTCCCTTTTCTCCACACTCTCTCCAGCATTTGTTGTTTGTAGATTTTCTGACGATGCCCATTCTAACTGGTGTGAGGTGATACCTCATTGTAGTTTTGATTTGCATTTCTCTAATAATCAGTGATGTTGAGCAGCTTTTCATGTGCTTCTTGGCCATCTGTGTGTCTTCTTTGGAGAAATGTCTGTTTAGGTCTTTTGCCCATTTTTGGATTGGGTTGTTTGTTTTTTTAATATTGAGCTGCATGAGCTGTTTATATATTTTGGAGATTAATCCTTTGTCCGTTGATTCGTTTGCAAATATTTTCTCCCATTCTGAGGGTGGTCTTTTCGTCTTGTTTATGGTTTCCTTTGCTGTGCAAAAGCTTTGAAGTTTCATTACGTCCCATTTGTTTATTTTTGTTTTTATTTCCATTACTCTAGGAGGTGGATCAAAAAAGATCTTGCTGTGATTTATGTCAAAGAGTGTTCTTCCTGTGTTTTCCTCTAAGAGTTTTATAGTGTCCGGTCTTACATTTAGGTCTCTAATCCATTTTGAGTTTATTTTTGTGTATGGTGTTAGGGAGTGTTCTAATTTCATTCTTTTACATGTAGCTGTCCAGTTTTCCCAGCACCACTTATTGAAGAGACTGTCTTTTCTCCATTGTATATCCTTGCCTCCTTTGTCATAGATTAGTTGACCATAGGTGCATGGGTTTATCTCTGGGCTTTCTATCTTGTTCCATTGATCTATGTTTCTGTTTTTGTGCCAGTACCATATTGTCTGGATTACTGTAGCTTTGTAGTATAGTCTGAAGTCAGGGATTCTGATTCCTCCAGCTCCGTTTTTTTCCCTCAAGACTGCTTTGGCTATTCGGGGTCTTTTGTGTCTCCATACAAATTTTAAGATTTTTTGTTCTAGTTCTGTAAAGAATGCCATTGGTAATTGGATAGGGATTGCATTGAATCTGTAGATTGCTTTGTGTAGTATAGTCATTTTCACAATATTGATTCTTCCAATCCAAGAACATGGTATATCTCTCCATCTGTTGGTATCATCTTTAATTTCTTTCATCAGTGTCTTATAGTTTTCTGCATACAGGTCTTTTGTCTCCCTAGGTAGGTTTATTCCTAGGTATTTTATTCTTTTGGTTGCAATGGTAAATGGGAGTGTTTCCTTAATTTCTCTTTCAGATTTTTCATCATTAGTGTATAGGAATGCAAAAGATTTCTGTGCATTAATTTTGTACCCTGCAACTTTACCAAATTCAATGATTAGCTCTAGTAGTTTTCTGGTGGCATCTTTAGGATTCTCTATGTATAGTATCATGTCATCTGCAAACAGTGACAGTTTTACTTCTTCTTTTCCAATTTGTATTCGTTTTATTTCTTTTTCTTCTCTGATTGCCTTGGCTAGGACTTCCAAAACTATGTTGAATAATAGTGGTGAGAGTGGGCAACTTTTCTTTTTCCTGATCTTAGTGGAAATAGTTTCAGTTTTTCACCATTGAGAACGATGTTGGCTGTGGGTTTGTCATATATGGCCTTTATTATGTTGAGGTAGGTTCCCTCTATGCCCACTTTCTGGAGAGTTTTTATCATAAATGGGTGTTGAATTTTGTCAAAAGCTTTTTCTGCCTCTATTGAGATGATCATATGTTTTTTATTCTTCAATTTGTTAATATGGTGTATCACATTGATTGATTTACATATATTGAAGAATCCTGCATCCCTGGGATAAATCCCACTTGATCATCGTCTGTGATCCTTTTAATGTGTTGTTGGATTCTGTTTGCTAGTATTTTGTTGAGGATTTTTGCATCTATATTCATCAGTGATATTGGTCTGTAATTTTCTTTTTTTGTAGTATCTTTGTCTGGTTTTGGTATCAGGGTGATGGTGGCCTCATAGAATGAGTTTGGGAGTGTTCCTTCCTCTGCAATTTTTTGGAAGAGTTTGAGAAGGATGGGTGTTAACTCTTCTCTAAATGTTCGATAGAATTCACCTGTGAAGCCATCTGGTCCTGGACTTTTGTTTGTTGGAAGATTTTTAATCACAGTTTCAACTTCATTACTTGTGATTGGTCTGTTCATATTTTCTGTTTCTTCCTGGTTCAATCTTGGAAGGTTATACCTTTCTAAGAATTTGTCCATTTCTTCCAGGTTGTCCATTTTATTGGCATAGAGTTGCTTGTAGTAGTCTCTTAGGATCAAAGCACTTTCATTTTAATTTATTATATTAAAGATGATTCCTGCATTTTAAGGATGAGGAAACTGATTCCCAGAGACATTAACTTGCTCGTGGGCACACAGGTAGAGGAACCAGAGTTTGAGTCCAAATCCTCTTCTTCTCTTTCCAAAGAATGGAGCACGTTGGAAAATGGTGGGGGTGGGATGAATTTTTTGGATATAGGGAAGGTTGGAAAGGTTCAGAGCAGGACAAGCTCGCAGGTTCACCAAAGGTGGGAAACCAGGAGGCAGTAAAAGAGGGCAGGAGGCCACAAAGAATGCTCCATCGTTTCTGTGGTTGGGCGTCTCTCATCCAGCCCCTCTCAGGGAAGCAAGAGTGGTGAGTGAAAGGTATTAATGCCGGAGGCCCTGCCCAGGAAAGACAAGAAGGAAGGGAGAAGACGTTTTGTGCCTGTGTGACTGCTGCCACACAACCTGCTGAGTTTCATTTGATTTTTCTAAAATACATTCTCTACCACACCCAGCACCCAAATCTTGGTTTCGAAAAACCATTCTCCACTACAGGGAACAAGCACTCCTTGGAGAAACGGTTGATTCCAGGTCTAGGGCAAGAAAATACCAGGTGAGGCTGGAATGTCTTGTGGGGCCGGAAAATGAGGAAGTTTTAACGTTTTTTATTTCATGGAAAATACCTCAGTCAATTAAAAAAAAAAAAAACCCACAGGAGCCACTGTGAAAGGGTTATTCCTGGAAAAACTGTGGACGATTTGGGCATCAACGTAAATAATAACTGTAAAAGATTATAACATATCCTATTCAAAGAATCTATTAGCCCATACTGATACTTATAAATATAAATACAAACGTGTAGACAAATAGATAAGTAATTACGTGATAGGAACTAGTATGCGGAAGGAAAGCTCATCTTCATATCAGATAAGTGTAGAAGAAATGATAGGTAAGAAGATCACTATTTTGAAACTACTATAATAAAGGATTTGGGCAAAAAAAAATCCCCAATGGATGCTAAAATCATCGGGTGATAATTTGTTGGGAAGCCCGATATTTACACAGTCTCAAGTCTTTCCCCATACATTATTTATTAATTACAAAGGGAAAAGGGTCCCTTGACAGTTGAGAGATCTGGAAACACAACCTTAACCAAATGACCAAAGTTAACATCACCAATAATGAGACAGCCGACATCAGGCGCCTCCTGGTATGAAGTAGTGCAAAGGACACACTGTTTCTGTAGTATGTCTGCCCTAAAGTCATCAGCTGGGCCTAATAATGAGAGGACAGTCAGACAAGTCCACATTGAGGGACACGGTACAAAACATCTGGCCCCATAAACTTAAAAAGTGTTAATACCATGAAAAACAAAAAAGAATAAGGAACACTTCCGGATTAAAGGGAATTAAAGTGAATGAAAAGTACATAATATGTGTGATCTTGAATTGGATACTGGATTGGGGGAAAAAACATGCTTTAAAGATATTATTGGAATAATTGCAGTTTGATTAAAGAATGTGCATTACTGTATTATATTAGTGTTAAATTTCCTGAATTTGATCATTGTATTGTGATTATATAAAAGAATATCCTTGTACTTATAAGTTACATGCTGAAGTATTTAGGGATGAAGAGTTATGATATCTGCAACTTACTCTCATACGGTTCAGAAGCAAAAAGGGAAATACCAGTGAGGCTTGATTGTATGTGTGTGTATGTATATATGTGTGTGTGCATACAAATATAGAAAGAGAAAGAGTGGTAAAATGTTAACAGTCGGTGAATTGCATTGAAAGGTATATAGGCATTTGTTGTAATATCTTTGCAACTTTCCTATAGATTTGATTTTTTTTCTCTTCTTTTTTTTTTTTTTAAGATTTGAATTTTTTAAATAAGAAGTAAAAAGAAGAAAGGGGAGAAAGTATAGTTAGTTTTAGAAATAGCCAAACAACATTCAAGGTGAGCTGTGAAGGATGAGGGAAAATACTTTCATTCTGAAACTTGGCTACTATTCTAAAAGCATGGAAGTTACTGAATTATTTGCCTGTATCACTGCAGAGGTGGGAAAATACTGTGTGCCCAGGAAGCACAGGTGCACGTCAGTAGTTACTGGGTGAAGCTCTTCCCCTCCCCAAAGTTATTTTTTTAATTGAAAATGAAAATTAAAAGGAAGGAAAAGGGGGAAAAAATGAAAATAAAAATAGTAAGCATTATTCTGTAGACTTGGCAGATTTGCTCAGACTGCACAATTATTTAGCAGGGCTTATAATTCAAGAGAAGTGAAAATATATACTATGTTACTATATTAAAATAGCTACCCATAGAATGTATCTACTTTTAATTATTGGTTATATAAATAAAACCCCATGGGAATTTTTGTTCTGGGATGTTGATGTGCACCCTATGACTTTAAAAACACGTTAGAAGTGGAAACTTTTAAAATATATAATTCATTGTAACAGTCTTTGTCATAATGAGACAATATACAACAAAGTTAAACACATCCTGTGATGTTATTCTCCTACTGAAAGACCCAGTAAGCCAACAGAAGCCCACACTCCTTACCTAGGTAGGCACTTACGCCCTCACAACTGGCCTCAACCCACTTTCCAGAATCATCTCCTTCCCCAGACCCAGACACTCCACAGACCAGCCAGGCGGGCACTCCTGACTCTTTCCTGAACAAGCCCTGCCTTTCAGGCCAGACTCTTCGCTCACATTCTTCCCCGATTGGAAATCTCCTCCCCTCTCTCTAGCAGGTGCCTTCCTTGTTCAAGGCCCAGCCCAACCTCAGCCCCATCTCACTCCCACCCCTGCCAAGGAGAGGTGGCCCTGCCCCCTTCCTGCTGTAAATGTCCCTGGTATAACACCTGCCAGCACTATACTTTAACAATGTATCATGATAGGGGTATCTTTCTTTTTTTCCAGAATTGCCTCTGAGAGTCCACAGCTGGAAACTTCTCACATTTTTAGAGCAACTCCACCTGTGGGCCCACCTCACCCCTGTAAAAACTTTCTGAAAGGCAAAACGTCATTTCCGCAGCACCAGCACCCCATTTCTCCCACCTGAACCCCATCACTCCATCCCCAGTCTCTGCAAGATGCATTGGGGTGGGGTTGATGATGAACTTTGGGAGGGTGCCCTTTTTGTAAAGTGAGATCATTTTTTGCCATCTCCTCCCATTGCGAGGGGTCACTAGATGGGTCACATGCCTTAAAGCCAACAGTGGGACAACCAAGATAATGACCCCAAGACAATCTCTTGTAGAGCCGCAAAGCTTGCTGGCCTGACCAGAGCTGGGAGGAAGGAGAGGGGAGGCTTGGGCCTTAGGATGAGAATGGTCAAGGCCACCTCCTTTTGTCATAGTCCTTGAAAAGTACAGCTGGGCTGAGGGCTCCAGAGCTGGGGACCTCAAAGGTAAAGAGACTGGTATAGCATGGGGGGAGTGGGGTGCTGCCCATTGGGGATGGAATAAGGCAGCTGAAAAGATGGGGTCAGATCCCTCATGGGCCAGCCAACGTCAAGGGAAGTGCTCGAGTCCTGCCCCTCTGGGGCCTGGCGGGGCCTCCACCCATCCATTCAGAACCTTCTGACAATGAGATAGCTCAGGGGCGATGGTCCCCGGGTCACCCTGGAGCTCAGCAACTAGAGCAACGAGGAGGACCTGCCACAGTCAGTCGTGGGACAAGACCACTTCCCTCTCACATCTCCAAGCCCAGAAGAGCAGAAGCAGGAAGTGTAGAGGGGCCAGGAACGGGCACACCCCCAGGAATCAACCGCAGGCACTGTGGAGCTGGGGGAGGGTGACCGGAGCCTACGAGAGAGAAAATGTGAGTTTACTGCAAAATTGCACATTTGTAGATGTTTATATGGAATATTTTAAAAACAATTTAAAGCCCGTGCATTTCCAGTTTTAAGGTAGCCTGCATATATTTTGATTGGCTTTATTGTGTGAAACACATCACTGCAAGGCACAAATTCTTTTTTTGTTTTTTGAAGGGCTCATCTGCTCCAGAAGGTATCTAAACTTATTTTAATTTTTAAAAATTTATTTTATTGGGGGGCTTCCCTGGTGGCGCAGTGGTTGAGAATCTGCCTGCCAATGCAGGGGACACGGGTTCGAGCCCTGGTCTGGGAAGATCCCACATGCCGCGGAGCAACTAAGCCCGTGAGCCACAACTACTGAGCCTGCACGTCTGGAGCCTGTGCTCCACAACGGGAGAGGCCGCGACAGTGAGAGGCCCGCGCACCACGATGAAGAGTGGCCCCCGCTCTCCACAGCTGGAGAAAGCCCTCACACAGAAATGAAGACCCAACACAGTCAAAAATAAATAAATAAATAAATTTATTAAAAAAAAATTTATTTTATTGAAGTATAGTTGATTTACAATGTTGTGTTAATTTCTGCTGTATAGCAAAGTGATTCATATATGTGTATATATATATATATAGTCTTTTTTGCATTCTTTTCCATTATGGTTTATCACAGGATATTGAATATAGTTCCCTGTGCTATACAGTAGGACCTTGTTGTTTATCCATTCTATATATAATAGTTTGCATCTGCTAATCCCAAACTCCCACTCCATCCCTCCACCCCCCTTGGCAACCACAAGTCTGTTCTCTGTGTCTGTGAGTCTGTTTCTGTTTTGTAGATAAGTTCATTTGTGTCATATTTTAGATTCCATGTATAAGTGATATCATATAATATTTGTCTTTCTCTTTTTGACTTCACTTAGTATGATAGTCTCTAGGTCCATCCATGTTGCTGCAAATGGCATTATTTTATTCTTTCTTATGGCTGAGTAGTATTCCATTGTATATATGTACCACATCGTCTTTATCCATTCAACTGTTAATGGACATTTGGCTTGTTACCACATCTTGGCTATTGTGAATAGTGCTGCTATGAACATGGGGGTGCATGTATTTTTTGAATTATAGATTTGTCCAGATATATGCCCAGGAGTGGGATTGCTGGATCATATGGCAACTCTATTTTTAGTTTTTTAAGGAACCTCCACATGGTTCTCCATAATGACTGCACCAATTTACATTCCCATTTACCAACAGTGTAGGAGGGTTACCTTTTCTCCATACCCTCTCCAGCATTTGTTATTTGTAGACTTTTTAATGATGGCCATTCTGACAAGTGTGAGGTGGTACCTCATTGCAGTTTTTTTTTTTTTAATTTTAGGTATTTTAGGTATCTATTCTTTTTTTAAATTTTTATTTATTTATTTTTGGCTGCGTTGGGTCTTCGTTGCTGCACATAGGCGCTCTCTAGTTGTGGCGAGCGGGGGCTACTCTTCGTTGCGGTACGCAGGCTTCTCATTGCGGTGGCTTCTTGTTGCAGAGCATGGGCTCTAGGCGTGTGGGCTTCTGTAGTTGTGGTGTGAGGGCTCAGTAGTTGTGGCATGCGAGCTTCAGTAGTTGTGGCTTGTGGGCTCTAGAGCGCAGGCTCAGTAGTTGCGGCGCACGGGCTTAGTTGCTCCGTGACATGTGGGATCTTCCCGGACCAGGGCTCAAGCCCGTGTCCCCTGCATTAGCAGGTGGATTCTTAACCACTGCGCCACCAGGGAAGCCCCCTCATTGTAGTTTTGATTTGCATTTTGATTTGCGTTTCTGTAATAATTAATGCACAAATTCTTTACCTGTAAGGTGCCCATGCATTTTTATGGGAACTTCTCTTTTATGATTGGTCATGAAACAGCTATATGCTGAACTGCAGTTGTATTAAAGTGGTTATAGTTATTTCAAAGTTGTGTTTATTTTATACAGTGGATTTTCTCCTGATGTCATAATACTCACTTTAGATTGTCTGAATTTCCCCTCTTCGTGTGTCTGTGTTGTCACATATTACTTAAACAATATGTAAGATGCTCACAACTTTTCTGTAAGTTTGAATTATGTAAAAATCAAACATTACCCCCAAAAAGTCATTATAAAGGCTGTGGTAACTATCATTAATGTTTGGAAATGGCTGATTATACATGGGTCCCTTTTATTAACGCATTTGAAATTATTTAGCAATCAGATCACCTTTTCAGAAACTTAAATGGAAATGGAAAAAGACACTTTGTTAATGGAAATAGTAGCTGGTTCTATTTTTAATAGCTTTATTGAGATATAATTCACATACAATACAATCCACCCGTTTAAAGTGTGTAACTTAAGGCTTTTCATATATTAACTTTTAAAATTGTGGTAAAATATATGTAACATAAAATTTGCCATTTTAACCATTTTAAGTGTACAATTCAGTGGCATTGATTACATTCACAATCTCTGACATCACTCTATTTTTCTTATTAGAAAAAAGTTGATTTTTCAAGTTAAGTGCTTTTAATTCTCAACAGAGGGAATGGAATGTTTGTGTTTTGATAGATATAGAGTTTATGTGAAAGATGAGGACCAAAAGGATGAGGAGAGGCCTGAAAGCAAATTTATAAGCACTCAGATCGCTTGCTCACCAGCCCTATGCCTTGTGACTTTTTTAGAAAATCAATTATTTATAGTTTCTACTTAATATGAAAATATGTACTTTTAAAATGTTTCATCCCTCCAGAGAAAATGAAAGGAGAAAAATCCGTCTTTTGCTATAAGGAAAGTCAGCTGTGTGAGCAGGTGTGTCCACGTAGTAACATGCTGATACAGTATAAATGGATTAATTTTTACCTCTCAGGGAAAAAAAAAAGATCAGTCCACCACACTGCATACACATACACATTCAGAAGTAAACTACAAATGTAGTTGCATTTTTATAAAGGTCCTTAATATCTTAACCCAAAGAGACAGCTAAGCAGTGGGAATCTGAGTTACTGTGGCAGACCTGAAGGAGTACAGTGGTTAACAAGGGGACCTGAAGCACAGACAACCTCAGCCCTGAACCTGGGTGCAACTGGGCCTGGGACCCTTCTCTGGAGTTTACCAGCTCTGCAATCCAGGGCAAGTCATTTGCCTCCTTAGGCCTCAATTTACTCTTACCTAAAACACGGAGTATGTCAGTGAGGATGCTTCAGCTTCAAAGAACAGAAAACCCAACTGGAAGCAGCTGAAACAATGAGTCTCATTATAACATAATGAGAAGGGGGAGGGAAGACGGTCAGGCTCGGCTTTATTGGCTCAATGCTGTTGTCAAGGTCCCAGGTTCCTTCCATCTTTGTGCTCTGCCTGTCTCTGCTCCAGCTCCAGACCTTGTACTCAGACACAGCACAGTCCAGCAGCAAAAGAGCAGGACAGCAGCTCTACAAAGAGCAAGGG
Organism: Eubalaena glacialis; assembly: GCF_028564815.1. NCBI lineage: Eukaryota > Metazoa > Chordata > Mammalia > Artiodactyla > Balaenidae > Eubalaena > Eubalaena glacialis. Next base: position 72,472,496 of record NC_083717.1, on the reverse strand, counting down.
AGAGCATACCTCAAAGTCCCTCAACAGCACCGCTCCTGCATTGCATCAGTTAGAATCATGCCAAGGGCCTAAAGTGGCGATTAGCAAAGACAGAGGCCCGCCGTGGTGGGCTTGGACCAACCATGATTCACTCCCGGAGCTGGGAATGGGGCCGCCTTCTCTGAGTCTCGGGAAAGGCGGAGAGGAGCAGAGCAGGGCTGCAATCATTACCAGCAAGAAGAGGCGGATGGGGAACTACTGGAGTAACTGGTGAGTGGGCATCCAACTGTGTCTGCTGCCTGGGGTTAAAAATAACACCTCCCGGGACTTCCTTGGTGGCGCAGTGGTTAAGAATCTGCCTGCCAATGCAGGGGACATGGGTTCGATTCCCTGGTCTGGGAAGATCCCACATGCCGCGGAGCAACAAAGCCCGTGTGCCACAACTACTGAAGCCCGCGTGCCTAGAGCCTGTGCTTCACAACAAGAGAAGCCACCGCGATGAGAAGACCGTGCACCACAATGAAGAGTAGCCCCTACTCAATGCAACTAGAGAAAGCCTACGCGCAGCAGCGAAGACCCAATGCAACCAAAAATAAATAATTAAAAACAAAAAACAACATACACCTCCCCTAAAGTCTCGAGGCAAAGATTAAATAATACATGTGTAAACCATTTGTAAACGTTAAAACATTGGACATATGTTAATTACTGAAAAGACAAAGCGTTAAGCACACGAGAGGGTGTAATTTTTGCTTATCTGTTTTCGTGCACTAAATCAGATTATTAGCTGAGAAGCAGAACTTTCCTTTCTCCCTTCCCCCTCTTCCCTTCTTCCTTCTTTCCTTCCTCTCTCCTTCCTTCCCTCTCTCGCTTCCTTCCCACCTTCCACAAACAGTACCGGGAACTATGCTAAGTAATTGAAATAAAGCATTCATCTCCTAGTTGCTCCCAGTCTGCTGGGGAGCACTTAGAATTTGTCTTACAACATAAGCGCTATAAGGTGGGAAAGAAAAAGCACCAGAGGGCACAGGGCCCAACTGTGCCTGAGCAGTAACAAGTGAGTAAGGTTGCCAGATAAAATACAGGGTGCTTAAGTTTGAATTTTTTACTTTAAAATATTTCAAACTTATTTCAAATTTAAATTTGAATATAGCATGGGACATATACTAAAATGATTGCTCAATGATCTAAAATTCAAATTTAACTGGGCATCCTGAAGTTTTGTTGTTATTAAATGTCAACTCTATGAGTAAAGAGACGTTAGAAGAATTGAACTGTATCAAATTAACTTGCTTGGACCAGTTTGGAAAGCCGCGGGGATTTGGGGGAGGGTGGAGTGGGGGGGGATTGAATTGGGTTAACTTAAATAGAAAGGAGTGGAATTTTTTTTTTGATTTTTAAAAATTTTATTGAAGTATAATTGATTTACAATGTTGTGTTAATTTCTGCTGTACAGTGTTAATTTCTGCTGTACAGTAAAGTGATTCAGTTATACATGTATTTTCTTTTCCATTATGGTTTATCACAGGATATTGAATATAGTTCCCTGTGCTATACAGTAGGACCTTGTTGTTTATCCATCCTATACATAATAGTTTGCATCTGCTAATCCCAAACTCCCAATCCTTCCCTCCCCCTCCCTCTCCCCCACCACACCCCCCGCCCCTTGGCAAGTCTGTTCTCTATCAGAAAGGAATGGAGTTTAATTGGTTGGGGGGAATAAAGTACAGTGGGGTTGGCTGAGTTAAGAGTTGGGTTATAGACCCAACTCCTGCTCCTACTGAACATTTATTGAGTACCTAAAGCGTGCCAGGCACTGGGTGAAGCACTGGGCATGCATTATCTCCTTGCACCCCCTCAGAGCAAGGGCTAAGGTGAGGCAAGCGAGGTGCCCAGGATGCAAAACTTAAGGAGACATTCGTGTTCAGGGTCATGGAAGTGTGTCCTCTTCCCAGCCCTGCATCCCTTCAACAACCCATAGCCCCATTTTACAGATAAGGAAACTGAGGCTTAGGACAGCTTAGCAATATGTTCTGATTTGCTAAATTAGTTAGCAGTGGAGCCGGGATGCAAGGCCAGAAGATCTGTGCCCATAACCTTCCCTCACGTACTGCCTCTCTGACAGCAAGTGGTAGAGACAAATTCACCAGCCTCCTTCCAGACCACATGTCATACACACGACTTGATTTGTGTGGAATGGCATTCACACAACATTTTAAATTCAGGGTGAGCGAAACCTCTAGGACAGAGTGGATAGAACTCACCTGTGGAGGTAGGGTAGGGGGATCTGTTCAAATCCTTGATCTTAATGTGGCAGTTTGCAACCCTGGCTATTCATGAGAATGCCTGGAATACTTAAAAAATCCTAGCCCACCACAGATCTCTAGGGGTGGGGCCCAGCATCAGTATCTTTAAACTTCCTCAACTTGAAACCTTCAAGGTTAAAAATCACACACACCCTTATATTCTTGAATGCCTAAGTGAAGAATTAAAGGACATATGCTCCAAATACAAAGAGATGGTTTCTGCCTTCCCACCATGCCCCACCCCCCACTCCTCCAAAGGCCTGAGAGTTTTCAGGGGACAAATCAGGCCGAGAGATGTTGGGTGAAGGGAGCCTGGTGACGTGCTGAAGGCTGGCAACCTGCAGCCTTCCTGCTGTCCTGTAAACAACAGGGGCAAGGAGATAGCAAGATGGGTGTTTGGATCCCAAACATGCTTGTTTTAGTGTAGGCAAGACTGTGACATTTTTTAGTCCTGAATTGTGGGGTGGTACCAAAGAGAAGGGTAGAGATATGACTAGCTCTGTTAGCTTGCACCTCTGAGGATACCCTTTGCTAGGGGTTCTCTAGCTTGCTTCCTTATCCTTGAAGCTGCCTTGTTTATACACCCAGGACCAGAGGGAAGATCTGAAGTTGCAGAGAATCCTCTGTCATGCCATGATAAGCAGGAGGGCACAGAAACCAGATGCAGAGAGGAGCCGTTTCCCTTGGGCCAGGCTCAGCCGGGGACAATCCAAGTGGCCTTAACAGATCGCTTAAACTGCCTGAGCCTCAGTTTTGTCATCTACCACCAGAGGACAATTATTCCTGCTCTGCCTCCCTCCTAGGCTTGGTCTAGGCAGATTAAAGGAGATACTAGATGCAAGCCCTGCTTAGACAATGTTGACACTCGATGCAACTTGTAACTTTTATGGTTCAAATGAGAATTTCATATGTCAACTCTGGACCCTCATGGAAAGCTGTAAATATTTCTGTGAAGACCTGAAAGGCCTTTTAAAAATCTTTGATAATATTTCAGACTCTGTCAGCATTTTCGTTATGAAACCCATATTCATTTATTTTATCTCTATCTACCTTAGATATTCAAAGTTTGCTACTTGAGGAAGTTTCTAGAAATCATTCTAGTTTAACATTTCCAGTGACTTTGTACCACTATGAAGGTATTTTCAAGGACCAGAAACAACAGCATGGGAGATTTAGAAATGTAGAATCTCAAGCTCCACCCCAGACCTATGACTCAAAGACTCAGAATCTACATTTTACAATATCCGCAAGCGATCTGATGTGAAAGCCTTGTCCTAGTCACTAACCTGTGGGGTTTGAGAAAATCAGTGGGAAAGAAATAAGTCCTATGCCTGTTACAGTTTGAGAAACACCCACTCGGAAAAGGTCCCAGACCCTTGTGTTAAGAGGTCTTCTTGAATCTCCTGGGGGGTGCCAGTGCCCCCCAATATTTCAAGAGTGACCCCTGATATTAGAGATGAGAGGGGGAAACCAGGGGCAGCTAAAGGGTTGAGTGTGAGGCATTGTGCATGCAATTACCTGCAAGACAGGCTATTATCCCATTTTACAGATGAAGAAACTGAAGTTGATTAAGGATGAGTAACTTGACTAAGGTCTTGCATCTAGTTAGTGGAGTCCCTGGGATTCTAATTAGTATCTGAGTAGCTAATTTATGTCATGACCTATTCCACCACTCTACTCTACCTTTCAGAGTAGAAGACCTGCTTCTAAATGCTCCTTTAGGCTCAGTCATGTAGCTTAAATGTAGGTCTTTTTATCACAATACTGTTTTCATTGTGGCTTTCCTCCAATATCTAATTCCAGTACATTTTCATTGCTCAGTAAAGAAACCCATATCCATTAGCAGTCACTTCCCATTCTCCTCACTCCAAAGCCTCTTGAAACCATTAATCTACTGTCTGTCTCTGAGGATTTACCTATTTTGGACATCTCATGTAAATGGAATCATATAACATGTGGTCTTTGGTGGCTGGCTTCTCTCACTTAGCATATATTTTAAAGGTTCATCCATGTTTAGCATTTAACAGTACTTCATTCCTTTTTATTACCATGTAACATGCCACTGTATGGATATAGCACATTTTTAAAAATTTTATTGAAGTATAGTTGCTGTACAGTATTATATAAGTTACAGTTGTACAATATAGTGATTCACAATTTTTTTTTTTTTGGCCACGCTGCACAGCATGTGGGATCTTAGTTCCCCGACCAGGGATCAGACCCGTGCCCCCTGCAGTGGAAGTGCGGATTCTTAACCTCTGGACTGCCAGGGAAGTCCCCACAATTTTTAAAGGTTATACTCCATGTATAGTTATTATGAAAGGTTGGCTATGTTCCCCATGTTGTATGATATATCCTTGTAGCTTATTTTATACCTAATAGTTTGTACCTCTTACTCCCCTACCCCTATCTTGCCCCTCCTCACTGGTAACCACTGGTTTGTTCTCAATATCTGCAGCACATTTTGCTTATCCACTCACCAGTTGATGGACATTTAGGTTGTTTCTACCTTTTGGTTATTATGGATAATGCTGCTATAAACATTGGTGTACAAGTTTTGTGTGGACACAGGCTTTCAGTTCTCTTGGGTTCATGCCTAGGAGTGGAATTTGCTGGGTAACGCTATGTGTAACTTTTTGAGGAACTGCCTGACTGTTTTCAAAGAATATTTTCACCATTTTGATACAGTATGAGATTTAAAAGAGATCAGAATTTAGTCGAAGAAAACCAGGGAGCCGTGAAACTAAACAGATAAGAGTAGAAGTCATTCTGTGAACTTTAACCCAAACTACATCTGACTGTGTAGTTACTGAAGAGTAGACAGAAAACAAATTTGAACAGAACCTGGGAAAGACAGTTGCCTAAGAGCCTGTGACTGTTGATGACAGAGGCCTGGGCCTAAGTCCCTCCTTGCCGCTAATTCACTGTGTGACCTTGGGCAAGAGCCTTCTTTCTGGCCTGTTTTCTCAACTATAAAATGAGAATTTGCATCTGAATGTGCTCTAGCTGCCCACAGTTCCGTGTCAGTCCTTGCGCACGCTCAGGGAGGTCCTGTGCCTTTTCTGGGGCCCCAAAAACCTCGGGGAATTGCTGGAATTACAGGTGCACCCGAGGACCTTTCGGGAATGATGACAAGTGAGAGGCTTTCCCAGTCATGTGCTCAGTGACAGGCAGTCCGACACCACAGGGACAGAGGTTGCTCAGCCACTGTAAACCGAACCACGTGCGCGCCCAGTTCCTGGATACTGTGAAAGTGAGAATGGAGTTCACCTGCTTAGAAAGAACAAGACAGTAGCAATGGCAACCACCGCACCAAACTCCACTTTTAAGCTTTGCTTTTGAAAAATAACGTTTCTTACGTATTCATTGTAAAAGTAATATGTGCTCATTATAGAAAAAGTTAAAACATAGAAAAAAGTAATGATGAAAATAAAAATCAAGTATAATACTACCATCCAAAAATAACCACAGTTTACAGTTTGATGTTGGTTCTTCTCTTCTTATCTTCATATTTGTAGTTACTAAATTGGTATTATACTCTATACACGTTTTGTTCCCACTTATGCCGTGTCATTAACGAGTCTTCAGAAACTTGATATTAATAATTACAGACTATTCCATTATGTAGATATACTATTGTTTATTTAACTACTCATTTATTACTAGATATTTATAGAGGGAGGGGTTCCCTAAGGTTTGTCTCTAAAAATAAATGACGGTCATGTTTGTTTTGGGAATCCCAGACTCCCTGGCATTCAAAGCCCTTCACAATTTACCTCCACCCTGTCCTTCCATCCTCAGCTGCCTAAGTCTCCAATGCAGGGCAGATGTTTAGCCTGTGAGCACGGATGGAGCTGTCCTATTTGTAAAAATACTAAAATACTTCAGCAGAGGGTTAAATTGCTAGGAAGCCATCTCTGACTGCTGTTCTGAGCACCCCACCACCACCTCAGCGTCCCACCTCCACCCCAGTCCCTCCGTGGGGACCTCCCCTCAAACCCAACAACTGAGACTACTTGGCCAGTAATCATTAGGACTGGTTAGTGCCTGGTCTTTATCAGTGTTAACTCTGGACTTTCACGCCTTCTCCAGGTGGCCCTTTGTTTACACTGCTTCCTCCACCTAGAAAACAGTTCTCATTCCTTGAAATCTTGCCAATCCTTCAAAACCTAATTCAAGTCCCACCTTCTCCATGAAAATTTATCCAGCAACTCCGGCTCAGTGTGATCTCTTGGTCCTATGAATTCTTCCAGTCTTGCTTTGTTATGTTATAATTATTTCTGCCTTCAGAATACTATTGACACAGCATTTGCCGTGGAATTTCTTTTTTTGTTGTTTTTTTGTTTTGTTTTGTTTTGTTTTTTTGAATTTTATTTTATTTATTTTTTTATACAACAGGTTCTTATTAGTCATCAATTTTATACACATCAGTATATACATTTCAATCCCAATCGCCGAATTCATCACACCATTCCCCCCACCGCCGCTTGCCCCCCTTGGTGTCCATACGTTTGTTCTCTACATCTGTGTCTCAATTTCTGCCCTGCAAACCAGTTCATCTGTACCATTTTTCTAGATTCCATATATATGCGTTAATATATGATATTTGTTTTTCTCTTTCTGACTTCACTCTGTATGACAGTCTCTAGATCCATCCACGTCTCTACAAATGACCCAATTTTGTTCCATTTTATGGCTGAGTAATATTCCATTGTATATATGTGCAATATCTTCTTTATCCATTCGTCTGTCGATGGGCATTTAGGTTGCTTCCATGACCTGGCTATTGTAAATAGTGCTGCCTTGAACACTGGGGTGCATGTGTCTTTTTGAATTATGGTTTTCTCTGGGTGTATGCCAGTAGTGGGATTGCTGGATCATATGGTAATTCTATTTTTAGTTTTTTAAGGAACCTCTGTACTGTTCTCCATAGTGGCTGTATCAATTTACATTCCCACAAACAGTGCAAGAGGGTTCCCTTTTCTCCACACCCTCTCCAGCATTTGTTGTTTGTAGATTTTCTGATGATGCCCATTCTTACTGGTGTGAGGTGATACCTCATTGTAGTTTTGATTTGCATTTCTCTAATAATTAGTGATGTTGAGCAGCTTTTCATGTGCTTCTTGGCCATCTGTATGTCTTCTTTGGAGAAATGTCTATTTAGGTCTTCTGCCCATTTTTGGATTGGGTTGTTTGTTTTTTAAATATTGAGCTGCATGAGCTGTTTATATATTTTGGAGATTAATCCTTTGTCTGTTGATTCGTTTGCAAATATTTTCTCCCATTCTGAGAGTTGTCTTTTCGTCTTGTTTATGGTTTCCTTTGCTGTGCAAAAGCTTTGAAGTTTCATTACATCCCATTTGTTTATTTTTGTTTTTATTTCCATTACTCTAGGAGGTAGATCAAAAAAGACCTTGCTGTGATTTATGTCAAAGAGTGTTCTTCCTGTGTTTTCCTCTAAGAGTTTTATAGTGTCCAGTCTTACATTTAGGTCTCTAATCCATTTTGAGTTTATTTTTGTGTATGGTGTTAGGGAGTGTTCTAATTTCATTTTTTACATGTATGTGTCCAGTTTTCCCAGCACCACTTATTGAAGAGACTGTCTTTTCTCCATTGTATATCCTTGCCTCCTTTGTCATAGATTAGTTGACCATAGGTGCGTGGGTTTATCTCTGGGCTTTCTATCTTGTTCCATTGATCTATGTTTCTGTTTTTGTGCCAGTACCATATTATCTTGATTACTGTAGATTTGTAGTATAGTCTGAAGTCAGGGAGTCTGATTCCTCCAGCTCCGTTATTTTCCCTCAAGACTGCTTTGGCTATTCGGGGTCCTTTGTGTCTCCATACAAATTTTAAGATTTTTTGTTCTAGTTCTGTAAAGAATGCCATTGGTAATTGGATAGGGATTGCATTGAATCTGTAGATTGCTTTGTGTAGTATAGTCATTTTCACAATATTGATTCTTCCAATCCAAGAACATGGTATATCTCTCCATCTGTTGGTATCATCTTTAATTTCTTTCATCAGTGTCTTATAGTTTTCCGCATACAGGTCTTTTGACTCCCTAGGTAGGTTTATTCCTAGGTATTTTATTCTTTTTGTTGCAGTGGTAAATGGGAGTGTTTCCTTAATTTCTCTTTCAGAGTTTTCATCATTAGTGTATAAGAATGCAAAAGATTTCTGTGCATTAATTTTGTATCCAGCAACTTTACCAAATTCATTGATGAGCTCTAGTAGTTTTCTGGTGGCATCTTTAGGATTCTCTATGTATAGTATCATGTCATCTGCAAACAGTGACAGTTTTACTTCTTCTTTTCCAATTTGTATTCCTTTTATTTCTTTTTCTTCTCTGATTGCCTTGGCTAGGACTTCCAAAACTATGTTGAATAATAGTGGTGAGAGTGGACCTCCTTGTCTTGTTCCTGATCTTAGAGGAAATGCTTTCAGGTTTTCACCATTGAGAATGATGTTTGCTGTGGGTTTGTCATATATGGCCTTTATTATGTTGAGGTAGGTTCCCTCTATGCCCACTTTCTGGAGAGTTTTTATCATAAATGGGTGTTGAATTTTGTCAAAAGCTTTTTCTGCATCTATTGAGATGATCATATGGTTTTTATTCTTCAATTTGTTAATATGGTGTATCACATTGATTGATTTACATATATTGAGGAATCCTTGCATCCCTGGGATAAATCCCACTTGATCATGGTGTATGATCCTTTTAATATGTTGTTGGATTCTGTTTGCTAGTATTTTGTTGAGGATTTTTGCATCTATATTCATCAGTGATATTGGTCTTTAATTTTCTTTTTTTGTAGTATGTTTGTCTGGTTTTGGTATCAGGGTGATGGTGGCCTCATAGAATGAGTTTGGGAGTGTTCCTTTCTCTGCAAGTTTTTGGAAGAGTTTGAGAAGGATGGGTGTTAAGCTCTTCTCTAAATGTTTGATAGAATTCACCTGTGAAGCCATCTGGTCCTGGACTTTTGTTTGTTGGAAGATTTTTAATCACAGTTTCAACTTCATTACTTGTGATTGGTCTGTTCATATTTTCTATTTCTTCCTGGTTCAGTCTTGGAAGGTTATACCTTTCTAAGAATTTGTCCATTTCTTCCAGGTTGTCCATTTTATTGGCAAAGAGTTGCTTGTAGTAGTCTGTTAGGATGCTTTGTATTTCTGTGGTATCTGTTGTAACTTCTCCTTTTTCATTTCTAATTTTATTGATTTGAGTCCTCTTCCTCTTTTTCTTGATGAGTCTGGCTAATGGTCTATCAATTTTGTTTATCTTCTCAAAGAACCAGCTTTTAGTTTTATTGATCTTTGCTATTGTTTTCTTTGTTTCTATTTCATGTATTTCTGCTCCGATCTTTATGATTTCTTTCCTTCTGCTAACTTTGGGGGTTTGTTTTGTTTTTTTTGTTTGTTTTTTAAAAAAATTTATTTATTTATTTATTTATTTTTGGCTGTGTTGGGTCTTCGTTTCTGTGCGAGGGCTGTCTCTAGTTGCGGCGAGCGGGGGCCACTCTTCATCACGGTGCGCGGGCCTCTCACTGTCGTGGCCTCTCTTATTTCGGAGCACAAGCTCCAGACGCACAGGCTCAGTGGTTGTGGCTCACGGGCCTAGTTGCTCCGCGGCATGTGAGATCTTCCCAGACCAGGGCTTGAACCTGTGTCCCCTGCCTTGGCAGGCAGATTCTCAACCACTGCGCCATCAGGGAAGCCCTAACTTTGGGTTTTGTTTGTTCTTCTTTCTCTAGTTCCTTTAGGTATAAGGTTAGATTGTTTATTTGAGATTTTTCTTGTTTCTTGAGGTAGGCTTGTATAGCTATAAACTTCCCTATTAGAACTGCTTTTGCTGCGTCCCATAGGTTTTGGATCATCGTGTTTTCATTGTCATTTTTCTCTAGGTATTTTTTGATTTCCTCTTTGATTTCTTGAGTGATCTCTTGGTTATTTAGTAACGTATTGTTTAGCCTCCATGTGTTTGTGTTTTTTACGTTTTTTTCCCTCTAATTCATTTCTAATCTCATAGTGTTCTGGTCAGAAAAGATGCTTGATATGATTTCAATTTTCTTAAATTGACTGAGGCTTGATTTGTGACCCAAGATGTGATCTACCCTGGAGAATGTTCCGAGCACACGTGAGGAGAAAGTGTAATCTGCTGTTTTTGGATGGCATGTCCTATAAATATCAATTAAATCTATCTGGTCTATTGTGTCATTTAAAGCTTGTGTTTCCTTATTTATTTTCTGTTTCGATGATCTGTCCATTGGTGTAAGTGAGGTGTTAAAGTCCCCCACTCTTATTGTGTTACTGTCGATTTCCTCTTTTATAGCTGTTAGCAGTTGCCTTATGTATTGAGGTGCTCCTATGTTGGGTGCATATATATTTATAATTGTTATATCTTCTTCTTGGATTGATCCCTTGATCATTATGTAGTGTCCTTCCTTGTCTCTTGTAAAATTCTTTATTTTAAAGTCTATTTTATCTGATATGAGTATTGCTACTCCAGCTTTCTTCTGATTTCCATTTGCATGGAATATCTTTTTCTATCCCCTCACTTTCAGTCTGTATGTGTCCCTAGGTCTGAAGTGGGTCTCTTGTAGACAGCATATATATGGGTCTTGTTTTTGTATCCATTCAGCAAGCCTGTGTCTTTTGGTTGGAGCATTTAATCCATTCACGTTTAAGGTAATTATCGATATGTATGTTCCTATGACCATTTTCTTAATTGTTATGGGTTTGTTTTTGTAGGTCCTTTTCTCCTCTTGTGTTTCCCACTTAGAGAAGTTCCTTTAGCATTTGTTTTAGAGCTGGTTTGGTGGTGCTGAATTCTCTTAGCTTTTGCTTGTCTGGAAAGCTTTTGATTTCTCCGTCGAATCTGAATGAGATCCTTGCTGGGTAGAGTAATCTTGGTGGTAGGTTCTTCCCTTTCATCACTTTAAGTATATCATGCCACTCCCTTCTGGCTTGTAGAGTTTCTGTTGAGAAATCATCTGTTAACCTTATGGGAGTTCCCTTGTATGTTATTTGTCATTTTTCCCTTGTTGCTTTCAATAATTTTTCTTTGTCTTTAATTTTTGTCCGTTTGATTACTATGTGTCTCAGCATGTTTCTCTTTGGGTTTATCCTGCCTGGGACTCTCTGTGCTTCCTCGACTTGGGTGGCTATTTCCTTTCCCATGTTAGGGAAGTTTTCAACTATAGTCTCTTCAAATATTTTCTCGGGTCTTTTCTCTCTCTCTTCTCCTCCTGGGACCCCTATAATGCGAATGTTGTCCCAGAGGTCTCTTAGGCTGTCTTCATTTCTTTTCATTCTTTTTTCTTTATTCTGTCCCATGGCAGTGAATTCCACCATTCTGTCTTCCAGGTCATTTATCCGTTCTTCTGCCTCAGTTATTCTGCTATCGATTCCTTCTAGTGTATTTTTCATTTCACTTATTGTATTGTTCATCTCTGTTTGTTTGTTCTTTAATTCTTCTAGGTGTTTGTTCTTTAATTCTTCTAGGTGTTTGTTCTTTAATTCTTCTAGGTCTTTGTTAAACATTTCTTGCATCTTCTCAATCTTTGCCTCCATTCTTTTTCTGAGGTCCTGGATCATCTTCACTATCATTATTCTGAATTCTTTTTCTCGAAGGTTTCCTATCTCCACTTCATTTAGTTGTTTTTCTGGGGTTTTATCTTGTTCCTTCATCTGGTACATAGCCCTCTGCCTTTTCATCTTGTCTATCTTTCTGTGAATGTAGTTTTTGTTCCACAGGCTGCAGGATTGTAGCTATTCTTGCTTCTGCTGTCTGCCCTCTGGTGGATGAGGCTATCTAAGAGGCTTGTGCAAGTTTCCTGATGGGAGGGACTGGTGGTGGGTAGAGCTGGCTATTGCTCTGGTGGGCAGAGCTCAGTAAAACTTTAATCCTCTTGTCTGCTGATGGATGGGGCTGGGTGCCCTCCCTGTTGGTTGTTTGGCCTGAGGCGACCCAACATTGGAGCCTACCCGGGCTCTTTGCTGGGGTTAATGGTGGACTCTGGGAGGGCTCATGCCAAGGAGTACTTCCCAGAACTTCTGCTGCCAATGTCCTTGTCCTTGTGGTGAGCCACAGTTGCCCCCCGCCTCTGCAGGAGACCCTCCAACACTAGCAGGTAGGTCTGATTCAGTCTCCCCTGGGGTCACTGCTCCTTCCCCTGGGTCCCGATGTGCACACTACTTTGTGTGTGCCCTCCAAGAGTGGAGTCTCTGTTTCCCCCAGTCCTGTCGAAGTCCTGCAATCAAATCCCACTAGCCTTCAAAGTCTGATTCTCTAGAAATTCCCCCTCCCGTTGCTGGACCCCCAGGTTGGGAAGCCTGACGTGGGGCTCAGAACCTTCACTCCAGTGGGTGGACTTCTGTGGTATAAGTGTTCTCCAGTTTGTGAGTCACCCACCCAGCAGTTACGGGATTTGATTTTATTGTGATTGCGCCCCTCCTACTGTCTCATTTTGGCTTCTTCTTTGTCTTTGGATGTGGGATATCTTTTTGGTGAGTTCCAGTGTCTTCCTGTTGATGATTGTTCAGCAGTTAGTTGTGATTCCGGTGCTCTCACAAGAGGGAGTGAGCACACAAACTTCTACTCCACCATCTTGACCCAGTCTGTCTGGATTGGGTTGTTTGTTTTTTTGATATTGAGCTGCATGAGGTGCTTGTAAATTTTGGAGATTAATCCTTTGTCAGTTGCTTCATTTTCAAATATTTTCTCCCATTCTGAGAGTTGTCTTTTCATCTTGTTTATGGCTTCCTTTGCTGTGCAAAAGCTTTAAGTTTCATTAGGTCCCATTTGTTTATTTTTGTTTTTATTTCCATTTCTCTAGGAGGTGGGTCACAAAGGATCTTGCTGTGATTTATGTCACGGGGTGTTCTGCCTGTGTTTTCCTCTAGGGGTTTTATAGTGTCTGGCCTTACATTTAGGTCTTTAATCCATTTTGAGTTTATTTTTGTGTATGGTGTTAGGGAGTGTTCTAATTTCATTCTTTTACATGTAGCTGTCCAGTTTTCCCAGCACCACTTATTGAAGAGACTGTCTTTTCTCCATTGTATATTCTTGCCTCCTTTATCAAAAATAAGATGACCATATGTGCGTGGGTTTATCTCTGGGCTTTCTATCCTGTTCCATTGATCTATATTTCTGTTTTTATGCCAGTACCATACTGTCTTGATTACTGTAGCTTTGTAGTATAGTCTGAAGTCAGGGAGTCTGATTCCTCCAGCTCCATTTTTCTTTCTCAAGGTTGCTTTGGCTATTCGGGGTCTTTTGTGTTTCCATACAAATTGTGAAGTTTTTTGTTCTAGTTCTGTGAAAAATGCCATAGGTAGTTTGATAGGGATTGCATTGAATCTGTAGATTGCAGTAAAGCTATTTCTTAAAAGCAAGAGAACACTGAACACAAAATGAGGATAGTAGAGTGAAGAGATTGCAGCAGCAAAGGATAAGTGGGAGCATTGCAGGTGACATTTTTCCTTAAGCTTAACATGTGATTTGTTTTATTATTTGTTAAATTGTACTTACATGTTATATATATATTCTTGTTTGAGTGAACTTTTCACCAAAAAAAAAAAAATCCTCTTTTTTAAGAACAAGACCTGGGTTTTTTAAAGGGCAATCAGACCACTATTAGAAGGCATTTTCTATGTAGCTGAAATTCATACTAGCTGGGCTGCAGGTACAACAAGATCAGGGGACACTAACACAGGGGGCTTTCCCCATGCCAGGCTTTACTGCACAAATGCTGCCAATAAAATATAGCCAAGAACAAACTGAGGGGCTGAAATTCTGCATGACAATGAATTAGAACTTACTGCTATACCCTAGTAGCCCCTCTGTGAAATATGCACAGTGTTTCACAATTTATAAAAACTTTGATATAAGTTAACTCTGTCAGTCCCCATAATGCCCCTGAGAGGTAGCCAGAGAAGGTTATTTTTATGCCCATTGTGAAGAGAAAGAAACCATATCACAGAGAGGTAACGTGACTTGCCTGAAGTCACACAGCCAGGACTGTGTCTAAGAACTCCTGGTCAAGTGCTTCTCTTACCTCAGCTGCTGCCTCTCTGTTGAGTGTGGTAGACAGAGATTCTGCCCCAAGTCCTGCACCACACCTCCCTCCCACCACATCTTTCCTGGGAATGGGTCAGCCTGCCCTGGGCCCTGCCCCCTTGCACCCTCCTTCCAAGACTACTCTCTTCTCTGGTCCTGAGTTATACTCCCCTGTGTCCCAATCATTAGGAGTCTTCTATTTCTTCTTCTCTAAGGAATTGTTCCAGACACTCATTTTCCTTGTCTTTGTTACAGCCCCTCTACATGGATTTCTATCTCCCGCCTACTACAGTTGACCCTCAGTATCTGCAGGGAATTGGTTCTAGAACCACCATCCCCCCCAGAATACCAAAATCTGAGGATCCTCAAGTCCCTCATATAAAATTGCAAAGTACAGTCAGCCCTCTGTACTGGCGGATGCGGGACCCACAGAGGCAGAGTGCTGACTACAACACGTCACCAGTTTGTTGACACCTGTCCAGGTTCGAACATCTGTGGGATGGCACCCTGGGCACACAAATCCTACAGATGGCCCTATAGGGTGCAGTTGTTCTCAATGGGAAACATATATGAGTAGTTTGAAAAAGCTCCCAGGTGATTCTGATTGGCTGTTCCATTCCTCATTGAGAATCAGTGAGACAGTGACATCTTTGCTTTGGGAGCTGGTGGAGTTAGTTACTTAACCTCTCTGAGCCTCCTTTCCAAATCTGTTACTCCATAGGTGTTTTTAAGAAATTAAATGAGGTAGTGCCTACTACAGGGTATGTGTTAATCAAATGTTATTTCCCGTCATCTAATCATCCCAGAAAAAAGTAGTGAGATATTAAACCAAAAAGCCTTACCGACAGAGTCAGAATAGCTCACCCTCACACAGGTCCCATTTCTAACGTTTGCTGTCTTCTTGCAGAAGAAGGACTTGTGCTCTGGAAAAATATTTTAGCTACTGCTCAGAACCCTGCATGGTGCAATACTTTGAGTTCCCAGAGAGGAAAGGCCCAGAGCTCTTGTTGGAAGCTATGTAGAAAAAGGAAACTAACTCCCATCACAGAAAGCATTCCCAGAGCTGTGTTCTAGAAATCATCCAGGCTGGGAGGTGGCCAATCTCCATACAGGGGGTAGGGGCAGGGTCAGGAAGGAGGGGATCACAGGTTCATTTACATTCACATTCAGGACACAGGAAAGATGCAAGCGGAGTCAGTAGCTGGGGGTCTAGTTTGCTGTGTGAGTTTAGGCAAGTCACTTCACTTCTCTGGGCCAGGGGTTTGGACCATGGACCCTTCCATCACTCAAGGACACTCTGTATTTCTTCAGAGTCACTAGGAAACAAATTAACTCTCCAGTCACATAATTTTCATTTGCATTATTGTAACCTAGGCTGATGTCCAACTCTTTTTCATAAACAGTGGGAAATTATGTCATTTCCACTACCGAGTCAAGCACAGCCAAGGGTTACAGAATCTCTTTTCTCACTTAGTAGCTCTGGGCAGCAGAAGAGACTTGCACTTTAGATTCTGAAACAGCTGAGCTTTCTTAGGAAGATTCCATTAGGAGTTATCAACCCAATTATTAAAACAGTAAGTACCTTTCTCACATCCTGGGCTGCAGTACTGCAATCTTCTATTGCTGTTCTCTTGTCTAGGAAAAGACATCAAGCAAGATACTCATTCAAAATTTTAACCACAATACGAACAGATATTTCACATGAGCAATTATAAATAGTCACGTGCAAAAAAGAACCTGCCTACTGGTATCCAGAGAAATGCAGATGAAAGGAAATTTGGGACCCCATTTAAAAATGTAATTCTCAAAAATGTATAAAAGCAACAATATTCAAGGTACCTGATGTTGCAGCAAAAGTGAGTCACGGATATAATATTGGTGGCATTGTATTGTAAATCAGTAACAGCTCTTTTGGGAAGCAATATGGCAACACATAGGATGAACCATATTCATGATCATTGAGAAAGAATGCAATAAAAATCTGCATGAAGAAGTTAACATCAGCAATATCTATTATAGCAAGAAAAGAAAGAAAAAAAAATTATGAGTCTAAGCTTAGGGGACTTGCTACATAGATTATGATACAGGCACACACTTGTCTCTTATAGAGCTATAAGGATAATTATGAAGATTAAGTAGCAACATAGAGAAGTGTTTATTGGGAGTGAAATGTATCTAACTTAAGAATACCAGGTGTTATGATTATAGCTCTGTAAAAATGTGCACACAAGGGCTGGAAGGTGTTGAAATAAAAATAGCTACAGTGTTTGGAAGGTGAAATACTGTGTTTTAAGTTTTTCAGCTTAGATGTCATTTTGTCTTCAATTAAATAAATAGAAGAAAGTATATCAGTTAAAAAAGAATCTTATTCCTAAACTTCCCCACTAGACAAGGAGAGCAGGGACCCTGCCTGTCTTGTTCAAGGTTGTTTATCAAAGCACATGTCTGGCATGTGGTAGGTGCTCTGTAAATATTCGTGGGCTGATTGACCACTGCGGTCAGCCTTTCTAAAGAGGGTTTAATAAATCACTGATAAAGGCCTCCTGCTTTGCCAAGATGCCTTTACCAGCACCTTCACAGTCTCCAAAAGCAAAAACAGCTTCCTTTACAGGCAGCTTTTCAAAACCCTGCATCCTCTCTCCCCCAGAGTTGCACTGGCAGGAGGACATCACTTTAAAGCCACCGCTGACACCAGGGCCAGTCTAGGTGGGAAGAACCTTCCTTTTCTTTGGCAGCTTCACCCTTGGGGCAGATCCTCACAGGGACACAAGGGGGAGCAGCTTGATCCCCAAAGTCATCTGCACACTAACTCTTTACACCAGGAGGTGGCAGCCTACGCGCTTCCTTATGGCGAAGGGCCCTTTGACAGTTCATCATTCAGAGGTGGCCCACAGTGAGGGTGTGACAAGGGTGGCCAGGCCTCAGGCCAAAGTCAGGAACAGATGGAGGCAATCAGTGCCTGCTGTGCCTGGTGCTGTGAGAGATGGCATCTCCCCCATTTTACGCTTGGGGAAACCAAGGTCCAGACAAGCTAAGAGACTGCCAAGTCCCCAACCCCTGGTAGAGTAACATTGCCCAGAGCTGAGCCCAGCTCTCCTTACTCCAGTGCCCACCCTCTTTCCACTACACCATGTGCCTTCCGGTTCCCTGGCAACAGTAGTCTGTGAAAAAGTCGGCAAGGATGTTTCTAAACCTTTGGTTAAATGCTATTTATTCATCCATTCATTTATTGTTGTTGTTGAAAGTCTGCTTATTTCCCAATTTTAATTCTAATCAATTGCAAGAACTTCTTAACCAGAAATATAGTTCCTGCACTAAGGAAGGGAATTTCTGCATAATGATGCCTAATGATTATTAATTTCCACCATTTATACTTGTCAGGAGTAACCAACAAATAGGCTTTCATTTTTTGAAGTTTTGTGAACAAGTCTACAGTGTAATTTCTGCTAAGTTAAATGCTTTTTGTTTATTTATTTTAAAATTTATTTATTTATTTTTGGCTGCGTTGGGTCTTCATTGCTGGACACGGGCTTTCTCTAGTCGCAGCAAGTGGGGGCTACTCTTCGTTGCGGTGCGCGGACTTCTCATTTTGGTGGCTTCTTTTGTTGCGGAGCACGGGCTCTAGGCACGCGGGCTTCAGTAGTTGTGGCACACGAGCTCAGTAGTTGTGGCGCACGGGCTTAGTTGCTCTGCGGCATGTGAGATCTTCCCGGACCAGGGCTCAAACCCGTGTCCCCTGCATTGGCAGGCGGATTCTTAACCACTGTGCCACCAGGGAAGTCCCTTAAATGCTTTTCAAATCACCATGCAAATTATCAAATTGATCCTACCCTTTGACCTTGAAATACCACTTTGGGAAATGTGTTCCAAGGAAACAAAAATATGCAATATATATTTATAAATATATACATTTTATGTATTGTGAAATATAAAAAAATAAAACAAAGGTGCATACAGAGATGTTTAGATCTGAGCTTCATATTGCATTTAAAACTGGAAGTGACCCAAATGCCTGACCATGGGCAGAAGCTGGGAGGATCTTGCTGTAGTCATTACACTGACACTGAGAATGGTCATTGTGAAGATTGGAGCCAATGTCCAGCACATCACACGGGCACTATCATACTGGACATTAAAATATTAAAATAGCAAAAGCAATAAAAGCAAAAATAAACAAGTGGGACTGTATCAAACTAAAATGCTTCTGCACAGCAAAGGAAACAATCAACAAAATGAAAAGGCAACCTACTGAATGGCAGACAATATTTGCAAATCACATATCTGATAAGGGGTTAGTATCCAGAATATTTAAAGAACTCATACAACTTCATAGAAAAATGCAAACAATCTGATTTTAAAATGGGCGGATCTGAGTAGACATTTTTCCAAAGAAGACATACGCGTGGCCAATGAAAAGACGCTTCACATCACTAATCATTGGGGAAATGAAAATCAAAATCAA
Organism: Eubalaena glacialis; assembly: GCF_028564815.1. NCBI lineage: Eukaryota > Metazoa > Chordata > Mammalia > Artiodactyla > Balaenidae > Eubalaena > Eubalaena glacialis. The sequence continues at coordinate 72,453,688 of NC_083717.1, read as the reverse complement.
AATGAGGTATCACCTCATACCTATCAGAATGGTTGTTATTAAAAAGACAAGAAATAAGTATTGGTGAGGATGTGGAAAAAAGGGAGCTCTTGTGCACTGTTGGTGGGAATGTAAATTGATACAGCCTCTACGGAGAACAGTATGGAGGTTCCTTAAAAAACTAAAAATAGAACTACTATATGATCCAACAATTCCACTTCTGGGTATACATCCAAAGAAAATGAAAACACTAAGTCGAAAAGATATTTACACCTCCATGTTTATTGCATTACTTATAGTAGTCAGGACATGGAAATAAACCAAATATCCATTGATGGATGAATGAATAAAGAAGATGCAATTTATATATATATATATATATATATATATATATATATAATGGACTGTTATTCAGCCATAGAAAATGAAATCTTGGCATTTAGGACAACATGGATGTAGCACAACATGGATGGACCTTGAGGACATTATGCTAAGTGAAATAAATCAGACAAAGACAAATACCACGTGATCTCATATGTGGAATCTAAAGAACAAAAACAAAAAACCCAAGCTCAAAGACACAGAGAACAGATTGGTGGTTTCCAGAGGTGGGAGTTGGGGGCGGTGGGCAAAATGAGTGCAGGGAGTCAAAAGGTACAAACTTCCAGCTATAAAATAAGTCACCAGGATGTAACACACGGCATGGTGACTGTAGTTGCTAACACTGTCTTGCATACTTGAAAGTTGCTAAGAGAGTAGATCTTAAAAGTTCTCATCACAAGACAAAAAAAAAGAAAAAACTAGTAACTAAGTAAGGTAACATATGTTAACTTATTGTGGTGATCATTTCACAATGTATACAAATATCGAATCATTATATTGTACACATAAAACTAATGTTATAGATCAATTATACCTCAATAAAAAATAAATTTTAAAAAATTCTTAAATAATTCCATATCAGTTGGCAAATAGTAGGGACTGAGTGTCCCCCCAACCTCCCTGACCCCTCTGCTAGGATCTTCCTAGATCTCCCCATCCATCAACTAAATGTGAGTGCCTGGTCCAGAAGGACCCTCCAGGACCCTACACTGTGCAGTGGTCAGTACACATCCTAGAACCAGTTATTAAATATTTTTAAACCTCCCCTGGCTAAGATTCTGTACCTTTACAAAAAGGGACCTTATTTTGGAATGAGACAAGAGATACAGGGATAGATAAAGAGAGAGAGACATTATATGATTTAGTAAGGAAAATGAAGTAGAAATTGATATAATGAATACAGTTGGCCCTCCCTGTCTGTGAGTTCCAAAGCCAATTCATTTTACATAAGAGACTTGAGCATCCTCGAATTTTGATATCCATGGGGATCCTGGAACCAATAACCTGTGGCTCATGAGGGAGGATTCTATAAGGAATAGCAATGACACAAACTTGTATTTGCCTAAACAAGACAAGAGTCTGTAAATATTCTGTAAATTAGGGAAACAGCCTTTCCCCCTCTTTGCTTCTTTAAAGAAAATTGCAATTTTTTTCACTCTCCTCCTACTCTTCTGACAACGAAGTAGTTTGGGGAAGGCTGAACCTGGAGGTGATCTTGATGGTAGCAGTGCAAATCTAGATTCCCTGAGCCGGGCATGGCAGCTCATTCCTCTGGCCAAGGGGTGGATTTGCATCAGCTGATGATGTAGTTCTGGCCAGGGAGGTGGAAGGGAAGTTGGCTGGGAAGAGGCTTTCTTTTCCCATCTAAAGGGACCATGACAGGAGCATCCCCTTTGTTTCCTTTGAGGATATCTTGCTTAAAACTAAAGGCAAACATCTTGCATCCCCAAAGGGAAAGCTAAGGGAATTTCAGAGAATAAAAATCTTAGCCATGACATCTTTGAACTGCTAAATGAATCAACCCTGGAGCTGCTCTACTACTAGCCTTCTTGTTATTGTTCAAGCACTTTAGCTGGATTTGCTGGTATTTGCAGAGTCCCACTAGAATGTAGGCTATTTGTTTACTACTATATCTGTATGATCTATGACACTGCCTGGTACATAGCAGACCCACCATAAATATTTGTTGAAGGGATAAATGAATAAAAAGCATCCTCATTGATGTAGGAGGGTATTCAGTTTTCCAATGGTCTTGGTGTTAGATTTTTCTGTTTAAGTTTAAAAAAAAATCCAGTCATGTTGTTGACCATCTATTGTCTCCAGTGCCTAAATGTTATGGGAAGAGGAAGACTTGGATTTGAATCTGGATCTGCTACTTACCAGTCAAGTGTCCGCAGGCAAATTCTTCATCTTCTCTGAGCACAACTGTAAAATGAGCACAGCAACTGCTAAATTATAGGGTTGCTGTGAGGCTTGGATGAGAAGTGGCCACAGAGCTGGGCACATGGGAGGGGATCAGTTGGTGTGTGCTCCTCACTTCCCTATATCTCCATATCCTCTGGTACCAGGTGCCAGGAAGGCTGAGTTCCTCCTTGACCTTGAGAAGGCCCTCATGGGCCAGGGGAGGAGTCAGACATACCAACAAATCAACCAACTGACCGATGTTAACATCGCCAGAAATGGGACAAAGTGACATCATACAGCTCCTGATATGATACCCTGAGATGAACCCAGCATCACCTCTGGGTACCCTGGCCAAGTCTGTACAGCATGGACCCAATGTAAGGAAATATCAGACAAACCTAAAATGAGGTACTTTCCACAAAATAACTGGCCTAGATACTTCAAAAATGTCAATTGTCATGAAAGACCAAAAAAAAAAGAATAGGGAACTGTTGTAGATTAAAGAATACTAAAGAGACATAACAATTAAATGCAATGAAGATCTGTGAATTTTCTTTACTATTAAGGACATTATTGGGATAATTTGTGAAATCTGAATAAGATCTGTATATTAGATAATAATTAGTATCAAAGTTAATTTCCTAACTTTGATAATTATTCTCTAATTACGTAAGAGAATTTCCTTGGTTTTAGAAAACACACACATTGAAGCAGTAGAGGGGTATAATGTCTGAAAATAACTCATAAACTGTTCAGAAAAAAATAAAATTATACACCCGGGTGGGAGAGAGAGAGAGAGAGAATGAGGAGAAGGTTAAAGCAAATATGGGAAAACATTAATGTTTAGGGAATCTGGGTGAAAGATGTACAAGAATTCTTTGTCCTATGCTTGCAACTTTGCTTTAAGTTTGAAACTGTGTCCCAAAAAAAAAAAAAAAATTAAAAAAAAATTTTAAAGCAATACTAGAGCCATGTCCTGAAGGACACTAGGAATTTGTGGGTTGGAAAAGGAGACTTCCAGGCTAAGTAAAGACTTAGGAAAGTATTCAGGAAGCCGCTAGGTGCTGGCGGGTCCATTTCATAGAAAGTTGCATTTAAGCAGGTTCTGGAAAGAGGTGTCAGAGTCCTCCAAGCAGACAACAGGAGGAAAGGCCTTTCAGTCAGTGGCTAGACGTATGAGAGAGCAGGGCACTAGCAGGCAGAAGTTAGGTGTGGCCGAGGGCAGTAAAGCTGGACATTCAGGTTGGGGACAAATTGCAAAGGATGAATGCCCTGCCAAGGCGTTGGGACTTTATTCTGCAAGCAGGAAGTGGAAGATAAGATCTATGTTGGAGACAGAGGGGAGGATAAATGGAGAAGAGCAGGATGGCAGCCAGGCCACAGGTGACTTGTGCAGTGTCTGGGGAGTGAAAGAAGATGCCAAAGGCCCAAATAATAGCCCTTTGGCCAAAACGCGAAGGGCGATATGTACATTCCCCCCACCCCCCAACCCATGGGGAAGCAAACCGGCACACCAGTTTTGGTGCTCTGATTTCTGTTTGCTCTGCATTGCAGGGGCCACAGGACATTTGACTCTCCAGCATGGGCAAGCCCCCAGCAGGCTTAGTGGGTGGACCAGACACTGACGCGTACAGCAGGGGATGGAGGGCCACTAGCCATCTCATAGTGAAAGGCCTTCACTAAATTCAGAAAACCACCTCCATTCCCTGTCCTGGCCAGCGTGGTCTCTTCCCGTCCCTTCAGTGCCTGATTTGCCAAGATTCCAGTGGGCTACCCAAGTGACTGTTATGGCCGGTTCTGCCATGTTTCCACCCCAGGAGGCTAAAGGCCTGGCCACAAATTTGGTTCCTTTTATTGCACAACAGTTGGGCATTTTCGAATCAAATTGAGCCAATCCATTCATTCAACATTCAACAAATATTTGCCAGGTGCCACTGTGTGCTTAAGGGACTTATCTAAGTGGAAAGGGGAAGTGGGTAGGGCGGGAACATGGCTGGGTTATATTGTAACGAGAGTGGTTTTTCCCCTTGGTGTTTCATTTGGTATATCCGAATTAGATATTTGTTTCTCATCAAATTTGAAAGGAATTGTTATCTTTAAGTCATTCCTAGCTTAATGAGGATGCAGCCCAGCAACAATTGGCACCAAGGGGCATTCTGAGCAGCAGAGTAAACACTGACAGAGCAAGATGATCCCTGTGCGGCCTGATGACGACCCTTAATGCATCTCCACTTCTTACTCATGCCAGGGCCTCTTGGTAGTCAGGGTGGTTCTGATGACAGTGATGATGTTGATGATGAGCAGCTCCTAGGTGCCAGGCACTCTGCTAAATGCTTTCTGCACATTCTCTCCAAACCTAACCCCTTAAGCCTGAGAGGTGGATATTTTATGCTTGAGGAAACTGGTTCAGAGAGGTTGATGGACTTGTCCAAGGCCACACAGCCACTTAGGGCCAGAGTCTGGATCTGAACTCAGACCTTCTTGTCTCTTAAGGTTACGACCATTCCAGTGTTGTGCCACTTCCCACCGCTTCGAAATGGGAAGGAAGTTTCAGGTAAATGACTAAAAGCATCCCCCAAGGCGACGGTTCTCAAACCTTAGCAAGAATCAGCAACACCCAGAGGGCTTATTAGAACACAGATGGCTGAGTCCGTGTTGAGGTGTTGAGGTGCCTGGTGATCTGTATTGCTAACAAATGCAGGTAGGTGATGCCCACGCCGCTGGTGCTGGGATCGCTCTCAGAGCCACTGCCCCAGGGAGAGCAGTGAGTTGACTCTACTGGCCCCCCACCCTGCCCCCACCGCCCTGTTCAGTTCGGCGTCTGCAAAATCTCGCCATTTCCCCCGTCTGAAGAGGAGGCCGAGGCTAGTGCTGCCTCCCGTCTGCCCTCTGTCTCCGTGGGAGCCTGTGTTGGGCGGCACGAGCGCAGAGCGTCCCCGGCTGCGTCCCTCTGCTCCCAGTTGCACACAGACTTATCTGCTCTCGGGTCACTGCCCTCTCCCTCTGAGCCCCATCGTCATTCCCAGGCTTCCCGAGCTTTCACTCACTTGTTGATTCTCTGCGAACCGACCCTGCTGTCCTCTCCTCGGTCAGGTGTGGTGTGTGAGCTCTGATCTCCTACAGCACCCTCTCCTGATCTGCAGGGAACATGGGACGCAGAGGTTGTCTCTGTCACCTGAGATCCTTGTTCCTCTGGGAAGATACGCTTTCTAGCAGCTTGGTAAACTTCCCAAGTTATAGTTTAACATGGGAACATGTGTTTCAAAGGCTCATGGACTTTTAGACTTGGAAAAGCCTTAGCTGAAAGGAGGAAAGGAAGGAAACGAACACATACTGAGAATCTGCCATGTGTCAGCACAAGGCCAGAGGCTTAGTGTGTGTCACAGTATTTACTCTTCACAGTGATCCTATGAGTTCTGGTGTGTGCGTGCGTGTGTGTGTGTGGGTGTTTTAATCTCCATGAACAGCAGAGAAAACTGAGGTTCTAAGAAGTTCAGCAGCTGGTCATGATCACACAGCTAGTTAGCAGCTGAGCCAGGATGCGACGCCAGGTCTGCCCCTGCACTTTCCACCACCACTGACCCATCAGTTCACAGCACTGGTGTTCTCTCTCACTCTGAGATAAATTTACTGGGCTTTGAGCCACACATGAGGCCCAAAGGCTGGCCTTCTGAGACAAACCCTGGGTCAGTCATACAGTGGTCAGTGCTGGGGATGCTGCCAGGGGGTGGGAGGAGGGGCTGAGGAGAGAGGCCATGATCAAGTGCTGGGTGAGCAGGGGGAAGCTGCCAGGAGTCTGGAAGAGTTGGTAGCAACTCTTCACCTGGGAGCAGGCGAAGGCAAACAGGATTGCAGGAGTTTCCAAAGAAGAAGCAGCAGGGGCTTCCCTGGTGGCGCAGTGGTTGGGAGTCCACCTGCCAATGCAGGGGACACGGGTTCGAGCCCTGGTCCAGGAAGATCCCACATGCCGCGGAGCAACTAAGCCCGTGCGCCACAACTACTGAGCCTGCGCGCCTAGAGCCCGTGCTCTGCAACAAGAGAAGCCACCGCAATAAGAAGCCCGCGCACCACAACGAAGAGAAGCCCCCGCTCGCCGCAACTAGAGAGAGCCCATGTGCAGCAACAAAGACCCAATGCAGCCAAAAATAAATAAATAAATAAGTAAATAAATAAATAGATAAATAAAGAAGCAGCAGCAGCCAGCTGGACCCTCAGCTCAGGCCAAGCGAATTGCTGTGCTGATCTGAAGAGCCAGGTGCCAGCCTTCCTGGCCAGGCTGTGGGCCTGGGTAAAGGCAGCTTCTGCCCGGCACATTTGTCAAGTGCCTACTTTTGTGCCCAGCATTGTGAGGTATTGAGGCTACACGTAAAAAAATAAATAAATAAAGCATCCTTGTCATCAGAGAGCTCACAGTTTGGGAATAGGTGCAAGCAACTAATAAGACCCAGCCAGATAAATATGGTTTTTTAATATGGTGCTTTGTAGCTTAGAACACCTGTTCGCATACACATATGATGCCCAGGGACCCTCACAGGGACACTGCCGCGGGGGAGAGAGGAAGGGTACTGTGCTAATCGTTCGGCCCTTCCACATCCGATGCTTCATGGACCCTCGGCACACCCCATGGGGCCCGCAGAAGAGGGAGTCCTGACTGCCCCTTGGTGTGGGGGTGAGGCTCCCCAGAAGGATAGTATTCAGCTGGGCTTGGAGAGGTAGATAGGAGTTTTTAATGCAGAAAAGAGGAAGAGGGGGTTACTGCACTGCCATTTCTTACACTATGATTTTGGTGTCATAGGCACTTCTAGCCTTAGCTGCCAGGAGCAGGGCTTGAGATGGGCCTCTCAGCCTCTTCCATTCCAATCTGAAAAGCCCTAACTCTTTTATCCGTCTTCCTGTGGCAGCTCCATTCAGAAGAGCCAGAAGGTCTAAGGTGCTGGCCAGCAAGCATCTCAGAGGCTGGTGGGTGTGCTTTCAGCTGACGAGGGCTGGCCTGGGGACAAAAGTTAAGACTGACTTTTCTCTCTCTCTCTCTCTCTCTCTCTCTGCCATCCATTTTTCTTCAATGACTGTCTTCCTAGAGTCTGTCATGTAATGACTGTGACAGGACCAGGGACAAATGAGGGAGGAGCCATCAACCATGACTGTCATCTGTCCTTGTTAAGTCCCCGAAAGAAAATGTTAGCTGTGAATCAATGAAAAATCGAGCACGAAGCCAGAGGGGAGGAGATTTAAATGTGTCTCCTAACTAGTGGCGAGTGAGAAAACAAGTTCTGGATTGGAATTCGGCAGAGTGGCTTCACCCTGGGTAGCTGGTGGGGCCAGGAGCTAGGAGGACACAGGGAAGGACCCTCAAGAGGATGCTGGGCATTAGTTGGGTGGTTGTGGGGGGGAGGGGAAAGCCTCAGGCTGCCACATGGTCACCCAGCCGAGCTAGCACTGAGAAGAGCTTTGGAATGAGGGACAACCAATCCTCCACCCCCAACAGACCTGGTTGCCCTCTGGGGGTCCTCCGTGGTGCGGCCGGGCTGAATGCTGCCCAAGGAAACCTCATACAGCGCCTGCCGGGAGACAAGCTCTTGAGTGCGGCGCTGACAGAAGCAGGTGGAGAGCCTTGCCCTCCCACTCCCAGCAGCAGCCAGATGAGGCCGTGGCCAGGAGCCAGATGGTGATGGCTTGGGCTAGGGGAGCCCCAGCAAAGTTACTGCGAACCAGTTATGCAACCTCCCACAGTAATCAACCACCGTTTGTCTCCTGCCAAGCCCTCACGCTGCCTAGGCTGGCACAGACACCCTCTGTGTGGAGAAGGAATGACACTGAAATTATAAACTGCACAGTGACTGAGATTTTAATAACCAGGTTGAACTACAAGCCTGGAAAACCTTAAGGGAACCCAAATAAGTTGCTGGCTCTGAGACTATGGAGGGATCTGGGCCAAGAAGGGTTAATGCAATTATGGGAAGAAAGCTAGTTTCATGTTGGCCCACATAAGGGTGACTATAAAAACTAACCCACCAGACTCAATCTTCACAACTCTTGGGGTTATTTTCTTTGTTGCCTTTTAATTGAGGTGAAATGCACATAACATGGAATTAAGTATTATAACTGTGTACACTTCAGTGGCATTTAGTACATTCACAGGATTGTGCAACCATCACCTTTAGCAAGTTCCAAAGCATTTTCATCGCTCCTTGGGGTGTTTTTATGCCCTTGTTATGGGTGGAATATTGAGGCTCAGGAAAGTTAAGTGAGTGATCCAAGTTCATCAATGGTAGAAACCAGACTTGAACCCGATCCACTAACTCCCCTGGAAGGAGGGAACATTGTCTTCAGACTTTAGTAACAGCCTCTGAACTGACTTCCTGTCCTCTAGTCTCCCCTGCCTCCAGTTGCCTTAAACATAATTAGTAGATACATCTCCTACAGCCAGGCTCTGACAGCATCATTCCGCATCTCAGCCTCCCAGTGGGTCCTCATTAGCATCGAAATAAAGTCTGAGCTCCTTTATCCACTGTAAACTTTATGTTGATGCAGTCACCAAGCAACTTGTTTCTTTCCAGTGTGTGGTCCATGGGAAACGCTCTTGCATCCTCACCTGGCAACTCTGGGATTAGAGGCTGATCCCAGCACAGCCCCTCTCCTTTATCTTGTCTATCAGCTGCCAGCCACCCTACATTTGCCCTTTAGACTCTTAGGCAGGATCTGTCACCAACGCTGGCTCCCAGAACTGTAAGAAACACGTATCAGGTTCTCTGAATGTTGCCATTGGAGCCCCCCCTCACTTGACTCAAGGGGAAGGACAGGAACCCCCATCTCTCCACCTTATTATTATTAGCTAAATTATTTTAAAGTCAAATAGTGGATGCAATGCAGATATTAAACATGTTGATGCCAATATATACATGTTAGTTGAAAAGATATTCATGGTGTATTGTGAGATGCCAAAAGGTAAAATCCTATATATGGTGTATAATTCTGTCTCAGAAAAATATCTATCTATATATAGAGAGAACATATATATGTTTTGAACCCATGCATATATTTGCATAAGAAAAAGGTCTGAAAAGGTATACTCCAAAATGTTAATGATAGTCCTTTCTGGGTGGTATAATATAGAATGACTCTAATTTTTTCCTTTTGCTTATTATTTGCTAAGTTTTTTTTCTGTAAAAACATGGCCTGTAGAAGGAAAAGAATACCAAAGAGGAAAAGGGTTCCTGTAGTGCTTTGTTCACGCACCTCACTGTGGCTTATATTACAGCTAATTGTGTATATGCCTCTGCTTTCCCCTCACCTTGGGGACATGGATGTCATCTCATTCATTTTGTCTTCTCCATGACATCTCCATGACAAACTCAAGAGTTATTAGCCAGCTAATGAGTGGACTCAGCCCCTTCTCTCTCTAACCCCTCCTGAATGATAGGGCTGGTGTAAGTCTCTGATCTAAGCCCCTCAGGCACCCTCCAGGAGGTTACCCTCCTGATACTTGCGGTCCTGGGTTCCTGAAGTTTCCTCCTAGGCAATGGTGCCAATGAGTAAAAGACATACACACAGCTACCTCACCTGTTTCCTACCTTCACTAGGCCAAAGTCAGAGGGAGAAACAGCAAGTCTGTAGACCCAGAAATTCGCCTGTGCTTGTGGGTTTCTTCTCAATGTGATTTCATTACTGTAAGGTGATGTCTCATTGCCAGGGCGACCAGGAGGGGGTTCTGCACAGACAGAGCAGCCTCCACCTCGACCTTAACTCTATTTTGTTAAACTCCCGCTGGCTTCTGAGCTCACTTCACTTTTGTGGTTGCAAGAATGTAAACATTCTTCAGTTCTGCTGGGGTTTTTTCTTCATCTTGCTTTGTCTCTCTTCCTAAGGAATGGCTGACATGTATAGTTTCTCTTGCATTTTACCAACTAACCTTGATATCTTTCACTCTACCCATACTGTCTTGTGATCAATATTGTTCAGTCAAAATAGATGAGTATGGGGACTTCCCTGGTGGTGCAGTGGTTAGGAATCCGCCTGCCAACGCAGGGGCCACGGGTTCGATCCCTGGTCCAGGAAGATCCCAGGTGCCGTGGAGCAACTAAGCCTGTGCGCCACAACTACTGAGCCCGCGTGCCACAACTACTGAAGCCTGCATGCCTACAGCCCGTGCTCTGCAACAAGAGAAGCCACCGCAATGAGAAGCCTGCACACTGCAACAAAGAGTAGACCCCGCTCGCCGCAGCTAGAGAAAGCCTGCACACAGCAAAGAAGACCCAACGCAGATTTAAAAAAAAAAAAAAAAATAGACGAGTATGTATTTTCAAGGTGTGAACCAGAATGTCAGAATTGGACCTTTCCAGTTGAGAGAATGTTGGCGGGAACAGCTTTAACTATGTTTGTTTTTCCCCCTTGATTTGCATTTTTTCCCTTGGTTTTCCTTTTCCAGCTCCACAGCGGCACAAACACATGTTTCTAAACTACACTGTAGGAACAACTCTCTGTGGCATTGAAACTGAACAGGACCTTGCAGGGCCCTCCCAGGTACAAAAGCCCCTCCAGGTCCCCCGTTTCTTGCTTGTAAGAAAAGGCTTTAGTCTCCTAGGCCTTCCCTGAGTTTCAAAGAGCAGACTCAAGCAGTTACTAATTAGGGAAGAGAGGGAATGCAGAAAGAAAAGAAATGCAGTTAAGCAGGAAAAGTAATGATAATAGTTCAGCAATAAAAGAGTCCTAGTTCCTCCTCAAGGGCTATACATAATCTGATACACATCTTTGAGTTGTTCTGTAGGAACTAAGACACCCCTCACCCCAACCCACGTGGAGGGTGGCGACTACACACTGAGCACAAGCATGTAGACCCCAGACTGGTTAGAACCAGAAGGCTGGTGATTGAGATTCCTGAAATATAACCCTGTTACCTTCTCACCACCAACCAATCAGAAGAAAATCATGCACCCTGCAGCCCTCACCCCAAATATCACCTTTAAATACCCTTCCCTGAAAGCCGTTGGGGAGTTTGGGTCTTTTGAGCATGAGCTGCCCATGCTCTTTGCTTGGTGCCTGCAATAAACACTGTACTTTCCTTCACGACAACCTGGTGTCAGTAACTTGGCTTTGCTGTGTGAGGGGTGAGTGGACCCAAGTTCGGTTCCATAGCAGCACGGCCTCTTTGAGGTGAATGAATTATTCCTCTCCCTGGTGAGGCTCAGAGGTCTTATTACTGAACTGAACTTAGGTCAAGGCAAGGCATACAGGCAGCTCGTACTCAAAAGACCCGAACTCCCCGATAGCTTTCAGGGAAGGGTTTTTAAAGGCAACATTTGGGGTGAGGGCTGCAGGGTGCATGACTTTCTTCTGATTGGTTGGTGGTGAGGTAGCAGGGCGACGTTTCAGGAATCTCAATCATCAGCCTTCTGGTTCCAACCGGTCTGGGGTCTACGTGCTTGTGTTCAGTGTGTAGTAGTTGCCATCCACTTGCGTTGGTGACTGGGGGGACGAGGGGTCTTAGTTCCTGCAGAACAACTCAAAGATATGTATCAGATTGTTATCTATACCCCTTGTGGAAGAACTGGGACAAGGAACTAAGATAATAGTTTTATTGCTGAACTATTATCATTACTTTTTCTTGTTTAACTGCTTTTCCTTTGTTCCTGCATTCCTTCTCTTCCCTAATTAGTAACTTGAGTCTGCTCTCTGGAACTCAGGGAAGGCCTAGGAAATTAAAGTCTTTTTCTCCAAACAATAAAGGGGGGTATTAAGGGGTTTTTGTACCCAGGAGGGTCCCATAGGGTCCTACTTGGTTTCAGTCCCCCCTTTTCATTGATACTCCTCAATCCTGAGAGGAACAAATGTGGGACAAGAAAGGGAATAAGGTTTTGGATAGAGAGGTTAATCATAAACTCGACAGGGGAACTCGGTGTCAGGGGGACTCAGTCTCAGTATGACAGGCAGAGAACTAGACTCCTCAATAATAAAACTCACATAGCCTCCAATTCCCTCTCATTCCATCTCTTGTCCTAGTTAAAATATCTGTGAATTAGACTCCATTTCTGGAATTAAGTCCCTAACAAAGTTGTTTTCTGGGGAGCTAAGCTTCTGCAGGCTGAACACACTAGCCTTGCCCAGCATCTGGCACTTAACTGTTGAAAGGAATTAAATCTAATTAAATAGAATCAAACCAAAAGGAACAGGTAGATGACTAACCAGCCTTTCAAATAAGAGCCACTGGCCCTTTAAATGCAGCTCAGTTGAAGCCACAGTGTCTAAGAGGAGGCAAGCGCAGTGCTAGGGCCCCTTTGATAGTTTGGGGGGGCGGGGGTTCTCTTAGCTCATTGCTCTGTGAGTCCTCTGTGGTTTCTCATAGTCACTGCCTGTGGTGAATAACTGGCTTTGAATCAAGTCAAAAGTGAGAGTCTCTGTTGAGAGCCATGGTATGAGCTGGGCCTGGGTGTGAATCAGCATGAATAGAGGAGGGAGGGTGGGAGGGAGAGAGGAAGGTGGGCGCTCCCTAAGGTCAGTGAGGCAAACACTGTAACTATCAGAAACATGAGAGCATTACTGATATGATATGAGCCATGCAACTCATGGCCCAGCCCTCTCTGGATAGGTCCCTGTCCTGAAAGTAGGTGAGAGTAGCCAAACCCAGAGAGGTGTAGATGAGCAATCTCAGGGTGTGGCCTGACCCTGCAACTGGGGCTTGAAGGACAGGGAAGGAGGAGAGTCAGCCACTGTGCTAGGTTATGCAATTAGTCTTCATGACGAATCTGGGACATAGATGTTATTCCCATTTTATAGAAGGGGAAACTGAGGCCCAGAAGGGTGACGCAGTATAATGGAAAGGATATCACCTTGAGAGGCAGACAGAATTGGGTTCTAGCATCCCAGGCACCATCCCCTACGACCTGCATGACTTTGGGTAACCCCTTACCCTCCCTGCCCCTCAAACTCCTCATCTGTGAATGGGAGATATTAGTGCCCACCTCACAGAGTTGTTGTGAGGATTAAACACAAAGAAAATGGTTCACAAAAAACAAAACCCTGATACACAGGAGGGAGGTTTTCACTGGGTGCGACTCCTCTTGCTCCTTGCCCAAAGTCAAGCAACTGGCAGGCTACCGGATCACAAACCCAAGGTCACCTGTCCCCCTGGGGGGTGAAGTGGGGACTCTGCTTTAGGGCAGGACCCCTGTGCCAGCCCAGGAATCAGCAGCTGGAAGGATTCTCCCACACCTGGGGAGGAGACAGGGGGAGTCCCCCCATCCCCCAAACCTGCCTACTCGCCCAGCCTGGTGACCCCCCTCTGCTAAGCTCACCTTCAGGTGACACACCCTTAGTGTCCAGAGAAGGGCCAGTTCTGTCCTATTACGATCAAAGAAGCCCCAGCTCAGACCTCAGCCCACTGACCAGTCTTGCCATTTCAGCCTCTGTGTTAATATTCACCATTTCCCCCTTACTGGCCCAGATTCCACCCCATTTCATGTGGAGGCAAAATGTCTGTGGCCTTCTCTGGGAAGCTTTCCATCACAAAGCTTCAAAAAACTGTTCGCTGCAAAAAACTCTACCCTTGCACTGCTCACCTGCTCTTGGCCCTCTTACAGCATTTGTCACCTCCTGCTCGGTGACAAATGCCGGTGGTTTGGGTGTGCCTTGTCCAGGAGATTTGCTCCCCAGGAAGGGAGGCCCCCTCTCTCCTCTTCCCTTCAGTGGTTTCTCTCCTGCCACCTCCTCCACCGGGGTGGCCCTGCCACTCAGGAAGGGCTCAGCAGAGTATCTCCAGTTTGCCTCTGACCACCTGGATCAGGTGAGAAAGGAGGAGAAACCATTTGGCTTCCACTTTCTCAGATCCAGCTTTGCCAACAATAGAGCTGATGCTTTCAGCCCCAGGTCAAATTCTCAACTGGTTGAAACCCCACAGGGGAGAAGAATAGGACCTCAGCAGCAGATTGGAAGCCCCTTGAGGGCAGAAGCTGTTTCTTATTTTTAGTGAATAGAAAAATTACATAATACTTAATATATATAAAAGAATGTATATAAAAGACAAATGCAGCATATCTGTAAGTTATATAAAGCACAATAATAAACACTGGACCTAAGAATCCATGCTGCGGATGGGTGTAAATTAGGAGTTTGGGATTAGCAGATACAAATTACTATATGTAAAATAGATAAACAACAAAGTCCTGCTGTATAGCACATGGAACTATATACAATATCTTTTAATAAACTATAATGGAAAAGAATTTTATAAAAGAACTAATCCAATCTGCTCTGCCCACCTATCCCCCTACCTTCTCACAAAAGGTAACCACTAGCCTGTATTTTGAGCATAACATTGGCCTCTATTCTTTGTTTTCAGTTTTAGCAAATATGTATGCGTTTCTGAGCTATATATACTTTAATTTTGCTGGGTTTTGGGGTGCTTCTATATAAATAATATCAAATAAAATTTAATGTTTAGTGATTATGAGATTTATCCTTTAAAGCTGGATATGCACCTACCCCGCAACTCATCCGTTCCACACCTAGGTCTATACCCTAGGGCAGTGGTTCTCAAACTTTTTGGTTTCAGGACTCTTTTATCCTCTTAAAAATTATTGGAGATCCCATACTAAAGAGCTTTTGTTTATGTGGGTTACATCTATTGATATTTACTATATTAGAAATTGAAACATTTAAAAATATTTATTAACTAATTTTAAAATAAACCCAGTACATGTCTTTTTTAAATTGAAGTATAGTTGATTTACAATGTTGTGTTAAATTCTGCTGTACAGCAAAGTGATTCAGTTATACATATATATACATTTTTTAAATAGTTTTTCATTATAATTTACCATAGGATACTGAATATAGTTCTCTGTGCTATACAGTAGGACCTTGTTGTTTATGCATTCTATATATAATAGCTTACATCTGCTAACCCCAACCTCTCACTCCGTCGCTCCCCCAGCCTCTCCCCCTTGGCAACCACAAGTCTGTTCTCTATGTCCATGAGTCTGTTTCTGTTTCATTGATAGGTTCATTTGTGTCATTTTTTTAGATTCCACATATGAATGATATCATATGGTATTTGTCTTTCTCTTTCTGACTAACTTCACTTAGTGTGATAATCTCTAGTTGCATTCACGTTGCTGCAAATGGCATTATTTCATTCTTTTTTATGGCTGAGTAGTATTCCATTGTATATCTTCTTTATCCATTCATCTGTTGATGGACATTTAGGTTGTTTCCATGTCTTGGCTCTTGTGAACAGTGCTGCTATGAACATAGGGGTGCATGTATCTTTTTGGATTAGAGTTTTGTCTGGATATATGCCCAGGAGTGGGATTGCTGGATCATATGGTAATTCTATTTTTAGTTTTCTGAGGAACCGCCATACTGTTCTCCATAGTGGCTGTACCAACTTACATTCCCACCAACAGTGTAAGAGGGTTCCCTTTTCTCCACATCCTCTCCAGCATTTGTCATTTGCAGAGTTTTCAATGATGGCCATTCTGACTGGTGTGGGGTGGTACCTCATGGTAGTTTTGATTTGCATTTCTCTAATAATTAGCAACGTTGAGCATCTTTGCATGTGCCTATTGGCTGTTTGTATTTCTTCTTTGGAGAAAGGTCTATTTAGGTCTTTTGCCCATTTTTCGATTGAAACCCAGTACATGTTAACACAACATATTTTATGAAAAAGAATTATATATACTTGAAAATTTAGGGAGATGAGTGGCATTGTTTACATTTTGCAAATCTCTTTACTGTCTGGCTTTAACAGAGGACAGCCTCATATAGATACATAATTGGAAATGGTAGGAGTATTTTAATGGCCTTTTCTCATAATTATGTACATACCATGCAGCCTCCGGAAAACTCCTCTGCATATGCCTGACAGAATGAAAGTGAAAATTATTACGAAAATAGTTTTGACCTCACGGACCCCCTAAAAGGACTTCAGGGACCCCTGTGGGTCCTTGGATCACACTTTGAGAACTGTTGCCTGAGTGAAACTTGCACATGTGTGCAAGGGATGTGCTAGGAGGGAGGGATGTGCTAGGTTGTTCACTGCAGCATTGCTTGTAATAGAAAAATCTGGAAACAACCCAAACATCATTCATCAGCAAGAGAATTAGTAAATGAATTACAGTTCATTCACACAATGGTGTATTTTACAGCAGTGAAAATAAGGCCCCTTTTCCTATCTTTGTACATAGGAAGTCTATGTGTTAACAGAGCTCTTGCATTTTGACTGAGTAGCTCATTTGATTGGTTTAGACCAGAGTGTAAATGACACTCTATAACATGCACAAAATAGGTATGTAAGAAGTGGGCAAACAATGAACAAACCCAAAGACTGAATGAAGAGGCAAAGCCAGAGTCACCTACCTTCCTGTTGTGACTTTTGTCATGTTAAATTCTCAGGCTTGAAGCCTTTTTATTTTCTGAAGCACTTGACTTCAGCCTAATGATTAAAAGCTAACTTCCTGTTTTAAAATGATGTGTATGTCATGGCAAAATAGTTTGCAAACAGTGGGACTTAATAAACACAAGCTCACAGAGAATTCAGCAAATTTATAAAAGACCTTCTTTTGGAAGTTTGAGAGCACAGGGCTAATACAAGTACATTTTGTGTTTAAAACTGAGCCTTCTTGCTGGAATAAAAACATTTCAAAGAAAAATCTTCCCACACATCTGATCCCCAGTTAAAGGGAAAAAGGAACAATTGAGAGGTTTATAGAGGCCAAACAGGCCACTGAAACGATACTCATCAGCACAAAATCCTAAAGGTTATAAGGAAGTAGACCCAGGATTCCTATGAATGGAATTGTTTCCCAAAGGGCTCCCCCCTCCACCACCACCGTCCTATCCCCTCAACACACACACACACACACACACACACACGGGCTCTGTACAGTGTACTCTTTCAGATTAGAGGTGCAAGTGTTAGCCTTACAGTGGCCAGAGATGACCGAACTAAGAAGGGTTCATAAAGGATACATGTTGTATTTGTCCTTCAAACATACACTTATATTAGCAGTTATTAAAACAGGGACACCTCGTATATCCAGAGGTCCTTACCCAGCAAACTTACTGGTCTTTTTTTTTTTTTTAATATTTATTTATTTTATATTTGGCTGCGTCGGGTCTTAGTTCCAGCACATGGGTTCTCTAGTTGCGGCACGTGGGCTCAGTAGTTGCGGCGTGGGCTTAGTTGCCCCATGGCATGTGGGATCTTAGTTCCCTGACCAGGGATCGAACCCGTGTCTTCTGCACTGGAAGGCAGACTCTTAACCGCTGGACCACCAGGGAAGTCCCCCAAACTTACTGGTCTTGAACATAGGGGTTTTTTTCCCCAAAAGATTTTCCCATTTTGTAGTGTCCCTGTATTACCCACCAGTTTTTCCCCTAGCTTAACTCCCAGGGAGCGGGCAGCCAGATATGGATCAGGCAGGAGACTGGAGATTTCTTCTCAGGTGAAACTTGCCCAAGGGAAATGGCTTAAGAGATCGACAGTGGGGTCTCTGCCTAGTTATCCTGCCTGAAGCCTTTTAATCAATAATCCTCTTCTCTCTCACTCACACACACAGATTTTTCCAATTAGCTTTTTCATGCTTCACTCTTAAATAAGGCTTATATTAAAATAATATTAAATAAGGCAAAATTCAAATAATTGAGGAAAAGTCTCTAAAAGATAGCAGCTAATACACACAAAACAATGAACTCAAAGAAAATAGAGAAATATAGAAAAGAGGAGAAAAAAAAGATATATTCTATGGTTAATCCTCAGAGAGAGAAAATAATGTATCCATGAAAAAAGAACAGGATTCTAAAAAAAAAAAAAAAAAAAAGGAGCATTTGTAAAACAATAAAGAGCCCTTGGGATTAAAAATATGACAGCTCAGTAAAAGAGTTAGAAGATAAAATTTAGGAAATCTCTCAGAAAGTAAACAAAACCCCCCATAACTTTTGGTTGAAATCTGGCATTTAAATGCATTTACTTTATCAATCAAAAATTATTTAGGAAGCCTTGGTTTAGGAGATCAATTTTTCAGTATTTCCTCCTCAATCAACATCTGGCTTCTCAGACATGAAGAGACTCTACCCTCCCTTTCTTGTGTTTTGACTTCCAAGAGTTACTTACTTCAAGTGTAGTGGTATTTTTATGGATGAGTCCATAAAGTCAAATGCTGGTTTCTGGCTAATAAGTAAAGTATAACTGACTAAGAAATAGATAAGCCAATAAAAAAGTCCAGAAACAGACCCAAGTATATATTTGAATGTAATACTTCATAAAATTAGCATTTCAAATCAAAGAAGAAAGGAAGGGCTATTCAATAAATGGTACTGAGACAATTGACTAAACACCATTTTCCATTTGGGAAAGCCATTTAAATTATATTGCTGCCTCACTCCTTGCTCCAAAATAAGTTCCAGATGAATAAAAAACTCAATATAAAACGTGAAACCATAAAAGTATAGAAAGAAAATATAGGTGAATATGTTTATCATCTTAGAATGAGGAAGGCCTGTCTAAGCATGCCATGAAATATAGAAACTGTAAAGGCAAATACTGATAAATTTGAGTACATAAAATTTTAAAATTTCTATAAAAGAATAAACATATTTAAAAGGCAAAATAAACTAATAAAAATAATTTCAACATGTATGATAGATAATTGGTTAATTTCCTTAATGTACAAAGTGTTCTCACAAATGAATAAGAAAAAAAAAAACCCCACCCAAATGTATCAGTCAGGATCCAGTCAGAAAAACAGAAACCATATGCTAGGTAATTCAAACAGGGAAAATTAATGCATCTGGTTACACGAATGTTGGATGGCCAAAAGACAATTGGGTAATAGATTAAAATTAATACCATAGAGAGCTAATAATGTTAATTTATAAAGAGCACCTACAAATCAAAAGGAAAAAGACCAACAACTTCACATAAAAATGGGCAAAGTATACGAAAAGAAAAGTCATAGTTAAGAAAATACAAATGGGAGACTTCCTTGGTAGTCCAGTAGTTAAGAATCTGCCTTCCAATGCAGGGGACTCGAGTTTGATCCCTGGTCGGGGAACTCAGATCCCACATGCTGCGGGGAAACTAAGCCTGCGTGCCACAACTACTGAGCCCATGTGCTCTAGAGCCCACGTGCCACACCTAGAGAGAAGCCCACACGCCGCAGCAAAAGATCCCGTGTGCCTCAACTAAGACCTGATGCAGCCAAATAATTAATTAGGGAGGTGTGTGGCGCTCCCGCAGCTGAACTTTGGGGGCAAATAAGTGGGGCCTGCTGGGAACAGGACTTCTAAAATGACAAATATGTCTGGAAGGCTGTGGTCCAAGGCCATTTTTGCTGGCTCTAAGCGGGGTCTACGGAACCAGAGGGAGCACACAGCTCTCCTGAAAATTGAAGGTGTATATGCTCGAGATGAAACTGAATTCTATCTAGGCAAGAGATGTGCTTATGTGTACAAAGCAAAGAACAACAGATCAACTCCTGGTGGAAAACCTAACAAAACCAGAGTAATCTGGGGAAAGATAACTCGTGCTCATGGAAACAGTGGCATGGTTTGTGCCAAATTCCGAAGCAACCTTCCTGCTAAGGGCATTGGACACGGAATCCATGTGATGCTGTACCCTTCAAGGATTTAAACTTACTGAAAAGTAAATAAATAAAAGTGTGGATTTGTTCCCTTGTATTTTTGTTTAATTAATTAATTAATTAATTAAAAAAAAATACAAATGGGTTTTAACACATGAAAAGATGCTCAACCTCATTCAAAAGAAAATAAATAAAAATTAAAACTATAATGAGATAATATTCTTCATTTATCATTTTGGAAGGATCAAAAGCCATTAAAAACAACAAGTACTGACTCAGAACCATCCAAAATAATTGAAGTGGAAAAAGCAAGTTGCAGAATGGTGTGACAATTTGTGTCCCAAAAAAGGGAGAATAAGAATATATATTTACAATACATACAAGCACATATATAATAAACACTATATATGCACACTATATATACCCACACATATACATACATACAATAATAATCTCTGGAAGAGTAGAGAAGGAAAAGTGCTAATTGTTGTTTTTGTCTGCAGGAAGGGGACCTGGAGAAAGGGGAACTTACTTTTTACAGAATACCCTTTATTTATTTATTTGTATTGTGGTCAAATACATGTAACATAAAATTTACCATTTTAAATATTTTAGAGTGTACAATTCAGCAACATTTAGTACATTCACGATACTGTGCAGCCATCACCACTATCTAGTTACAGAACATTTTCATCACCCCAACAGGAGACCCCATACTCATTAGCAGTCACTTCCCATTCGCCCTTTCCCCCAGACCCTGGCAACCACTAACCTGCAGATAAGAAAATCTCTACGGATTTGCCTCTTCTGGATGTTTCATATAAATGGAATAACATAATATGTGGCCTTTTGTGTCTGGCTTCTTTCAGTTAGCATAATGTTTCAAGGTCTATCCAAATAGTAGCATGTATCAGTACTTCATTCCTTTTTATGGCTGAATAATGTTCCACTGTATGAATATACCACATTTTGTTTATCTAGTGTCGGTTGATGACATTTGGGTTGCTTCCACTTTTTGGCTATTGTGAATAGTGCTGCTATGAACATTTGTGTATAAGTTTTTATTTGAACACCTGTTTTCAGTTTGCGGGGGTATAGACCCAGGAGTGGAATTTCTGGGTCATATGGTAATTACTGAAAACTCTGTAGTGACTTTTTTTTTAAATTTATTTTTTAATTTATTTATATTTTGGCTGCGTTGGGTCTTCATTGCTGCACGCAGGCTTTCTCTAGTTGCAGCAAGCGGGGGCTACTCTTCGTTGCAGTGCGCGGGCTTCTCATTGCGGTGGCTTGTCTTGTTGCGGAGCATAGGCTCTAGGCGCGCGGGCTTCAGTAGTTGTGGCACGTAGGCTCAGTAGTTGTGGCTCACGGGCTCTAGAGCGCAGGCTCAGTAGTTGTGGCGCATGGGCTTAGTTGCTCCGCGGTATGTGGGATCTTCCCGGACAAGGGCTTGAACCACACTGGCAGGCAGATTCTTAACCACTGCACCACCAGGGAAGTCCCTGTAGTGACTTTTGAATGTTGTACCACATGCATATATTACCTAATCAAAACTTGACTATTGTAATAAAAATAACTAAGTAGAGACGAATGTATTGTTTTATAATCACATTTCAGCAGCTCTGCAAAATCAGCATTGGATCAGTTAATGGCCTCACAGTCCTAAAAGAAACTGAGGTGTAGAAAGTTAAAATATAATCTAATTTTAAAATATGACTCATAGAACCAGTAGGTCTTCAGGCTACAAATGTTCCCCATCATTAAATGTTCCTGCAGCATTGCCCTGGTGAGCGTGGAAAGGGCTGTGAGAATGTTTTCTAAATCCATTTAAAAAAAGGTAAAGCGGTAATTAAAGTTGGCTTCAACCCTGTGATTGTTTGCTGCCTGGACTCTTCAGTGGGAGCCTTGGCTCCTGCAACACCATCGATGTCCTCTAGGGGGCGATCCCCGGAGAGACTGGAGTTCCTGGCGTTGCTCTGCGCTGGTGACCGGGGAGTGTTCATCCTGCAGAGCTTTCACAAAGACAAGGAGAGGGAACACTGTGACAAAGAACCAGCGCTGGAAGGACACTTGGAAAACATACTTCTCAAGCCCTTTATTTTATTATTATTTTTTTTTACCGTATGATCTCATTTATATGTGGAATCTAAGAAATAATACAAATGAATCTATATACAAAACAGAAACAGACTCACAGACATAGAAAACAAACTAATGGCTACCAAATGGGACAAGGAGGTGGGGAGGGACAAACTAGGGGTTTGGGATTAGCAGATACAAACTATTACACATAGAAGAGATAAGCAACAAGGATATACTGTATAGCACAGGGAATTATACCCAGTATTTTACAATAACCTATAATGGAATATAATTTTCAAGCCCTTTATTTTTAAACAAGGAGGCTGAGACCCAGAGTGGCTGCTGATAGTCGCACAGACTTTAAACATCAAGTCTGGAAACTTCTGCTATGTTGCTTTGTGAAGTGCGGGGAGAGTGGGTTGCCAGGTCTGATAGAGCTAAGTTTGGATCCCTCCTCTTTCCCTCTCTCTACTCCCCAGTCCACCCAACTCCCACCACTTAACTTAAATGTGTGACCTAGGGCCAGTTAACTTTTCTGAGCCTGCTTCATTATCTGTATAATGGGGATAATAGCATGAAGAAAGAAATGATGAAGGAAGGGGAAAATGATATCATGTATGTATGGGACCTTGCTTACGCTTGGTGCCTATTGGTTCTCGATAAATATTTGTCATGTGAATGAACATGTCCCTCCTCTAGCCCTCTAGAGGCAATGCTTCCGCTGCCCAAATAAATTTTTATTGATGACATTTTAGGCAGTATCCTTACGGACTTTCTCACATCTAGAAAGCTGACCTTGGGAGGGAAAGGAAAGGAGAGTTTGGGGTGGTAGAGCCGCTCCTGTTGGGGGTGAAGAGCTCCTTCGAGAAGCCTGAGCAGTCCCAGTTACTGCCCTGCTCTGCTGCCAGCACTTGGACGCCTGCACATCTGTCAGCCAGAGGTCCCCAGAGCTCCCAGGTCCTGACAGACTGTGCCGGAAAAGTGGAGTCCCTAGTGAGGGCAACAGAGTCAAATCCCCCTCGGCCCAGTTTCTGCCTCCCCTTCCCCAGCGCTCAGACAAAAGACCCAATTTGGCTATTTCAAGTAATACTAATCAAAATGTTTTATGGGAGCTGTTGTTTATGCCTGGCTATAAATGATCATGCATATCAGCAAACACATCAGAATAATGTGGTGATAAATTTTAGTTGGTTGCATTATAAAATTCAGGTCATGTTTTCTCAGTCTTCATAATTTATATGGTACAAACAATTTTTTTTAATTAGGTAATAAGTTGTAAGCCTCACAGTTTGGGTCCGGGGGAGGGAACGGGGGGATGGGCTAAAATATATTTTTTCATTATAAAAAATGTTGCTGTAATATACAAAATGGGGGAAATAGAGAAAAGAAAGTCTCCCATAATTCCATCATTCAACCACTGTTAGTGTTTTTCAGTAGATTTTTAAAAGATTTTTTAAATGCACTTTTTTTTTTTTTTTTTTTAAATGCACTTTTTACAGAGTTGTAACCAGGCTAACATTTCTTTCTCTTGGCAGTGAAAGTGCAGAGTCCTAACCACTGGACCACCAGGGAATTCCCCAGGCTAACATTTATCATTAGAAAAATTTGGCTTCCTCAGTGCCTCGCAATGATATTCATTCATTCATCAAACATTTCCTAAATGCCTACTATGTGCCCAGCACTGGGGTGCAAAGATGAATTAGACAGGGTCCTTGCTAGGATATTGTTCCTTCTCCTATCACAGCTTTTTCAGTTTGTTTATGTATCTGCTAAAGGTGCTATTCATTGGGGCGAAGCCCTCAAAAGAAGAGGACACTGATGTATTAAAGGCAGGGTAGGGGAGTGTATCTGGTGAGGGCAAGGAACAGCAAAGAGCCTGGCATAGCCAGAAAAATAGGAAGTGCTCAGTGAGTACTTGCTGAGTAAATGAATTATCCCAGCATGCAGTGCAAACACTTCGGTTTAGTCCTTAGAGTGCCACAGTAGCTCTCAAATTGTATCTCTCTCTGCCTCCTTTCTTTCAGGTTTTCAAAAATGTTATCTGTGCAGAGGTTATCCTCTTGAAATCTCTGGCCAACTTTTTAAGATCTCATTCCTCCCACTACCCTCCTCTAACCTGACTTTCCATTTAACTGAGAATTTGTCCATGACTTTGAGTTTTCCTCTTCTGGGTCACTTGCTTGGGTCTCTGTATCCTTCTTGGTCTAATGTGCCCAGTGCATAGAACTATACCTGGTTAAATTAAGTGATCAGTTAAAGATTTCTTGAATGAGTCAATGCATTTACCCTTGTGAGTTTCATCAATCCTTTTGACATCCCTCTTTCTTTAGGCTTAATTTACTTGTGCTTTTTTTTATTATTAATTTTTATTTGAGTATAGTTGCTTTACGATGTTGTGTTAGTTTCTGCTGTACAGCAAAGTGAATCAGTTATACGTATACATATATCCCCTCTTTTTTTGGATTTCTTTCCCATTTAGATCACCACAGAGAATTGAGAAGAATTCCCTGTGCTATACAGTAGGTTCTCATTAGTTACCTATTTCATACATAGTAGTGTATCTATGTCAATCCCAATTTCCCAGTTCATCCCAACCCCCTTCCCCTCTTCGTATCCATAAGTTTGTTCTCTACATCTGTGTCTCTATTGCTGCTTTGCAAATAAGTTCATCTGTACCATTTTTCTAGGTTCATCTGTACCGTTTTTCTAGATTCGCCATATAAGCGATATTATATGATATTTGTTTTTCTCTTTCTGACTTACTTCACTCTGTATGACAGTCTCTAGGTCTATCATGTCTCTACAAATGACCCAATTTTGTTCCTTTTTATGGCTGAGTAATATTCCATTTTATATATGTATCACGTCTTTTTTATCATCGTTATTGGAGTATAATTGCTTTACAATGGTGTGTTAGTTTCTGCTTTATAACAAAGTGAATCAACTATACATATACATATATCCCCATATCTCTTCCCTCTTGCATCTCCCTCCCTCCCACCCTCCCTATCCCAACCCTCTAGGTGGTCACAAAGCACTGAGCTGATCTCCCTGTGCTATGCGGCTGCTTCCCACTAGCTATCTATTTTACATCTGGTAGTGTATATAAGTCCATGCCACTCTCTCACTTTGTCCCAGCTTACCCTTCCCCCTCCCCGTGTCCTCAAGTCCATTCTCTAGTAGGTCTGCCTCTTTATTCCTGTCCTGCCCCTAGGTTCTTCATGACCATTTTATTTTTTATTTTTTTAGATTCCATATATATGTTAGCATACGGTATTTGTTTTTCTCTTTCTGACTTATTTCACTCTGTATGACAGACTCTAGGTTCATCCACCTCACTACAAATAACTCAATTTTGTTTCTTTTTATGGCTGAGTAGTATTCCATTGTATATATGTGCCACATCTTCTTTATCCATTCATCTGTCGATGGACAGATGCTTCCATGTCCTGCCTATTGTAAATAGTGCAGCAATAAACATTGTGGTACATGACTCTTTTTGAATTATGGTTTTCTCAGGGTATATGCCCAGGAGTGGGATTGCTGTGTCATATGGTAGTTCTATTTTTAGTTTTTTTAAGGAACCTCCATACTGTTCTCCATAGTGGCTGTATCAATTTACATTCCCACCAACAGTCCAAGAGGGTTCCCTTTTCTCCACACCCTCTCCAGCATTTATTGTTTGTAGATTTTCTGATGATGGCCATTCTAATCAGTGTGAGGTGATACCTCATTGTAGTTTTGATTTCCACTCTCTAATAATTAGTGATGTTGAGCAGCTTTTCATGTGCTTCTTGGCCATCTGTATGTCTTCTTTGGAGAAATGTCTGTTTAGGTCATCTGCTCATTTTTTGATTGGGTTTTTTGATATTGAGCTGCATGAGCTGTTTGTATATTTTGGAGATTAATCCCTTGTCGGTTGCTCATCTGCAAATAATTTCTCTGATTCTGAGGGTTGTCTTTTTGTTTTGTTTATGGTTTCCTTTGCTGTGCAAAAGCGTTTAAGTTTAATTAGGTCCCATTTGTTTATTTTTGTTTTTATTTTCATTGCTCTAGGAGGCGGGTCAAAAAAGATCTTGCTGCGATTTATGTCAAAGAATGTTCTGCCTATGTTTTCCTCTAAGAGTTTTATAGCGTCCAGCCTTACATTTAGGTCTTTAATCCATTTTGAGTTTATTTTTGTGTATGGTGTTAGGGAGTGTTCTGATTTCATTCTTTTACATGTAGCTGTCCAGTTTTCCCAGCACCACTTATTGAAGAGACTGTCTTTTCTCCATTGTATATCCTTGCCTCCTTTGTCATAGATTAGGTGACCATAGGTGTGTGGGTTTATCTCTGGGCTTTCTATCCTGTTCCATTGATCTACTTGTGCTTTTTTTGAACTCATGTGAGTTACTATCCATTTTTCGCTCAGTCTGTTCCTTTCCTCGGGAGAGGGGCCACGTGCTACCTCCCAGGGGTGTCTCCTTGCATACCAGCCTCTTTTGGACTTAAAGAGGATGGAGATCTTTTAGGGAAGGGAAGAGAGAATGCCTGCCTGCCTGCCTGCCTACCACCCAGCACTCAAAAGAGCAAGACCGAATTCTCATGCCTTGGACTTTCCCCAACTCCACCCCAAGAGTCTATCAGAGTGTGAATCTAGAAGCCATTTACATGAGTTCCCCATGGGAACAAGAAGCTACAAGAAGGCAGGCAAGGAGTAAGGGCTCTAATTTAAGATTAGAACACATAAGATTCACATGTTCTAGTCAAATCCATATTTATAAAAAAAAATCCAGATTTATCATTTTCAACCATGTGGTGATGCCTGTTTCACACCACACCAAAACGTCTTTATGGGGCTATCATAGAGAAACAGGATAGAAACCCTGGGCTGGGGATGAGGAGACCTGGTTCTCTTCCTGGCTTGGCTTCTCTTTTATTAATTTTAATTTTAGTTTATTTTTTCAGCTTTATTAAGGTATAATTGACAAATATATAAGACATTTAAAGTGTCCATGGTGGTGATTTGATATGTGTATACATTGTGAACTGGTTTGGCCTCTCTAGGTGTCAGTTTCCTCATCGGTAATAGGGTGACTGGACTACGTGATCTCCAAAAGTCATTCAAGTGCCAAGATCCTAATCCAGGATCCTGTCTCCAAGGGAAAGACTGCCACCTGGCATTCAAATCTTCCCACCACGACAACTGTGCAGACTAGTATCACCCTCACCCACAGACACACAACACTGTCCTATCACAGGGAACTCAGTTTTGGACAGGCTGCTGGTGCACAGAAGGAAGTAGTAGATCAGCATATTCAAGGGAACTCAGCCCTGAGAAGAGTTGATGGCCCTGCCCAAAGTCTCAGGAGGCTGAAAGGTATCAAAACTCCCATTTAATAATGTGTACTGAGAACCACAGGTGCCACGTGGAGAACATTGCTGTTCCCATCCCACCCTTCTCCACCCCACTCGAAATCCTGTCCCCTTCACCCGTTTCCAGGATGGCTGCCCCTGGAAACCAAGGTACAATCAGAAGGCTGTTTGGCAAGTGTGAGTGTCTCTGTGACAGGCGGGGCTCCCTGGTCCTCTAGAGGCCTGCCCTCCTAGGCCTCTGTCCACCCCACCCTCAGTGCCAGAGACACACTGGCCAAGTTCCTTTGGAAATGCCCTGTCTCCATGCTCCTGGCTGCTTTTCCTATTTCTGATTACTCAGGTTCCCATTAAAGTGTGGGGATGGCTTTGGGGAAGTTCTCTAGTAGATGCTAATTTAGCATAAATGAGGTTGGAGGAGCTGATTTCCTGGGAAATGTCTGACTTTATTAGTTGGGAAGGGTGTGGCCCACCTCCTACAGGGCCTGGGGCTGCCCCCTTTTGCCACCCCTCCCCCCCACTCTTTCCTCAGAATCCTTTCAGTCTTTGCCAACCCCTCTGACCTCCTTGCAACCAGGCCCAGGTTGCAAGGAGGTCATTTTTGTCTTCCAATGGGAATATTCTAGTAGGCGTCTCCCCAGATATCCACTCTAGGGCGTCCAAGGCAAAAGTAAGAGCTTCAAAAATGTGTATAGGATAAAGTTGGTGACCCATGTTTATAGGAACCTACTTTATGAATGGCAAGAGTTACATGTTCTACACATATTATCTCAACCATTCTTTACCACTCTATGGGGTAGGCACTATGGTAACCCCCATTTTACAGGTTTTGGACCTAAGCGGTTCAGAGAGAGTACACTGCTTATCCAAGATCACACAGTTAGTAAGAGGTGGAGGGGCGCTCGAACTCAGTTCTGTCCATTGCCAAAGCCAGGTCTCTGTCCATCAAGTCACTGTCTTCAAAGGCCAAACATTTGTTGAGAACCTACTATGTGTAAAACCCTGGGGCCAGTACTATGATAAATATCCAGATGAATGAGGATGGGTAGCTCTTGCATTCCAGGGAGACAGTTTCTAACTGGGAGGTAGTATAGATGTGAGGAATTCTGTTCCAAAGCAGATTGCAGTAAGTGCTGTCTCTAAGGACAAGCAGAGTCCCATGGGAACGTGGATAAAGGAGGGAGATTAATCCATGCTGTGTGTGTGTGTGAGAGGGAGAGAGAGAGAGGAGGAAAGAAGAGAGGAAGAGGAGAAGGAGGGAGTGGGAGAGAGAGAGAAAATATGAATGAGATGGGTGCTGGGCAGAATTTTTCTAAACATGGGCTTTGTGTTGCGCCTCGGTGGGTTGGAGGGCTTCCACAGGCTGGAGTGAAAGAGGCCGAACAAAGAGCTTGAGCGAGAAGCCAGGGCGAGAGCACTGAGAATCTGCTCAGCAGTCAGGCCCATGTAGTAGGTGGAGAAGCAAGGCTGGCAGGTCAGTCTTGACCAAATTAGGGGAAACTTGATGCCATGGAAGGGTCTAGGCTTGCTTCTGGGAGCATCGGGCAGCTGCTGACAGCTTCTAATAGAGCACAGGCAGGAAGTGATGATGCAAGTTTGCAGTGAGATCTGGCAGTGGGAGGTGGGGATGTGGCCTTTGCATGGTTCCTCCCTTCTTTGGCCAACACCCACTGCCAGGCTGGCCACTCAGCGGGGACACGAAGAGAACTGGTTCCAGCCGTGCAAGCTCCCAGTCTTAGCACAGGCTGAGCGCAAGGCCCCTTCAAGGCCTATGGGAGGGGTTCCGAGAAGGGAGTGTCCTGATTTTTTTTTGGCTGTCGGGGAAGGTGTGGTCCAGTAGGAAACATTGAGGGTCCTGGGGTAGGAGGAGATGGCGGGCATGGGCAGGGGAAATGGAAAGGAAATGTATTCTGAGACATGGTGAAGAAGTCTTTTCAACTCAGCCAAAGCAGAATAAGTGCCCTCACCCCTTACAAATTCAGGCTAATTTCTGACTTTGAAAATCTTTTTTAAGGAAGTACACATGAATTTGTCTTTCAAGTGCTGTAAAAACTCAATGAAATCCAGAAACCAGTTGCCAGGCCATTCAATTCACCAGAATTATTTTTTTGATTCAGTTATAAGAAAAAGTGGTAAATGACTATAGCCAAGTTAACATCAGGACGTTGGGCTTCCCTGGTGGCGCAGTGGTTAACAACCCGCCTGCCAGTGCAGGGGATATGGGTTCGAGCCCTGGTCCGGGAAGATCCCACATGCCGCGGAGCAACTGAGCCCATGCGCCACAACTACTGAGCCTGCACTCTAGAGCCCACGAGCCACAGTTACTGAAGCCCGCGTGCCTAGAGCCCGTGCTCCGCAACAAGAGAAGCCACCGCAATGAGAGGCCTGCGCACTGTGATGAAGAGTAGCCCCCGCTCGCCGCAAATAGAGAAAGCCTGCTCGCGCAGCAACAAAGACCCAACGCAGCCAAAAAATAATTAATTAATTAAAAAAAAAATCAGGATGCAGTAATAACCAAAATGGGAAAAGAATTTGAAAAAGAATAGATGTGTATGTATAACTGAATCACTATGCTGTACACCTGAAACTAACACAACATTGTAAATCAACTATACTCCAATGTAAAATAAAAGATTAAAAAAAATCAGGATGCATTTTCTACAAGATTAACGAAGAGTAGCCCCAGCTTGCTGCAACTAGAAAAAGCCCAAGTGCAGCAATGAAGACCCAGTGCAGCCAAAAATAAATTAAAAAAAAAAAAAAAAGCAGCTAGTTTAGCTCACAACTCAAAAAAGTGCTTTAAAAAAAAAAAATCAGGATGTCAACCATAAAACTACCCACTGTGGATGACCACAGGCAGAATCAGCGGTGCACGCAGAAGGTGACAGTCTAGGACCCATTCGAGGGGTATGGGGGAGGCAAGCCTGCCTCTGTAGCCATCTTTCTCCAGGAGAACCAGCTCATGCATCCTGCACACAGGAAGGGCCGAACGAGAAGCATGAAAAAATCCTTTTGCAGCTTGGCTTTGCACAGACTCTGGCAAGCGACGAGCACGCTGATGTCAAGAGCTGCCCAGAGGACTCTGTGTTGCTGGACAAATGTGTCACCTCTCTAGGACCAGTTTCCTCCTCTGTGAAACTTCTGGCCCTTCCAGGTCTCTCATCATTCTGCCCTAAGGGCTCTCAGGGTAATCTTCCACGAAGCCTTGCTGATTCTGAGCTCCATTTCCAGCCTGAAAGCACCAGCCGCTCCACAGGAAACTGAGAAAGGCCAAAAGGGCTCTAAAGCCCTTTCCTTACTTTTCCACTATTGTTCTTCAGATGGTAATAATGTGAAATACCTTTTTTCTCCTGCTGCTGCCAATTTATAACTGGGTCAACCACAGCAGAGCTTTCTAGATGATGGAATTATAAAATATGCTTGTAACCTTTGGTGTGATTACATAAATGCGTAAATTATGGGTGTTGGCAACTTCAGAAAATGGTTCTGATCATGACATGTGGATCCCTGTTCTCCCTTTCCAAACATTAAGTATTTGGCTAAGGGAGACAGAGCAGGGGAATCTCCATTTTGGAAGCAGCTATTATTAAAGTATTTGTTTATTTATTTATTTATGGCTGTGTTGGGTCTTCGTTTCTGTGCGAGGGCTTTCTCTAGTTGTGGCAAGCGGGGGCCACTCTTCATCGCGGTGCGCGGGCCTCTCACTATCGCGGCCTCTCTTGTTGCGGAGCACAGGCTCCAGACTCGCAGGCTCAGTAGTTGTGGTTCACGGGCCCAGCTGCTCCACGGCACGTGGGATCTTCCCAGACCAGGGCTCAAACCCGTGTCCCCTGCATTGGCAGGCAGACTCTCAACCACTGCGCCACCAGGGAAGCCCTGGAAGCAGCTATTATTTTTCCTATTTCATAGACACAGGCTCCAGAGAGGTCAGGCTGCTGGCCCAAGGTCGCACAGCAGGCCAGTGGCAGAATCAGGACCCCAGCCGGATTGGACCCAAAGCCTTGCTTCTTTACAGTGCATCAGACACCTCATGGAAGGGTCTGGGACTATGAAAATCTATGTTCTGGTTGTGTGAGAAATTCATTTTCTGGTTAGCTGGATATTCCTGATAGCTGAATTGTCAGGTTAGGTTAGGTTAGGAGGAGGGGGGAAGGCAGAGATGGAGGTTCTCTAAGCCTAGGATTCTTTTCCCCACCAAAATCCTACTTCTTAAAGTGTATGAGCCTCTCCCTCTCAGTGGTTTGCAAGCTCCTCATGGACACAGTCTCAGAGGTCTGGTCATGATTATGGTGTGGGGAATCACATCTGCATTCGAATCTCTCCTATTTGGTTCTTCTTTTTTTTTTTTTAATATTTATTTATTTATTTGGCTGCACTGGGTTTTAGTTGCGGCCGGCGGGATCTTCGTTGCAGCCTGTGGGCTCTTAGTTGTGGCATGCAGGATCTAGTTCCCCAACCAGGGATCAAACCCGGCCCCCTGCATTGGGAGCATGGAGTCTTAACCACTGGACCGCCAGGGAAGTCCCTCTCCTGTTTGGTTCCACCTAGGTGTGTGCTGTGGTTTTCATTTGCATTTCCCAGATGACTAATGCAGTCAAACATCTTATAGATGTTAATAATTGTTAGTGGTACCTTTCTTTCCTCTGTCTTATCTCTCATCTTTCTGCATCTTTGCGCCCTTATCCCCTCTCCCAGGACCTGGCAAAGTGCAACCCTGAAAGAGTCCCGAGTCCTGGGAACCCAGATTTCTCTATGATGGCAATTCTCTGCTCCAGAGAATCAGCTGCCCTTTAATGTCTTTCTGCCCTCCTTGCCAGCCTCACCTCTCAGCTTTCTACCTCCTTGCACATGACTCTCCAGCCAGACTGGCAGTCTCAGACCCTCTCTGAGTCTCTGAGCATTTGCAGGTACAGTTCCCTCTGCCTGGGATGCTATGACCCCCTCCCCCACTCTACCTGGTTAACTTTTTTTTTTTAATTTTTTAATTTTTTAAAATTTTTGTTTATATTTCAATAAATTTAACCAGAACAAACGTAACATAGGGGTAAAAAAAAGATTACAAAAACTTAAACTACATCTTGACGAAGACCTGTAGGAAATAATGTGCAAACCAGCGCTGGTTCCCAGATACACTTTGCATTAACTTTTTTTTTTTTCCACACACACACACTGTATTTTATTTTTCCAAGAGATAAACTGACACCAAGCATTGTAAATGGATGACCACAACAAAAGCAACAATGATTGCAATTACCAAACACGAAACACACTCATACTGTGTCATAATACTGACATTCAGTCCAGTAATCCTCCACTGTAACAGGTACTTGGTTAACTTCTATATACCATTCAAGTCTCAGATCATATGTCACTTCCTCCAGGAAGTCTTGCCTGATGCTTCCCCCACCCTCACCCACCAGCCTGGGTTATTTGCCCCTTGTTTGTGGCTAAGCAACATCCTGTACTTCCCTTCATAACACTTATCACACTGGGTTGCAATTGCCTCTCTGCCGGTCTGTTTCTCTTGCTCCCTTCCTCATCCCTTTGAGGATGAGACTTTGTGTTGTTTCACTTTTATATCCCGTGAGCCTTGGGCATCAGTAATATTTGTTGAATGAACAATCTGGCCTGGGTGCCTTTAAAAAGGATAAAAATCTGCCCTTCTGGCCAGCTATCCTAGAATCAATGATTTCAGGCCATCATCCTTCATCCCCCACATCAACCCTCCTATTTGACAAGGTCTCAAGGAAATGGACATTTATTGAGGGTCTACTGTATACCAAGCACCAAGCCAGGCCCTTTTTGTGTGAAGTCATTTTCACAATTTAAAGGCTTAAGACTCCATGTCTAGACAGCACTTTGAAATTCAGAAGCTCTGATGTCCAGTCAGTCAATGAACAAAGGGGAAAGGAGTGATATTACACTTTCCATCTTGACAGTGGCAAAGAGATGTCAACAGAGGAGGCCCCCATGTAGTGCAGAGCTCTAAGTCCCTGTACCTTCAGTGCCTGGCACGTGGCAGGAGTGCCTACAGTATTTGTTGGGTAAATGAACAAATGGTTGTAGAGGAAGCACAGAAAGAGCAGACTGGAAGCCTAGAAGACCCAACATTTCTTTCTGGACCTGACCTAATATATTTCCCCCACGTGTTGATAAACAAAACTAGACACTGAAGTATTTTTGTCATGGGCAGCTGTCCACAGTGCCAGCCAAGGCTGATCCTTGTGATTTCTGCTCACTGTATTGACTAAAAATGACTGCACCTAGCTATAAAGGGAGCTGAGAAATTTCTTTTCTGAAACCAGGAGGAAAAGAAAACAGATTTGGGGTGAACAGTTAGCAGTCTCTGCTGCAGGATACAAGGACGGTCTTGCCTCTGCCAGTGTCACTGGGTGGCCCTGAGCTATCACAGGATAAATGGATGTTCACTCTAGAACGGCCCTTGGGGATCATCCAGATTCAACTCCCTGATTTTACACATGGGAGACTGGGGCCCAAAGAGAAAAGTGACTCCTTGACTTGTCAGAGAGTTGTTTGGTGCTAGAGCCATTTGGTTTTGCTTAATTGGTCAGTGCTTTAGCTGCAAAGTGGGTCTTTAAACAAGAAAACCTTCTCATCTCCTTCATAAAAGTGCTGTGAAGTTCACATTTCAATGATAAAGAAGAAAGCATTAAAAGCAATAGAAGAAAGCAATACAAATTAAGATGTTGATGATACAATGATTGTTACAATGGTACTGAACATAAATGATCCTTTCTTTAGTTACTTTAAAGGCTCTTCTGTGTCCTGTGGTCCTTAACAGTCTTCTTCCTTATTAGGAACTTCAGCTACCCCCATAAAATACGGCAAAATTATTTAGCTGGCCATGTGTGTGAGGGGTGAAAACCACCTTTGATTAAAGAGCAATTACTAATTGTGTAAATTTATGCAATTATTTATACCTTCTTTGAGCTTTAGTTCTTTCATCAGTGAAAAGGAAATGATAATACTTCCAACAAAGATTTGTTGTGGGGATTAAAGAAGAAATGAAAACCACTTGATATAGTATCTTGCACCCAGCTGGGACCCACTTAATGTAAATTTCTGTTCTTGCAGAGTTGAGGTTCTTTCTGTGAATACCTAGGGGAACATTACACACAATGATTGATGTAATCGCTCTTGAAAGGGGCACTTCCAACAACATTTAATCAATAAATATAATCTTTTCCCAATATCTTTAATTGGTGAACTCATTGCCTAGGATCCACAATTGAAAAGAAAAGCATCTGCTCCCAAAGGAGACTGAAATGTAAACAGAAAAGCCCAGCACCATGTGACAAGATGCAGGAACGGAAAGAGTGATGGTGTGAGGGGAGGGCTTAGAAGTCTGCTTGGGTGAGTGAGGGAGGGCTTCCCTAAGGAGGCTGTATGCTTCATGGGGGAGGAGTTACAGCTGGGCAGGTAAAAGGGAATGGAGGGGAGGACACAGGTGTGAGGAAGCACATTTTCTATAATGAGGGAGCTATTTTAGATATTGCTAGAACAGTTTTTTTTTTTTTAAAGCTTTAACAAAAGAGAAGGGACAGGTGACTGTGATGGCAGTGGGTTTCCAATTTTATCTTGCCACACATAGGGAGCCACTGAAGAATTTGGGGCAGGGAGATAATGCAAAAGGGGTGAATGAAAAGAACTGGGAGAATGACAGCCAGTGAGGGCTGGCTGGCTGAAGCCCACACCCAGCCCCATCATTCATTTAATCATTCAACAAATAGTTCCTGAGGACCTGCCATGCACCAGGCTGAATTCCAGAAGCTGGAAATCAGGCAATGAACAGGACTAGCAAGGTCTCTGTTCTCATGGAGGAGACTGACAATAGATAAACAAGTAAACAAGCAAGGAAGTATCAGATAAGTGCCTCTTGGAAAATTAAACAAGGTGATAAAAGAGTCCCTGAGCGGCTGCTCCTTCCGAATACTCACCAAGCCTCCTCTTGAGTTTTCCAAGGAGGTTTTGCTCCTAGAAAAATCTCTAAGGTGAATAATTAACCTAGCTCTCTCGGTGCTTCCAATAAGGCTTCTTCCCCTGGGCCTGGTCAGCTTGCAATCCTTGCTTCGGGACCACCAATTCTGCCAGAAGTCTCAAGTCTAAAAGTTAGGGGACGGTCATAACAACCTTGAGACCGGTCCTGATCATGGTTCCCTCCGCAACCTATAACCACCCACTTCGCCACCCCGCGCTCCTGGCTCAACCCTCCCTCCTCCCTTTATATAGATATAGCCTTTAGAAGAAAAACATTTGATAGTGTGGTTGAAATTGTGCATTCCTCTCCTCTGAAAAATGCAAACTTTTAAAACTCGTCCTCCTCTGCTGGCAAGAGCCGCCCTCCTCCCCCGTCCCTACCCCCTGGGACTCGCGAGGGCTGGGCGGGGACTCTCGGAGGCGGCGCGTTCCCGGCACCCGGCACCCGGCACCCGGCACCCGTGCTGGAGGCTGGCTCAGCACCACCAGCGCTCACCCTTGTGTTAAGTCAGAGCTCCTCAGCGCCAAAGGGATGTGGGCCAAGAACCAAAAAGAAAACGTAGTAATAAATGTAGCCGAAGAAACGAGGGACTAAAAAAGCAGATTTCCCAGTGTGCCCCGTGGTCTTCCCCCGTTTGACACATTTACTCACCACGAGGTTTTTTTCCCCAAAGAAAAAAAATTTTTTAATTATGAAAACTTTCAGAGACACAGGAAAGTTTTAGGTAAACCTAGCAAAAGTCCCAGGAGGGACTTCTGATTTTGCCCAGCTTCTCTGAACTGCCTGATAGTCATAGTTTGCCCTCTGCGGTCTATACCAGTCAGGGGGGACTAAGTTAGGGCCCCTGCTCGGAGGGGTTTTTATTCCAGTTAGGGAGAGAAGACTCTAATAAAAACTATTTTTCCTTTCTTTTTTTTCTTTCCCCCCCTGGCAGATTACACCTCACAAGGTGTTTTCACATTCCTGATGCCGTTAAAATCATAAACTCAGAGCTGAAAGGAAATTTACAGATCAAGTGGGGGAGAAGGGGGTGACTACCTGGCATATATTGGGCCACTTCCTAACCGCCTGCCCATGGTAGACATTGCTAATCGATCACTCACTCATTCATGATTGAACACATTTATTGGATGCCCTCCATGTTCCACATGTTATGTTAGGAATACAGCAGGAAACCAGACAGACTTTTTTGCTACCCTTATGGACCTCCAAGGGGAAGACAGACATTAAACAAATAATTACGTGCCTGAAGAGTGTTTTAAAAAGGCAGAATATGGGGGCAGACAAGGGCATCACACACCTGGAGGTAACCTGGAGTTGGGGCAGGGTCAGGAAAGGCCTCCCTGAGGAAGTGATGTTTAAGCTGAGGTCTAGAGGATAAGGAAACTGAGTCTTTGCGAGGGTGAAAAAGGAACCGTTACATGCTAGGATAAAAGACCGGCGTGAGTTCAGGGCATGTTTCATGGCTAAATGAGGAGGCATGGATCGTAAATGGGGGGTAGGTTTCCGGAAGGAAACAGAGGTTGATACAGCCAGGCCTTGAAAAAGAATCGGTTGATAGGAGGAGAGGGTTGGGACAGCCTGGGCAGAGGTCACATTTATTGTTTATCCTCCCCCTTCCTAGGAATTATTCTCTCACCTGCTGTCATTAAAAAGAAAAAAGAAAAAAGCTATAAATTATTGACTATCTACTACGGGGTGGCAATTCTCACATCTTCCTTGAGAGATAAGTATTATTTTCCCAGTTTTACGGATAAAAAAGTCTTGGGAGGACTGGAGACACTTGCTAAAGTTGGTCATCAAGTAGGCAGCAGAGCTAGGGATTTGGGCAGCTGCACTTTCCACAACTCGTCACTGCCATAAAACCTCAAGATGGCTTGCTCTAAAGCAGTCAAGTAAAACTTGGGGAGCAATCAAAGAGCGTTGACAGAGGAACTGGAAATGCTCCGGGAGTTGGCGGGGGGGGGGGGGGGGCGGGGGGGGGAGGAAAGTGTTGGCAGAGAGGCCGCAGGTGAGTGGACACCGTTAGGCAGAGGAGTGCGCGGCCGAAACCGAGAGGTGGCGGGTGGTGGGGAGGATGGCGAGGCGTCCTAAGTGACTGAGAGGGCATCCCTGGACTGCTCCAGGACTGCACTGCGGGGAGGTGCCCTGCTCTAACCACTACCCGGCCCGGCCCGGTTAATCATTTCCTGACCTTCCTTCCTCCTCTCGCCCAGCCCGCAGGATTGCCACATCAGCCTCCCCCTCCCCCTACTCGCCTCCTGGCCCTGTTGCTCCTTCGCCGGGTTTTACAAGGAGCCCCAACTTTGAGGCAATGTTCGTAATAGCCCGGGACGTCCTCAAGGCCGTGCCCCGGAGAGATAGCAGGCTCGCTAGGGTGTAACGCTTGCCCTAGCGGCCCCTGGAGGCTTGCCCTATCCTCTTTTCTACGAAGGGGTCAGAGAGGCGGGGATCCAATCCCGGCACGGATTAACCAATTACAGACTCGGTTTCCCCTGCGGTAAAAAAGAGGATGGCTACAGCAGCTGGCGGTGTGGTGCGAGGTTTAAATGAGGTACTGTGTGTTAAGTGCCTGGCTAGGAGACAGCAGC
This sequence comes from Eubalaena glacialis, assembly GCF_028564815.1. NCBI lineage: Eukaryota > Metazoa > Chordata > Mammalia > Artiodactyla > Balaenidae > Eubalaena > Eubalaena glacialis. The sequence continues at coordinate 72,415,823 of NC_083717.1, read as the reverse complement.
AGGTGTTTAACAAATGTTAGATCCCTTCCCTTTTTACCACCTGGTAACCGGGACCGCCCCCCTCAGCACACCCAGGTTACAGTTACCTCATTTAAACTTACACCGGAGGGTGAGGTATGAATGTCCGACCACGTGCTCGAGGTAATGCAGATGGTGAGTCACAGTGACGGGGTTTGAATCCAGGTTCACGATCGCCCCTGCACTCAGCACCCACGTGGCTGGCAAAGGCCACGTGTTCAGAACCTAGAACCCGGTCACTATCGTACCTGCCGCAGGGAGCAGACCACTAAACCAGTACTGCTCTGGGACCTATGCAGCCCGCTGGGCCACCGGGGGCCAGGCCCTTAACCTCTCTGAGCTTGTGCATTCGTGTGTAAAATGGGGGCTGTCTGTCTGCCCGGGTGGTTATTTTCTTCTTCACACTTTCTTGTGTGGCCAGATTTTCTACCGCAGTGTAGTCAGGCCACTACACACTACGCAGGGTCAGTCTTTTCTGACTGCGAGCGCTCGCCGGGCCGGGGTAAAAGCAGCGGACCGGCCCGGCGTGCCCTGGCTTGGCGCTCCACCCTACCCGGGGCCGGAGGAAACCGCGGCTGCCCGGGGCAGCGGAGTTGGGAAAGTCACTTCCGAGCGCAGTCCGACTCTGGGTCACCAGCCTGCGAGCGCGGGGACCTCACCCCGCGGGAGAGGACGGGGGCGGGGCCGGGCCTGTAGGCGGGGCCTGCCCAGGGGAGGGGAGGGGCCGGCCTGGGAAGACGGAAGCCCCCAGCCTAGGGGTGGCGGCAGAACCCGGATCCCGGAGCACCACGTTTTCCGGAGCCGGGCTTCGGGAGACGGCGGGCGGGAAAACCCGGCGCCCGGAAGCTTTTGCTTTCTTTGACGCAAGGGCTCGGGACGCAGCCGCCGTCGGCCGAGCGCCCGGCGAGGAACGACCCCAGGCAGAGCCTTCGGAGTCCCTCCTCCGCCCCTCCCCCACGCCGCCTGGTCTCGGAGCCTCAGTCCTCCTCGCCGCCCTCCTCGTGGCCATGGAGTGTCCGCACCTGAGCTCCAGCGTCTGCATCGCCCCGGACTCAGCCAAGTTCCCCAACGGCTCCCCGTCGTCCTGGTGCTGCAGCGGTGAGTGCGGCCCCAGGCGGCCCTGCAGCGCACCCGAGGCCCCGGCTCTGCCGGGCCTGCCGTCTAGGGGCCGCGGGCAGTCGGCGCGCGGACTCGGGGAGCGGTGCGGGCAAGCCGGGCCCGGCGGCTGGGGAGGGGTACGCGGCGAGGCGGGCGGAGCGGCGGCGGCGGCTCCTTTGTTTCCCGCGGCCCGACGGTCCGTCCGGCGAAGGAGAGGCCCGCGAGGGATAGAGACCGCGGGGGCCACGAGCTCGTGGGGACGGCGGCGAGCGGGGACCCTGGCCTGCGGCTCGCGCCCCCGCGCCACCCTGCAGTGCCCGGGTGTTGTGCTGGCCTGTGTCGCCGGGTCGGGGGCCGCGGGTGTGGGTGTCCGGCCCCCACAAGGCGGCCGCACGTGTGGCGGGGCCCGAGTTGCGTCGCCTCCTAGACCGGACGGGAAAAGCGCCGCTCAGGGGCGCAGCTTTGTCTGGGCTGCGGGGCGCGCTGGGGCCCTTCGCTACCTGCCCCGGACCCGCTTCCTTTCGCTTCCCCCCATGCTCCGGCGACCAGATCCACGCCGGGCGAGCGGGAGCCGGGACCTCGAGAGGTGCTCAGAACTCGGGCGGCCGAGGTCGGAGTCTTTCATCAGCCCGGGAAGGTGAAGTTTGAAAACAGGCTGCGGGCTGAAAAAGCTCAGAAGGCTGATCGAGCAGCTGCTTTGGAGGGGCGGCTCGCGTTGCCTTTCAGATATTTTTGTTTGTTTGAAATTGCTTTGGGATTTCCGAGTCCATGTGCTGTAGGACAGTTATTAGGTTTATGTAATGCTTTTGCATTGCTTAAGCATCTTACCTCCTTCTGCCGGGCCCCTCGGAAGCCCCAGTGCCCTCTTATTGTCTGCTCTAGCGACTTAAGATCGCACTGGCCACACTGCTTTGATTACTTCCTGGTAGGGCCCTGGTGCCGCCGATAGAGTCTTTGTTTATCAGCTTTGAGATGATCAGTGGTAGCTTGGGTTGTAGTGTAAAATTTGAATTGTGCATTTCAAAAATCTTAAGTTCATTTGAAGAAATAAAGGGAAGAAAACAGCAATGGTACGATTTAGCTGTGTGACATTTCTCATTGTGGGCCGGAGCTGGGAGGATAGTTTAGAGAATGCCTTGACACTTTTGACAGGTTACTTCTTAAATGGTGATTATGTCCTTGGAGAAAAACACAGGTAAGGCCACAAAGAAAAATGTACCCTGGGATAAGGAATGGAAATAACTGCGGTTTCCTTGAGCTCTCAGAGGTTTGATGCTTTGCTTGCCTTTGTAAAGTCAGATTGTCTTTTTCTGCATGAAGCCCATAAAGATTAACCGGTTAATTGATTTTACAGTGCAATATTGCAGTTCTTTTATGAGGGTGTAGAAACTTACCTACGAATGTTTCTTCTACAGTGAATGTTGAGTATGAAACAACAAATAAGGTGTGTTAAATTGCTTTACAAATTAGTTGGTGTTGCATTATCTATAATTGTAGCTAGAGCTGTGGTGCTGTAACTGCAACCCCTGCCCCAGGGATTGAAAAAAAAAAATGACCAAAGTAAACACTAGGAAAAGCATACCTCATGAGGAATGATGAAATTACTTCTGCTCATCTGTGGTAAACTACAGGGATAGATACAAAGCAGACAGCACACTTCTGGCTGTTTCTAGGTAAAATCACATCAAGTTTTAAAATGGCCTCATTGGTCACATGCATCTAAAAAAAGGAAAAGAGTTTATGCAAGTGGCAGATATCCTGTTGTGAGTCAGTCTTGCCTTTGTCAGTCAGGGCGTCCACTTGAGTGTGGAAAAGAGATGCAGAAAATTGAGCATCTCTTGAGGAACTTAAGTTAAATTGGAGCATAACTAAGAGGCTTGTGCTGATAAAAAGAACAAACTAGTATGTGTAGTCCTAAGGGAGGGGTGATTTCTATTCAAGGGCTAGGATGTCATCTTTGCATCTTGCAACGAAGTTTGTCTCTGACATTGCTTTGGGAGGATGATTTTAGTCATGTGCGTGGATTTGTAGAACCAATAAAGCTAGTTTTGCAACTTTATGTGGGTTTTTTGCTTCTGCTCATGTTCTATGAGTTGAACCCATTTCATGTGGGCCTTCCACTTTTTCTTGGCATCCATTCATTGATATAGTCTCATGTTTTTGTATTGAGCTTGATCTTGTTCTTGCCTGCCTGTTGTTTCAGTGATTAAATGATTATTAAAACTGTGAGTCCTTGACTAATTCATCATCTTGGAGGGTTATGTATTCTGGCGTTTATTCTCCAGCACTCTCGAATTTCTTCCTTCATTTCTTTCTTTCTTTTTCTTTCTTTTTGGGTAGCCAATGTATGGAATAATGCGGTGACCAAGTATTGAGTCTGATTACATTCTTATTAGGGAGGGGAAAATCTCATTTTGGCACTGGAATAATAAAATTAATGCCCTTGCCTTGTTTTCTTTGGGAGCTTCCAGTTACACCACAGTGAAACAGCCTTAAGGCAGCCAAGCAAATTGCAAAAGACCAACATCCTAGACTCTCCTAGGTAGCAATACATCCTTGGAAGGTAGTTCTATTTCCTTGGAGCATCGGTTTCATTATGTCATCTGTTAAAAAAAAAGGGGGGGGTGGGAGTAATACTTCACATTTACTTCACAGGTTGTTGTTAGGATGAACAAGGTAATTTTTGTGAAAACTTTGAGAAACTCCAAACACTATTCAAGTAATAGGTGGTATTATAGGTCAGAACATATTTATAAAGATGACTCTCAATAAATATCTAAAGCCCCTTAGATAGGGCCTAGGATGGACTGGCTTTATGCTGAATTATGCTTTGCAAGGAGATATATTATTCAACAAGATTAGGGGGTGTAAGAAGTAATTATACTTCACAATTAGCTTGAGCTTCTTATCTATGAGAAGCCCTTGGTACATACTATTGTATATGTTTTATAATTGTGTACCACAGTGATTCTCAAGCTTTTTGTCTTCAGGACCCCTTTACCCTCTTAAAATTATTAAGAACCCAAAGAGCCTTTGTTTGTACAGCTTATATTTATTGATATTTGCTGTACAAGGAATTAAAACAGAAAAAAATTTTAATATATATTTATTAAATCATTTACAATTAGCAATAATAAATCCATTACCTGTTAACATAATAGTTTGTATAAAATAACTATACTTTTCAAAACAAAAAAATTGGTGAGAAGATTGGCATTATTTTAATTTTTGCAACTCTGTTGTCTGGCTTAATAGAAGACAGCTGGATTTTCATATCTGCTTTTGCATTCAGTCTCTTGAGATATCACACATCATGTAGCTTCTGGAAAACTCCACTGTGTGCTGGTGAGAGGATGAGGGTAAAGAATAAAAGTAACATCAATGTTACTTATGAAAATAGTTTGAGCTCATGTACCCCATGCAGGGGTTTTGGAAACTCTCAGGGCCTCAGGATCACACTTTGAGAACCCACTTGTATACAACGATAGTAACAGTTAAGGACACCTGCTCTGATCAAAATAGCTTTAAAATATTAAAGAATTCCTTAAGGCCTTAAAACTAGCAACATTTATGTCTGTGTGGAGACTTACAGAGTTTATAAAACGTATTAGCTGGGATCATGGGGTCCAGTAGTCAGTCCCTTGCTCTCAAAAAAGTTACAGTCTAATCTAGTTGGAGAGAGATAGGAAACTAACTGGTTAGAAGATTAATCCATGTGTGGTTTAAGGTAAATGTTGAAAATAGCAATCTTCTGATGAGGTAAAAGTTGATTTATGTCTAATTTTGCTAAAGGCATTCTCATTTTTATTTATTTATTTATTTATTTTTGGCTACGTTGGGTCTTCGTTGCTGCGCGCCGGCTTTCTCTAGTTGCAGCGAGCGGGGGCTTCTCTTGTTGCGGAGCACGGGCTCTAGGCGCATGGGCTTCAGTAGTTGTGGCACGTGGGCTCAGTAGTTGTGGCTCATAGGCTCTAGAGCGCAGGCTCAGTAGTTGTGGCACACGGGCTTAGTTGCTCCGCGGCATGTGGGAGCTTCCCAGACCAGGGATTGAACCCGCGTCCCCTGCATTGGCAGGCGGATTCTTAACCACTCTTCCACCAGTAAAGTCCCTAGGCATTCTCATTTTAAATGAAAAAGTTTTAAATAAAAACTAGGACATTCTCTCAAGGTTTTTGTTAAGTGCACATATCAGAGGTTATTTTCAGAAGCCGGAGTCTTGGGCATTTCATATTTTTGTGGGTAAAAGAGTTAAACCAGTGGCAAAATACTGGGGGGAAACCCAAATTGTTTAAAAGGATGCCCTAAACACAACTGTTTTAATAACTAAGGAAAGCCAAAGACTTCAAGTGTTTGGGTTAAGTAACCATTTAAATTGGAGATATTTTAATAGCATAGGCATGAGAATTTTTCCGTGATTAATTCTTCAAAGAATTGAGAAGGCCTCTCTTTTTTAAAAAATTAATTAATTAATTTTTGGCTGCATTGGGTCTTTGTTGCTGCACATGGGCTTTCTCTAGTTGCCGCCAGCGGGGGCTACTCTTCGTTGCGGCCCGCGGGTTTCTCATTGCAGTGGCTTCTCTTTGTTGCGGAGCACGGGGTCTAGGCGCAGGGGCTTCAGTAGTTGTGGCTCTCAGGCTCTAGAGCGCAGGCTCAGCGGGCGGATTCTTAACTGCTGCACCACCAGGGAAGTCCAAGAAGGCTTCTTAAAGTTTCTAGTACATGCTTGCCCTCACATTACCTAAGGAAAGTAAGTGTAGGGACTTCCCTGGTGGCGCAGTGGTTAAGAATCCACCTGCCAATGCAGGGGACACGGGTTCGAGCCCTGGTCCGGGAAGATCCCACATGCCGCGGAGCAACTAAGTCCATGCGCCACAACTACTGAGCCTGTGCTCTAGAGCCCGCGAGCCACAACTACTGACCGACGTGCCACAACTACTGAAGCTTGCGCACCTAGAGCCCGTGCTCCACAACAAGAGAAGCCACCGCAATGAGAAGCCTGCGCACCGCAACGAAGAGTAGCTCCCGCTCGCTGCAACCAGAGAAAGCCCGCACGCAGCAAGGAAGACCCAATGCAGCCAAAAATAAATAAATAAACTTATTAAAAAAAAATAAAAAAGTAAGTAGATTAAGTAAATGTTTTGCAGTTTGGGGTGGATATTGGAGATAAAACCTTTTTTGAAGATCCATTTAGTAGGATGGTGTTCTGATTATTGATTCCTTGTCATTGGTAATAAATCTGTAGTTTGTGATAAAGCTTGTGATAAAGGTGAGAAATCACCTTGATGGGATGATGGGTTATTTTGTATCGTATATCTCTCACAACCTAAATCTAAAGAAGACTCTTGTATGCCCAGTAGACTAAATTTTCTAGGTAGGACCAGTCATTTGTTCATCATAAGGTCAAATGCATTTACTGCTTTTTAGTAATAACCCTGTATGAAATATTTATTAAGTGCCTAGTGTGTAATAAGACACTCAGTAAATATTTGCTTGATGAATGAAGGAACTTTCTTCCACTTGGATGGTGGCTGGAATGGCCTTAAACTTTATGTTTAAAATAAATGGAAAGTAAGTGAGCTTCTCCCCAGAATGCTTTCACCGGTCCTCACTTCCAGTTTTTAGTCTGTGAAGTAAACTTTGACTGGATTGTGAGCAACTGACCATCTGCAATGTTGTTACCACAACGAATTTGTATTCGTTTGACATTCTGTGTTTATAGGTGGGCAGGTAGCCATTTTTAGTAGTAAATGTGGATGGGGCAGTTAAAAATCAATGGACAGGTGTTACATTTTTCACATTAATTTTGAAGATTAACATTTGATTTTTATATGCTTTTCTGAAGAATTTAAACTTTTAAAAAAATAATATTTGTACGCTTAAGTCAAATGTAATTGTCTTTCTGGTTTTTCTGGCAGGATCCACCCCCAGTCCCAGCCCCCAGAATCTTAAAGCAGCCTAAGCATATTTCCAAAGTCTCTGAATAATTGGTAGTACAAGTGAAGGAACTGGAATTCAGAATGTGCTCCATGTGTTGGTTTGAAGAGGCTGCAGTCTAGGGATTAAGCCTAACGTTTTGCTGTTGTGAAGAAGTTTTGACACATGGATCAAAAGTTATTTTCTGATGGTATTCTTCGTAGTATACAAAGAATATCCTTCTTGGCCTAAGCAGGAGAAAGGATGGGATTGATGGGAGAATTTGAACTCTTTGTTTCTGTTTCTTGTTATTCATTTATCCTCAAAATAACTCATTCTCATCATTCTTTGCGTTTACAGCATTAGCCTTAGGCTCTTATACCATCCTACTTTTTCCTCTTTGAAATTTATGCAATTTCCTTCTTTCCTGGAATATAATAGATTAATTTTGGATCCTTTAAACTCAATTTGGAAATACTTATGTTTTTCTAGTGTTCGTAGCTCAGTAAGCAGAGCAGTGAGTAATTTAGTTTGTAGCTCATTGAGTAATTTAAATTCCTGTTTTAAAATTTAATTGAGTCCCTCTTCCATCAGGGAGTAATTTACAAATATCAGTACATTTCCCCCAACCTGCTTTGTTTTTTTCTTTTTGAGCTATTTCCCCCTTCTTGAGCTGTATTATACATTTTCCTTCTTTGAAAAAATAAATTAGTGTCCAACCTATGGGTTTTGTGTTCAACCTAGGCATCCATATAGACTTGGGTAGTAGTTTATTAATGTTTGAAGTGGAAAATATATACTGTTTAATGTATTTTAGTGTTTTATGTTTATTCATAGCTCCTTTAAACATGAGAGCAACTGCATTCTAGGTGTTTTAATAGAGCTTTCCTGGACAGATGGCTTAGGAGGAAGTACTTAGATTCTCAGCAGGGGCTAGTACTTTTTGGAGGGTTTATTTGTGATGAAGCTTACCTTGATTGACAGCTTAGAATGCTGAGAATACCATTAACAACAGGAACAGCTTGTTCATCTTACCTAGAATTGTTTTGTGCCAAGACCTCTCAAGATGCTCTGTGATTTGTAACAGTCTGTTTTGAGAATGTAGGTTAAGAGTAGGTATCTTTCATAATGAAAGGAAATTTACCTAAAAATTGTTCATTGCAATTGTATCCTGAAATCTTTGTGATTGTTGAATGATCTTTGGCTTAGAAATTTGTAAACAGAGATCATCTTTTAACTGCTGTAAGTCTGCAGATGTTAGTATATATAGTAATTCCAGATGTTTTCTCATCTATTAGTTTTACTCAGTAGGAGGAGAACTGAGAACAACATAAAGTAACTTCAAAGCAGTTGGCTAGCATTTAATCCTGACTAATTTAACTAACTACCCATCCTTGTAGTTTTTCCTGTTTCATAGATTGTGAAACTGAGACAAAGATTAACAGAGTTGCTCAAGATGCTTGGGGGCATTAGAGATAGCCCGAAGTTTAAATTCAAATACCATTCAAACCATACTTCTGGCTTGCCTTTGTAAAAGCAGGGTCTTTATTTTGTCATCTAGTCACTTAATGCTTGATAAGTTAAAGGATTATAAGTGTTTGGAAACATACTCTGAATAATTCCTTTGAAGATTTTTGATGTGAAAGTACATTTTAAATTCTACCTTTTGAAAATAATTTTAGATTTCTGTATTTGATTAGCCCTTCCTCCCCCTGTTTATTGATTAAAGTGCCACCAAGTTGGAACTAGATTGTTAGTACAGTTGGAAGAACACTGTTTTTGAATGTCTGAATTTCGGTTCAGGTCTAATTTTTTTGTAGGCTGAAATTCACATTACTTTAGTTCAGATATCATGAGTCAGCCTTCTTACCATAGCTATGGATAAAATGCAGTTAGCTTTTGGTTATTTTATAAATGTGCTTCGCTTCTTGAAGTTGCCCCCTCCCATTTTTTCATTTTGTTTCTGCTGGAGGAGATTCTTTTTGGAGGTGGGTTTGTTGTGGGGTGGGAGAGGGAGAGAATTCTTAAGAAAGGGAATTTTGCTTTTGCCTCTGGTAGCTCAGAGGTTATTTGAATCTTTGCTTTTAGGCAGGGTACTTCGTTGATTCCATCTAGTTATATTCTAAGATTTTCCAATTATATTTCTTGTAAAAGTTAATTATAGTCTTTAGACTGCAAGGCTTAAAACAGATTTCCCTCCCTTCTTCCCCCCCCTTCTTAAGACATACTGAAAATTAGGTATATATGTGTGCTATTTACAGATATATAAAATGCAGATAAGTTTAAGACGGCAGTTTCAGATTTTGAAAACTGTTGTTGAAATTAAACTTGGACATTGGAAAATGAAGTTTGTAGTTGTCTTTTTGTTTATCTAAATACTTCACCATTAATCAATGCTAGCTAATTAAATTTTATAAGACTCTTTTGAGGAGGGAATTGAGAGTTTATTTTGAATATGAACCAGCTTGTGTCTTTGAAAAGATATTATAACCAACTGGATTTTTTCTGGAGACTTTGTACTTTAGGATTGAATAGCTCTATCAGTGGGCTGTTTTCCATTTTGAGTAGATGGTCTTTCCTGATATTTTTTCTTTGTTCCAGCTGGGTTTAAGGCAGCCTTGTAGAAATCTGCTTGCCTGTTTATCCTTGACCTGCCCTGAAGACTCTTAATTTTATGGACTGTTCTTATACTATCTCATCACCAGGAACAGCAGGCTCGTGATTAACTGTCATGTTCTTGCAGGTTTAATTTAACCGATTGTAGGATAGTACACTTGTTGATTTAGCTTCTTTAAATCTTTGTCCTTACTGACCACACTCAGGTTTTCCTTTTTAGATAATTATTGTCCATTCCTTTGTCTTGAACATTTGTTGTACAATATTGGGATGGTAGGATTTTGGTCCAAGTTTGTGAAGATCGTGCTGAAATTTCTAGGGAGCAAATTGTTTTTTGGTGATGGAATGTTTCCTTGGGATAATTGATAGATAACATGTTAGAGAAATATTCTAATATAACATTTTTGAAAAAGAACTTCTATATAACTTAGACACTCTGGGGCCGACACATATTATTGATTGAGTGATTTTTTAATTTTAGTGTCACACAGTAAAATTGAGATTAACTCTAGTTTCCATTTGAATTATTTTGAATGTTAATTGTGAGCTGTATTAACATTGGAGAAATCATTTGCAACAACTGGCTCAAGCTTCACCTTATGTGTATGAAGTAGCTGCCAGAGCTCAACGTTCATGCTGTGAGAATTTAATTCTAATTTAATTTAGCTGCATCGGTTTCATTTCAGTTATTTCAAGTGTTTTGTTTGTGTATAGTCTTTTTAGAACTTCATTTTAAAAATATTTTTCAGGCTTTTTTTCTTTGAATAATTAATAGAGATTTTTGGGAAAATGTGGGTCAGATTTTAAAATTGTACCTATTGGTTGTAAAAAATTTCCAACTCTTGGTTTGTGTTAAATAATTAGAGCAGCTATCGGAGTTTACAGATTCCTATTTTCTGTAATCTTGGGTATCTAGCCCTTTAAGCAGAGTATAAGTATGTGCCCAGTTTGCTTTTTCTTTCCATTTCTTCCTAAAAAGTCCTGTTGATTTTAAAAGAGTAGTTTCCCAGCACACCAGTAAATACAACTGTTGTAATTTCACACACCCCCATCCCCAACTTTGTGCTTTAGTGCTAACCTATATTATATACCACAAAAACTAGGAAAAGAATTGTACAGTGCAGATATAAACCTCCACTCTGAGTAAAGTCTTTGATAATAAGAGGTCCCTTAACCTCTTAATTGTTTCATTTACTTATGGGAGGGAGTGCTTCCTATAAAATATATATATGCATCTTATCTTGCATACACTTGCTTTTGTTTTGAAATAATAGTTGTGTGGTGTTTACATTTATGACTTGATTCATTTCTTTTGAAAATCCCTCTACTGTTTAACCATGGATTTGCTTACTCAGGTTGCTGGCAAAGGCGTGGAATTGCATCAGATCTTGCTATATTAAATAAATGGAATATTGGATGCCAGAATTTTTCTTAAGTGATTCATGGCTTTTGTGTTCATTCTGTGTATAATCAACTTCGTAAGGAAAGTTATTTTTGAAACAATATAAACCCCTGATAATTTTTCTGTAGTTATTTGTGTCTGGTCTTCCAAAGGCAAAAGTGGCCCATTTTGACTCTGATTTAGTAATCTGCTTTGACTTTAGTAGTTCTAATCCTTCTCCCCACTACCCTTTCCTCTCATTTGGAGTTAGGGGCACAGTTCCAGTATTTAGCTGAAGACTGTAGAATAGATAAAGCATAATAGCTTCATTAGGTGTTTTTCACCAAAGTAGGTCTGAACAAGTCTGAGTTTGTGATAGAATGAATAATAAAAAAACGTGTTTAGTACATTACAGTTTTAGAGAATATGTAGTTTCACATACATTATTTCCATATGTTGTTTTCATTTGACATTGAAAACTGATTTCAGAAATGCATTTCAAAATACAGTGAAATGCTTGAGCCAGTGAGGGGACCAGTCTTATGGATCAGAATTTGCCTCTATGTAGGAAATCAGCAGGACCAGATGCCCTCTCTTTTCTGGCTCTGTAGGTATCTGGATCTGTTAACATATAGATGATAAATTTTGGCCAGCTTTGAAATTACATTCTCTAGTAGAGGACACATACCATTAGCTCTGCAAATTAACCTTGTAGTATACAGAGAATTCAGTAGGTGCCTGGCCCCAAATGATAAAGTGCTATTGTAATTTTTATTTCATGTAATAGATTGTAGGCATTTTTTTTAAAGATAAAAAAATGGTTTAGGCAACTTCATGAATTGATATGACTGTTATATCAATTTACCTTTTAAAGATTAATTCATGTTTTCAAAAAGTAATACGTGTACAGTTAAGTCGTACAGTGCAGTATCAAAAGTAATACGTGTACAGTTAAGTCGTACAGTGCAGTATCAAAAGTAATACGTGTACAGTTAAGTCGTACAGTGCAGTATCAAAAGTAATACGTGTACAGTTAAGTCGTACAGTGTAGTGTCAAAAGTAATACATGTACAGTTAAGTCGTACAGTGTAGTATCAAAAGTAATACGTGTACAGTTAAGTCGTACAGTGTAGTATCAAAAGTAATACCTGTACAGTTAAGTCGTACAGTGTAGTATCAAAAGTAATACGTGTACAGTTAAGTCGTACAGTGTAGTATCAAAAGGGTTAAAGTAGAGCAGCAGCCCCCATCCCCTCTCCTCTCAGCCCTTCTGTCCACAGACCACCACTTTCTCTGTCATGTTTACCTACATACTTCTAAGTAATACGCTGTTATTTCTTAATTTATCCATTTTAGGTATCATCTCTTGACATCTTGCTATGGTAAATGAGGACATTAGTGTTTGCATTACCCTCCCCTCTGCCTCTCTCTCCATTTCTCAATATAACTAGACTACAGATTTTGATTAATATGGTGATTACTTTTTTTCTTGTCTGGCATTTTATTTTTCTTTGAGTTAATGATTGCCTTTTTTTAAAAAAATTGCTTACTGTGCCTTCTGTACATTTTCTCCCAAATGTAACCTATAAATCTGTTAAATGTCTATGAATATTATTTTCCAAGCACTTAAACACGTAATGTCTTAGTATTATTTTTTCCTGAAGCTTTCCTTCCCAGAGCTCTCTCGCTCCCATCTGAACTGACTGTTCTCTAGGCCTACTCGACAGTTTTTATCCTGTGATTCCCTTGCTATTCTTTTGTATTAGATCTCTCATTTCCTGGATCCCAGGTCCTTCTCTTCCTTGGTTTATTAGACCATTTTGCTGGAGTACCTCATCTAGCTCCCGTCTCAGGAGAGGCAAATTTTTGATCCCATGCAAGTCAGACACTTTTATTCTACCTTTATACTTGACTGCTTGGGTGACTATAGACTGTTAGAAAAGATTTTTCTCTTAGAACTTTGAAAGCAGTGTTCCTTTGTTTTTAGGCTTCCAGTGTTGTTGAGAAACCTGATGCCTTTTTGATTACTGTTCCTTCATATATATCTTTTTATTCTTTCTCCTGGAAGCTTTTAGGATATTCCTTTTATCCTTGCTGTTCTGGAATTTCAGAATGATGTGTCTTGGCATGGTTAGTTGTTTTTTTTTTTCCTTGTGATGGGTACTCAGGGGACTTTTTTTTTTTCACACACACACACTGTATTTTATTTTTACAAGAGATAAATAAACTGACACCAAGCATTGTAAATGGATGACCACACAAGAGCAACAATGATTGCAATTGGTACTCAGGGGACTTTTCAATCTAAACATTTGAGAGTATACTCATCCTCCCGTACTTAAATCTCCTAGTTTGTACTTTTTTTTCTGTACAACTCCTATTAATTGAATGTTGAGCACTGTGGGTAGAACCTGTAATTTTCTTATCTTTTTATTTCTTTGCATTTTGGTTCTAGTTCCTGAGATATTTCCTAGGTGTTTTTTTTTTTTTCCCTTCCACCCTTCTGTTGAATTTTAATAATAATATTTTTAATTTTCAAGAGCTTTTTCTCATTTTTCTGACCATTGCTTTTTCATACATCCTGTTGCTGTTGTTTTATAGTATCTTCTCTCATGACTCCTGGATTTTAGAGTTTGTTTGTTTTGAGGTTTTTCTGTGCTCCCTGCATTGTTTCTGTTTCCTCTGAGTTCCTCTTTTTCTTTTCAAAATGATTCTCTCAGACTAGAGGTTTTCTTCAAGGATCTTGTTTTATCCTTGTCTATTTTTTCGTGTAAGAGTGAGGCACTAAAAAGCTCTGTAAGTGAATGAGACTTGTCTATAGTGGGCTTCACCGTAAGGTTGGGGGCAGGCCACCTTCTTCATTAGAGGAAGACACTCAAGACGTCTGTATGGCTAATATTTTTTTTTTAGCACCATTTAGTTTTTCAGTCTTCCCCCTGGGAGCTGCACACCTGGCCATTGATGTTCTGACATCAGGATGTAGTAAGTTCCATGAGTCTCTTGTTCCTTGCAGCTCTTGGCCCCTTGTTTTCAGTGCCACCCTTACCTTTGCTGTCTGCTGTGCCCAGTGTCCCTGAGCCCAGAGCTGCCTCCTGTCTGCACTCTTCTCTGCTGGCACTTAGGCTGTAGCTTCCTTCATGCCACTAAGATCAGTACTGCTCCTCCAGCTTCTTTCTGACTCCCAAAAATGTGTTGAAATGTGCTTGTCTCACATGATCTTTGTGAGTTAATGTCGATTTAATTTCTTTATTGTCATTTCAGTGAGATGTTAGCATGGAGAGGAGGTAAGAGAGAAATTGGTCTGCCATGCTTAATTTGGTGTATTTTTAAATGAGATATTTAAAATCCAGCTTTTAGGGCAAAAAAATGCTTTGCCCTATCAGAAATGGATCTTATTAGTCATCATCCAGAGAGTTAAATCACTAAAACTGAAATTTTGCAGTACTGATTTTGAGTAAAAGTTCAAACTCAGATTTACCTTCCCTGATGAACAGAGCAAAATATTGTCGCTATTACCTGAGTTAGCAGATAGAGCAGATAAGCCTGGGGGTTTGACTCTGCTTGGGAAGCCAAATATAAGACGGAGTTTGGATATATAAAAGAAACATTGAAAGAAAAAGTTGTAAGGTCACTTGGACCACTGCAATTAATATCTTGTAATACTTTTACTGGATTAATTTATCATCCATCAATAAAGGGAAGTTACTGCCAGGTTTATAGTACTGTTTGGCTCTGCACAATGGTAATTTAACCTTTTCCCTTGTGTTTTAGTAATTAAAAAAAAAGTTCTTAATTGGAACTAAAGAATAAAATTTTTTTAATCTCAGAAAGCCTTTTTATTTTGATATAATTTTACACTTAAAGAAACATTGCTAAGAATAGTACAGAAACTCCCATGTACTCTTTGCCTAGATTCATCAGTTGTTAACATTTTGCCACATTTGTGTTACACGTTTGCACCTTCTTTTTATGCACCTCGTCCCCACCACTGCCACCAAGTAATTTGCAGACCTAATGCTCCTTCATCCATAAATACTTTTTTTTTTTTTTTTCCCCAAGCACAAGGACTTTCTTTTCACTAAGCACAGGGTACTGGTCAAAATCAGGACATTTAATAACTGAGATAATAGTATTATCGAATGCACATTCCATTCTTAGATTTCTCCAGTTGTCCCAATAATGTCCTTCATATAATGTAGCTATTTCCCTTTTCTGCCCCCCACATCTAATCCAGGATCATGCATTTCACTTAGTTGTGAAACTCTATAGTCTCCTTCAGTCTGGAACAGTTCCTTATCCTGTCTTTGTCTTTCACATCTTGGTATTTTTGAAGAGAACAGGCTAATTATAGAGTGTACTTCAGTTTGAGTTTTTCAGTTGTTTCCTTATGATTAGATTCAGGCTGTGCACTGTTTTTGTAGGAATACTGCAGAAGCAATGTGTATTCTCAGGGCATCATATCAAGAGGTATATGAGGTTGGTTTGTCTCATTTTGGTGATGTTAACTTTGATAATTAAGGTGATAGTTGCAAGGTTATTTACTGTAAAGTTACTATTTTCCCTTTGTTATTAATAGGTAATTTGTAGGAGATGCTTTGAGATTTTATGTATAGATGTCTTATTCCTCATCAAACGTTCATCTAGTAATTTAGCATCCATTGATGATTGTTGACTGAATCAGTTATTACTAGGATGGTTGCAAGATGTTGATTTTCTAACTTATTTCTTCTAAGTATATACAGGGAAGAGCTTTCCTTTCTCACCCACTTGTTTATTCATTTATTTTATTAACATGGACTCATAGATTTTTATTTTATTTTGTGACATTCTGTTATTTATTTTGAAGCTCAAATTGTCTTAGATTTGGCTAGTGGGAGCCTCCTTAGGTCATAATTTTGACATGCCCCTATTGTTCTTGGAGCCCTTTCTTACTTTCTGGCATGGCAAGGTGCTCCAGGCTCATCTTGTACTCAGCCTGCCCCAGTCCTGGAATCAGCCATTTCTCCAAGTAGCCATCATTCCTTTCAGTGGGGAATAAGGTTCATAAACTAAGATCTCTGAGCAAATAGGAGCTAAGAAATATAAATATATATAAATAAATAAACATGTCTATATTTGTGTGTGTGTGTAACCATGAGTTCATTTTGATACCTTTAATTCCAATTCAGCAGTACGGATCTAGTCTTGCCCTTTCTGTATTTGTAATGCCCTTCTCTAACAGAGAGAATCTGGTTCCCATTATCTCAGCGTATGTACTTGTTTGCCCCATGCCATAATCAGAGAAAGTAGTTCTAAACTGCTAACCCATACCATTGCAAAGAAAACTCCTTATAACGAGTTCACTATTTGTTTACAGTTTCTTTTTGTCTGTATACTCACAAAATATGAAGTGTTATGTTCAAAAGTTGTTTGGGGGCTTCCCTGGTGGCGCAGTGGTTGAGAGTCTGCCTGCCAATGCAGGGCACACGGGTTCGAGCCCTGGTCTGGGAAGATCCCACGTGCCGCGGAGCAGCTGGGCCCGTGAGCCACAACTACTGAGCCTGCGCGTCTGGAGCCTGTGCTCCGCAACAAGGGAAGCCGCGACAGTGAGAGGCCGGCGCACCACGTTGAAGAGTGGCCCCCGCTTGCCACAACTAGAGAAAGCCCTCGCACAGAAACGAAGACCCAACACAGCCATAAATAAATAAATAAACAAATACTTAATTAAAAAAAAAAAGTTGTTTGGGTTGTTTCCTTCCCTTTCCTTCCATCTTTTAATACACTGATTTATTGGATTTACAGTTAGCTTCGTTTGTTTCTGTTTGATTTCCATTTTAGATTTTTTTCCACCTCATCCTTGCTGATTTTATTTTACTTTTTGAGTATATAAAACATGAGTATGGTTCCAAAAGTTAAAGCCATACCAAGAAGTGTTACTACCTAACCCTTCTACTCACTCCTATCCGCTCCATGTAGACAACCAATTATTTTTATCTATCCTTCCTGTTTCTTTTTGTAAAAAAAAAAAAGCAGGTACATGAGTATTTTCTTATTTTCTCTCACCAAAGGTAGCAAACTAAGTATACTCTTTTGGAATTTGCTTCTTTCATTTAATAGTGTGTTCTGGATATCACTCCATGTTTGTAGAAATTTTACTTATTATTTTTTAACAGCTTCATAGTACTCCATTTGTGATGTGTCACAGTGAATTCAAACATTCTCCTATCTTTGGGCATTTAGGTTGTTTCCAGTATTTTGCAGTTTCAGATAATGCTGCAGCTAACAGCCTTGTACAAATATATTTTTGTATTATTGGGTATCTTCAGGGAAGATTCAAAGTTTTAACTTTTTAATCATGTGAGCAATAATGTGTAAGTGATTTTATAATAATACTTCAAACTATTTGTCTGCCTGCTCCTATCTTCCCATCTATGGTGATCTTACAAATACATTCAAGGCTGTGGAAGTGAAATACATTATTGTAATTATATTTCTGTCTGGGAAACCTTGAAATCAGAGAGCTGGAAGTGGCCTTGGAAACATTTTTAGTCTACGTTCAGGTTCATTTTAAGCAGTTGACTTTTCCTTTTACATACTCGTCAATGCTGTTTTACCACCTAAGTACTCATTTTCTCTTTTAATTTAATTCATGTTAGATTCCTGTGTCATACTGTTAACTGGCTGCTCCCTTGGGTTATAGAATGGCAGTAGGATAAGACAGTTATACATAGGATAGAAATAAGGATTTGGGCATCCATTTTCTCCGACAGGTCTCAGCACGTTAGTGAGTAGTATAAACTCAGAGGAGCATCTTGGATTCCTAGATAATGCAGCTGGTTGATGACTTCCAGTCTTTTGTTCCAACAAGTGGGCATTGGAGGAGAAGGGCAACCTCCTCCTGCATTGCTAGATAACCAGGTAAAAAGATTGACCACATAGCTTTCCATCAGAAGGGCCATAAAAGGATTACATATGTGTTGAGATAACGATCCCCTCAGCCTAAGGGTGACTGGAGCCTCCAAACAGATCACTTCTGGCCCTGCGATGACTCTTCAGTTTATGTGCATGCACCATACAGATGTTATCATTTTCCATGCATGTGCTGACATGAAAAAGATTAGGAAAGTTGGCTAGAGCAGTCTCAAAATTAGCCTCTGAGAGCCAAGGATGGTGCCCCTTAAAGAGAACCAGGTAATCCTTATTTATCTTGGATAAAGAAGAATTGAATTATTTAGAGTAGAATACGGGAATAGTGGCTTAGAGATTTTTGAAGGTTGTTTTTTTACAATATAGGACAACATTAGGAGTGATGTTTTGCTCAAGAATTAGGTTGTCTTATGGTAATGACAGCACACCTGGATTTAAAATATTAATGCGATACAGAAAGAGCCAGTCCAAAGGATGATTGCAGCTTAGTTGATGACAGACTGCAGTGTTTTTACTGTCTTACTACCCCTGTTGCAGAGGGGATAGTCTAGTCTTTGGATAGTTTTTGATTCCTATGGAGTAGAACCTCTCAAAGGGTCTCATCCTCACTTCTACTAAACAACAATGTCAGTCATTCCCATGAGTGGTTTGGCAGGGGTGAACGGTAGATGCTGTATCGCTGATACCCCTCCTTCTACAGGTAGTGTTCTGATCATCTATTACTGCATAACAAACTATCTTACATCTTAGTGGCTTAGAACAACCATTTTATTTTTATCATCTTGTGGGTCAGGAATTCAGGAGGAGCTTGGCTGGGGCTGTCTCAGCTGGCGCACCTGAAGCTGGAGCATCCACTTCCATGGTGGCTTCTTAACTCACATGTCTTGTGCCTCTGTGCTCCTGCTCTCTGTTTCTGTCCCCCCCACCCCCCATCCCCCATGGTGTCACATTCTGCAAGGTCTCTCTGTGTCGTTTGGGTTTCTCACAGTGTGTTGGTCTCAGGGTGATTCGGCTTCTTACATGGTGGCTGGCTTCCCCAAGAGCAAGCAATAAAAAGAAGCTGTCAATTTCTTAAAACTCAGACCTGCAAATTGACACGCAGTCACTTCTGCCATATTCAGTTAGTCAGGGCACTGCAGAGCCTGCCCAGATTCAAGGAAAGAGGACATAGACCTGCCTCTCAATGGGAGGAGTGGTCATCTTTAATCTATCATAGGGCCATTAAGCAGAAAGGAGGGAATGGTTGTGAGAAATAACTGTGACTTTATCAGAAAACCGATCAGACATTTACTTATCTAATGACTCAGGAGAGATTAACTAATTGCCGGCCTTGAATAAGAATGGGACTGAAGCCAGAGGAGGAAGGTGGGAAAGATTCTCATGGGGCGAAGCAGAAAGGCAACCGAGGTAAGCTTTACTTCATAGTTGCCTTCCCTGCCTTGGCCCTGAGCTCTTGGTTCCGTGATCTTCTGTGAGCCCCAGCCTGCCACTTCTGAGCAGTTTGGATTTGGTACTCATGCTTGGTCTCCTCCTCCTTCAGCATCTGGACCTCCGCTTAGTCTCCTGAGCTGTGCATCAGCTCACTTCTTTAGCCCTGGGCGCTGCCTGTTGCTTTGTAAGAGACTTCTCCTGTTTTCCTGCTCCCTGGGAACCCAGTGTGCACTCCCAGAATGAGCCGCAGTGCTGGGGGTGGGGTGGGGGGGGGTGGGAGGTGGCGGTAGGGGTGGGAACACAGGAAGTGATTTTGGCTACGCTCAGGCTGCTCTGGCTCAGGCTGCTCTGGCACCTCTGGCGGTTGCTTAATATCGCTGGATTTCTTCTTTTCTGGACTACGTGAAGGCCCAGTTCCTGCTTTCTTTATGTGACTTTACCAGTCTTTCCCCCGGTAATTTCAGAGGATTCAAGTTGAAGATAGAAGAGACTTCATAACTTTTAGCATAGAATAGACTCATGAGTATGTGGTTCAAAGAGCATTTATGGTATAAAGAAGATTATGCGCCTTGCTCTAAACGTCTAAAAATATATCAGTTGGAGGGTAAGCTGGGTTAACCCTGGAGTATATTTCTACTTGTATATGTACTGGAATATTTATAGAATTTTTATGATAATTCTGCCCTATCCTCCAGTTTCGAGAGGAATAACACTTTTACTATTGATACTTCTATGGAGTGTGTTGTGTGTGTGTGTGTGTGTGTTTTGAATAACAGCTGCAAATATTTTTCATTGATCATATGTTTACACACCCGTAGAGTTGTAATCTAGGATTTTGGTTTCACTTACCACTCATGCTTAATAATTTAGAGTAAGTTTATTTCATTAGGACAACTTTATAATACCAGTATCTTTAAGACATTTAAACTTTATTTTTGTTATAAAAGAAGTAATGCTTTCTGAAAAAATTCAAACAGTATAGTCGAAAGTAGGTCCATGTGGCTCTAATCCCCCATCCCATTCTTTTTACATGACTGTTAACAGTTACTACGTACCCTTCTAGACTTCAAGCAGTTTATATACAGGTATATAGCATATACACAGAAACACATAGTACATAATCTTTCTAAAGCAAAAATGACAACCTTCTGGACTTACTGCTCTGCAACAGTCCATGCCTTCAAATACCGAGTTTGGGTTCCAGTTCTGTCACTTACTAACTTAGCAAGGTATATAACTTCTCTGTGCCTCAGCTTCCTTATCTATAAAACAGGCCAATAATAGTACACACCTCATTGGACTGTAGAGGATTAAATGAAGTAATATTTATAAAGTGGCACAGTAAAGTGCAATAGTGCTTGGCACATAGTATGTACTAGATAAATATTAAATAAAGAACTTGCTCTTTGAAAAAACACGTTATGAATATTTTCTTATGGGTTGCTGGTTTTTTAGTGTGGCACTTTAAAAACTGTGTGTTGTTGGTAGGGGCGTGGTATTCTGAGTTTTACTATTGGAGCAGCATGTTTGTCTACAGTTTTCTTTTTTTTAATAAATAAATTTATTTATTTTATTTTTGGCTGTGTTGGGTCTTCGTTGCTGCACGCGGGCTTTCTCTAGTTGTGGTGAGCAGGGTTACCCTTCATTGCGGTGCGCGGGCTTCTCATTGCGGTGGCTTCTCTTGTTGCGGAGCACGGGCTCTAGCCATGCAGGCTTCAGTAGTTGTGGCTCGCGGGCTGTAGAGCGCAGGCTCAGTAGTTGTGGCGCATGGGCTTAGTTGCTCCGCGGCATGTGGCATCTTCCCGGACCAGGGCTTGAACCTGTGTGCCCTGCCAATTCTTAACCACTGCGCCACTAGGGAAACCCCTGTACAATGGTTTTGAACAGCGATTCCACACAGTTTCTGACCTCGCTGTTGCAGTGAGCTGCTGTTACTGACAGGCAATGTGCTGGGAATGTGTTTGCCTCTCAAGGGTTGTGGGAGGAGGAAAAAAAGCTGAAGGCTGTTGATTTAGAAAATTATACTACACTAGCAGTTAATCTTTTTGTTAAGAAAATTAGGAGGAGAGTGGAGTTGGAAGAATTTTATCTATAGGGAATGATATGATTATTTAATCTGTTTTTGCTTGTGTTCTTTGAATACTTTTATAATTAGAGGGGGCATGCTTATCACCTAGTTTTTATTCTACAGTGAAGAAATAGACCCAGAATAGTAGTGATGTTCTCAGTTCTGTAGCTAGTAATGATAGGGCCAGGACTAGAATCCTAGTCATTGGAGCCTCACCTTTCTGAATTCTTAAGAAGCTCAAGAGCCTCTCTGCCAGTTGAAGCAACTATTGAATAATGGATGCACTATAAATGGCTTGCCTGTCAGTGCTGAGTGCTTGAACTATTTTGCGTGTAGAGACAGTGACTAAGTTGTATCGTAAGCACTAGTGCATGATGTTTTATAAAAAAAATTTAGAATTCCAGGAGAATTGTTGATGGGCCTTGAATATCAAATGTATTCTATCTTATTAGGTTCTATGTAGTGAATAATAAGGCTATTGAAGATCAGTGGGAAGAAATTTATATTTGCTGTGGATGCCATTTTGCCTTCTGAACACAACCTAAAGATATTCGTGTGTAAATAAGCCCCTTTAAGCCCAGAACTCCCTAGTTTTCTTTTTTTTTTTTAATTTATTTTATTTATTTATTTTTGGCTGCACTGGGTCTTTGTTGCTGCACGCGGGCTTTCTCTAGTTGTGGCGAGCGGGGGCTACTCTTCCTTGCGGTGCACGGGCTTCTCATTGCGGTGGCTTCTCTTGTTGCGGAGCACGGGCTCTAGGCGCGTGGGCTTCAGTAGTTGTGGCATGAGGGCTCAGTAGTTGTGGCTCACGGGCTCTAGAGCACAGGCTCAGTAGTTGTGGCGCACGGGCTTAGTTGCTCCGCAGCATGTGGGATCTTCCCGGACCAGGGCTCGAACCTGTGTCCCCTGCATTGGCAGGTGGATTCTTAACCACTGAACCACCAGAGAAGTCCCATAGAACTCCCTGGTTTTCTGCCCTTCTTTGTCTCTTGGTAAAGGAGCAGACTGTTCTTCCCTGCATGGGAGTAGCAAGGAGTGAAACCACTTTGGTTTGTAGATCACTTGGATGCCTTCCCTCTGCCTTTGCGCTCCATCAGTTGTCCCTTCCTAGTTTCCAGGAGGGTTAAGGCTTTTGGGGGCTTTAGGAAGAAGCCATGAATGCGAGCATGTTTTAGAGGCTGGGCCTCCTTCACCTGTCTCTCCTGCCCAACCTGTGTCAGAGCTTCTACCTTGTGGGAAATGGCCCTAGCTTAGGAGAGGATCGACATTCTCCACTCCCCGCAAAGGGGTGCTGCTGCCAACTTGCAGAGCTCGTGGCTGAGGGTGAGGACAGGGCCAGAGGAGAGTTCTGAGGCTATAGCAGCAGGAGGAGAGTGAAGGGAGCTGGATAGTACCAGCGCCCCAGGCTGAGATGCCTAGGAGCTGAGAGAGGAAACCCGAGCTTGGGGTTGGAAGAATCTAAGCGTACGGGACAGATTGCTGGAGGAGAGTAACTGAGGAAATTTCATAATCTGAGTGAAAGAGGACCAGACTTCTGTTTATGAGATCCAGTGACCCTGCTGCGGCCACGTGTAACAGTGTGAGAAATATACTGCATGGCTTCCCTGCCATGACGTCACCTTGAAGTGTAATTAGGCATAATAAAAAGAGCCCTTATAAGTTTTCAGACTTATCTTTTTGAACTTCTACAAGTTTCCAACCTTATTAACCTCTTTCTCTCAAGCACCAGCATTTAAGATTTAAAAAATAAAACCCCTTCAGTTTAATATTTTTATGTTCTGCTGAATAGATAGTATATTTATAGCTTAAAAACATTTTTTATTGACTGTGTATGGTTTTATTTTATACACACACACACACAATATAGTATTTGAGTTTTGTTATGGTTCTTGTAGAGTTTTATAAAATAGCCTGCAAACCTCTAATGCAGTTTCCATGGGAAATTTGTTCATCCTACAGATAAACTTGAAACCCATCTGTCTATAAATTGAGACTACCTTTTATAATAAAGTATGTCCCCTTAAGGTGATTAAAATAAATGAATTTAAGATTATTGCAGGTATTCATTTACTCATGCTACGACCTGTTCTATTTGTAGCAATAATTGAGAGTTTAATTTAAAGCCAGTATTTTTCCTTCTATTTTCTAATTGTCTTGGGTACTTTAAAGGTTTTATAATTTGGATAAGGTATATATACACAGAGTGAATATTCCCCAAAGCAGTGTAATAAATGGCTTCAGAATGCCCCATAATACCCTTTTCTCTGTAGTTTCCTAGCCTTCAAATGTTCTTCTGGTGTGAAACTATTAAGCCCTCAGAGAGTACTGTCATTTAAATAGCCAAGACCAACTGTCTTATCACACATTAAGTCTTAACTTTCTTATTGTAAATATTCATGATAAAAGAAATTTGATTTCTTAACTTAGAAAGTGAGGTCTTTTTTGAGATTTAGTAAAAGGCACAGTCACTTCTTTCCGATGTTTTTGAAAGTCAGTATTATTTTATTTCCTTTTATTCTTTCTCCTCATCCCTGTCTTAAGCACCTATTTATTTAATCAAGGTATAATTCACATAACATAATATTATTTACTTATTTATTTATTTATGGCCATGCCATGCGCCTTGTGGGATCTTAGTTCCCCAACCAGGGATCGAACCTGGGCTCTTGGCAGTGAAAGCACCAAGTCCCAACCACTGGACTGCCAGGGAATTCCCAAAATTAACCATTTTAAAGTGAACAATTCAATTCAGTGCATTTAGTACATCTACAACTACCACCTCTATCTTGTTCCAAGACATTTCATCACCCCAAAATAAACCCTATACCTATTAGGCAGTTATTCCCCATTTCTTCCCCTCAGGCTTAGGGTATATTTTTGAAAATTTGAGATTAAGAAATTAAAAAACTGATAAAACTTTATGAGGTAATTGAGATTTTATAAGACTAGATTTAGAGTTCACTGTTCTGATTCAGTAACATGAAGAAATGCATTTAATATACTGATAGTGGAAAAATTAGATCACAAAATTGTATGTACTTTTTGTCCATACACACACTTTACAGCCATCGGGGGAAAAGTGAACACTTGGTAGGAAACACACCAAAGTAACAGTGATTTTGTTCTAGATTTTTCTTTTTTTCCTCATTCAAAGGAGGGGGAAAAATCTTCCCATAATTACACAAAAAACAAAAACCTGTAAATGACTAAAAACTTGGGCCTAAACTTACTATTATAACATAATTACTTATTTCAGGATAATATTAAACTTCTTCCAGATTGAGTACAGTGTTTCTTAGTATTTACTAAAAGAAAAAGGCTTGCTGGAGGAATAAAACTATATAATATTTGTAGTTTTTTAATCCTTCAAGTTATATCGCAGACCAGGAATATGTTTCAAGTAAACTGTGTTCTAATTTATTTTTCCCTTTAAAAATGTACTTTATAGGACTTTCTTTTCAAACTATAAAAATGTCATATTTTTGTTGATACAAATCAAATACCACAGGGGTGTACAAATAAAAAGCCAACAGTCTCCCCTCACAATAGTCTTCTCCTGTACTTGCCTAAAATAATTGCTGTTAGCAGTTTGGCGTTCTTCTTATTAGCCTTTGTCATGTGACTTACATGCACATATAACAAAATTGGACCCAGCTGAGTAAAAAACTAAAATGCCTTCAGGATGGCCCTAGCGGTTAATGTAATGCACTAAGGAAAGGTCAGGCCCTTGGCTAACTGGAAGGGGATTTTTACCACTGAAAGCTTTCTCATTCAAAAATAGTTAGAGCCCTGTGCTGGGCAGAAAGGCAGAGGCCCTTGGGCAGTATATCACTGTACTCTCCTATTCTTCCTTGCCGTCTCCTCCCCTCCCAAATGTAGAATGAATGTATGTCAAAGATTTATTTAACTCATTAATAAGGGAACCAGCAGGATGGTAAAGCTGATTCCAAGAGCATTTGAGGAATTGAGTGAATGCAGATACTGAAGAATGAATGTTGAAGTAAATTGCTAGGCTAGATATAAAACCCATTAATGTCCTGCAGGGTAGTAAAACCATAGCCCTTGGAGTCTGCCAGACAGATATTATCTCTACCAAATAAAAATCTACAAGTTTACCTGTAACTTCATAGAATTTGGGTCCTAATCAATAGTAAACAGCAGGTCAAACAATGGTATTATAATTAAATGTCTTTGGGATATTCATGGTATAATGTGTTTTATTATACATTGAAAGGGCTTATAGTTCTTGATTCACTTTATTTCCAGTTTTGGCTAATTTTTCTTAACAATGAGAAAGGCCGATTGTGATGTATGATTAGACAGGACCAATATAATACAGTAGGGATCAGATCTTGGAAGAGCTTGGTATCTTAAACTAAGAAATTTAAACTTTGTTTCAACAACTGTTCATTGAGCATATACTGTGTGCCAGGCAGTGGATTTATTATAATCCTGAGTGTGTGGGTGTGCTGTGGTGGCCCTCTCATGGCCCCTAAGAGGCTGACTAGCGGTTCTCAAGTGGTTGTATTAGGGAATCACCTGGGAAGTTGCTTTTCTCAAAATAGACATGTTCTTTTGTCCTTCTGTACCCACCCCAATGTAGATGTCTCTGCCTGAGTAGAACATATGTGTTTTGAAAAAGCTTGTTCCAGGTGATTTTTATATCCCTTCCCTTTTAAAATCATTGTTATGTTTATTGGGCTTAAAATTGAATAAGTAAACAGCAAGCAAAATTGTAATCAGTATTTTAAAAGTTTTCATACCCCTTTTTGCCTGCCGCGTCCCTATAATACTCAAACTAAAGTAATTAATGTCCTGATTATACCCTCAGCAAGAATTACATGCAGTTATCCTATTTAGAATTATATTTAATGCATTTGAGACATTAATTTGGGAAGAACTGGGCTTAGTCTTCCGAATTGCATCCTTAGGTTATGCCTCTCACTAAATAAACTGAAAGAGTTGTCATTTATAGTAGTATATGATCTGTATGGTAAAGACACGTGATTAAAAAATTAGACTTAAAAATGGTTTCTTTTAAATCTTTTTTTTTTTAATGTTTTGCCTTTTTATTTATTTTTTGGCTGCGCCATGCGGCATACGGGATCTTAGTTCCCCAACCAGGGATGGAACCCATGCCCCCTGCATTGGGAACGCGGAGTCTTAACCACTGGACTGCCAGGGAATTCCCTTAAAAATGCTTTTGATGAGAAAATAGACTGTCCTTAACTTGTCAGAGACTGTTGGAAAAAAAAAAGGAATAAGTAATAAAGGAGAAAAGTGTTTAACCTGTGGTTAAACTATTTGAGTTGAGTCCGCAATTAACATGAGCAGTTGTTGTGGACATGCGTTTAGATTCTTTCAGTGTAACATTAATTAGGCAACCGTTTTGTGTAAATGCACTCACAAAGCAAGGATTTGTGATTTCAGTACGCCTAAGCAGCCATGGAATTTATAACTTGTGTTACAGGATGTGGTATTACAGATTAGGGGAGAAACTGGGAAATAACGTGATACAATTGGCATATTGTGTATTTTTCTTTTTATTAGTGTGCCGGTCCAACAAAAGCCCCTGGGTCTGTTTGACTTGTTCAAGTGTCCACTGTGGAAGGTAGGTGACATGCTTATTACTTCACTACCCAACTTGCTTTTTTCAGTTTACCTTTAAGCTTTATGTCAAAGTTTTATTGATTTGGATTTATTTAGCACCATTGTTTAATCATAGCGTGTATGTAATTCTCTGTAGGGCTTCCCTGTCCTAATAGAATCCCTTTGTTCCATGATGGAACTGAGGAGAATGTAGGAGGGAAAACCCCTTTATATTGATACTCAGAAGAGTTAATTTGATGATCAAGACAGTCTACTAGTAATATTTGATTGACATGTGGCCAATTTTGTTTCACCTGTTACCTACCCTTCCCTACCTTTACTGACTTTTGAATCAAATCCCAGATATCACATCATTCTTCTGAAAACAAAACAGATAAAGGAATTCCCTCGAAAATGGTCTCACTGTGGAGTTCATTATTTATGCTGAGATGTACCAAATATATCATTGTTCCGTTAAGACATTTTTGCTTTCTAGGAACTTAACACTCCCAAACCCAGTTCAAGCCTGAGCATTTCCTCCCAGTTCTTGGATTCAAAATGATGTTACTTAAATACTTAAGTAATTCTTTCTTCTAGCACAAACTCAAATAAATATCAAACTTTGTGTGTCTGGTAGTAGCACATTTATTTCTATGGCTCTTTTAGCTTAGAAAATCTGCTTTGAATTTACTTCAGAAGTTAGTAGCTTAGCAGCAAGGAGGTGGGAAATCATACTGAGTCACACAGGCTGAAATCTATATTGTATTTATTTGGACGGTTTTCCCCATCGTTATTCGTAAACCCTCATTGCATGAAGAGAGCATCTTTGTTCAGTTAACTTTTGATTTTTCACATTTTCAGTCCTGGAATTGAGTCTATTTTTCCATGTACACTTAAGAGTACTTTTGGAAAATGTTAACTGCATATCTTAATTGTGGTTATTGTGGTTTTGAAATCTCTAGGATTTGGGGAACCTGAAAATACTATGTACAGATAACATTTTTTTAAAAAAAGAAGAAAAGTAGAAGCACTTAAATTCTGCACTTGAAGAGACAGATTCCTCTCCTAGATTTTGAGAGGTGAGAATTATAATGCAATAAAATTTATATAGTTCTATCCTCCAGTTGTCTCATAGTGCTTTACAGCCTAAATCTGGAAGGTCATATGTCAACAAAAAGACCTGACATACTCTCAAAAAGTGGAGACATTAGTGTTCTTAACAGCAAGCAACAAACAGTTCTCTAAGTAGGTATTGGAAAAATAAATTGAAAAATTTCTAGGCTCTGTAGGTAGTATGTTTCCAATTGTAAGCAATCTTAAATTTGGAAATCTGACATGGTTTCAGAGAAATATAATTAAGTAGATTACACAGATAATGAGAGTAACCTGCATGTGGATCTTCATTTTACATAGCTGATTGGCTAATTTTCTTTTGCCATGTAATCCTGGGTGTTGATTGCCAAGAATGACGATTTTTTTTTAGTAATTTAGACCACTTGTCTTTAGGGGAGTCTTAAACTGAATATTCTTTCAACTAGGAAATGTACTTTATCAGGAGTATATTTGAGTTATATATTGTATTGGTCTTCATGACACCATCCCTTTTAAGTTATTTTTCCAATTTTTTGTGATTGTTGTTAAAAAATCTGTGACATGTATATTGACACTTTTCCTTTTTAGACCAAATTGGTTAAAATCTAAAACTAGATGAGGGAAATATTTATTTTTATGTGGTAGTTTATACATGTCTGCTAACTTCTGACATGTATTTGAATATTAGCCAAAACATTGCTAATCTTAATGTTAGCAGTAATACACTTCTTACTTTATCACTGACATTTATTACAGTAACCACGGAAATACCTAGTACATTTGGAGGCTACAGTATGGTGGCTAAAGGAACTATATGTACTATTCATTCATTCATGCATTCTGAGCCATGGATTATTTAATCACCTAACAACCCATGAGATATAAGTACTATTATCTCTGTTTTATAAGTGAGAAAACAGAAGTAGAGAGGTTAAGTAACTCACCCAAGCTCACCAGGCCAGCATGTGATAATGCCTGCTAAAACCCAGGCTGTCTAATTTTTGCGTTTATACTCTTAATCATTATTTTTATTTTAACTCAGCCATATATACAATGGGATTAAAAATTCATTTTAGTCCACTTTTGTGAACAGAGGACCCTACACACAAGTCTTGGTTATGTTTATTACAGTGAAAAAAAGGGGGGAAAATGTGATCAAACTCTGAGTTGAGGTTAGTAGTGCCTCTGATGCTTCCAGGTTTCCTGGGGTAGAGCGGCCAGGCTTGGAGTTGATCCTCCTTACTTACCACAAACTATCCTACTTTCCCCAAGGTAAGTGTTGCTCCTTGTACAATTAAGGCACCTCATGACAAAAATGTCACCTTAACTCCCTGAGCAGGTTTACTTTGGCACTATTTAACCGACATTTGTTTTGACTGTTCTGAGTTTACAATTAGGCCTTACCTTCTGTAAATTGGCAGCTTTCTAGGAACTGGGAAGTTTTTGTTTTATGAGGGTCTTCAAGTAGTGGTCAGTTATGGCATTGTACAGTATTTAGGTGAAGGTGTAGATGAACCCTTACTTCAGTTTCATTTTGCTTTTTGTGATAAAATGATTTATTAAATCTGAGTTGGAAAGTGTTAGAAAATTTTTCTGACTGTAGTCAACCTTTGATTATCTTTGCCCATGTAGTAAGAAATAACAGTTTATATAAGCTTAAGATAATTTCTATTTTGTTTGGATTTCTTTTAAACAAACCTATAGTGGAGTGATTATTCAGGCATTCAAATGAAAGATCTGAAGCCATATTGATGAGAAAGAGATGGGAGATTATCCTGTTTCCATATCTGACTCTCATGTTTTATATTAAGCAGCAACCTAAGCAGAGCCTATGGCCCTGTGGGCAGTGATTGAGTAATTTAGTTTGCAAAGCTTGTCTTTGATAATAGCTGAGTTGGGAGTTAGCAGCCTAAGAAAACTTAAAAAAAGAAAAAGGCTATAGCAAAAGTATCAGCAAAGGGGTTGATAAGTGATAACATCAATGGTTTGAAACTGATTTGCACAGATAACGCCTTTCCTTGCTTGGTCCTAGTCTTGTGTATAATAATAAGTTGACTGTATTTGATTGCAAAAAAGGAGCATATTTTAAGTACTCAGCTTAATAAATCACTAAGTAATGAATGCTCTTACAGGATTGAATGCTCTTTATTAGAAGGAATTCTTTCTTATTCTGATTTGATAACCATCTGATTTTATTATCATCTCCTGCTACTTTAACTTCCAAAGCAATATTTAGATTAAAATATATTTTCATTTGATTTTTGTAAGGTATGTGAATGGCCATGCAAAAAAACATTATGAAGATGCACAAATACCCTTAACCAACCATAAGAAATCAGAAAAGCAAGAAAAAGCTCAGCACACAGTGTGTATGGATTGCAGTAGCTACAGTACATACTGGTAAGTATTAATATTATCTGAAAATGATATTCCTTTACTGTGTGTGCGCAGGCGTTTTCTCGTCTTCCTCGCTCTTTCCCCTCCCCGCAGTCTCTAAGCCAGTGGGGGCTGCCATTACTGCCTGTTAGTCCTGTTGGCATTCACAGAGGACTGGGGCTGTCGGGAAGGCCTGTCCTTATTCATTCGGATGTAAATTTGCATTGCCCTTTCCACCTCTAGGTCTCCTCTTCTCTCCCATCCCACTAAGCTTCAGGGAAATGAAAAGTATTTGTTGTTGTTCATTATAATTCCTTTTCTTTTTCTTGTTTTGTTTTTAATTGAAGAATAATATGATAATATTATTATAGTATGATAAAAACCCACATTCCTACTGGCCAGTTAACGTTTTGTTATATAATCTTAAGTTTTTAACTTCTTTGTTTAAAAAATTATTTTGACAGTCTCCCCTGTCCCAACACAGTTCCACTCTCCTCTTCTACTCTGTAGATAAACATCAAGAATTTTGTGTGTAGCCTTTCAGGCTAATTTTTTTTTAAGTGTCACATCCTTTAAAAGGATATTGGAGGCCCTGTTCTCTCTTTGTAATATACTATACATTGTCTGTTTCATATAAATGA
Organism: Eubalaena glacialis; assembly: GCF_028564815.1. NCBI lineage: Eukaryota > Metazoa > Chordata > Mammalia > Artiodactyla > Balaenidae > Eubalaena > Eubalaena glacialis. The sequence goes on along the minus strand of NC_083717.1, from coordinate 72,384,694 downwards.
CAATAAAGTAAGAATTTTTCTGACTACTTTGAACAGGTTATTCAGGTTGCAAGTGATGTTTAACAATCCATATCCATTCGGTATGCTCAAAGAGTCAGTGTATTTTACAGTTTTAACTTTGGCGTGAAGCAAATTTCTTTCCTTGACTAGTAAATTATGAATAATTCTTTATGGTTTTAATCATTTTACTGAATTTGAAAGGTTTTTGACATTGAAAGGAAAAAAAAAGCGCCATATAAAGGAGCCCTTTTATTTTTGTTTTTGTTTTTGCCATATAGCCCTCGAATGTTACGTGAAGGCAATTCTGGGCAGGGATGGGGATTTAAAGTCCAAATATTGCTTTTGATTCACACTTTCTACTGAAGTTGTGCTAATCCTTTCGACATTATCCTTAGCTGCTTATTGTATTGTAGAAAGGTGTCCCACCAAAAGGAAGAAAAAAAGGTCAGTGGCTTACCAAGTTTACATTTTTACAGGTTTAACATTATTACACTGTGGCTATTGAATAAAACATTGTAAGGTTTAGTCCTGTAGATCACTAGTATTTCAGTGATCCTTTGTGTGGAAGATGTCCGGACGTGGAAGAGAGACAAGCTGGAGGTAGATGAAGACACATCAGTAAAAGTGAAAATCGTGGGAAGATTTTCTGAACCTAGTGCTCAGTTTATTATTATTTGCTCTCATGAAACACTCCTTCCTCCAAAAATCAAGCATTAGCCAAGCTGTTAAAGTGTTTTCATTAGTTTCCCCCCCTTTCCCTCAGGACACTTATATACTAGAATGACACAGCTATCTAATTGACAGAACCCTGTGTTTCTGTAAGGTTGTAAGTATTTCTCTTTAAACAGCAGGAATTAAGATCATTCTTGAGGTATCTGTCTCACAGTCATCATTGCAGGTCATGTCAACCTGTATGCACCAGATGCTGAAAACGTTCATTCTTCTTGATTTTTAGTTAGCAATGTGCATGAAATGTTTAATGGGGAAATTTGGAAATGCAATTAAATCTCTGTGTGCAGTGGGTTTTCTTGCTGTTGGTAAGATTATGAGGAAATAGTAACTCTTTGAGGAAATTTAAAGAATTCTCTTGGAATTTTCTTAATGGAGTGGATTTATATTCGTAGGTCTCTTTAAAAATATAGACTGTATACTTTAATGTCTTTGTATATTGCATTTTAGAGGAATACCTTTATTAACTAGGACTGGAATTTAATTTGCTTTATATTGGTATAGTATGCTAAAGTACAAGTCATTTCATGGCTGAATTGGAATTAAATGGCAGATCTTGGACCTTGGGGGAATATACACCATGGCAGGGGTTTCTTGGCCAGTTGCCAGTCTTTTGTGTGAAGTTATACAGAGCCGCAAGTGTGTGGACTCCGAGAGCTTCTGAAATGCAGGAAGGGAGCTGCAGCTGTTCACATAACCATCTCATTTGTGGGTTTAGAACAAAACGCCAGGGAATCATCCTGTAGCATTATACTGACAGCCTAAAAGGAAACTGTGATAGTAGTAAGCTGATGAAGCTGTAGTTTAAATTAACATTTTCCCCACACCTCACTATGATTAAGAAACAAAAAAGGATTTCTTCTTCTGTATGCGGTGTGTGTGTGTGTTATTTTCCAGTGCACCTTAATAATTTCACTTCAGTTTGTAAATTTTCCTTGTATATAAATTTCTTGTGGTTAGACTAATTGGTTTACTTTAGAGGTGTATTAGGTTTAACCTATTTGATTATTAATTATTATGCTTGTAGTCAAAATATTTTGACTGTAGCTAATGTTAAGGCTCCTTTTCCATGTGCTCTGTCCTCTGAAGAAGTTGAAACATGCTCTGAGGCTTACAGTTTTTCTATCCTTATTTCCCCTTTTCCAAGAGTCCCTGCCTTGTCCTGTCTTTGCATATCCTTTATGAGGTTATCATTGAGCACTCCCCCCTCCCCCAGCTAGCTCCAATTGTAGCTGGATGTAATCTCCCCTAAACTCACAGTCCTTGGGATACTTATAATTTCCTGCTGCGTGTTAGTTATTTGTAAATGTCCTTGGGGACCGCAGGAACCATATGTCAGATCTTTGTATCGTCCACAGTACTCAGTGTCTGGTGCCGAGTAGGCAGTAGATGTTTGAAAGGCTGAATTTTGTTAACTATTTTCCAAAAATGGGGAAGGTTATACCAAATCTATACTATTGTGTCCTCCTGATCCTTTTGGAGGACTGAAGAGCTGCAGAACCTTTTTCCTGAAGAAGACTCAAATCACAGCATATGTGAGCTATTCCATTTACCTCCCAAGAGGGACACCCTTGTAGAGCAGGTCCTTTCACTTCTGATATAAACTAGGCGTCCAGGAGAAGCGCATATTAACCAAGCAGAACATAAAACGGGTCATTATTTCAAAAGAGGGAGAGAATCATTTTGGTTTGACACAAACCCACCCCTTTAGGAGACAAATGAAGATTTTAATAAAAATGAAAATCTTAAGATTTTCACACAAGGGCAAGTGTTCAGATTATTGTGTGTTCAGTAATATTTCCTTTCCTCCTACCCTAAATTCCCTCCCCCAGTTAATACAAATGGAATTGTATGTGGTATACATTATTGTATCAAAAAAAAAAGATTAAAATTGATTGAGAAAAACAAAGATTAAAATTAGGAACTTTTATTTGACTTCTTACGTAGATAGACATTTGGAGTTAATAGATTTAAAATACTGAACAGATAATTTTTGACATCTGACATAGTCTTGTCAACTTATCAACAATAGCTGAATTTCTGAGAATTCAAAAGTATGAAAGGAGTATTAAAACTAAATTACTAGAATTTTTCCTTCCTGGCAGGGTAATGTTTTAAAGCACTCCTTCAAACAAAGAAATATTATGAAATGTGAGTCAATTCATTTGTCTAGAAGAAAGACTTGTATTTTAGATTTTAAACACCTATAATAAATAGCAGTTTTAATTAAAACTAATAAAAATAAAGCTTTTATTTGTGGGTTTAAATGGATGCTGAATCATTTTCAAAGGCAGTTGTGATTAAAAATTAAAAAGGGGAAGATCTTTTGTTGACTATCCTTATAAACTTTTTGGGCACAAATTTTCAGTGTTATAAAGATTAGAGAACAGGAAGAATTTTGTTTATTTAAAAACAGTATTTTGAAGTTTTATTAAAAAAAACTTTTTAGCACGTGGTCTGAAAACAAAAGGCTCTTTCTTAATAAGCTGGTACTTGTCTGCTTTTAACAAAGGAAATGAGTTTTCTCTGCAAGTATTCTAATTTTCCAAAATTGGCTTAGTTGATGGCTGTGCATTAGAATTGAATAAAAGAGAATTTAAAAATAAGCTTGTTTTCTAAAAGAGTTCTTTGGATTTAACTTTTCTTGGTTTGAAATAGATGAAGTCACTGGAATATCAGCTTTTTTGGTTTTGTTTTGTTTTTTGTTTTCTGTAACTATATCTGTCATTTATAATAAAACTGGAGGTCAAAGTTTACTCTAGGTGTCATATTATGATGTTATCTATTATACAAGGGAATGAAAAGGAATTTAAAACTTAATGATCAATTTGCCATTGCCCTTTCTTGAGGGGTACTTTTTGCATTAAAGTTTTTTGATTTTGTTTCTTTGGTATTAGTATTATACATGACTTACTGTATAAAGATTGCCTTATAGCCAGTAGATTAAAGGACTTGTTCCTTTACTGTTGCATAAAAGAATCAGGTTCATTTGTATGATGATTGCTTCTTGTTTCACGTGGGTGAAGAATGATTTGGTCTGGGAATATTTTCTTAGTGCTTCAAGAATATGATGTGGAGACTTATGAGTTGGGTAGTTTCAATAGCACTTACAACAGGAATGGAAAAAGCTTTAGAATTTTAAAGCTGAGAAAGAGAGAGAGACTTTCTTTGTTTTGAGTGTGACATCTGCGCCATATAATATGGTAGCAGTTGAGCAATTAAAAGTGGCTAGTGGGTCTGAGGAATTGAATGTTTTATTTTATTTTAATGATTATGTTTAAATTGCCACATGTACTGGTAGCTACTATATCAGACAGTGTAGCCTCACACTATTAAAATTTAACATTGAGTATATTAATATTATGAAACTTTAAAAACCTTAAGACAAAAATCTGACAGGAACTCCAAAAAGAAAATAAGTCAATTTCACTAACTAAAATAGTTGTAAATAAGTATAACTTAAAGCAAATCTAACCCAGTAAAATGTGTCAAAAAGAAAAATTATATAATTACTGAGTTAATGTCACTAGTCTGCCAACATATTCATTTTAAAGGGAATCGCAGATTATTATAACATTAGAAGCAAAAATACATTTATAAATAAGCCATTTCTGATTTTTAAAAAACTAATAACATTGAAATAAAAGGAAACTATTAAAATATGATAGTCCCCCCCAAAGAAAGCAAACATCATATGCAAATTGATGAAACACTGAAGCTATTTCCATTAACATGAGAAACAAGACAAATACTTCCTATCATCATTTACATCATCGTCACTATTATTAAACATTGCTTTGGCAGTTCTAGCCATTGAAATAAGACAGAATAGGTAAATTGTTGGTATAAATATTAGAAAAAAACAAATTATTTCTGCTTTCAAATTATATAATGCTGAGAAAACTCAGGGGGACTTTAGTAGAAAACAACAAGTAGAATTAATAATTAATTTTGAGATGGTGATACATAATAAATATACAAAAACTAATAGCTTTCTCTTCATTAGCAGTCATTAGTTAAAAATGGAAATGACCAAACAAAAAAACAAACATTCAACATAATGACAAAAATTACAAACTAAATCTAGGAAGAAGTATTACAGAAAGACACAAAGCAAAGATATGGATCCTTTGTGAAGAAAACTTGACATTGTAAACAATTCCTTTCCCCCTCAAATTTTTACCTTCAAAAGTTTTCCTGGAGACAGGGTCTGATGAACATGATGGTCCTCGAACATAATGTGCACAACATCCAAAAAAATCAAAATAGCGGATATGTTGCTTTTATTCAATACATAAATATTCATTGAGAACCAGCTGTATGTTAGGGACCTAGTCTTTAGTGCAGTGGTCTCTAAAATAATGCACTTGAAGGTATGGGAGGAAAATAGCAGAACTTTTGTTAAAACTTTTTATCTGGCAAAAGAAAAAAGCATTGGCAAATATTTAAAATACCTACTGCCAGTGGTCTGTAGACTAGGTGGTTATGTGTCATGAACCACACACGGAGTGTCCTGAATCAGCTTCACGTGTGGCGTCCTCACCCTTCTTCACTTTTAGCATTGTGCAGTGTGTTACGGTTTTTGTCTGCCTAGTTACATGGATTTATTTAATTTTACCAAGAATCAACCCTCTTCAAATGGATACACATTTTAAAAGATTTTTTATGAGAAAAAATCCTCCAAGATAATAACAGTAACAATAGTAAGACAAATACGGGTGAACAAGGAAAAGGTAAGCTTGACATACACTCCTACTCTGAGCTCATCAAATACATTACAAAGTAGAAATATTGGCTGTCTAATAAAAACACAGACTAATCAGATCTGATAAATTGGACAAAAAGTTTGAGACTGTGTGAAGTATGAATTTATATCCATTATCATTAATGTCAAACCTCACCCTATGTATATATTGTACTTTGAGATACTAGTTTAATAATGGTATGAAGACATTTAAAAAGTTTATTTCATCTCTATCTCATTCTTCTAAAATTTTTCTTTTTTTATACTGTATGCATATTAATTTAGATTTACTTGCATATATAATTAGTACAAACGTGTAAATGTGTTGGGGGTGATGGATGCTCAGTTTTGTGGCTTATTTTTTATCTGATTAGGAGCCATTGAAAATAATTTGAAGATTTCGTCTTAGTGGACTGGTGTTTTTCCTTTTATAATTAGAGAGGGCATGAGGCGCAGGGTGGAAATAGGAAGGAAACAAGTGTTTCTAAAATTAGATTTTTTTTTTGAATAATTTATTTCTTTTTCTTTTTAATTAATTTTTATTTATTTATTTATTTTTGGCTGTGTTGGGTCTTCGTTTCTGTGCGAGGGTTTCTCCAGTTGCGGCAAGCGGGGGCCACTCTTCATCGCGGTGCGCGGGCCTCTCACTGTCGCGGCCTCTCTTGTTGCGGAGCACAGGCTCCAGACGCGCAGGCTCAGTAGCTGTGGCTCACGGGCCTAGTTGCTCCGCGGCATGTGGGATCTTCCCAGACCAGGGCTCGAACCCGTGTCCCCTGCATTAGCAGGCAGATTCTCAACCACTGCGCCCCCAGAGAAGCCCTAGAATTTTTAAAAGGAGGTAAACCCACATTAAATTTTAGGACGAGAAAATGATTGAGCCATGCTGCATGTTTTAATTTTTGGAGAATGGGGAAAAAGTACAGATAGGGATGACCAAGTAAGGAATATTTTTTGCTGTTAAACAAGTGAGTGGTGGTGCTACATGGAAAATACTGAGGGAGGGTAAGGGAGTTGGTGGTGTATGGAATGAAAGCTTAATTCTAAATGTAAAGCAGGTAACACTGAAGTGAAAGGGAAGATTGGGAGGGAAAGATGAGAGAGAAGAAAATTTAGGTAAGGTCGACGTTGCAGGGACCATCAAATACTATAGCTTAATTCGGCTACAGATATCTATGCATTTGAAAGCCACTGTATTTGGGTCGGGCGGACGGGGATATCATGCCAAAGGAAATAACCAAGGTTTAGAATAAACTATTAGTTGAGATGGAGGAGGAAAAAGATGGGTTTGGGGGAGATTATAGAGAGAAAAATATTTAGAAAGGATTAGGCATGATTAGATGCTAGAAATTAGGAAAAAAATCACAATCTTAAAAATGTACACATAAGGAATCAATGTAATGAAGAAATTGGACAATTTTGCTATTTATTAGAATAAGCAGAATTTGAAATAACTTGAGCTGTGATATTATCAGTTTTTTACCAAATTATATAGTAGTATAAATAATTGGTATTTCTTATGAAAATTTACCTGCTACCTGCTACATGTTCTTTCAGTGCAAGGTAGTAAAATTAATTGTGTATCTTCTGCTCTGAACAGCAGTATATATATATATAATACCCTACTCTACATTTAATCAGTTTATTAACTCTTGGCTTGAAGTACTTTAAAACTACTTTAGCGTCATATTTGGTTCAAGGAATTTGGTTTGAGACTAATTTTTACATAGCTAAGATGATAGTATACTTTGTCTCAAGGTGTTAGAAGTAGAGAAAGATACCAGTACCTTCTCCTTCCCTGCCTTTTTGTATCTGATTTCCTTATCTAACATCTCTAATATGTTGCCTGATATGACTTCTAAGTATTATTTTTTTGTCTTTAGTATTCAGTTTACTTAAATTTCCTTAAACAGTTCTTTCTTTTTAGTAAATACAGAAGTAAACGTTTTCCTTGTCTGACAAGTAGTCTGTTAGAGGTAGAGCTCATCTTTACTTGAAGAATCACCTAAAATCACTAAATTTAAACTTGCTTAAGTGTTGATATAATAGCCTAAAAGTTGGTTGTGTAATATAGGTAGTTACTGACTTTTGTTTGCTAGACATGTGAAATCCTCTTTATATGAAAAGATGCCAAAACCTGGACCTCAGCTCCAATTTCTCAGTAGAAAGAAGAAAAAGAGGAGTAGAACTTTTTATATTATTTCAGTTACGTTTTGGGAACCAGGTGTATTTTCACCTTGCAACATTTAACCATATTTTATAACAATATTTATTTCAAAGTGGGAAATGCATTCCAAGTTTCAGAGGAGCAATCTAGAAGCTTTGAAACACAGCCTACAAGTTTTGCACTTTTTTGTACTTATTCTGGTGTAATCTCCTTGAAGGGAAAACTAAGAATAGTGGCTAAATTTTATTTTTTTTCAGGTGTTAGAGGTAAGCATAATACTGACCTAATACCTTCAACACAATTGTAAACCAGGAAGAGATTTTTAGAACTTGTTTACTTTAAATCCTTCTTATTGCCTTGGGACTTCTTAATATCAGTATTAGTGGGATAGTTTCCGGTTTGAAACCAGCAGAAACCAGCGTCTCAGCTAAAGACTAAGGTAACCAGACAACATTTAAATTCTTATTTACTTCCTACTTTTGTTACTTATTTTCTTTTGACCTCTGGGCCAGGGAGGAAGAAGAAATCAGAACAGGGGATGGCGGCAGCTAGAGACGGGTGTGCTGTGAGGCAGGTGTGCTGTGAGGCAGCCCTGGTTACACAGCAAAAGGAAGCTGACATTTATTGACCCTCTACCACGTGCCAGGCGCCCCTGGACGTTTTGACCTGTGGAAGCAGGTGCTTTCCTTTTATCATTGTCATCTAATAACGCTTGTATAGTGTGGTGAATTCAGACAGGACAAAAGTTAGAATCTTAGAAGTAAATGTCCTTCATAGTGACTGTAAGAAGATCTAAAATTGACTCTTGGCAATAAGGGCAATTGTGAAAACTTAAAATTTTTTAAGCCAGTGAGAACAAATTCAGCCAAAATAAAATTGATTTCTTATAGTTCATTAAAGTTATATTTATTACCTCTTTATAATATTGGGTAGTATTATAGTAGAACAGCTAGTATCTTAGATATTTTCTAGGCTAGCAGTGCTGTGCAAGAGAAATAATTCATCACATATGTAATTTAAAATTTTCTAGTAGCCACATTAAAAAAGCAAATACAAACAGGTTGATTAATTTTAACTGTATATTTTATTTAACTCAGTTATCCAAAATATTATCATGTCAACATGGTAATCCATATAGAATTATTAGACATAGTTTGCATCTTTTTTTAATATGAAACCTTCAAAATCCAGTATGTATTTTACACGTACAGCACATCTCCATTCAGATGCTAACTTTTCGTCAGAAATGCTTGATCTGTATTTAGTCATAAAAATTGCAGTTAAAAATGTAGATTCCAAACACTCTTAAAAATTTTCCAATAAATGAATAAAGTACCAAAAAAACCCATTTTCTTTAATACTTGGCATCTGTTTTGACAAGACTGACTCATCTTTTTTAGAATAATTGGGTCCGAAGCAAAAGCATATCAGTCTCAAAACTGTATATAATTTAAGTAAATCCACTAACTCTTGTAACCACTCAGTATTATCAACATCAAATTCAAAGGATCATTATATAAACTGAAAATCAACTCCAAATTTGTCCATATCAACAAAGCATTCTTCAATTTTTCTTGTAGATTTTGCAGACAACTTACATAATGCTATTGTATTTAAAATCTTCTGTATACTTGTTCGTGTTGAAATGTGTAAAATCATTATTGATTTGTATTAGGAATAGTTTAAATTTTAACATAAATTCTCATACCTGTCTAGCTAGGTCACAAACAAGCTTTTACTCTCTCCTTGGATCTTTAAATTTAGCTCATTCATGTGCACTGTGATATAGGTGAAAAAAATGTAAATCATGCTGTGATGTTTTCTCTTTGTTCAATATTGGCAGGTGTTCCTTTTGTTTCAAGAAAATCTTGAATTAGAGTTAACAGTACAGTAAACCTTTGTAAAATTCTTCCATGACTCAAGCAGTGAACGTTGGCAAAGAACATGTAGTCATTATGTTCATTATCTTCTATTTCTTTTAACAGTTCCATAAACTGGTGATGAGTCAGAGCATTTGCACATGTATACTGAACAATTTTAATAACTGCATCCATGATACAGTCTACTTTAGAGCACGGATATTTTCAATATGTTAATATGCAGTGGATCAAATAAGGGAAATAATTCCATTAAATCCGGGTTTTTGATCCCACGTAGCAGGTCCTTGTCTGTCTTGACAGAAACTTTTTCCTGTCTAGCCGAAAGTGACAGATGTAAAAGATTAAAAAATATTTACAACATGCGGTTGATTGTTTTTAAGGTTGCAAATAGATGAAGACATTTCAATTTGGAAGTCATTTGAAACAAAACGTACCCAAAGTATTAATTGGCCATTGTCTCTTGTCTTGTAAAACTCATCTAAAGCTAAAAGTAAAAGTACTTACGATTTTCAAATGTTGAATGAATTGATCTTTAATAATGTTAGAAAGGTCTTTTATTCACTAACAATTGCTTGGTGGATCAAGTGAAGATCTTTCACTTTTTGTAAAATATCCTTTTTGATCTTTATCTCAAATTCTAAAACATAACTCCCTTAACTGAAATAATAATTTAATGTTTCATCTCTCCATCTAAAAATGGTTTCTTTCTTGAGCAAGAATTAAAGCTATTTTAAAGCTTGCCAGAATTACAAGCTCAAATCCTTAAAATCACTAAGAAACTTCTTTGTTATACATTTCATTCTGATTTCATTGATTGTGACAAATTTCATTGATTATTTTTTGACTGTAGAGAAGCAACTTCTTATTAAATTTTATGCATTTGCTGAAAATGACTCAATATTGTCTACTTTATTATCTTAAGACTTTTTTTACACAGCTTATTAATTTGGCTCTGCTGTATTAAATCGTAATTGCCATTATTTGTAAAATTTGTGATACACCTTTTCCACTCGATTCTGCCTCATTAGTGTGCCTATGTTGTCAATTACACATTTGTGTGTAATCTTTTTATAAAAGTTCCAAACTTCATTTGAAAGTTAAATTGTTTTTCATTGTTAGTTTTTAACCCAGAAAAATAATTTATTTATATTAATTATTAAAATAAGTATTTCAGTTCAACTACCAATTATGATTTACATAGGTATCACTGTAACTCCTGCTGTCTGCAGAAAATATTCAAATAAGCACATTACAGCGCTTCATTATTGCATAGAAAAATAACTGAAACCTGTTGACATACACTAGACTGGTGATATGCTTATGTGTGATCCTAGAAATGACACGTGCACCCACACTGTGCACTGCAGTACATCTTATGTGATGTCATAATAAAAGTGAAATATAGTTTTACCAAAACCATAAAGTATTTAATGGAAATATATTTTATACTGCTTTAGTTAAATAAAATTTTATGTCAATTAAAATTTTAAAAGATTAAAATGCATTTCCCCAGTTGCATTAGTCACATTAGGACAGCTCTAGAGTCTAGAGAAACTTATTCACTTTAATGATGAACATTCAAAGAGATGAAGCAACTAGACCCAGTTAAGTCAGATTAGTTCAGAATGGAGCAAGGCCGTAAATGAATCTGTATTTCAATATATGAAAATGTTCCTTTAACAAATGTTAAATGCTGAATTCATGTCACACCAAAAAGAATTACTTTAATAAGAAAAAAATCAGTTATTTCATATAATCTGAAACAATGTTTCTTTAAACAAAGCAACCATTTTTTTGTAGAAGCTAAGGGGTTTACTTTTCAATGAGATATTCTAGCAGCATGTAAATACATGAAAGATGATCTGAATTTGCTTTTAGACTTCATTCCCCAGATGAACACTAGCATTTGGAGTTATTTTTGTTTTGAACACTGGGTATTCTTTTAACCAAAATACATGCATATATTTATGCAAACATCGAATGAAAATGTAAGCAGGAATTTAGAGTAACAATACAATTTCATTCTTTAGTGAATGCCTGAGGTTCATGGAGGAACCAAGTGCCTTAAACCCAAATTTGCAGAGTAGACCTTACCCTCTTAACATTTATGCTGAGAGGAAGCAAGGAATTAAACCTTTTCACTAATTTAATTCCTTTATGCCTTTGTCATAAAACTGATAAGGAATTATTTTCCTGCCGTTGCTGGTACTTTGATCATAGAGAAACGGTCTAGGATGTAAAAGGTAGCTTTTGCTATTTATAGAAACGTTAGGGATTGACCACGGGAGCTTGGAGAATACATTAGAGACTCTTGATTGACAACATAGGCAGTCAATTAATGCGGAGGGGCGTGTTAAATAATTACATATATATTTTACTTAAAGTTTTCAAAAGCACTCGCTTACATTTTGAATTCTGTGAATAAGAGACACAAGCCATGCTTTTGTGTGTAATCTCTTTTTAAAAAAATTACTTTCCCCCATCCTATTCACAATTTTTTTATAGACTGGTTTCAGGTATGTAAGAAATGTTTTTTGGATTCTGCTAGAGATGACCTAATTTTTACTAATTGCTATGCATTCAAAGTTTTGTTTGCTCAGAATGGCAATGTTATTGTCATTATTCTTTGGTAGTTATAATAAGTGGTTTTGTACAAAGCTGCAGTTCAAAAGAATATTTTAGTACTAGCTTGTAAGTTGTTTTTATTAAAAATGGCCTTATTCTAGGAAGAAAATTGAATGCTAATGTACAAGTTAAAGTTTTTTATGTGTGATTCCTTATATTATTTGCTTATTGACTTGCTAAAACACACACACACAATATCAGTTTTAAGGAACATCTTAAATGTCTTTCTTCAAAGCGGTTATTGGTTTCCTGAAAGATGTAGCCACTGTTTTATACTTGTTTTCTAACACCTTGGAATGAAAAGATTCATTCTTCTCAACCATCTGAATTCAGTTTATTTAAATTAAATTATGTGTAAAATATATGGCTTTTAGTTTTTTAATTCAAATATCCCTACAGGTTAATTACTTTTTTCCTGCTTTTCTCTTAAATCTCTGCTCCCTGCAAACTCCCCATTAATTTGAGTTGGGAAGGATCACATTAAAGATTTAGGCGTCGCACTACATGAACAGAATTGGTGCTTTGTATTTCATTTTCCATGTATTATGCACCACTGAAAAGAATATAACATGTAGTAGCGTATTTCATTTTTGAAAGAGGAATTGAAGAGCTTTTGAATAAAAATGTGTAAAGAAACTGGTGTTCATTGCCTACGTGGCTTTTTAAAAGGACTCTTAAAAAGCATTCCATTGTGGACTCCAAGTCCTCTTTAAACTCACCACTGACAGTAACTGCCTGCAGAGGCATGTGATCATCTTGGTAGTAGCCAGGCCTTTTAGTGATTTCATTACTGTGGTTTCCTCAAGCTCTTTACACACATTGATTAATATTTTCCTTGCAGTTATCGCTGTGATGATTTTGTGATTAATGACACCAAGCTGGGACTGGTACAGAAAGTCAGAGAACACTTACAGAACTTGGAAAAGTAAGTTATAGGCCTGGGGAAAGAAGGGATGGAGTGGGGTTGAGGGGTCTTTCAGCATTTCTGAGTGGGATTTTTGTGTATGAGTTCCATAACTTCATCATGTTTTTAGTGTGATTGAAATGTGAACAAAATAAACTTTGGAGTTGGGTATCTGAAAATGCCCATAGTCAGTGATCATAGCTCAGCATTTATTTTGTTTAATATTTGTCATAAACCATATCCAAGGGCTCCAGAGCCTGTTTTTTAGTTATTATCCACCAACTTAGAAGCTCCTCAGTTTATTTGCAAGGGGAATTTTGGTAGTGCAAGGGAAGGGCAAAAAATGAGACAAAATCATTATAGAGTTACCTTCGATATTAGAAAATCCTTATCCAAATGTATTATGAGGTCTTCTTAGAAACTCTGAAATTTATGTATCAAGGGAAAATAGGTTTAATTATATTATTGTTCAGCGTGCATCTATGTGATAGCACAAGATCCTAGTTTCTTCTTTTCATTTTTTTGTTAGGGGCAGTATTTATCACTTGAAAGTATAGGAAGCTGTGAAATGCTTTGTCATCATAAAGAAATTAAACTGCTTAAGTGAAGAGAATTATTTTTTGCTATAGCCAAATAGGTTAGTCAGATAAAACTCACTAGACCCAAAATTCAAGCAGTAAACAGAAACCCCAGTAGCAGTGTCTTTGAAGCTGCAGTGGATAGAAGCATGGCCCTGGAATGGTCGCTGACTCAGGTGAAATTTGTGTAAATCACCCCTAATCGTCAGGTGCCATCTAATTTATTTATTTTTTGTTGTTTTTTAAAAATCTTTATTGGAGTATAATTGCTTTACAACTTCTTATTTATTTTGACAGTCGATGTATAAATGGTATTGTGAGAACATGCCACAAGTGGGAGTCCTTTAGCAAACTTACATGTGAAGCCAACAGAGTATTTTAAAATTGAGTGCTGAGAGGGAATAACCTAAGTTCTTTGAGTGAAACACTGTCTAGCTTTGGTTAACCAAAGTCTCTGTGCCTGTCTCTGTCTAAATAGACTATAAGCTGATAAGGGAAGAATTGATTTCTTTGAAATCTAAGCTAATTAGAACAGTCTGGGTTTAAGTGCGCTTTGGCTTGTCATCTTGGGGCTCCTCACTTTTTCAAAGCGCCTTCTCCCTTTTAATTTGAACAAAGCAGCAGGAGCATATCTAGGGTTAGGGACACAGGTATAGACACACAGATCTAGAATATTGAATTTGGTCTGAAATAATCACAATTAACTGTGAAGTAGGAGATTCCTGCAGTAATTTATGTAAATATCACTCTTTGGTGTGGTGATGTCATTGTAAAGATCTTACTAACGTGACTCTTTGTTATAGAAGTAGGTAGCTACCAAATTATTTCTTCCTGCCATTTATAGTTTTCTCTAAGAAAAGACTATCATCTCAATGACAAATAAATTCATCAGAACTAAGTCAAAGGGAAAACCGGACGTTCAAGAACCTGCATGCATTCATGCAGATATTGAATCTTTTATTTTCATTTATTTCTTCATCAGGTAAAAGATGTCACAGACTGCCTTGTCTACACTTCTCCTTGGTCCCACTGAAAAAGCTACCTTGCAATCCTTTTTCTATGTCGATAAACATTACCTAAATTTATTTTTATTTTTTCAAACATAGCCTTTAATCTGTAATGGAAGCTACAATGAAAGAACTATGATTACATTTGAGTTTTACTTTAGACTGTTTAGCGTATCCTCTGGAGAAGCACTGCGCACCAGAAACGTTGTATTTAATCTACACTGTCCAGTATGGTTGCCACTAGACACATGTGACTGTTGAGCACTTGAAAATTAGCTAGTGTGACGAGGAACTGAATTTTACATTTTTAAGTTTAATTAATTTAAATTTATTAGCCACATGTTGTGAGCAGCTACCATATTAAATAGCGTGGATCTAAAGGATTCTGCCATTTTGAGAATCACTGGTGGTAAAATTTGATAACATATTTTTAAAAAGCTAAATGCTTTTTTTGTATAGGTTAAAACTAAAAGTTAACTATTAGGCATTGTCACAGTATATACACTGTGCTCGTGACTGAACTTCTTTACCTACAGAGTTTGTGAAGGAATAACTTAACATCGTAGTACATATGGGATTATCTCTTCTTACCTTGTAGTCACCAGTACACTGAGAGGGACATACATTTCTGAAGACATTTTTCCTAAGAATATTTTTAGATTTGAAACAGCTGACTGTCACTAGATCTGATGCTCTAAAGACAGTTCATGTGGAAATTCTGGAAAGAAAAATAATTACGTATTTTCTTTGGATTAGCCTGGTACTTTTGGAAGATGGGAAAGAGTCGGTAGACTTAAAAAGTCTATGTTGTTTAACAGTAACTTTCACTTCCTTTAGATTAGTTCCCCTGATACATAATAATTTTAAAGTGACCCTTTGACGATAGGAATTATTTTCTAATAAATTTCAAACTTAATATCTCTTTCAATGAGAAACATTTAGATAATTTAAATTCAGAATTTATGTGCTAATTAGGATTTGTTTTAGAATATGCTTTGTAGCATAGCTGAATCAAATGAATTGATATATGCCTATGTGCCTATAACTTATTTATCATTCTGCAAACTCAGATTATATCGTCATCTATTACAACATATTAACAAAACATGATACCTTTATCAAAATTAAGAAAGAAGTGGCATAGTATTTGAGACTTAATGTTAAATCTCAGAATAATCATGTCAGACCAGCGTTTTTCTTTTTTATGAGTAGTGGGTGTTCTCTTGTTTGAAGCTTCACCATTGATTAGGTAGATAGAGCGGTGGAGGAGAGGGCCTGTCCAACAGACCACATCCACTTGGCCAGCTTTTCTGGGCAGCGCCTGGGGGTGGCAGCCTCCAGTGCCACCCTGCTGGAGGAGCAGTGGGGATTTCCAAGGGAAGTGGAACTCCTCAGTTACTTGAAATGCTTGTGGGCCACAGTGGCCTAACGGGTCACTTCCTGGCCTGGCTAAGCAGCCAGGCGGGGCTCCATACCCTAGACACTTAGAACAGCCATGTTTACTCTATCCTGCTGTGCAGTGCTGTGTATGTATGAATGTCTTTTTGACTGTCTGTTTGTGCTTTAATAGCTCAGCTTTCACAGCTGACAGGCATAGGAAAAGAAAACTTTTGGAAAACTCATCACTGAACAGCAAGTTACTAAAAGTAAATGTAAGTAATTAAAATGTATTCAAATATAAGAATTGGTTGAGATCTAGTCACTGTTTGATTACAATTCTAACATTAATGTTGCCCTTTATAAACTTTTATAAATGTATGCCTTGGATTTGGAATATTTTACAAAATGTTTGCCACTTGTACTAATGATTCTTGACGTGACTAAATACCCCAGCGAGTCTGTCAGAGCCTTCCTTCCGTCAGGATGACTACCGTGCTCCTCCGCCTCAGCAGGCATTTGTTCTTAACGCCTACTCATGTACCTTATTACTCCATCTCTATAGGATCCCAAAGATCCTTGCTTCCTTCTGTTAAAGGTCACTAGTGCGAATTCTATGGGTCTGGGGCTTCCCTGGTGGTGCAGTGGTTAAGAATCCGCCTGCCAATGCAGGGGACATGGGTTCGAGCCCTGGTTCGGGAAGATCCCACATGCGGCGGAGCAACTAAGCCCGTGTGCCACAACTACTGAGCCTGCGCTCTAGAGCCCGTGAGCCACAACTGCTGAGCCTGTGTGCCACAACTACTGAAGCCCGTGCGCCTAGAGCCCGAGCTCTGCAACAAGAGAAGCCACCGCAATGGGAAGCCTGTGCACCTCAACTAGAGAAGGCCCGCACGTAGCAACAAAGACCCAACACAGCCAAAAAATAAATAAATAAAATAAAAATAAAAAAAAAAAAAGCTTTGGGTCTGAAGTTTTGGTAAGTTTTATTCCTTAGGACTTCATTAATACAATTTCACCATAAAAGAATATGCTTCCTCATTCTGATACCCATCTCTTACCAGATGTATGGCCATTAATGGAGTAACAAAGTTTAAAGATGACCAAATATTGTAAAATATACCAGTAATTTTGTCCTGCATCTACCTCTCTGCTGTCATGCTAGCTGTGTTTAGACACACAATTAAGTATTACAATTTTGTGGAAGAAAGAGCTAAAGTGATACTTTGGGTTGGATGGGTAGATTCACTAACCATGTGTAGTATTCAGACATCACAGTGCATTTGTACAGCTAATCAAAAAATGAAGCCTTAGTCTTTAAGGGAAGTTCAGGTAGTTTTTTCAGATTGATATTCCATTGCTAGGAAAACATGTATTGGTCATTTGCATGGCTTAGAGTTAAAAGCTGGGGGACAGAAATACTTGGTATGTTTATATTTTTCCCAATTTGTAGTAGCTTTAATAGAGTCTTATGACGGCATTAAGTCTTAAACTTATTTCTTTTAAGGATCTTCCTGGTTTTTGCATTGTGTACTCCACAGTACTTATTAATGGTGACTTCCTCATAAGCTTCCATTTAGAACAATCCTAGGATCAGAAACAGCCTTCTAAAAATATCCAGACACGTTTACAGAGAGTAGAAAGAGAATTTGAAATATTTGTTGGACTGAAAAGTATCAATTCCGAACTGGCTTGTTGCTAGAGTTTCAAATATAGGCCTTTGTTCTTTGATGTTGAAACAGTTGGCCTTCTCTTGGTATTACTGAAGGCCACCTCTTGTTCCGTTTTACAGGGAAGCACCACTGCCATTTGTGCCACAGGCCTTCGGAATTTGGGGAACACGTGTTTCATGAACGCCATCCTTCAGTCACTCAGGTACTGTTACAGTCAGAGCTTAAGTATCTGATGTTAGTTTCTGGTGGAATGGTTAAGAGCAAAGTCTCTGGGTTCAGATCCTGTCTCTGCCACTAACTCTAGCCTGGTAACTTGGGGCAAGTTACCTCAGTTCCCTGTGCCTTAGTTTTCTCATCAGTGAAGTTGGGGATAGTAGTCTACCTTGCGGGGTAGTCGGGAAGGTGTTATATAATTTACATAAAGTGCTTAGAACAGTGCCTAGCAGTAAATAACTGTTAGCTGTTATTATTTAGTTCCTGTTCCTTCTTGAATAGGCTTGAGCACAGGCCAGCAAACTTCTGTAAAAGGCCAGATTAAATAAATATTTTTAATCTTTGCATGCCACATCCAGGCCTTCTCACACATTCTTCTCCTCCCTTCAACACCCCTCTCCCTTTTAAACAACTCTTTAAAAATATAAAACTCACTTTAAAAATGTAAAAGCTCACTGGCCCAGGGTCAGATTTGTCCTGTGGGCCATAGTTTGCAGACCCCTGGGCTATAAGGAAACTTGTTCAGATAACTTAGTTCAATCATTAGTTGAGTCTTAAGTATGGTCATAAGATCAGATGTTTAGAAGAGCTTCAAAAGGTAAGATGAGCAGGGACTTCCCTGGCGGTACAGCGGTTAAGACTCTGTGCTTCCACTGCAGGGGGCTCAGGTTCGATTCCTGGTCAGGGAACTAAGATCCTACATGCCGCGTGGCCAAAAAAAAAAAGAGTAAGATGAGCAGGAAAAATAAAATAGACAACAAGCCTGACCTAAGTTATACAGAAGAAATTATTTAGAAAGTTGCATACTTTTGGATTTTAATGTGGTATCAAAGACCACAGTAAATTATTTTCCCAAGGCCACCTTGCTAATAAGGAACAGAAGCCATGTGTGATCTCTCTTTAAAGGTACTGGCTTTCAGCTTATCTAGTCTTGCTCAAAGAAGAAATTCTAGTCACAACTGAATTCTCCTTGTTACTCTGTATAGTGTATTTAAACAATATGGTTGGTTTCATGGTTTGCTTTTATTTGAGGAAATTATTGAACACTTGGGAACAAAGACCCTGAAAAGAAAGAAATGGTGACAGTCTATAGATGGGAAGGGGGAATTGAGGATTTCTAGAACAGAGATTTTGCTTTAAGGCCTTTGTTTATTTTTGCGAAGTCGTCTACTTACATTCTCTTTTTTAAAAATATTTATTTATTTATTTGGTTGCGCTGGGTCTTAGCTGCGGCAGGCGGGCTCCTTAGTTGTGGCTCCAGGGCTCCTAAGTTGTGGCATGCAAACTCTTAGTTGCAGCATGCATGTGGGATCTAGTTCCCTGACCAGGGATTGAACCCGGGCCCCCTGCATTGGGAGTGCAGAGTCTTACTCACTGTGCCACCAGGGAAGTCCCCCTTATATTGTTTTCTTGGAGTAAATGAGGAAGCTTAATGAAGAAATGCAATGTTAAGAGATTGCATTGAGTACCATTTTAATGAGAAATTGAAATATCACATTTTCAAAATCCATATACTGTATAGGTCTCATAGTGCTTTCTTTACTTCTCCGTACATTTAAAAACTAATAATTTTTTTCCCTTCCTTTTAAAATAGTAACATTGAGCAGTTTTGCTGTTATTTCAAAGAACTGCCTGCTGTGGAGTTAAGGAATGGGAAGACAGCAGGAAGGCGAACGTACCACACCAGGAGCCAGGGGGACAACAACGTGTGAGTCTAAGAATATGTCCTTTCTGGCTTTGAGCTACAGAACAAATGACTCTTACTGGTGATTTCCATTGCATTATTTGAGTTAATAGGCACGTGCATTAAAAAAATTAAAAAACCACCAAAACAACTCTCAATTGTGTTTAAGTATCTAGCTAGCAATCTTAATAATTGTTGGAATCCTTTTATTTCTATTTACCTAGTAGGCAGGACAAATGTAGCGCTCTGCTTGTTGAGTCTGTGGATTTGGGCATTCTAAAATTGACATCTATGAAGGAAATACAGTTCTAGGTATAGACCGGCATGAATATCATTAGTCTTTGTGAATTGATTTGTCTGATAGGGTTAGGTAAACCTGTCTTGGATAATTAATTTAATTTGTAGTTATCAAATTAATTATGGAGCGATACAGTCAATTTTTAGTTGATATGGAAGGGGAAAAAAATTGACAAGTGATTATTGAGAGCCAAACCAATATATATTCAAATTCAGTGCAGCCATGTTCTCTTTGGGGTTCAGAAAGATGTATCATATTATCATGACCGTAAGGGGTATCTTAACATTACTGAAATAGGGCTAAGATTTATCATCTGTATGTATTTTAATGTAGTGTTTTCCCTGCCTGCCCATCTCTGCTCCCACACACCCCATCCCCACACATTCTGAAAAGCCGTCTTATAATCTGACAGTGTTCTGCCTAGATGCCTGAGGGAGAATAGGATAGGCCGTGTTAGAATAGTGTGTAGTGTGGAGTACGCAGTGAAGCCAGGCATTGGAGCAGGGATGGAATGATATCACTAGAAGTGGTGTTTTAAGAGTTTACTTTGGTAGCAGCATACAGGATGAGCTGGAACGTGCCTGCATTCAAGGAGGCTTTTCACTTTATAGAAATTGGTTAGAGGGAACAGCCGTGAAATGAAGAGGAAAAAATACATGTGCACAAAAGTTAAGGGAAGAATTAGTAGTACTTGATGCATTAGTGTCATTTAGGGTTTAGTTACGAATTATAGAAATTGCCGCTGGCCATTTTAGGCAGAAAAGGAATTTACTGAAAGTCTGTTGGTGAGCTTACCATTACTGGATGGGGGGAAAATCAGGTCTGGAGTCTAGGCATCCATAAGGGTGTCCCATTAGGACCGCCGTCCATGCTGCACCGCAGTTCCCATTGCCAGCACTGCTGGAGTTGGGTGCTGGGTGGATGCTGCTGTTACTACTGCCCCTGCACTCCTGACTGTGCTCTTTGCCACCAGAAACAATCTGGCACTGTTCCAGCTTCAAATAGGCATACCCAGGCCATGCACCTGAGTCCTGGCTTCAAGGGGGAGTGGGTGGGGGCTGAGAGAGCAAGTACCTGGCCTTTTCAGCTTCCACAGTAGGAGGCAGGCTTTGACTCTTAAGGTGGGGTTCCTCAAACATAGGATGAGGGTTCAGGTACTAGGAAGTAAAAAATATGATTTGTATCTCAGGGACCTACTGGATAAAAGGGGTTGAGAAAGAAGATAGTGAGATTCTCTGTGATATCAACCAGGTATCCACGAGTATGGTAGCTGTATCGACACATACAGTCATTGAAGTTGAGGAGGTGTGTAAGTTTACCTGCATGCATAGAAGACCAAAACTAACGGTGACTTAAACGTCCGTGGTTTATCTTCTCACGTAAAAGTTGGAGGTTATCCATCTAGGTTTGTTTCACACAATCACTGGGCTCCTCTGGCTTTCTGTCCCACCAGCCCTGGGTGAGACTCTTATCCACGTCATCTGCAATGGTGCTGGCGCACCACCGTTTCGTCCTCATTCTAGCTGGAAGGCAGAAGGAAGGGGTGAATAAGAAGGACCACTCTTTCCCTTTAAGGGAATTTGTCAAAAGTTGGGCACACTCAAATTTTTTTTTATTCCAGGAGCTCATGTGCCAAGAAAAAAATGGAAGTTGTATTCCTGTGAGAGAAGGGGCGATTGGAGACTGAGGGGCAGTAGGGAGAGTACGGAGAGCAGGTTTAGGACACAGTGAGTTAGAAGAGACAAGAGGGCAGCCAGTAGAAAATTCCTGCTGGAACCTGGAGACAGCTGAATAAAAGTGGTCATGAGAAAAATCTGGAGTTTAGATTTGGATTTGAGAGTCATTGGTATAGAGGTGAGTGTTGAAGCTTTGTGGCCAGATGAACTCTGCGGCAGAGGTGAGCAGACAGTCACGCGCCGAGGTCTGGGAAGTGCGCTCCTAGAGAGGGGCGGGAAGGAGAAAGGCAAGAGATGGAGAAAGGCAAGAGATGGAGAAAGGCAAGAGATGGAGAAAGAGATTCTGTTACTTGTTTTATGGGTTTTTTTGAAACATTACATTCTTAGGTAATTTGATTTGTAACTTATCCATTGCTTTATTTTACAAGTATGGCAGTACTTTGGCATACTCAGAGTTCACCATATAGTTAAAAAACTAGTTTTGTCTGTAATTACTGCTATTTGTATGGGTTTTGAGATGCTGTACTTAGCTGTCAGGTTTAGTTCAGAAGAGACCAAACTCTTTTTATGTTTTCATTTTTTATTTGTGGATTTTAGACAGTTTGGCATTGTGTATTGAAATAGCAGCCTCTCACTAATGCTGAGGGTCTCATCATCCCCTGCTCTTTTCTAGGTCTTTGGTGGAAGAGTTTAGAAAGACACTCTGTGCATTATGGCAAGGTAGCCAGACTGCATTTAGCCCAGAGTCCTTATTTTACGTTGTTTGGAAGATTATGCCGAATTTTAGGTAAGTATTATTTAATGAAGGATATTTAAAACATTAATATTAGTCTTTACACTGTTCCTGAAACAATTTCCAACAAAGTGGTGGTATTCTCAATAATGAAACCGGTGTTTTGTTTTTTAAGGAGAAGAGCAGAAGTTGGATATATCCTACTAGACAAATGTGTTTATATAATAGATAGACCTTAGAAAAATCTTTAACAAAAGGCAGGGCATTTTGTTGTTATAAAAACAAAGCCCTTATAAATAACTTACGTGCTCTAGGAAAACATACTGGACAAAATTTCCTTGATTTTTTCAAAATCTTATACAGAGTAATTATCATCATATACTGTCCTGTTATTTCAGCTAAAAAAAAAAAATCCAAATGTAATCAGTAGAAAACCATGGTATCGTATCCACTGTTCTGGTCTGGGTTCTGAAGACCTTACAAGACTGTAGCTAAGTCCATTGGGATTCATTCGCTTTCCAGAAGGTAACACAATTAACACATCATCTCCTAATGTGGTTATAGAGTCACAGCGTTTCCCGTGTTCTTTATCTGGTCTCGCTTGAGTGGGGAAACAGCCCTGCTGTCAGAGAAATCTACCTCTTCTCCTAAGCTAGTCCTCCCCGTAGGTAACAGCAGATCTGAAGCACTACGGGTGCTTGACAGCAGCCTTCGCCACCTTCTGCTGATTTTATCTTTCTGAAGCACGTCATGGTTCCTACTAGTCATGATTTTGGCACCTAATGTACAGCCCTCTCCTTCTTTTTTAAAACCAGCATGCTCTAGTAAAACTCAGCAATATATCTTGCTTTACTGTCTCAGAGTGGTTTAGATATGTTGGTAGTATGGAGAAATGTCTAAAGGGTAACAGCTTCAAAGGACTATAATTTGTTGCCTTACCAAAGAGGATCAGACATAATTGACTATTGTTAACCCTGGTCTTTGTTTTGAAGGAAATTTCTTTTATATTTCATGTTATTTAAATCTCTCCTGAGAAGGAGAGAATAATTTTGTAAGAATTTTAGAATTTCCTGACTCTAAATAGGAAAGGTAGAAGTGATTGTTACTGCTAATCACGTCTGGACTTGATATAAAATTTCTAACAATCACCTACTTAGACTCTTGATAGGGATTTAATCTTTGTGTTTGGTTATTATATAAAAATTGCTTCCATTTGTTGAATGTCTATTATGTGTCGAGCACTTTAGGTATTTTATAATCTGATCTTCATTAAGAAACACAACAAAATTCCCATCAGGGTAAGAAGTGTTAGCCCCATCTGAAAGAAGACGGAACTGAGACAGAGGAGAGTAGTTTGTTCAGTTTTATACATCTAGTAGGTGTTGGGACCAGAATTAGAACCCAGGTCTTTGTGGTGTTGGTCAGCGATAGATGTGTTAACAGTAATTTGTCCGCGTGCCCCAGTGAGGCCCACCAACCACCTTTATACTCTTCTACTTGGTTCCCATGGTGACTCAGTTCCCTCTTCATTTAATAGAATTCTACTTTTCATCCAAATCTGCCCATATCTCTGCTCTTTCTTGTTTCTTTAGCCCAGCTGTGAGCATGATTAAATTTTTAGCTGCTTAATTTTACTCATTCTATTATTCCTACCAATGAAGGGAAAGAACTTTTGGAATAGGTAACCAGGTTGAGAAATTTGGATGGCGTTTCCGGAGTGATTTCTGTTACATATGAACTCTTAGATTTCCTTAATGACTGATCAGAATAGGATGTCTATGTGTTCTTAGCAGGACTTTCTCTTCATTTTGTAGTAGTTCAGATTGTTCCTTACTTTCATGTAATCAGAGAATAATTTTCTCTTGGTTAGCTCTAGATCTTGAGATTATATCATGAATAAAGTTTTAGTGCAGGGTCACTGCACAATGCCCAGGTGTGAGGTAGGGTTTTCTTCTCGTAATTGTTACTCCTATTATGTGTACAGGGTAAAAGTTCTTATAACATGCCGAAGTGGAAATGCAATGAGTCTTGAATTATGTTTGTATTTATAATCCCAAAGTAAAATTTTTTAAAGTTTAGAAAGCCCATTTTCGTTGATTAACATATGACAGTATCTAGGGAGTGTGATACCTTGGAATGAAAAATAAGAGGAGCCTGGGGAGTTCCCTGGTGGCCTAGTAATTAGGATCCCAGGCTTTCACTGCTGTGGCCTGGGTTCAATCCCTGGTCGGGGAACTGAGATCCCGTAAGCTGCACGGCATGGCCAAGGGGGAAAAAAATGTGAGGAGCCTGAAATACAATCATGCATGTAGAAGTAGGAACAACTTTCATTTATTAAATAAATGCAGAAAAAAAAGTACCCTAAATGTAATCAACAGCTTTGGACATAGAAATCATCAGAGCTATTCTTTCTCTTTTCCTACGCAAACCAAAAGCCAGTCACTCAGCAGGGAAACTGTTCCTGAGTTTGAACTTCCCAGCATACATATATCTACTTACCACACTTCTTATGGCTTCCTAGTATGCCCAGCTTTTCCTGTCCTTTCTTTTTTCATAAAAATACCTTAATGTGTATTTTTTTTAAATAGACAAAAATACACATGGTTCAAAATTTCAAAAGGTAAAGAAAGGTTATACAATGAAAGTTTTTTCTTTTACTCTATTCCCCAGCCTTTCATTTTACTTTCCGGGAGCAACCATAGTTAACAGATTTTTGTGTATCCTTTCAGTGATAGTCTGTGTGTATATACATACAAGCATGTGCATAATTTTTAACATAAATGGTAACATATCTTGTTTTTCTACTTTGAGATGATTCATGTTAGTATATAAATAGCTTTCTCAGTCATTTTATGGCTGCATAATAGTCCACTTTATGGTTGCATCATGATTTATTTAATAGTCAGTCCCCTACCAGTGATTACATAGGTTACATTTCTTATTCTTTGCTGTTCCAAATAGTGCTGAAGTGGGTAATCTCATACGTATAATGCAGGTATTTAAAAGAGGAATTGCTGGGTCAAAAGACAATTAGCTTTTGTAATTTTGATAGTCTTTTCTGCTAGCCTTTGTTACTCCTTGCTTTCCTTAACATGATTTTTGTCTTGTTGCCTCCATATATTTGTCTGTCATCTGCTTCCTGCGTACGGTATTTGCCTGTGGTCACATCTCTTTCTTTAGAATCCAGCTTAATGCTAACACTCTCCAGGAAAGTCTCTTGATAATTCATTTCAGGTCATAGTATTTATTCCCTTGATTCATCGTGTCACTTACGGGCTATTTCTACTTTCATGTAAAACTTGATTTAATATATCTTCATTGACTTCCCAAAACAGTTTTCTTAAATGTTTAAAAATGATGGATGAATAAATTACTGAAAAATCTTTCTTGAATTTGCTAGCTATTCTACTTGGCTTTGTAGAAAATATAAAAGATCTGTGTAGATAATAAAATATCACTTGAAAAGATCGATTTAATTTAATAATAATCTTTTTTGGGTATTTGTAAATAGAGGACTTTAAATATAAAATATAAACAGCTTGGGGTTTTTTTAAACAATATAGGCATACCTCAGTAATGTTTGGGTTTGGTTCCAGACCACTGCAGTAAATTAGCAAATATCGAAATAAAGCTGTTCCAAATAGTGCTGAACTTTTTTCAGAGTCATCTATGAGGTTTGGAATCTGCTTCATCCAAACTCCTGTTAATGTTGATATTTTGACCGCTTCCCGTGAATCACGAATGATGTTCTTAATGGCATCTAGAATGGGGAATCCTTTCTGAAGGTTTTCAGTTTGCTTTGCTCAGATCCATCAGAGGAATCACTATCTGTGGCAGCTACAGCCTTACAAAATGTATTTCTTAAAGAATAAGACTTGAAAGTCAAAATGACTCCTTGATCCGTGGGCTGCAGCATGGATGTTGTGTTAGCAGGCATGGAAACAGCATTCATCTCATTGTCTGTCTCCATCAGAGCTCTTGGGTGACCAGGTGTGTTGTCCATGAGCAGTAATAAATCTTTTCTGAGCAGTAGGTCTCAACAGTGGGCTTAAAATATTCAGTAAACCATGTTGTAAACAGATATGCTGCCATCCAGGCTTTGTTGTTCCATTTATAGAGCACAGGCAAAGTAGACTTAGCATTATTCTTAAGGGTCCTAGGATTTTCAGAATAATAAATGAGCATGCTTCAATTTAAAGTCACCAGCTGTATTAGCTAGCCCCTAACAAGAGAGGCAGCCTGTCCTTTGAAGCTTTGAAGCCAGATGTCGACTTCTCTCTAGCTAGGAAAGTCCTAGATGGCATCTTCTTTCAGTATAAGGCTGTTTTATCTACATTGAAAATCTGTTATTTGGTGTAGCTTCCTTCATTATTGATCTTAGCAAGATCTGGTTATCTTGCTGCCGGTTCTACATCAGCACTTGCTGCTTCACCTTGCACTTTTCTGTTACGGAGGTGGCTTCTTTCCTTCAGCCTCACTAACCAACCTCTGCTAGCTTCAGACTTCTCTTCTGCAGCTTCCTCACTTCTCTCAGCCTTCATGGAATTGAGGAGAGTTAGTGCCTTGCTCTAAATTAAGCTTGGGCTGAAGGGAATGTTGTGGCTGGTTTGATCGTCTATCCAGACTGATAAAACTTTCTTCATATCAGCAATAGGGTTTCATTTTTTTATCAGTCGTGTCTTCACTGGGGCAGCACTTTTACTTTCCTTCAAGAACTTTTCCTTTGCTTTCACAACTTGGCTGTTTGGTGCAAGAGGCCTAACTTTTGGCCTGTCTCGGCATTTGACATGCCTTCCTCACTAAACTTAATCCTTTTAGCTTTTTTTTTTTTTTTTTATTAATATTTACTTATTTAGGCTTTATTGGGTCTTAGTTGCGGCACATGGGAGCTTCATTGTGGCGTGCAGGCTTCTCTCTAGTTGTGGTGGGTGGGCTCAGTAGTTGCAGCATGTGGGCTCTCTAGTTGTGGCGCACGGGCTCTAGAGCGCACAGGCTTAGTTGCCCCGTGGCATGTGGGACCTTAGTTGCCCGACCAGGGACCAAACCCATGTCCCCTGCATTGGAAGGCAGATTCTTAACCACTGGACCACCAGGGAAGTCCCAGCTTAATCCTTTTAGCTTTTGATTTAAAGTGAGAGACATGCGACTTTTCCTGTCACTTAAACACTGAGAGGCCATTGAGGGTTATTAATTGGACGAATTTCAATATTGTTGTGTCTCAGGAAATAGAGAGGCCCGAGAGAGGCAGGAACAGCCTGTCGGTGGAGCAGTCAGAACACACACAACATTTATTAAGTCTGCTGCCTTATATGGTTTGTGGCACCCTAAAACTATTACAGTAGTAACATCAAAGATCACTGATCATAGATCACATTAACAAATAATAACAATAATGGAAAAGTTTAAAGTATTGCGAGAATTACCAAAATGTGATAGAGACACAAAGTGAACAAATGTTGGAAAAGGGCATCAATAGACTGGCTTGATGCAGGGTTGCCACAGACTTTCAATTTGTAAAAACTGCAGTATCTGCAAAACACAACAAAGCAAAGTGCGGTAAAACCAGGTGTGCTGTATTAGTTCTAACTAAGAATTTAGCTATCGTATTCTTTTGTGTGTGTTTGTAAACAAAACATCATTTTTGTCATTTTCATTTTCTGGTTTTTTTTTTTTTTTTTTTAAGAAATTCACTTTCTTATTTATTGATTGATTTATTGATTGATTGATTGCTGTGTTGGGTCTTCGTTTCTGTGCGAGGGCTTTCTCTAGTTGTGGCAAGCGGGGACCACTCTTCATCGCGTTGCACGGGCCTCTCACTATCGCGGCCTCTCTTGTTGCGGAGCACAGGCTCCAGACGCGCAGGCTCAGTAATTGTGGCTCACGGGCCCAGCTGCTCTGTGGCATGTGGGATCTTCCCAGACCAGGGCTCCAACCCGTGTCCCCTGCATTGGCAGGCAGACTCTCAACCACTGCGCCACCAGGGAAGCCCCATTTTCTGGTATTTTTGTCTTGAAGAAACTCAGCCTTGATTGGTGCCTCACACTGGATAGGAATAGCTAAATTTAACTGATTTTGGTTTTGCAGATAATTTGGACAAAACAATAACTTATTTTAAATATGAACAGCACCTAAAATTCTAATGTGTCCTAGGTACTTTACAAGAAGTTTGTTCTAGTATGATAAAATTTGATTCTGTAGAGGCATATCCTATTCTGTATTGGTCTTTGCCATTTTACACGTAATGTACTGGTCCTGCCAAAACAGAGACAATGGTCAGTAATGCACAGCCATGTGTCACAGTTGCGCATGTTGGAGCATCACACAAGTGCTTGTGTGTGCCTGTATTATGTGGTGTCTGTTTTATTATTTGCAGTGTCTGCCTTTCACTTAAGCAAGTGCAGAGTAACATTTTCCTTGATCATTCTTTATTGGAACATTTCTTTGTTCTTAAGATCCGAATAAATACGGCTTGCCTCGTTGTGTCAAAACTTGTTGTGAAGAGACAGTTGCTCTGTGTTCCTATACATTGTGCCTCAGCAGTGTCTGTCCTTCTCTGCCCCCTCATTCAAAAGGGATGCCTCATGATCTTCTAGGCTTTTTGTATTTGCAGTGTGCTCTCCAAGGATGATTTCTCACAGCATCTTTATGACACAGATTTTCTGTAGACATTAAGGAGAAAGAGGTAATGCTTATCGAAGGTCACAAACAAGTGAAGATAAGGAAGAGGGTTAAAATTGGAGCCACCATGCTTTCCCTCTGTCTTCTTTTCTCTCTCAATTCTGATCTGTCACAGAGATACCAGTTGGTTCTTCATAAATTCATTTCCTCACTAACTCACAAACACCTGTTTGGGTGACATCACTGAAATAATCTGTATACAGAACATGAACACTGCACCCAAATGTGAGGGGTGTTTCCTTTAACATGATTACCAAACAGAAGAAACCTAAGTTGACTGCAGAGGAAACTCTGAAGCCCAGACTGTATAATTGAGAAATAATTGAAAAGATAACTGAAGTCTGTTGAATTTAATATACTAAATAATAATTATTAAGATTTTCAGATAAATCAATGAAAGGTTTTATTTAAATGTTTAGAAATGGAATTGTAAATGTGTCTTTAGTCAGAATCAAAAAAATGTCCCAGTCCTAGAAGAAACATAGACTTTTTGTTATCCGGTGAAGATCACAAATTGAAACAGATCCCATAACTTATCTTTATAAAACAATGTGTTCCATGATCTCACGTAGGTCAACAAATGTGTTTCTAATGGTAAAGGAAACATTAGAAAATAATGTATTTTGATATAAGGAAAGAGAAGAGAATCATGGTATGGTTAGAAATGTTCATTAATGTACATTAGGCAGATTGTTTTAAAAAAGGGACGGATGTGTCTGAAAATGCAAATTGACGTAACTACAAGGTACTGGTTTTCATGATCCATTTTAGAAAATAATGATTAGATATTAGGTTATTTTGGTGAGAGAATAAAACATTTTTTTATATGTGATAGAATTTCAAATATGACCTGAAATACTGATCTTACCTTTGAGTCACGAAAAAAATGTATGTTATGTTGAAAAAGTTTAAAGCACCTCCTTAGATATATAAAGGAACTACCAACTTTGAATACTTTTGACTGTGAATTTTAACGTTTTTATTTGTAAGAGTCTTAGAAGAAATACTTGAACATATATATTAATATTTAGTTGCTAAATAGTGTGGAAAAAGTTACAGTGAAATGCTAAAGTGACTTTCGATTTAAGTTCCATTGATTAGGCAGATCATTTCCATAATTTATTTCCAGGAGAAATTTTAGGAAAAGGGGGGGGACTCTGGTTAAAAGAAATTTTGTTTATGGAACCACTGCCTGGAAGAGTGGTGGAAGTTTTGACTCAAGACCAGGCCAGAAAACTTGCCACTTAGAGCAAAGATTAAAGAGAACCTTCCATGCCTGTAAAAATGTAGGCAGTAGTCTTTCCTATCCATAATTTTATGAATGTACTTTAGATATCATTGCTGGATTTATCTACATAAACCTCTATTACCTTCCAACTGTACCAGCTTAATTTTCTGTCAGATTTCATTACTGTTCACTTGTCATTGATCTGTATAAGAATTCCATAGAATTTCCTGACTGAATATAGTGTAAGAAGTAACCTCAGAATATGTTGCTGTATATATTAAAGTTTTAGGCTAGAGCATAATTATGAGTCAATGCGTTTTAAAGTTTTTATTTATTTAAAAAATGTCTTGAATCAGAGATTAGGATGCAAGTATAGAATGTTATACATCTTTAACTCTTTAGATAAAGTTTTTCTTCCTTTCAGCCAGTGTTTAAAAATTAGTATCTTTCAGTCTAAAGATTTAGTGTTAAATTCCTTATTTCTTATAATGGTGGTTTAGACCTAGTTTTCTGGTGCAGGTTAAGATGTGAAATTTTAACATGTGAGCATCCTCTATAGAGGCCACGTGGGAAGCGGGAAGATTCAGTCCATGCAGGAGACATGTTACTCTCCTGTTGCAGGACTTCAGGCAGGTCACACAACCCCTTTTTTGCCCCTCAGTTTTCCTCTTAAGTGAGGTCAGTTGAGATCACTAGAATTCCAATTAGCTTTACTAGTCTGTGTTTTCAGACTTGTTGTTTTTCAGTAGTGGAATTCTGTCTTGAAGGTATTTTTATGCATAAACCAAGGAGGAAGTGAGGAGGAAGGATCAGGGCGCCTCCCCGTGCTCTGAGCGCAGGGCTGTGGCCCTTCTCGACACTTTGCCCTCCTGCGTGTTTGGCTGGGCAGGCGGAGCCCCACAGTGACTGTTTCTGTTTGCTTCAAGGGGCTATCAGCAGCAGGACGCTCATGAGTTCATGCGCTACCTGTTAGACCACCTGCACTTGGAACTCCAGGGCGGTTTCAACGGTATTTCCCGCTCATCAATTCTGCAAGAGAATTCTACTCTGTCTGCAAGTAACAAATGTTGCATGTAAGATTTAGTTTCCTTTTGTTTTCTGGGAAGGCCTCAGATTTCTACTGGTGTTATTGTTTATTAGATTTACAATGGAAGGTGGAAAGCTTTGTGGACCTTTGCTGAAACTTTTGTGCACTTGAACTTTGTGACCAAGCGGACTAGCACATGCCCCCTGCTTCCAGACCGAAGGCATCTTGTACTTGCATCTAGGTGTAGTTCTGATTGTTATTTGCTATAGATTACTTTTTTTTTTATAGATTACTTTTAAACTTGACGAAATAGAAAATATTTGTACAATTTAGCACTTAAAAATTTTCCTCCAAATGTACTGAATAATGGATGGGAGACAATTTTCATATACTAAAATAATTACATTTGTTCACTAATAACACAGGCTTAAAATATTTTGAATGTGAATTTTCCTAAAGCCTCATTTGGACTTAAATTTTCCAAAAATATGTCTGTTCTTTAATCAAATTGAGGCATCTGTAACTTTTCAGAATTTTTTTTTGCCTCTCAGTATGAACAAAACAAAACCTTTTGGGTTGCTTTCCCAGGTACTAATACCCCCAAAATATACATTGAGATCAGAATGTTTATTTTGCTGAGGGAGAGATAATTTTTTATTTCAGCTTGGATCTTGGTTAGTTGTCTCCTTTTGTTCAAATTTTGGGAAAAGTTTCATATTGACCTATGCAGGAAAGGGATTTATAAGACGAACTCCCCAAAGAAAGAAGAAAAGAGTAAGTTATATATAGGGTTTGCTGTAGTATATTGCCTGACAGTCCGTAAATCGGATTTTGTGTAAGATAAGGTCTTTTTAATGACAGAGCAGTCTCACAACTAATCTGACTGTATCAGAGATGGGCAATCAATATGAATTGCCATACTTTTTTAAATGTTTGAACCTAGGTCCTAGGAGCTATGGTTCAAATTAGAATCCAGTACAGAAAGGGAAGGACCTGTGATCTGGTAGAAATGTTCTTGCTGCTAGCACCAAATCAAACACAGTATTAAATGAAAAATTCTGTTTTGTATTTTAGGATGATATATTCATACACAAAGGATATTGAACTGGGCTCTATGAAGGATAGTCTGTGTGAAGTGAGAGGATATATGTCTTTATTATTTTATTTGATGCCCAGGGCACCCTTAGGGAATCACATTGTGTGGTACAAGATGTTCTTTTAGTAACTAATGAGTTTTCAGTATTAATCCATACCCTTTCATGATATTTTAAATAATAGTAATTTTAAGTTCCATTAGTGAGTTAGGAACATAAAAAAATTATCATCAAGTATTCAAAACTCAGGCTCCTTTATATTTCCTTAAATTCACTGGAGGATGCATTTCAGGATCTAAGGATATTTGCTAAAACTACAAAAAAAAAAAGGTCTCCTGTATTTGTATTTATTCGTATAAACACACTGAACCCTGCTGAAGGTGGCGGTGAGGATGGTAGAAATAAATGGCTGATGTGTTCTTTCTTTTTAATACATAGAAAAATCACGAGTGCCAATATAAAGGAACTTTGCAGCATAATAGCCTGTCCAAGTAGCCAATATTTAAACTCTCTCATTGTGTAGTTATGATAAATGGAACAGTGATTTTGAAATAATTCGTGAATCTTGTTTTAAGTCATTGTATAATGACGAAGCTTAATGCCATACACATCAGATAGCCAAGAATTCATTAGTATCTTTTTCTCAGAGGAAGAAATTATAAAGGAAGAAGTACATTGAGTTTAAATGTACTGCTTTTTAATAAAGCAGTTTCCATTTTAATTAAAGGCAGCAGTGTGTGTGAACATCAGTTTGAAAGGGTCAGTCATAGTCCCTTTATTTGTTAGTAGATTTTTTTGGGGGGGGTATATCCTTTGTTTGTGATACAGATATTAAATCTAAAACCTGAAATGGCCATTATATCCTACAGTTCCCATTGTATCTTCCCTTTGTAATTTACTAAAGCCATGTGTATCCTATGAACAACTTAAAAAAACAAAAAAGCTACAGTATGTTTCTTTTGCCAGTAAGGAAGGAAGCCCTTTCATAGAAAAGGAAGCAAACTTTTAAAATAATAGAATTGCTCAGGTAGGTTTTGTCTGTCTCATCATTGCAGTAGGTCTAATTTGGAGCACCTCGAAGTACAGTTCAGTGTATTAGGAGTACTATTGATGCAAGTGACAGAAACCACCTCAAATTGCTATTAGCAAAAAAGAGCAATATACTGGCTCAGGTAACTGCGTAAGTGCACAAAAGTTAATATCTGTGTTCACTGTAGTACTATTAATGAAAGCACACAAATGAACCTCAGTATCCATTAATATTTTTATTTTTATTCTGATTCATCTTTATTTGTTCTGTTGACAATTTTATGTGGGTTCCTGTTGTTGCAGTGAAACC
Source organism: Eubalaena glacialis (assembly GCF_028564815.1). Classification (NCBI taxonomy): domain Eukaryota; kingdom Metazoa; phylum Chordata; class Mammalia; order Artiodactyla; family Balaenidae; genus Eubalaena; species Eubalaena glacialis. The sequence goes on along the minus strand of NC_083717.1, from coordinate 72,351,043 downwards.
CAAAGCCATTTTGGTTTTTAAAATAATATTTTTTTATTGAAGTATAGCTGATTTACCCATTAATATTACATTAGTTAAATTAAGAGAAGGAGCATAGTGTCCAGAGCAGGTGCTCAGGTCAGGCCAGCTGTGTGAACCTGAGCCAAGTTATTTAACCTATGAACCTCAGCTTCCTGGTCTGCAAAATGGGGATAATCTTATCTACCTCAGCGTTGTTGTGAGGATTAATTGATTTACATGGAAAGTACTTAGAATGGAGCCTGGCATGTAAGTGCTAAATAATATGAGTGCTTGCTAATCATGCTGTCACTGGTGCACTTTCTCAGCTGTTCTTGTGCATTCTCTGTCCATACTGTGGCAGGCTGTGCACCCGTCAAAGAGTGAGTTACATATCCAAGATACATAGGAAAGAAAAGCAAAAGGCAGGTATGATCCTGATTATTGTTATAAAAGATGCTTACAACACTCTAAGGGCTTTCTTTTTGGTAAGCATTTGTCTAAAAGCACTGTACGTATATTCCCATTTCATCGTCACCAGGCCTCTAAGGTAGATAGATGTTATGCCTGTTTCACATTTGATGAAGCCGAGTCACAGAGAGGTTAAGTAACATTAGGACAGTTGGTTTTTTATTGTTCTTAAAGTGCTGTACATATTTTTTGATCTCCACAAGGGAATTATTATATTGTTTTAAGTGAGCTTTTTAAACGGCTTGTTGATAGTAACATCCAGCACTTCAAATGTGAAGTCATAGCTCCACCAGTGATTACTAAGTATGTATTAAATTTGTTTACCTCATTTTCCCCAAATATGACCATCTAAAAAAATCTGAAACTATCTTTGATCAAGGTTGTTGTTCAAAGTAAGTAATTGAGAGAGCTCCCCATAATATGAGAAGTCTTGCAAAGGGTCCAATATAAGGCAGTTCCCTCTTTTCTGAGGGGTATAATTGAGGGAAAGGGGTCCTGTTGCCCTGAGTACAGGCATGTACGTGATCTGTTAGTAATGGCAAATGTTCAGTTTGTTAGTAACTTTTGTACAAAGTAGTGGGATTGGGAGAGGAGCTGGGGGAAGGCCAGTGGCTTAAACCTTTTATTTGGTATACGTCTATATATAGCTTCGAAATTTTTGTGTTATTTTATAATTTAAATTAATAAATGATATACATATATATATATATATATATATATATATATATATATACACACACACCCCCAAACAGAGCCACCTATAGGACCTTTTACACATATGTATTTTAGTTTTTTACTGAGATGTTTTCCTGTGTGATTTTCTTTAGAAATGGAGCATCTACAGTTGTCACGGCTATATTCGGAGGCATTCTCCAAAATGAGGTTAACTGCCTCATATGTGGGACAGAATCTAGAAAGTTTGATCCATTCCTAGGTAAGACATATGTGGCATATGGAGATATGATATTGTATTAAAATAATAACTAATGTTTCCTTTGAAAACTAAGACAGTAGAGAGATAAATCCTTAAAAATACATCAATTTTTGAAATTATTTTTTGAGTGTGGTTATATGCCTTTAACAGTTCTGTTTTCCTATTTCCTTTTAAGACCTTTCATTAGATATTCCAAGTCAGTTCAGAAATAAGCGCTCTAAGAATCAAGAAAATGGACCAGTTTGTTCATTACGAGGTAAAGATACTTTAATGTTCTAGAATTTTTTCCCCCTTGAAATAGCAAATGATTGTTTTAATGAATTTGTGTTATAACTTAACAAGAGTCGAACCTGAATGTCTCTTCTTGTACAAAAAAATTTGTTTAGCAAGAATGCCTGCTAGAGATACTGACCTGCCAGGTGAAACATAAAATATTTCTCACCTTTCTCCTCTTTTTAAAACTAGTTTAAAATTGAAAGTTTGTAAGAAAACTTTTTCTGATCTAATGAAATAGAATTTATTCTATGGATATTCCACTAGTAACCAGAGGAAGAAAGAACCTCAGAAAAGTTTTATAAATTATGGTGTCATTCGCTTTTGTATGACTAATAATTTGAGAGCTCTCTTGATGACATAACTGTTGGCTAAGCCTGAGGCCTTGCTTTTAATTGCAAGATTAAAATTCACATTTACTTTGAGAGATTTCTGAACAGATTTTTTTCCTTGATGAGTATTAACTACTTTAGTCAAGGCAAAAGACCTGTCCTTGACCAACCACTAAAATGACTAATGTTCTTTTTAGTCATAGAAAGAAGAAACTAGGATAGAAAAAAGAAAGAGGATCTAGTATGTGTTCTGTTATTAAGTACCTCTACAGTGAAGGCAAATAAAAAGTTTCTACCCTGAATTACATGTTCACTAAAAGTTTTAGGGAGTATTGTCATAATGATTAATATACATATAATGTAAACTTTTCTTACAAAACAGAAGATTCTGTTGGTCTAAAACTTTACTGTCCAATATGCAACCATGAAGTCACATGTGCCTATTAAAATTTAAATTAATCAAAGTGAAATTTCAAATTCCATTGCTCAGTTATACTAGCCATATTTAGAGTGCTCAGTAGCCACATGTGGCCAGTGGCTACTGTAGTGGTCAGCACAGATGCAGAACATTTCCACTGTTGCAGAAAGTTCTATTAGACGGTGCTGCTGTAGAATCAAATTATCCTGTAAAATGTATATGAAAACACTTTGTAGATGCTTTTAGTTTGTTCTCCACCTATACAACAGTGTTGATTGTCTCTTTTGAACAGGAGTACAGAAGAAATTTAAGGAAGCCCCATCCACGCCACTTCCCCCTAAAATATGTGGCTATAGTATGTTTCTCTAAAACTGTTTTTGGCCTATTTGAGATTGATTAAGAAAATATCACAGTATACTTGATAGCAAGTGTCTGTCAGATCATTTTCCCTTTATATTTATGGCATGTGAATACAGGCTAACAAGCATAAAACAAATATTATTTGATCATTTAGAGAGGAAATCAGTGGAAGTTAAATTTTTAAAGAGCCTCAAATTATATAATCTAAATTAGATGGACTTCATCATCTTAAAATTTCAATAAGAACACTAATGTAGTAAAAAATACTGTTCCTCAATGTATATATTTGAATAATAATTTCTCATGTTTAACCAAACCGTTAGTCCAGATGATTTTTGACTGATTGGAAGACCCAGAGACACTCATTTGTTCAGGTTTCTTTCCTCCTTCCTTCAGTGCTGATTCCCCCCACCCCTCCTGAATTGGTCATACATGGTTCTTATTGCCTCTGTAACATTTCACTTAAACTTAATGCCCTAATACTGAGAGATGTTCCTTTCTTGAGACCATCCAGGAGAGTGTATGACACAGCTTACTTAGGTGGTTGACTGGTACTATAAACAAGAATAGTGGCAAATGGAATTTGCCTCATATCCCAAGTAGTATTTTTCTTGGCATAGACTCCTTGAAATCTGATAAAGATTGGTATTAGCATCAGGGGGCCCAGACCATCCTGAGGTGTTGAGGGTTTGGCTGGAAACATGTTTCCTGTATTCTCAGCTGGCTTTCCTTTGAATTCTCAAACTTTATTTTGTTAAAGAGCTTACTGTCAGCTTTAGAATTTCTAAACCATGCAGTATCTGCGAAATGCAACAAAACGAGATTTTCAGATGATGCTGGTGGTTTTCAAGAAGGCACCTAGTAAAGGACCCAGAGGGCTAGAAAAATTTCCAGATGAAAGGCAGCATATTTCAGAAACTTTCATAAGGTAACTGAACTGTACAACATCAAAAATATAACCAGGCTGCCTCGAGAGACAAAGAAGCATGCAGTGGCAATTATCTTTCATGATGAAGCATCAAAGACATTTGCCTGTGAGGGCTCAACTTCTGCTTAAGAATGAGGGAGAGGCTGGAGACAAGATGGTGGAGTAGCAGGACTTGAGCTCACCTCCTCTCACAAAAACACCAAATCACAACTAACTGCTGAACAACCATCAACAAAGAAGACTCGAACCTACCAAAAAGATATTCTATACCCAAAGACAAAGAAGAAGCCACAATGAGACGGTAGGAGGGGCACTTCTGCAATATAATCAAATCCCATATCCAGTGGGTGGGTGACCTACAAACTGGAAAATAATTATATCGCAGAGATTCCCACAGGAGTGAGAGTTCTGAGCCCAATATCAGGCTTCCCAGCCTTGAGGTCTGGAATCAGGAGAAGGAGTCCCCAGAGCATTTGGATTTGAAGGCCCGGGTGGCTTGAGTGCAGGAGCTCCATAGGACTGGAGGAAACAGAGACTCCACTCTTGGAGGGCGCACACAAGGTTTCACATGCACTGGGACCCAGGGCAAAGCAGTCATAGGAGCCTGGGTCAGACCTACCTGAGGATCTTGGAAGGTCTCCTGGGGACACGGGGGTCAACTGTGGCTCACTGTGGGGACAAGGACACTGGTGGCGGACGCCCCAGGGAATACTCAATTGGTGTGAGCTCTCCTGGAGGTCACCATTTTGGCAAAGAGACCTGACCCCACCCAACAGCCTACAGGCTTAAGTGCTGGGATGCTTCAGGCCACACAACCAACAGGGTGGGAACACAGCCCCACCCATCATCAGACAGGCTGCCTAAAGTCATCCAGAGCCAACAGCCACCTATAAATACACCTCTTGAGATGGCCCTGCCCACCAGAGGGACAAGACCCAGCTCCACCCACCAGGGGGCAGACACCAGTCCCTCCCACCAAGAAGCCTGCACAAGCCCCTGGGCCAACCTCACCCACCAGGGGGCAGACACCAGAACCAAGGAGAATTACAGTCCTGCAGCTTGGGGAACTGAGACCTCAAACACACAAAGTTAGATAAAATGAGATTGCAGAGAAATATGTTCCAGGTGAAAGAACAAGATAAAACCCCAGAAGAACAACTAAATGAAGTGGAGATAGGCAATCTACTTGAAAAAAAAAATCAGAGTAATAACAATAAAGTTGATCCAAGATCTCGGAAAAAGAATGGAGGTACAGACCAAGAAGATACAAGAAATGTTTAATAAAGAGCTAGAAGCTTTAAAGAACAAACAATAAGAGATGAACAATACAATAACCAAAATGAAAAATACACTAGAAGGAATCAACAGTGGAATAAATGAGGCAGAAGAACGAACAAGTGAGCTGGAAGACAGACTGGTGGAAATCACTTCTGTGGAACAGAATAAAGAAAGAAGAATGAAAAGAAATGAGGACAGTCTAAGAGACCTCCAGGATAACATTAAATGTACCAACATTCGCATTACATGGGTCCCAGAAGGAGAAGAGAGAAAGGGCCTGAGAAAATATTTGAAGAGATAATAGCCAAAAAGTTCCCTAACGTGGGAAGGGAAACACACACTCAAGTCCAGGAAGTGCAGAGAATCCCATACAGGATAAACCCAAGGAGGAACACACCAAGACACATATTAATCAAATTGACAAAAATTAAAGACAAAAAGAAAATATTAAAAACAACACGTGAAAAGCAACAAATAACATACAAGGGAATCCCCATACGGTTATCAGCTGATTTTTCAGCAGAAACTCTGCAGGCCAGAAGGGAGTGGCACGATATACTTAAAGTGATGAAAGGGAAAAACCTACAACCAAGAATACTCAACCCAGCAAGCCTCTCATTCATATTCAACAGAGAAATCAAAAGCTTTACAGACAAGCAAAAGCTAAGAGAATTCAGCACCACCAGTTTTATGACAAATGCAATAGGAACTTCTCTAGGTGGAAAAGGCCACAGCTAGAAATGAGAAAATTACGAATGGGAAAGCTCACCAATAAAGGTAAACATACAGTAAAGGTAGGAAAACATCAAACCACAAATATGATATCAAAGTCAGCAATTGTGAGAAGAGGAGAGTACAAATGCATTTGAAATTAAGAGACCAGCAACTTAATCCTGTATATATATGTAGACTGCTCTATCAAAACCTCAGTGTAGCTGCAAACCAAAAATCTATAATAGACACACACACGAAAAGAAAAAGCAGTCCAAACACAACACTAAGATAGTCATCAAATCACAAGAGAAAGAGAACAAAAGAGGAAGGGAAGAAAAAAGACCTACAAAAACAAGTCCAAAACAATTAACAAAATGGCAATAAGAACATACATCCTGATAATTACCTTAAACATAAACAGATTAAATGCTCGAACCAAAAGACATAGATTGGCTGAATAGATACAAAAACAAGACCCATATATATGCTGTCCACAAAAGACCCACTTCAAATCTAGGGACACATACAGACAAAGTGAGGACATGGAAAAAGCTGTTCCATGCAAATGGAAATCAAAAGAAAGCTGGAGTAGCAATACTCATATCAGACAAAATAGACTTTAAAGACTGTTACAAGAGACAACGAAGGACATTACAAAATTATCAAGGAATCAATCCAAGAAGATATAACAATTGTAAATATATATATGCACTTAACATAGGAGCACCTCAATATATAAGGCAAATGCTAATAGCCATAAAAGGAGAAATAGACAGTAACACAATAATAGTGGGGGACTTTAACACCCCACTTACATCAATGGACAGATCATCCAGACAGAAAATAAATAAGGAAACACAGGCCTTAAATGACACATTAGACCCAATGGACGTAATTGACATTTATAGAACATTCCATCTGAAAGCAGCGGAATACACCTTCTCAAGTGCACATGGAACATTCTCCAGGATAGATCACATGTTGGGCAACAAAGCAAGCCTTGGTAAATTTAAGAAAACTGAAATCATATCAAGCTTCTTTTCTGACCACAATGCTGTAAGATTAGAAATCAACTACAAGGAAAAATCTAAAAAAACAAACATGTGGAGGCTAAACAGTATGCTATCAAACAACCAATGGATCACTGAAGAAATCAAAGAGGAAGTCAAAAAGTACCTGGAGACAAAGGAAAATGAAAGCAAGATGATACAAAACTTACGGAACACAGCAAAAGCAGTTCTAAGAGGGAAGTTTATAGCAAGCCAATCTTACCTTAGGAAACAAGAAAAATCTCAAGTAAACAACCTAACCTTACACCTAAAGCAACTAGAGAAAAAAGAACAAACAAAACCCAAAGTTAGTACAAGAAATCATAAAGATCAGAGCAGAAATAAATGAAATAGAGACGAAGAAAATAACAAAAGATCAAGGAAACTAAAAGCTGGTTCTTTGAGAAGATAAGCAAAATTGATAAACCTTCAGCCAGACTCATCAAGAAAAAAAGGGAGAGGGCTCAAATCAATAAAATTAGAAATGAAAAAGAAGTTACAGTGGACACCATAGAAATACAAAGGATCATAAGAGACAAGCAACTATATGCCAATAAAATGGACAACCTAGAAGAAATGGACAAATTCTTAGAAAGGTACAAACTTCCAAGATTGAACCAGGAAGAAACAGAAAATATGAACAGACCTATATCATAAGTAACAAAATTGAAACTCTGATTTTAAAACTTCCAACAAACAAAAGTCCAGGACCAGATGGCTTCACAGGCAAAGTCTATCAAACATTTACAGAAGAGTTAACACCTATCCTTCTGAAACTATTCCAAAATACTGCAGAGGAAGGAACACTCCCAAACTCATTCTATGAGGCCACCATCACCCTGATAACCAAAACCAGACAAAGGTACCACAAAAAAGAAACTTACAGGCTAATATCACTGATGAACATAGATGAAAAAATCCTCAACAAAATACTAGCAAGCCAAATCCAACAATACATTAAAAGGGTCATACACCATGATCAAGTGGGATTTATCCCAGGGATGCAAGGATTTTTCAGTATCCTCAAATCAATCAGCGTGATATACCACATTAACAAATTGAAGAATAAAAACCATATGATCATCTCAATAGATGCAGAAAAAGCTTTTGACAAAATTCAACACCCATTTATGATAAAAACTCTTGAAAGTGGGCCTAGAGGGAACCTACCTCAACATAATAAAAGCCGTATATTACAAACCCACAGTTAACATCACACTCAATGGTGAAAAGCTGAAAGCATGTCCTCTAAGATCAGGAACAAGACAAGGATGTCCACTCTCCCCACTTTTATTCAACATAGTTTTGGAAGTCTTAGCGACAGCAATCAGAGAAGGAAAAGAAATAAAAGGAATCCAAATTGGAAAAGAAGTAAAACTGTCACTGTTTGCAGATGACATACTATACATAGGAAATACTAAAGATGCTACTAGAAAACTACTAAAGCTCATCAGTGAATTTGGTAAAGTTGCAGGATACAAAATTAATACACAGAAATCTCTTGCATTCCTATACACTAACAACCAAAGATCAGAAAGAGAAATTAAGGAAACAATCCCATTTACAATCACATCAAAAAGAACAAAGTACCTAGGAATAAACCTACCTGAGGAGGCAAAAGACCTATAGTCCAAAAACTATAAGACACTGATGAAAGAAACTGAACATGACACAAACAGATGGAAAGATATACCACATTCTGGGATTGGAAGAATCAGTATTATCAAAATGACTATACTACTCAAGGCAATCTACAGATTCAATGCAATCTCTGTTAAATTACCAATGGCATTTTTCACAGAACTAGAACAAAAAATTTTACAATTTTAATGGAATCACAAATGACCCCAAATAGCCAAAGCAATCCTGAGAAAGAAAAACGGAACTGGAGGAATCATGCTCCCTGACTTCAGACTATACTACAAAGCGACAGTAATCAAAACAGTATGGTACTGGCCCCAAAACAAATACAGATCAATGGAACAGGATAGAAAGTCCAGAGATAAACCCATGCACCTATGGTCAACTAATCTATGACAGAGGAGGCAAGAATATACAATGGAAAAAAGACAGTCTCTTCAATAAGTGGTGCTGGGAAAACTGGACAGCTATGTGTAAAAGAATGAAACTAGAATATTCTCTAACACCATACACAAAAATAAAATGGATTAAAGACCTAAATGTAAGACTGGATACTGTAAAACTCTTAGAGGAAAACATAGGCAGGACACTCTTTGACATAAATCGCAACAAAATCTTTTTGGATCCACCTCCTACAGTAATGAAAACAAAAATAAACAAATGGGACCTAATTAAACTTAACACCTTTGGCACAGCAAAGGAACCCATAAAGAAAACAAAAAGACAACCCTCAGAATGGGAGAAAATATTTGCAAATGAAGCAACTGACAAGGGATTAATCTTCAAAATATACAAACAGCTCATGCAGCTCAATAACAAAAAAACCAAACAACCCAATCAAAAAATGGGCAGATCTAAACAGACATTTCTCCAAAGAAGACATACAGATGGCCAAAAAGCACATGAAAAGATGCTTACATCACTAATTATTAGAGAAATGCAAATCAAAACTACAATGAGGTATCACCTCACACCAGTCAGAATGGCCATCATCAAAAAGTCTACAAACAATAAATGCTGGAGAGAGGTTGTGGAGAAAAGGGAGACCTCCTACACTGTTGGTAGGAATGTAAATTGGTTACAACCATTATGAACAACAGTATGGAGGTTCCTTAAAAAAGTAAAACTAAAACTACCATATGACTAGCAATCCCACTCCTGGGCATATATCTGGAGAAGACCATAATTTGAAAAGATACATGCACCCCAGTGTTCACTGCAGCACTATTTACCATAGCCAGGACATGGAAGCAACCTAAACGTCCATCAACAGAGGAATGGATAAAGAAGATGTGGTACATATATATAGTAGAATATTACTCAGCCATAAAAAATAAAATAATGCCATTTGCAGTAACATGGATGGACTTAGAGATTATCATACTAAGTGAAGTAAGCCAACAGAGAAAGACCAATACCATATGATATCACTTATATATGGAATCTAAAAAAAAAAGATACTAATGAATTTATATACCAAACAGAAATAGGCCCACAGACATAGAAAACAAACTTAAGGTTACCAAAGGGGAAAGCTGGGCAAGGGATAAATTATAATAGGAGTTTGGGATTAACATATACACACTACTATATATAAAGTAGATAACCAACAAGGTCCTACTGTATAGCACAGGGAACTATACTCAATATTTTGTAATCCTATAAGGGAAAGGAATCTGAAAAAATCGATATATGCGTATGTATAACTGAATCACTTTGCTGTGCACCTGAAACCCAGACAGTATTGTAAATCAAATACACTTCAGTAAAAAATAAACAAATAAATTGCTTGCGTCAGCTTTAAAAAGTATATGATGGGGTGTGGTAACGCTTCATTCTCTTTTTGTTTACCACTAATATCAATTAAGGGCAGTCATTTTTCTTGGACAGTCCATAGTGTGATGAATTTTAGTTGAGTAATACACATTTGTTTATTAAATGGGGATGGAGATGTGTGATTACCTGATAAGTCTTGCTTTTAACATGCTTAGACATCTACTTGGCTAGAATTACTTATGTGCTTTTTGGATCTGTAATTGTCAAGGTTAGTTTTCATTTAAAAAGGAAAGGTGATGGTGAGAAAGACCACTGTCATTTGAAAAAGAGGGTGTATGAGAGGCTAAAATAACCCCATGTCTAAACCCTAACAAAGATACCATCCAAAAGGGAAAAAAATGTAGCTTTATCTTACTAATACTATAAATTAAAGAATCTTAAATAAAATGTTAGCAAATAGAACCCAGTAGTGTCCTAAAACAGTAACATACAGAGATCAAGTAGGATTTATTTCAATAATGCAAGACTGGTTTAATATTAGAAAGTATAATTTATTGGGAGAAGAAAAATCAAAATGCCCAAATAGGTTTTGATAAAATTGCAAATTCATGACTGATTAAAAGAAGAAAAGAAAAAAAGCCCTATTATTATAGGAATAGACATGTTTTCTTAACTTGTTGAGGATTATCTATCAAAAGCTGTCAGTGATCATCACAGTTAATAGTGAAGCACTAATGACTTTCCATTACAGTCAGGAATCAGCCAGGAGGACTGCTGCTGTGGGACAAGGCAGTAGACAAGAAAAGGAAATAAGAATAAGTAGTGAAGAGGAAAGACTAAATTATTACATACCTAGAACATTTCAAGAGAATCAGTTGGAAATTATGAAAGAATGTTTAGCCCTAGCTATCTCTAGAACGCAGGAGACCTGCTTTTCTAGCCCTCAGTTAACAAAAAATATACACAGATATTGATTTGATAAATAAGTGCTTAATGTGGAGCTAAAAAGCTTAGTAAGATGGCCAAGTAGAAAATAGGCAAAAAACAACTGCTTTCTTATACATAGCAAAAGATCCTATTCACAGTTGTATTAAAAACTCAAAAGTACTTGAGGATAAATTTATTGAGAAATATGCAAGACCTAGATGGAGAAATTATAAAACTTTATAAAAGGACAGAAAAAGCCAGAATTAACAGAGCCATGTCATATTCTTGGATGGGAAGACCCAGTATGATAGAGATGTAGTTTTCCCCCAAATTACTCCTTAAATTTATTCTAATTAGTTCAGAATTTCTTCTATAAGCAGATATTCTTAAGAGGAACTAAAAAAGTTTTAAAACAAAAATAATGGAGCAGGACTGAGATGACATAGGTAGTGTCCTAGAAGTACTATGTATATGGGAATTTACTATATGGCAAAGGAGACACTTAAATTAGTGGAGAAAATAATAAATTAGTCAATAAGTTGTGTTAGTGTAAATGAAAATTTATGTGGGAATCATTAATTTCATTCCTAACTCATATGTTTTCCCAGATTAATTTGAGACTTCAAGATTTAGTGTGAAAAATAAAACCACAAGGACATTATAGTAAAACATCTTTTTGATCGTGTTGTAGGAGAGAGCTTTGTAAGTATATCATGAAGGCTAGAAATTCATAAATTTAACTGTATAATGGTAAAAGATGCCATAAACAAAGTAGAAAAGATGATAAACTTGAAACTAATATTTGTAACATATATGAAAAAAAGTACTTGGGCAAAATATATGAATAAGAAAGAAATGCACATGGTCAATTTAACATCTGGAAAAATACTAAGTCTCATTTATATTCAAGAAAGTGTAAGTAAAGCAAAATTAGTCAAGATGATAAAGACAGATAATATGCATTGTTAGTGAAAGTTTCGTAAGGTGGACACTCTCATATATTGGTGTTAGGAGTATAAACTGGTACAGTTGTTTTCGGAGGGTAGTGATCACCATTTTTAATGGGCTTTTGTTTTAGACATAGTAATTTCATTTGTGAACGTGGACAGTAACATATGTAAAAGATATTCATGGAAACATTGCTATTGCAAAAAATCAGAAATAACTTATATGTCCACCAGTAGGGCATTGGTTTTATACACTGTGCTATGTAACATTTGAGAAAGATAAAACTGATCAACAGCTAGGCCACAGAAAGGAAGCTACAAAATATTGTAGAGTCAAACACTATCCATGGAAGTATATATATAGAATTATTCCATGAATTCTTCGATTTATATAATATTAAAAAAATACGTGCATTAAAATTCTTGAGCAGCGTACACCTGTTCACAGTGACTATCTTAGTTGGTAGTGGGATTCAGAAAGAAATGGAACTGGGACTATTTTTCATCTCTTTTATATTGTTTGAGTTTTTTAACTTATTGTACCACCTTTATGTATTTGTTTTGGGGGAGTAAAACAAAATGTGGATTATTTATGCATACTTCCCAATTACTGCTTTGTTTAATTTATATAGTGTATAAAGTGATCTAGTAACTTCAACAAATCAGTGTTATTCCCTGCTCTCTATAGAATGCTATTTAACAGTTTATATAATGCGTTAGACTGACATTTATGAAATATATGCCCTGAAACCTTTAAGAATCTTAGGAGTTTCAGAAGCCACCATGGCATGAGTATACACACACACACACACATATATACATACACACACATACATACACATATATATGGCATATATATATATATATATATACACATACACACACACACATACATATTTTTCCCTCATGAAATGCAGTAAAGTACAAATGAAAACGTTAAGCAGTTTTCTCAGATCCTTAATGAAGGTAAGTAGAGAACAACAAAACTTGGCTGAGGTGTGAGTGATGGGTGCCTAGTAGACTGGTCACCGGCCATGTGACTCACTTCTACATGTGAGCTCTGAGGTGAGATTCATGTTCATGCTGCTGCAAAATATTAAACTGTAGTACATTTCGGGGTCATTCAGACTCTTCAAATAGTTAAGATGGCAGTTGTCAAATCTGTGAATGTCAAGGAGATGCTGTATCTAGGCAGTCCTCCTTTTAAAGAAATGTTTGTGTGCATATGTTTCAAACAAAGAAGCAAAATTCTTTGTATGTTTATTATAGAATTTGGGGACAATTCAAAAGAGCACAAAGAGGAAAAGAAACATCCCTTATAAGCTTATTTCCAGAAATACCATGGTTAAGGATATTTTAATTTAAAAACTCCTTTAAAAGCTGCTTTATAAAAAGGCAGCAGTTGGAACTTTAGAATTGTTGTGTTATTATTTTTTTAACCCAAGAAACCATTACAAATAGGCCTTAACTTTTCAGGAGAACTAAAGAAGCTTTTTAAAACCCATAGGGAGATGATTGTGGTAGTGGGGGTAGTTCTCTACAAATCCAGCAAGAATTTATAATGTCGTTTCTTCACTGAAACTACTCCCTAGAGGCTGCCCCCGGCACAGCAGTTTTCTGGCCTGTCATTGTCTGGGGACAGCTGCAGCTGTGGGCTTCCTGGGCCTGTAGCAGCGCCAGGGAGAGGTGTGAGAACAGAGAGAGAGAGGGCTCCAAGAGGCAGCTGGGGCCACCATTTTTAAAACTGAGTGTTGGAAAAACTAGGCTCAGCTTGTATTGCTTGCGTGTGAATTGTCTGATGGGCCTTTCATGGCTTCTATTCCATTTTGGTTTATCATGTACGGCCTCACATGAAAAGGAGGAAACTCTGCACTATCTTGTACATAAGTCAGTTGTGGGACCACTTATTTGGTGGTCACTCCATAAGTTTAAGCCTCTCAAAAAGTCAGGGAGGAAGAAAAATACAAAGGAAGAAAATGTTGGAAAGCAAAAAGATGCTGGAGGAAGGTGAAACAGTGTTGGGGAGAAGAAAAGGACTGGATGGTTGCTAGAGGGAGGGGCTTTGTTTTCAGAAAACGAGCAGGATGATGCAGGGCCAAGGCCAGATGCTGTGGCTGTAGGCCTGTGTGTGGAAAGTGGGCGGGGCCTCCCCACGGAGGGAGTCCTGCAGGGCAGCTGCAGAGGCGCCCACCCGTGTCTTAGCAGGGAGAAGAAACCAGAGAGCACTCCAGTACTTCTGTGCATTTTACATTTTGGTCTCAAAAATGCAACTGAGTCGCTGTGAAATGTTGATATATTCTTTCAATAATCTCAACATTTGTAAGGGTATCATATTCCTGAAATTAGAGGGTCTAAATAATTATCAACGGAGACTTTCACAATGCCACCTACTAACTCATTAGTAACTCCCTCTGAATGACTGCATGCTTCCATACACAGGAAAGTGGTTCAATGCAGGTTAAATACAGGAAAAAGATGCTTCCCCACCATCAAGTTGTTTCTGCTTCTCAGTGTTATGTGGCTGGGGAGACTTGGGGAATGCATGTCTTGCTAGCAAATCATACCACCACCTGGTTAATGGGACGGGGAAGCTGAGTGACCGAGCATCTCAGAGTCATCATTCTTGCCTACTCTGTTTATTTGTCTATGAAAGTTTCAGGCAGATATTGATTTTCACTTACTTAAAAAAAAAAGTTTGTTTATGCTGGTAAAATATATGTAAAATTTACCATGTTAATAATTTAAGTGTACAATTCAGCAGCATTCAGTAAACTCACAATATTATGCAACCATCGCCACTATTTCCAGAACTTTAAAAATCATCCAAAACAGAAAATGTACCAATTAAACAGTAACTCCCTATTCCTCTTTCCCTAGCCCTGGTACCTCTATTCTACATTCTATGAATCATACTATTATCCTTCTGTGACTGGCATATTTCATTTAGCATAACGTTTTCAAGGTTCATCCATATTATGGCATGTATCAGAATTGCCTGCCTTTTTAAGACTGAATAATATTCCATTGTACATATATACCACATTTTGTTTATCCATTAATCTGTTGATGTAACTTTGGGTTGCTTTTATGAAGAATGTTGCTGCAAACGTAAGTGTACAAATATCTGTTTGAGTCCCTGCTTTCAATTCTTCTGAGTGTATACCTAGGAGTGGAATTGCTAGATCATATGGTAATTCTTTAACTTTTTGAGGTACTGCCAAACTGTTTTCCACAGTGGCTGCACCATTTTACATTCCCACCAGCAATGCATGAGGATTCTAATTTCTCCATATTCTAGCTAATACCTGTTATTTTTCAGTTTTTTTTTTTTAATAATAGCCATCATAATGAGTGTGAAGTGGTATCTCATTGTGGTTTTGAACTGCATTTTACTAATCATTAATGATGTTGAATGATATGCTTATTTGGCCATTTGTATATCTTCTCTGGGGAAATGTCTAAGTCCTTTGCCTATTTTTGAATCAAGTGGTTTATTTTTGTTGTTGTTGAGTTGTAGGAGTTCTTTATATATTTTATCTATTAATCCCTTACTGGAGACATGATTTGCAAATATTTTTCTCCCATTCTGTGGTTAGTCTTTTCACTCTGTTGTTAGTGTCCTTTGATACACAAAAGTTTTTAATTTTGACAAAGTCCAGTTTATCTAATTTTTCTTTTGTTGCCCCTGCATTTGGTATCATACCAAATAAATCATTGTCAAATCCAAAGTCATGAAGCTTTTCCCTTATATTTTCTTCTAAGAGTTTTGAATTAATTTTTGTATATGGTATTAGGTAAGGGTCTAACTTCATTCTTTTGCATGTGGATATCCAGTTTCCCTAGCACCATTGTTGAAAAGACTGTCATTTCCCCATTGAATGATCCTGTTGCTCTTGTCAAAATTCTATTGCCCATATATTTGAGGGTTTACTTCTGGACTCTCTATTCTCTTTCACTTTATGTCACTACTACAGCTACGTATGGAACAATTTCCTCTGAAAAAACCCTGAAAACTAACTTTATATCAGTACTGCACTATGGCTTTGTAGTAAGTTTTGAAATCAGAAAAGTGTGAGTCCTGCAACTTTGTTCTTCTTTTTCAGATTGTTTTGGCTATTTGGGATTCTTTGAGATTCCATATGAATTTTAGAATGGGCTTTTCTATTTCTGCAAAAAAATGCCACTGGGATTTCTACAGAAATTGCATTGAATCTTTGTACTTCTATTGGTGGTATTGTCATGTTAACAATATAAAGTCTTCCAATCCATGAACGTGGGATGTCTTTCCATTTATTTAGGTCTTTATAAAATTTCTTTCAGGAGTGTTTTGTAGTTTTCAGTACAAATCTTTTGTCTTCTTGGTTAAATGTTTTACTAAGTATTTTATTCCTTTTAAAAATGCTATTGTAAATGAGATTGTCTTAATTTTCTTTTTGGGTTGTTCATTGTTAGTGTACAAAAACAACTGATTTTTGTGTGTTGATTCTGTATCCTGTAACTTTACCAAATTGATATATTAGCTCTAGCAGTTAGTTTTTTTATTTTTAGAGTTTTCTACATAAAAGATCGTATTATCTGCAAACAGATAATTTTACTTTTTCCTTTCAATTTTAATGCCTTTTCTTTTTCTTGCCTATTTGCTCTGGCTAAAATTGCCAATACTATGTTGAATAGAAGTGGCAAAAGCATCCTTGTCTTGTTCCTAATCTTAGGGGAAAAGCTTTCAGTCTTTCACCATTCAGTATGATGTTTGCTTTGAATTTTTCATATGTGACCTTTATCATGTTAAAGAAGTTGCCTTCTTTTCCTAGTTTATTGAGTGTTTACATGCTGATTTTTAAATGTGGAAAATTATATTTTTCTTTCCTATGTCTAATCCCATTCCCCACCTCCCCCTCCTTCCCTGCAAGGTTACAGCTTTTCACACGATGCAACAAATACTTGCTGATGGAAGTTCTCATAATTTCAGCTTCAGAGATTACAAGACCATAGTGATCAATCTAAAGGGATTCATAGTACAAGCCAGTC
Source organism: Eubalaena glacialis (assembly GCF_028564815.1). Lineage (NCBI taxonomy): Eukaryota > Metazoa > Chordata > Mammalia > Artiodactyla > Balaenidae > Eubalaena > Eubalaena glacialis. The sequence continues at coordinate 72,333,970 of NC_083717.1, read as the reverse complement.
TGTGGTATAGTCAGCGCTCTTTGTAGCTAGAGATGTGTAACTTCGGAGGTCCCTAAGGGCAGCGTCACTCTAAGTTTAATATTTGTTACTTGCTTCAGGAAATAAAAGGTCAAAACAATATACCCTTTCCTAGGAACCATCCTTGAGATAAGATAGCAAGTTGGCAATGTAGTATTAAAGAAATCTATTAGGACAAGGTTAAGAGGGAAGGGTCACTTCCCCTGGAGGTTGGGAAAGGCTCAAAAAAAAAAAAAAAACAAAACAAAACATGAAAAGTTGAGTTGAGGAGAGGCAGTTGTGGGATGTACATTCCAGGTATTGGGATCAGGGAGCAAAGGTATAGTCAAGAACGCCTGCAGGGAATCATACCAATGATTTTTTAGGTCAGTCTCCCAAGACAACAGAAATAAAAACAAAAATAAACAAATGGGACCTAATCGAACTTACAAGCATTTGTACAGCAAAATAAACCATAAAACAAGAAGACAACCTACATAATGGAAGAAAATATTTGCAAACAATGCAACTGACAAGGGATTAATTTCCAAAATATACAGACAGTACATACAACTCAACAACAAAAAAACAACCCAATTGAAAAATGGGCAGAAGACCTAAATAGACATTTCTCCAAAGAAGAAATACAAATGGCCAATAGGCACATGAAAAGATGCTCAACATCACTAATTATTAGAGAAATGCAAATCAAAACTACAATGAGGTACCACCTCACACCCGTCAGAATGGCCATCATTAAAAACTGTACAAATAACAAATACTGGAGAGGGTGTGGAGAAAAGGGAACTCTCCCACACTGGTGGGGGGAATGTAAGTTGGTGCAGCCACTATGGAGAACAGTATGAAGGTTTCTTAAAAAACTAAAAATTGAGTTGCCATGTGATCTAGCAATCCCACTCCTGAGCATATATCCATACAAAAAACTCTAATCCAAAAAGATACATGCACCCCTATGTTCATGGCAGCACTGTTCACAATAGCCAAGATGTGGAAACAACCTAAATGTCCATTGACAGATGAATGGATAAGATGTGGTACATATACACAATGGAATATTACTCAGCCATAAAAAGAATGAAATAATGCCATTTGCAGCAACATGGATGTAACTAGAGATTATCATATTAAATGAAGTAAAAAAGAGAACGTCAAATACCATATGATATCACTTATATGTGGAATCTAAAACATGACACAAATGAACCTATCTACAAAACAGAAACAGACTCACAGACATAGAGAACAGACTTGTGGTTGCCAAGGGGGAGAGGGTTGGGGGAGGGATGGAGTGGGAGGTTGGGGTGAGCAGATGTAAGCTTTTATACATAGAATGGATAAACAACAAGGTCCGACTGTATAGCACAGGGAACCATATTCAATATCCTATGATAAACCACAATGGAAGAGAATGTAAAAAGAATGTATATATACATATGACTGAATCACTTTGCTGTACAGCAGAAATTAACACATTGCAAATTGACTATACTTCAATTTAAAAAAAGAAGAAGAAAAAAAAGAATGCATGGGGATTCCAGCTCAAGACAGTGACATAGGAAGATCCTGAGCTTAACTCCTTCCGTGGACACACCAAATCTACAGCTACATATGGAACAATTTGCTCTGAAAAAACCCTAAAAGCTAACAGCGACTCCTGCACATTGGGCAAGTAAGAAGGGAACCACATTGTAGTGGGTAGGAGAGGCTGAGACACAATCTCACCATAAGCCCACACCCAGGGCAGCAACCCACATAGGGAGGGAACTCAAAACCCAGAGCTTCTCCCTTCACCAGGGACCCCAACTTTTAAGACCTGCACTTGAGAGGTGAGGCCTCAAAACAGCTTTGAAAACCAGCAGGGCTTGCATCCACCAGACCCACGAGACTTAGAAATGGCTCTTAAAGGGCTTGTGCACAGACTCACTCACTTTAGGGTCCCATGCAGAAGCAGACCTTTGAAAAACACCGAGACTTTATGTGAGGCTTATTTGCTAACCTTAAAGCATCAGCCTGAGGGGCAGGGGCCTGCTGAGATACCCTCCAGGGATGGAGGCTGGTGGTTGCCATCTTCATGCTCTCCCTTTGCCTTGGTAAAACCTACAGGTGCTGCGTTTTGTTTGTGTGTGTGTTCTGCTTTGGGTTGGTGCCATCTTTACACTCCTTTTTTGTTTTCCTCCAGACAGCAGGCACCATCTTCAGGCTCTGCTCTGCCATACTCCAGAGCACCAACATCTCTTGGAGGGGAACTTTCACATGCATCCGGTGCCCCAGTTTTGGCAGCTCCCATCAGGGGATGCCCCTTTATCACCTGGCTCTGGAGGCCAGAGCGGCTTACATTCATTCCTGCATCCCATGAGACTATAACAATGGAGAGACAGTTCTTGGCAGACTGCCATCCCCACAGCATTGCATAGAAAACAGAGAAACATACCCAGTCTTTCTGAGACTTTGCTTGTCCAGGAGCTTTGGCCTGAGGGGCAGGCTTGTGGTCTGGCACAGTTCTAGGGGCCTACAGAGTTGCTCTCAGGGAGTGGAGGCCAGCAGATGCAACCTTTGTGTTCTAGCAAGGCTAGAGCCTTGCTCTAGCTCACCAGTATCTTCCAGAAAGGAGCTTCTACCCTTTGTCTGGCACTCGGATTTTTGTAGCTGCTGTCAGGGGACACCTGTATGTCACCTGGCTCTGGTGGCCAGCGGGGCTTATGCTCACAGGTCCCAGAGGACTGTAAGCAATGGAGAAGGAGCTCTTAAACAGCTGTCACTCTGCAGGCACAGCAAGAAGCAACAGACCTAGGAGCTCCGCCTTGCTCTGAAAGAGGCCTATATGCCTATCATCATAGCTGCAGCCTGAGGGGTAGGCTCCTAATTAGACACACACCTAAGGGCTGACTATAATCCGTTCCAGAGAACCTGGAGGATGGGTGCTGTCCTCTCCTTCTGCCATGCTCCACAGTTGCAGTATCTCCTGAAGGGCAGCTCTTACACATGTCTGGTGCCCCATTTTTTGTGACTGCAGCCCATGGGATGCCCCTTGATTGCCTGTCTCTGGAGGCCAGGGGGGAGGGACTTGTGTTCCTGGGTCCCACAGGACTCTAGCCATTGAAGATAGTGCTTGGTAGGCTACCACCTCCAGGGCACTGCACGGACAGCAGACTAAAACCCCAAGTCTTCCTGTAAGAGGCCAATTTACTTATCCTGGAGCGTTGGCCTGAGGGGCAGGCTTCTGGTTTGGCACACACCTAGGGGCTTAGAGAGGTACTCTCAGGCAACACAGGCCAGGAAGGTCATCTTTGCACTCTCCCTCTGCCTTGCCACAGCTCACTGGTATCTCCCAGAAAGGAGTTTATACCCTCGTCTGGACCCCAATTTTCTGACTCTGGTGGGAGGGACACCTCCAGCTCTGGTGGCTAGTGAAACTTATGCTTGCAGTCCCATAGGCCTGTATATATTTGCATACTTTAAAAGCTGCTGCCTGAGATTCTTCCCTTTGGGACACTGACAGGTCTTGGCACACCTTCAACTACTGGGAACTATTAAAAATAAAATAGGCGGCTGCTTAGACAATCACAAAGCTTTGAGAGACAACCAAGAGCTAGGGCATGGTTGAGCAATATGGTTCATCTCCTACACAAAGTCCACTCCTTCAAGACTGGGAGAGGTGGCTGTTGTATCCAATGCATAGGGTCGAGCAAAATGAAGAAACAGAGGACTATGTACCAAATGAAAGAACAAGATAAAACCTCAGAAAAAAACCTTAATTAAACAGAGATAAGTAATTTACCTGATAAGGAGTTCAAAATAATGGTCATAAAGATGCTCACCATCTCAGGAGAAGAATGGATGAACAACAGTGAGAACTTCAACAAAGAGATAGAAAACTCACATCAGGACACATAATTAAAGTGTCAAAAGTTAAAAACAAGGAGGGAATCAGCAAAAACTGTGCAGGCAGAAGGGAGTAGCACAATATATTCAAAGTGCTGAAAGAAAAGAACTTCCAACAAGAATATTCTGCCTGGCAAGTTTATCATTCAGAATTGAAGAAGAGATAGAGTTTTCCAGACAGGCAAAAGCTAAAGGAGTTCATCACCACTAAACTGACCTTACAAGAAGTGTTAGAGAGACTTCTTTAAGCTGAAAATAAAGGGCACTAATTAGTAACAAAAACATAAAGTATAAATTTTACTGTTAAAGGTAAATATATATAGTAAAGGTAGTGGATTAATCACTTAGAAAGCTAGTATGAAGGTTAAAAGACAGAAGTAGTAAAATAACTATACAATAGTTAAGAGATAGACAAGATAAAAAGATGTGACATTAATTATACTCTAATAAAGATGTTTTAAAAAAAAAAGTGACATCAAAAACAAAATGTGGGCGGGAGGAAAATGGAGCTTTAGAATGCGTTTGAACTTGTTATCAACTTAAAATAGATTGTTATAAGTTGTAAGTCTAAAATATAATATGTAAGCCTCATGGTAACCACAAAGTAAAAACCTACAGTAAATACACAAAAGATAATGAGAAAGGAATTTAAGCATACCACTAAAAAAAGTCATCAAACCACAAAGGAAGAGAGCAAGAGAAGAAGAACGGAACAGAGAGGAACTACAAAACAGAAAACAATTAACAAAATGGCAGTAGGTACATACCTATCAATAATTACTTAAAATGGACTAAATTCTCCAATCAAGAGACAGAGCAGCTGAATGGGTTAAAAAAACAAGACCCATCCATATGCTGCCTACAAGAGACTCACTACAGATATAAGGACACACAGAGTGAAAGTAGAGGGATGGAAAAATATATTCCATGCAAATGGAAACCAAAACAAACCTAGGATAGGTATATCAGACAAAATGGATTTTAAAACAAAGACTGTAATAAGAGACAAAGATGGGCATTATATAATGCTAAAGGGGTCAATACAACAAGAGGATGTAACATTTGTAAATATTTAGGCACCCAATATAGGAGCACCTAACTATATAAAGCAAATATTAACCAACTTAAAGGGAGAAATAGACAGCAATACAATAAATAGTGGGGACTTTAATGCCCCAATTACATCAATGCATAGATCGTCCAGACAGAAAATCCATAAGGAAACATTGGCCTTAAATGACACATTAGATCAGATAGACTTAACAGATATATACACAACATTCCATACAAAAGCAACAGAATACACATTCTTCTCAAGTGCACATGGAATATTCCCCAGGTAGATTATATGTAAGGCCACAAAACAAGTCTTTTTTTTGTGGTCATACCGTGTGGCTCATGGGATCTTAGTTCCCAGACCAGGGGTTGAACCTGGGTCCTTGGCAGTGAAAGCATGGAGTCCTAACCACTGGACCACTAGGGAATTCCCAAACAAGTCTTAATAAATTTAAGAAGACTGAAATCATATCAAACATCTTTCCCAGCCATGATGGTATGAAAGTAGAAGTCAACTACAAGAAAAAAATTAGAAAAATGACAAACATGTGGAGATGAAAACAACTTGCTACTGAACAACCGGTAGGTCAAAGGAGAAATCAAACAGTACCTTCAGACAAATGTAAAGGGAAATACAACATACCAAACTTATGTGACGCAGCAAAGGCAGTTTTAAGAGGGAAGTTCACAGCAATAAATGCCTACCTCAAGAAACAAGAAAAATCTCGAATAAAGAACCTAACTCTACACCTCAAGGAACTAGAAAAGAACAAATGATATCCAAAGTTACTAAAAGGAAGGAAATAACAAAGATCAGAGCAGAAATAAATGAATTAGAGACAAAAAAGACAACAGAAAAGATCAATAAATCTAAGAGCTTATTCTCTGAAAAGATAAACTAAGTTGCCAAACCTTTTGCTATGATTTACCAAGCAAAAAAGAGAGAGGACTGGGAATTCCCTGGCAGTCCAGTGGTTGGGATTTCATGCTTCCACTGCAGGGGGCATGGTTCAATCCCTGGTTGGGGAACTAAGATCCCACATGCCACGTGGCATGGCCAAATAAATAAATAAAAACACATATTAAAAACTATTAAAAAAAAAAAAAGGACTCAAATAGATAAAATCAGAAATGAAAGAGGAGACATTACAGCTGATACCACAGATATACAAAGGATCATAAGAGACCACTAGGAACAATTATATGCCAACAAATTGGACAATATAGAAGAAATGGATAAATTCCTAGAAACATACAACCTACCAAGACTGAATCATGAAGAAACAGGAAATGTGAACAGACTGATTACTAGTAAGGAAATTGAACCAGTAATCAAAGCCTCCCAACAAACAGTAGTCCAGGACCAGACAGCTTCACTGGTGAATGCAACCAAACATTCAAAGAAGAATACAATCCTTCTCAAACTCTTCCAATAAACAGAAGAGGAGGGAACACTTCCAAACTCATAAGGCCAGCATTACCTGATACCAAAGTCAGACAAGGACACCACAAAAAAAGAAAGTTACAGGCTGGTATCACTGATGAACATAAACACAGAAAACCTCAAAAAAATATTAGCACACCCAATTCAACGGTACATTAAAAGGATCATATACCAATGAACAAGTAGGATTTATTTCAGGAATGCAAGGATGGTTCAACATCTGCAAAGTTGATCAATGTGATATACCACATTTACAAAAATGAAGGATAAAAATCATATGATCATCTCTATACATGCAGAAAAAGATTTGAGAAAATTCAACATCCATTTATGATAAAAACTCTCAAAGTGTGTATAGAGGGAGTACACCTCAACATAATAAAGGCCATATATGTCAGGTCCACAGCTAACATCATACTCAATGGTGAAAAGCTGAAATCTTTTCTTCTAATATCAAGAACAAGACAAGAATGCCCACTTATGTCACTTTTATTCAACATAGTTGAATTGGAAGACCTAGCCAGAGCAGTTAGGCAAGAAAAAGAAATAAGGGCATTCAAATCAGAAAGGAAGATGTGAAACTGTCACTATTTGCAGATGACATATTATATATAGAAAATGCCAAAGACTCCACCAAAAAACTGTTAGAATTAAACAAATTCAGTAAAGTTGCAGGATACAAAATCAACATACAAAAACCTGTTGCATTTCTATATGTTAATAATGAACTATCAGAAAGAGAAATTAAGAAAACAATACCATTTACAACCACATCAAAAAAGAATAAAATACTTAGAAATAAATCCAACCAAGGATGTAAAAGACGTGTACTTGCATATACATCATTGATATTATGTATAAAATAGACAACTGATGGGAACATACTGTATAGCACAGGGAACTCTACCTAATGCACTGTGGTAACCTAAATGGGAAGGAAGTCCAAAAGGGAGGGGATATCTGTATGTGTATGGCTGATTCATTTTGTTGTGCAGTGGAGGCTAACACAACATTGTAAAGCAACCATACTCCAATAAAAATTAATAAAAATAAAATAAAAATAAAAGACATGTACTTGGAAAACTACAAGACAGTGATAAAAGAAATTGAAGATGACACAAACAGATGGAAAGATATAGATATACTGTGCTCACAGATTGGAAGAATCAATGGTTAAAATGACCATAATACCCAAGACAATCTACAGATTCAGTACAATCCCTACAAAAATACCAATGGCATTATTCACAGAACTAGAACAAATAATTCTAAAATTTGTATGGAATCACAAATGACCCTGAATAGCCAAAACAACTAGAGAAAAAAAGAACAAAGCTGGAGGTATTATGCTCCCTGATTTCAAACTATACTACAAAGTTACAGTCATCAAAACAGTATGGTATTGGCACAAACACAGACACATAGATCAATGGAACAGAATAGAGAACCCAGAAATAAACCACGCATACATGGTCAGTTAATTTATGACAAAGGAGCCAAGAATATGCAATGGGGAAAGGACCATCTCTTCAATAAATGGTGTTTGGAAAACCAGACAGCCATATGTAAAAGAATGAAACTGGACCACTATCTTACACACAGATTAACTCAAAATGGATTAAAGAATTGAATGTAAGACCTGAAACCCTAAAATCCCTAGAAGAAAACATACTCAGTAAGTTCCTTGACCTCAGTCTTGGTGATGATTTTCTGGATCTGACTCCAAAAGCAAAGGCAACAAAAACAAAAACAAACAAGTGGGACTACATTAAACTAAAAAGCTTCTGCACGGCAAAGGAAATCATCAACAAAATGAAAAAGCAACCTACTGAATTTGCATCATATATCTGATAAGGGGTTAATATCCAAAATATATAAAACACTTGCACAACTGAATAGCAGAAAAAAACAATCTGATTGCAGTCAACCCTTGAGGAATGAGGGGGTTAGTCCACGTATAATTTATAGTCAGCCCTTCATGTCCACAGTTCTTCTGCATCCATGGATTCAACCAACCACAGACCATGTAGTACTGTAGTATTTACTACTTAAAAATACCTGTATATGAGTGGACCTGCATAGTTTAAACCTGCATTGAGTCAGCTGAAGGGGACTTCCCTGGTGGCGCAGTGGTTAAGAATCCACCTGCCAGTGCAGGGGACACGGGTTTGAGCCCTGGTCCGGGAAGATCCCACATGCCGCAAAGCAGCTAAGCCTGTGCGCCACAACTACTGAGCCTGCGCTCTAGAGCCCATGAGCCACAACTACTGAGCCCACATGCCACAACTACTGAAGCCCATGCACCTATAGCCCGTGCTCTGCAACTGCAACAAGACACCGCAATGAGAAGCCCATTCACCGCAATGAAGAGTAGCCCCCGCTTGCCGCCAACTAGAGAAAGCCCGCACACAGCAACGAAGACCCAACGCAGCCAAAAATAAATAAATAAAATAATAAATTAAAAAAAAAAAAAGAGTCAGCTGAAGGAATGGGCAGAAGATCTGAATAGACATTTTTCCAAAGAAGACATACAGAGGGCCAACAGGTATATGAAAAGATGCTCAACATCATTATCAGGGAAATAAAAATCAAAACCACAATGAAATACCACCACACACCTGTAAGAATGGCTGTCATCAAGACAACAAATAACAAGTGTTGAGGAGGATGTAGAGAAAAGGGAACCCTCATACACTGTTAGTGGGATTGTAAATTGGTGCAGCCACTATGGAAAACAGTATGGAGGTTCCTCAAAAAATTAAAAATAGAACTACCATATGATCCAGCAATTCCACTTCTGGGTATTTATCCAAAGAAAACAAAAACACTAATTTCAAAAGATATATGCACCCTCATGTTCATTGCAGCATTATTTACAACAGCCAAGATACGGAAACAACCTAAGTGTCCACTGATGGATGAATGGGTAAAGAAAATGTGATACATACACACACACACACACACACACACTCACTCACATGCACAATGGAATATAATTCAGCCCTGAGAAAGAAATCTTTGGACTTCCCTGGTGGCGCAGTGGTTATGAATCCGCCTGCCAACGTAGGGGACACAGGTTCGATCCCTGGTCCAGGAAGATCCCACATGCTGTGGAGCACCTAAGCCCGTGCACCACAACTACTGAGCCTGTGCTCTACAGCCTGAGAGCCACAACTACTGAGCCCACGTGCTGCAACTACTGAAGCCTGCACGCCTAGAGCCCGTGCTCCACAAGAGAAGCCGCCACAATGAGAAACCCGTGCACCACAACGAAGAGTAGCCCCTGCTCACCGCAACTAGAGAAAAGCCCACGTGCAGCAACGAAGACCGAACGCAGCCAAAAAGAAAAAGAATGAAATCTTGCCATTTGGGACAACATGGATGGATCTTGAGGGCATTGTGCTAAGTGAAATAAGTCAGGCAGAGAAAGACAAATACCATATGATCTCACTTATGTATGGAATCTAAAAAACAAAAACAAACAAAAAACAAGCTCATAGATAAAGAGAACAGATTGATCGGTGCCAGAATCGGGGTGGAGGGTGGGTAAAATGGGTGAAGGGGGTCAAAAGGTACAAACTTGCACTTATAAAGTCACAGGGATGTAATGTATAGCATGCTAACTATAGGTTATACTGTATTGCATATTTGGAAGTCACTAAGAGGGTAAATCTTAAAAGTTCTCATCAGAAGAAAAAAATTTGAAACATTTATGGTGACTAAAGGTAACTAGATTTATTGTGATCATTTTACAATATATACAAATATTGAATCATTATATTATACACTTGAAGCTAATATAGTATGTTATGCTTTAAAAAAGTATGCTTAAAAAAAGAGTACATGGGCCTCTGGGTACATGCTGGCCTGTGTAGAACCCGGCCCACATCTAATCCCTGCTAGACCTTGTCCCACTAACTCCCCTGAAGGGCTCTTTCTTACACTCTCTCTAGTGCCAAGGCTGACTGTGACTTGGAGACTCTGAGTACAGCGAGAGTGTTGCCTTTCCTTATACGCTAGGTTTGTGCTTGCGACCCAACTTCTCAAACCAAACAGTATACTGTTTAAAGATGCATAAATGCATATATATGGAATATAAGGACATGCCAAGAAATGATTAAACGGAGGTCAGGATAATGACTACTTCTGGGGTTGGGGGAGGGTTGATTGGGATGAGGCACCCAGGAAGCTCTTAACAGGGCTGCCGCACAGGCTGCCCCCTGAACAACTCTAGGGGATGCCATTCACGTAAACTCTGGCTCCTCAAGTACTAGAGAGAGTCCATTTCCTTACTGGAGTGGTGAGTACATAGGCATTCATATTCTTCTCTAAAAAAATATTTATTCTCACAGAACTATACATACATTTTATTGATACATGGACTTCTGAATATATTACTAATTTTGCCAAGATGTGGCAAACTTTTTCTATAAAGGGCCAGATGGTAATTTTTTTAGGCTTTACAGCAAATAAGGTCTACGTCACAGCTACTCAGTTCTGTTGGAGTGTAAAAGCGGCCACAGAGTATATAAATGAGTGGGTGTGGTTATGTTCCAAATTTTATTTACAAAACCAGGTGGCTGGATTTGGCTTGGGGCCAAAGTTTACCAAATCCCAGATTACACAGTTAAATCTTTAAAAGAAAAAAATATAGCTGTGGTTTATCTAGGGGATTCTGAGTAGTGTGTGAAGCAAAGGATTCACTGGAGATATAATAGGAAGGTCAATAATGCAGCCTTCTGTAGTGTATGTTTATTAAGTTATGACTGTGAAAATGTTTGAGCTAAACTTGACATTTTTATGAACTTGGGGCTTTGTCCTTTGTTATGTAAGATACTGAGAGAAAATTGCTCTTTGAACCTTGATTTCATTAGGGAACCATTTTTATCAGAATTATCCAGATTAATTCTTTTACTAATAATAGTAAACCCAACTACAATAATACCATCTGTCATGAATTGATCATCATCAGATTATTAGACATGATGCCAGGCACATTATACATGTTATTTCTCTTCCTCACAACAGTCCTTCAATGTAGACTTTTTTTTTTGGTCTCCATTTTGCAACTGAGAAAGGCTGACTCTTCTAAGGTCATATAGCTAATAAAGCTGAGATATGAACCTGAGTTGTTCAGCTTCGAAGTTCATAGTCTTTTCTTCCTACAGTACACTGCCTCTATAAAAGACATCCTGTTTTAATGCTACCAAAATCAATTTGGTTTTAGATTGTCTTCGCAGTTTTACCGACTTAGAAGAACTTGATGAGACAGAGTTATATATGTGCCACAAGTGCAAGAAGAAACAAAAGTCCACTAAAAAGTTTTGGATTCAGAAACTACCCAAGGTAAGTGTTGAGTTTCAAATTATAATGCAATTTTGAGGGAAAAAATGCTTATGACTGACTGGAAGACAAATTATTTTTCTAACTTTATACTTATATAATCTGTTCTGCATTGGTCTCTAAGGTTTTCAGTAAAACTAAATACACCCTTTAAGAATTCATAAGTAAATGTGTCCTAATCACTATTTACAATGTGTGGAGGGTTTTTTTTCCCACCACACCACTAACAAGCACTTCTCTGACACGATGGGTGTCCTACAATTGAACTCAATTCTGACACTATCTACCCAGAGATAGCATCAGATTCCACAGGGTAAGGGCTCAGTCCCACAAGACCACCCTCCACATCAGACACCAATCACAAGCCTAGGTGGTTACTTTGTGCATTATGCTTCTCAACGACAAACTACAGATTGAGGGTTCCTATGACCCTTTCCCTGGACTTCAGACACCAGTCACAAGTCCACATTGTTACCCCTACTTGTGACCGACTAGTTATAAATCAGAGGTTCCCATGACCCCCTCCTTGGGTTCTATTAATTTGCTAGAGCAGCTCACAGAACGCAGGAAACCCGTCTGTTCACTAGATTACCAATTTATGACAAAGGATGTTAAAGGATACAAATCAACAACCAGATGAAGAGATACAAAGGGCAAAGTCCTGAACAAAGGAGCTTCTGTCCTCATGGAGTTTGGGGCCCAGCATGGTGGCACGTGGAAGAGCTCTGGTTCCCCAACCTAGAAGCTCTCCAAACCCTGTCCTTTTGGGCTTCATTACACAGGCTGACTGATTAAATCACCAGCCACTGCTGATCATTCAAACTCCAGTCCCTCTCCCCTCCTGGGGGTCGGGGGGGTGGGACTGAAAGTTCCAACTCTCTCATCTCTTGATTGGTTCTCTTGGCAACAAGCGCCCATACCTCATTAACATAAAAAGACACCTTCACGGCTCTCCTCACTTAGAAAATTTCAAGGCTTTTAGAAGTTCTGTGCCAGGAAAGGAGACAAAGACTAAAAAAATACTGTTATAAATCACAGTACCACAATAAGGTATTCGTGGAAGAAACTAATATCAAGAATCAAAAGAAAAACTGGTAGGCCACCTAAAATATTATTTAAGAGACATTAGTACCAAGTAGCTAATTTTGATTGAAAGGTAAATTGTTTATAATTTTTGTCTTTATCTCTCATCCAGGTGCTATGCTTACATTTGAAAAGATTTCATTGGACAGCATATTTAAGAAACAAAGTTGATACATATGTAGAGTTTCCCCTGCGAGGCCTAGACATGAAATGCTACTTACTAGAGGTAAGGTAATTACCTTTGTTAGCCTGGTGAAAAGATGGCTCTTCAGTAAAATTAAGTCTTCACGAAGAGAGGGTAGAGGTCACTGAGGTAGGGAGACGCTGATGTCATTGACCACTGCTCCTAACTCAGTCCTGGGATACCTTCTCCCTTGTTCTGTAGCCTGAGAACAGTGGCCCAGAGAACTGCCTCTACGACCTTGCTGCTGTGGTGGTGCACCATGGTTCCGGGTGAGTATGCCAGCAGGCTTCTCAGGGCTGGGAATACAGAGTGAAGACCCACAATGTTGTACCACTCCCGATAACCCTCCCCAGACTCCCTATACAGTAGATTCAGATTCATTAAAGTGGGTGAAGTAGAACTTTCCTTCAATCTTGGTGGGAAAGGATATTCCTGAGGATGTTGCAAAGCATGAAGAGAAGGCGCATGAGAGCAAAATGGAGAAGGGTTCATTTGAGCCCAGCATTCGGAACCAGTCTATTGTCCACAAAATCCTGAGTAGTCTTTACTCCAAAGCTGTTGATTTCCTTGGCCAATTGATATTTAAATGGGGGGAAATGGGGGATTATTTAGAATAACTTTACTTCATGTCATCTACTTTAAAGGTGCATTTCTTATTTTGTTAAATGACATTCTCGATTACTTTTTTCCCCTGAAAGTCTGTATTAGGGGTATATACCTTATTTCTGGTCTGCTTGAGAATGGCAGTTTTACCTTCAGACTTGGCAAACCGCTATCCATGTTGAAAATCCTTTTCCCTCTGAACTTTGTAGACATTGCTCCACTGACTTCACCATTCATAGTTATAAATGACAAGTCCACTACGTGTCTGATTCTCATTTGTTTGTTTTTTTCTTTGGACTTAAGAAATTACATCAGATGCATTTCTCTTTGGTAGTTGACAGGGGCACTCTTAGTCTGATGTCTTCAGCTCATGGAAATGTTGTTGTAAGGGTTTTTCTAGCAGTTTATGAAGGTCTCTATTCTATCTACAGGCTTTCTCCTACCCGGGAGGACTGACTCTGGGGCTCCATGTTTGAGTGGGTGGGTCATGCTGAGAGAGAAAAGCCTTTGATGGCCAAAGTAGGAGGGAAAGTGCTTCCCTGGAGGCAGATTTCTGTCTTATGCTCAGGTTTCTTCTAAGACTTTGATAGGAAATCTGGTCCTCAGTTTTCCATGTTTCCATAGGCTTTGACCTCAGCTTGTTAGGTTGAGAGCTCCTTCGCTGTTTGGTTTCTCTGTTAGTCCAGTACCATGTAAACACTGCTTTGTGTGTCCTAAAAAAATCCTCAGTTTCTGGTCAGTCCATGGCACTCTTCCCTGTTTTCCAGTGTCAGTATATTCCTTGTCATTTCAATGAGTTTTGAGAAGATAAACACATGAGCCCAAGCAACCATCTTAAATTACAAGCCTCTAGGATTTATTCTCTAATTACAGTACTTATTAAAATTTATTGTCTACCTAATAATTTATATGGTTGCATAAATTCTTTTGTGATTTCTGTAGTCTTTTTCTTTGATCATTTGACCTTTCCTTACAGGGTCGGTTCTGGACATTACACAGCATATGCAACTCACGAAGGTCGCTGGTTCCATTTCAATGACAGTACTGTAACACTGACTGACGAAGACACCGTTGTGAAGGCCAAGGCCTACATCCTGTTTTATGTGGAACGCCAGGCCAAAGCTGGGTCGGATAAACTTTAATACCTCCTCCAAATCATTATTCGTCAACTATACCGGACAAACATTTCCAATTTTCCATAAATACTTGATCCAAGATTTAATTTCATTATGCACTTTTCAGTTTCCTATTTTGGGTTTAGTTTTATTTTGTCAATGGTAGTGACTTATTGAACATGGGCACCAACTAATTTTTTTTTTTAGTTCTACCAGAAAACCTCAGCAGATATTTTGATTTGCTGCTTTAGTTGTAATAATTCAGTTTTTATATGTAGTTTCAAGAACTTAGTTCTATTTGACTTTATATTAATGTTCAGTTCTCACTCTGAGGCACATTTACATCAATGCATTGTTACTCTCACATGCTGAAAGAAAGATATGTTCCTGATCGTGAAGAGCAACGTAACCACCTGCTGCCTTCTCACAGCTGTAACGGAGATCAGGTTGGCTCAAAATCAAGGATCCTTTGTGCACGTAATTTGTGGCCCACGAGATTTCAGTGACTGCTCAGTAATCATTCTTTTTGCTTGTAAAAGATAACGGAAAGGGCATCATTAAGTAGACCAGGTAATTGCTGCTCTTCGTATCTCTCAAAGCTGCTGTTTATCAGCACTAACTAACTAAATTTGTTGGTTCAGTTGTAACTATATTGCAACTTCAAGAATTACCTTTTTTTTTTTTGGTTTTGGGGTATTTTCATAGAGATAGGGGTACTGAAAACTCGCAGTAAGGCCAAATACACTTAAGTGTTTAAAAAATTCCATGACTCGGCTACATGTTATCCAGGTGTTATTTATCCACTGCCATGAAACCATAGCTTCTGTTCGCCTTTTTGAGTCAGCACCTAATTCCCCGTTAGTTGTAGCACTGGGATTAACTGCATGTCCACTGTAGTCTTACTTCTTACTTGGTCACCTGAGGTTGAGATGCTACCCCCCAGAGTTGATTCTGACCATCACCTAAACGTCAGGTAATACTGTGGGGTCTGCTTCCACAGAAGGAAACTAAAGTCTTTACTAGTCTAAGTTTTAACAACTCTCATTGGCCTATCCTCATAGCAGAGCAATTGAAAATATTTTCACTTTGAATAAGTAGAGTTTCTATTCTTGAGGTTAGTAGTCTGTTTTAAAATTTTCAAGAAAAATAGGCACCAGCACTATTTAGATTTAACTCAAACTGAAATCTGGAACCAGAATCCCATCTAATGAAGGTAACTGTGCTTTCTGCAAGTGCTCCAAGCCAGCCTGTGGACCTTGGGGTGCTGGTGGCATGATGTGCAAATTAGTGAGAGAAAAGGAAGGAGCTCCAGCTAGGCCTGTGGGATAGGACCATGCACATTTTCACGTTCATTCCTTGTCCCAATCATTATTTTCCTCCCTTCCCAATTCTCTACAAGTTGTTACAAGGGGCAGAATGTATTTCATGTTAAGCCAGCCAACCGGACTTTTTGCTATTCTTGTTTTTCTGTTAAAAGAAAAAAATAGTCCAGATAATTTAAGTGTATGAATGTAAAAGAAAGTTGGGTGGCTGTCCTCCTAGGTCGGATATTTGCAGTTGCAGGAGCAGATGTGCTCCACTTCCACTTTAATATTGGCCGGATAAATCCCACATTTTCTCAGAGCAGAACACATCTGCTATATACTTTAACTAGGAGCAAATTACAATTATGTCTAAACTTGCACTGTCCAATACAGCAGTCACTGGCCACATATGGTTAGTTAAATGTTAATTTTAATTAAAAATAAATTAAAAACTCAGTTCTCCAGTCACACTGGCCACATTTCAAATGCTCAGCAGCCACACGTGGCACAGGACCGCCCTGTGGTCTGGGACAGTTCCACCTGTGTGCCGAACCCTCTCAGACAGCACTGGTCTGCACTTTCACTCCAGAGAAAAAAGCTCTGCCATCGTGTTTAAGTCTTACAACTTAGAAACAGAGAGCCTAGAATTAAGAGGGAAACATGTATTTAAAACAGTTCACAATGTTAAATTACACAGGTCGAGCCATGTGAAATTCTATTTGACTGTTTTTGATCTACAAAAATGACAGTTTCACATAATTTGATCTACTATATCAGTACATTAACACCACATGTCATTGAACTTGAAACGTGCATCTCCTTTGATCTCGCTCCTATGAGTCCAGGATCTTTTGTTTAGAAGGTACACAGCTGTAACTTGTAACATTTGCACTTAAATCATTAGTCTCTGGACAGGCAGCAGTTATAACTCCAGCAAGAAAGCCTCGGGCAGTGTTGATGGAGGAAAGTGGCCTTTATACCAAATGGAACTTACAACAGACTAGACTACTTTGTTGGGGAAAGTGGTCCTCACACAGGCAACACTGTTGGCTTAGGAAATGAACACATCTCCTCTCTGATTCTGTAGTGTTTTTATTTCTTGATTTTACTTCAGCAGACATGTTTGAAGGATATCATGAAGGTTCTTTGGAAAAGTGATTGGATCCATGTGAACTGTGCACTTGAACACCAGTAATGTAAATGTGCCTATCTGTATTTTGAAAATTTAACTGTGCAGCTTTATCACGCCTATTTCAAAAGCTGACTTCGTGCTCTTCGGGGCTCTTCCCTTGTGCCGTGTTGTCTCTAGCATGTTTGTGGCTTCTCGCTCAGAGAGCAGTGCTGAGGCAGGGCCTCAGGCCGAGTCACAGGGCTCCTCGGAACAAGAAAACTTTCTCAGAAGTCCTCCCACACAGGTGGGTGACAGAAACAGTTTGTGGCAACACAAATCTCTCTCCATGGTGGAGAAACTTTTGCTTATCCACTGTATTCTACTCAGTGTCTAGTGATGACAAATGTAATAGAATAAAACCAGTAAAGTATACGGGCCCTGGTTAAGTGTTAAATGTGTATCTCACCTGTGGAACCTGCTCAGCAGCTTGGTTTCTGGGGTTGGGGGCATATTTATTTCTTAAAGCCAAACCTCTTCTTCATTGGTTTAGTGTATGTACATAAGTCTATTTAGATATACTTATCCCACTTCCACCTCCACCGTCCCCTAAACTTTCTCACATCCCCCCTGTTGCTGAAGTGGCCTCTTCACACAGGCCCTGGAGAAGCTCCTGAACAAAGTCCGTTCCTGCATCCAGGGCATGGGTCCCAAGGGATGAGCGTATGGCCGCAGGAAGGTGCCCATAGCACAGGAAGGGGTGGGCGTGGGTGGCGTCATGCTGTGGTCCAAGGTCTGTGCATCACCTCACGGGTGCAGTACCTTCCCCCTCAGGTCTGACTGTGACGGACTCCAGACTGCCCTCTGTGAGTGTTGGTTGTGTGTGACGTAATCATTTCCACTAAAACCTAGTCTGTATGATGCTGAGAGGTTTAACTGTGCAAGTGACTGATTTCATTTAAGTTGTAATCACATCCCTTTTCTGCTTCACCAACCTGAACTGTTTTATGGAAAGTATCATTAAAGATCTGGTCTCTTTCCTTTTGACTATTATTTCTTAACACCTTTCAGTGGAGCATAGTAAGTGATGATGTAGTTAGCTCAAGCTACAGGCCATTAGAGTCAGTCAACCGGTAGTAGTAGGTTTTTACAGACCCCTCACCATCTGGGGCTGCTGGTGCACACGGGCCCAGATGGAGTGACCTGGAGGGGCAGGGGGGTGGTGGGAGAGATCCTCTAGTGCCTGCATTCAGGTCCTGAGGGAGCTCACCAGCACGGAGTGATTTCATCCTGTCTTTCCTTGTGACACTGATATTATAAAAATGAGGTCCACTTGACTCCTTCGGAGCCAGAGGAACTAGGTTTGGGGCTCCGAGCAAAGGATCGCCTTTTAAAGCCAAACAGGCAAACAAGTGCCATTGTTAAAAAATAAATATTCTGCTTTACACCCCTCTCTACCCCTATGCCCCCTGCAAACAAGCAAAACACCCAAGACCCACCCTGTGTCCACACCCATCGTTTTCCTGTGTTACTTATTTGCCTGTTTCTATCAGTCTTCTGAAACTGAAGACAAAGGCGCCTGCAGCCCAAATGGTTTTGCCTCCAGTTCCCATGTCACACGTCTCCTTTTGGCAGCTGTGCTGGTCAGAGGCCATAGCAGCTACTGCTGCAGCCACGGAGCTGAGCTCCACAGGCGGAAAGGGAGGAGCTGGGGGGAGCTGCTGTCACACCACCCAGGCCGTAAGCCAGATCCCTCCCTGCAGGCAGGCATGCACAGGGACCCACCCTGCATTCTGAGGTGCTCCCTACAACCCCATGGGACAAGCAGCGAAGAGGCAGGCTCTGAACATTCACCCTGCCCACCTTTTGCTGTTCGAGCAGAGCTGCGGGAGTGCAGCATGGAAGCCACCAGGAACCACAATGACTCTCCTCCCCTGTGGCCAGCACACTTAATACGGCTCTGCCTTTTAGGAAGGTGAAAGAACCAACTACTTCCAGGGATCGGCCCTCTAAAAAGTACTGGTTTGGAAAGGATTTGGGAGGGAAAGTGGGGATAATAAGGCTTTCTAGCAAATCCGCCTCTGGTGCAGCAGTACCGTTTTAGTGGGTGAGTGTAGCTAGAGCCCAAAGAGGGACTCTGGCTGTCAGCTGTAATTTGAACAATTAAAATGATTAGCTTGAAATATGAGCAGCTCCTAGTTAACCTTTCCTTGAGAAACACATCTTCCTTTTGGCTGTTTCTTGGTTCATGTTGTTTTTAAGAAAAGTCACCCCTTCCACTTTACCTCGGCAGTGGCGGGGTACCTGAGGCACAGGGGGCCACTGAGACTGGCTCCTCAGCACAAGGGAGCTGGTTAGGACGGCTGCTTTCTCCTCTAGGCTGCATTCTGCTTTCACAGGCAAAGCTGCACCAGGTCCGATCGAGCCTTAGTTCCCGAAGAGGGTCTGCCGTATGTGCCTTATCTGTGTTACTCCACGCAAGTGGAAACAAAGTATTCCCATTCCTTCCCATTATAATTATGTGGGAAAAGGGACAAAGGTAACCACTGAGGTGGTGTTCCCTGGTCCAGCAGAGGAAAAATGTTTCCTCATCTCACTACTGTAGCCCACAAACCAACCAACCAGTACACAAAGCCAGGAGTTCACTGGAGGGGAAATGCGGTAGGGTCTGGTGAATGACTGGGAGTGAAGCAGTATTAGAAAATGGATCCATGGACTGAGAAATCTCAGTTACTTTAGGAAGGGAGAACTTAATGAACAACCTCCAGGCAACTTGCCTAGCAGCTTAATTCCAGGAACTAAAAGCATCACTCACAAGGAGGATGGTGTGTGGCTGGCTTAAAGGGCAAAAGAGTGAAATACTTCAACTTAAAATTGTTTCAAGCAGTTTTGTATTAAGAGCTACCTCATCCATCCTGACATTTTGGGAAATACAGACTAGATACAGCAGGACACATATTTGGAAAAATGTAAAGCCAAGTAAACAAGTTTAAAACGTGACACACACAGAAGAACCTTGGAGAGATAAGCTACTTAAGACAAATCTTTTATGAAAAAGCTCAGGGTAAAAATACAGCCAACTGGGAGACCAAAGAAATCCCTTTGCCTGGAGGAGAGCAGCAGAATCTGAAAGTAGTTCAGCCTAGCCTGGAAACCGTCTCTACTGAACAAAATAACAGAGAAAAGCATCACCCATGCCTTCTGCTTACACCTCTGAGCACAAAACCGTCACCCTTAGCTCTTCATAGACAGCAGGCTGCTTCCTACTAAGAGTAGAGCAAGAGACTCATATTGATGTCCCAGGAAACAAAAACAGATACTATTTACAATTAGAGTCCCTCCCAGTGAGTAGAGACTGCAAGCCCAGACAGAGGTGGTCTAGCCAGCACCACAAATGAAAATGCCCAAAGAGCTCTCCGCCTAACACCATGGTCAGCTAAAAGGAAAGAAATCCCTTTTAAGGAAGCTATTTAACTTCAATACGCTGCTTTTCTGCCAGGATTTTCAATTCCTCGGAACATAAGCCGAGCCACAGACTGCTGCACGTATGTCTGGGTCTGGGCTTCCCCCCTCGTCACAGCAGCAGCACCAGTTGTTGGCCAAAAATAAACACCATTCCTCAACCATATATGTCCACCAGCCCAGAGCTGGGGAGGAGCAGCAGGAGGTAGAGGTCAGGTCCCCGGGCTCCAGCCACACTCTGTGGCTGCTGTGCACCATGCACATCACCCAGCTCAACCGCGAGTGCCTGCTACACCTCTTCTCCTTTCTGGACAAGGACAGCAGGAAGAACCTTGCCAGGACCTGCCCCCAGCTCCAGGACGTGTTTGAGGACCCCGCACTCTGGCCTCTGCTGCACTTTCGTTCCCTCACAGAACTCAAGAAGGACAACTTCCTCCTGAGCCCGGCGCTCAGGAGCCTCTCCATCTGCTGGCACTCCAGCCGCGTGCAGGTGTGCAGCATCGAGGACTGGCTCAAGAGCGCCCTCCAGAGGAGCATCTGCAGCCGGCACGAGAGCCTAGTCAGTGATTTCCTCCTCCAGGTGTGCGACAGGTAGGCCGCCTCTGAGCAGCGCTGGCATCCAGAGCTCTGGGAGGCTTCTGGGGGTCAGGGAAGAGCAAATTACAAGAGCAAGACGGCTTTGCTTCAGGAAGCCTCAGACTAGGCTCAAGGCAGACCCTCCAGGCCTGCCCACTGCGCAGTCCCCAGAAGATGGATAAAATCCTGGGGGAAACGGGCATCAATCCTCCTCTTAGCCTCACGGGTCCTGGAGCTGCTTCGGCAAAGAGGACGAACTTGGCTTCAGCTGTCCCTGTGTTTCAGGCAGCTGTCCTCCCTGGCAGCCATTAAGTGCTGGGTGGGTCCAGCTGCGCCTTCATTTTCAAGGTCAGGCTCCAGGAAGAGGTTTCTAGATTCAGCAATCAGCTCACCCCTCCGATCTGCCCCTAGCAAGCAAACCCCAAGACCTGTGAAATGCAGCTGAGGAAGGAGAGTTAGGGTGCTCAGCTCTGGGTTAGCTGACCAAGCCAGGCTCCAGAAGTAGGGGTGGTGATAATGGTTTCCTCATTAGAAACTCACTAACCTTAATGGTACCTGAAGGAGAGAGTGTTTTAGCCTAAGTTTCAAATGAGCAAGCCAGAACTCTTGACAGGTTGTGTGACTTGCCCCAGTCTAGGATTGCCGGATATTAGCAAATAAAAATTCAAAAGGCCCAGCTAAATCTGAATTTCAGATAGACGGAATAATTTTTTTGGTGTCTGTCCCAAATACATCCTGTATTTGACCTGTCAGCCCCACAGAGGCTTAGCCATGGGTGAGACTCCCTTCACAGTCACAGCCTCCTGCCTAGAGCAGTCCATGCGAGAACAGATTCTGAGGCTTTACCAGTCCTGTCCTGCCTTTCAGGAAAGACTCCCCCTTGTTTACTAACTAGGTTCAGTCAGCTTGCTGCCACCCAAGTCTAACAGCTGCTATATTCTGGCAGCCCAACAAGGAATGGAAGGAAATAGTGTAGTGGCCTGGCCCCACCTTTCTTTTTTTCTTTTAAGGCAGTAGAAGAAAACAGAAGATGGACTTGGGGCTGGTCCCTGATGGGACCATGCCATTTTGATGAGTTTAACAAGGCCCAGAAATCAGACTGGAGGGCGATATGTATGGGGTGAAAAGCTTGCCCCGAATCTGCTGCATTGTTGTTGTAGGGGAACCAGGTTTAATCCCCCAAACCAGCAAGGTGTGGACTGGACCTCCAAGGCCACTGTCGAGGTACAGCAAGGGTCCCCTGTGTCACCAAAAAAGCAAAGGGTTCGGGGCTGAGTCCCCCAGTTCTGCTACTGTCCAACCATGTGACCCCAGCCCAAATATTTAAACACTTTCAACCTCATTTCTTTATCTGTAAAATGGGATAAACTACCTTATCTCACATGCTGAAAGGATTAAATGATACAGGAGCACTGGCACATAGTAAGTATTGATAAGTATGCACCAAATCTAGATCTGGCAATCAGCTGGGGAGAGGGGTTGTGAGAGGAAAGCTGAGGATAGATGGGCAGGGAAGGAGCTGGCTTTTTCTTTCTCTGGTTTCTTCCTGCATCAGGATTATTTTAAAGGTTCTTAGAGGAAGGGATCATTTAACAGCCCTGGGGCTTAAACACCTACCTAATCCTTACCACCACCCTGAAAGTAAGGTTCGGACATTTGTCCTGGGTCAGAGAGCAAATATGTCACAGGCAAGTCACTTGAGCTCCCTGAGCCAGTTTCCTCATTCATGAAATTGGGGGTGGAAGGTTGATATGAAGACTTAGGAAGTTGTGTGGACTTGGGAAGACAGGATGCACTCGGTGTGTGGATGTGGCCATGCCCAGTCTGTTTTAGTTCCTCACCTCCTTGCTCAGGGACAAGGGAGCTGAGCTGGCCCAGGCAGGTGCAGTCAAGGGGCAATGGGGGAGGCTGATGGGGAGAGGGAAACCCCCTGTGGCCCGACTCCAGCTCCCTCTGGCTACAGGAAGCCAAGGCCTGCACCCCTGAGACAGGTCCTTCTTGACTTGCTCCCAGGAAACATGAGTTATGATAGCCTACAGAAGGTCCTGTACAGGTTCCAGATACCCCAAATCTCGCTTAATCATCACAACAACCCCACTGGTAGGCATTCTTCCCTCCCCGCCACCCACCCCCAACACACACCCCCAGGTAAACTAAGGCTCAGCGAGCGACTTAATCAAGGTCATGGCGCAAATAAGCCAAGTCCAACTTTGCTCAAGATCTTTTCCCCCAGCAGGTGCTGGTAAGGTTGGGGCAGAGAGACCCCCCCCCCCCCCACCCAAAGCTTTCTGGACAAGCTACCTGTATCCCTGATCGTACCCACCTCAGGCCTGGGTCTAGCTACCTCCGGATCCTGGCCTGTGACAGGCCGGCATCCCACTGGAGATGCAGTAACTGCCTCAGTCAACTGAGCTGAAACCAGGGCTCTAGAACTCAGAGCGAATACTCAAAGAGGCATGCCCCGATGGCCTCACGGGTTGGAATGGGCCTGACTCTAAGCCACCCCACGGGAAACCCTTCCTCCCTGCACCGTCCTGCCAGGAGCATCAGGGCCTCAGCTTGAAGCTAGACTGGAGCGGTCACTCCGCACCGCTTTCCTCACCCCCACCCAAGGCAACAAGTCTGAAAGAATCAAAGAAACTATAGCCGACCCTCCTTGGAATCAGCATCACCTATGTCCACAGCAGGACCGGGGCTTGGGCTCCTGGGGCTAAGAGCCCAGGCAGATTAAAGTAAGGTGGGGTGGAGTGGCAGAAAGAACAGGGGACACGGGACAGAAGCCCCGGTTCAGATCCCGGCGTGTCACCGCGGGCAAGTGCCCGAAACTCTCTGGGCCCGTTCCTCCTCTATAAAAAGCAGGAGGGCCTGCCCGGTCTCCCAGAGTTGGCACGGGGACCAACCAGGGAGCTAAGGGGCGTGACCGGGGGCGGCCGCACGCTAGCACGCTAACCGCACCCTCCTCGGCCCCGGCCCGCGGTCACCGCGTTCTCTCCGCAGGTGCCCCAACCTGGCATCCGTCACGCTGTCGGGCTGCGGCCACGTCACCGACGACTGCCTGGCGCGACTGCTGCGCTCCTGCCCGCGCCTGCGCGCGCTGCGCCTGGAGAACTGCGCGCGCGTCACCAACCGCACGCTGACGGCCGTGGCGGCGCACGGGCGGGCGCTGCAGACGCTGCACGTGGACTTCTGCCGCAACGTGAGCGCGGCCGGCCTGCGCCGCTTGCGCGCCGCGTGCCCGTACCTGACGCTGCGCGCCGAGCACAGCGCGGCCATGATCCCCGATCAGACCCCGCGCGGCCTGCGTTCGCCCGGCGCTGCCCTCCGCAAGCAGCTTCTGCGCTAGGCCGGCCGGGCCGTGGCTGGGACACCGGCCCTGAGCCTCCGAGCGGGAGGAGTGGCCTGCATTGAACAACAGCCCCTAGACAGCCGCCACATCCTCAGCCAAGACGGGGATACGAGCGCCTCCCCCACACTACGATTTTATACATTGGCTGAGTGCAAGATTTGATGGCCAGATGCTTGGAGAACACTCGGGTGTTTCTCATTAAACACCAGCACCCTTCCCTGTCTCCCCTAAGCACCCGGTTCTCCGCCTGGCGCTGCGCGGGAGCCCTTAGCCCATACTCCCCGGCTGAGGTTGCAGTTGGGGGGGGGGTGTCTAAATAACAGCCGTGGGGAGGCGTGGCCGCTCGGAGCTACCCGGGGTCGCGTCTCCGTGCTGCACCAGCGGGAGGAGGGGAGGCACCCCGGGCACAGGGCGCTAGAGAGCCATCGAACGGGTTACTTAGAGGCTTTGCTCCGCGCCCACCCCAGCCCGCTAGCCTTTCATCTGTCAGATGCATTCCTAGCAGTGACTGCAAACGCAATTCTACAAAATTCGCTTGTTGCTGTGATTTTTTCATAAACTGGATTGTTATCCTTATTTTCTACCGTCCTCCCATCATAAAGGGAAACAATCATTGGAAAAACCCAAAGTAAAGACATAAAAACAAAAGCAGCAGACCTGGTTAAATCCTTGGTTAACGAAGCCATTAAAAGGCAATGCAAAGTTAAATTTTTACCTGCTATATTTGCTGAACGTGGGCGCACGCCTGGAGGTCAACTTCAAGGCTTTAGTCACTGGTGCCCCACCTTTAGCCACCAAAGGAAGGGCTCTCAGACATCCTGCAGCCTCCTGGTTCTAGGTACACGGGGAAAACTTTGGGTAAGTGGGGAAAGGAGGGAGAATGGTGGAGCGGTGGGTGATACTCACACCCTAGCTCCTCCCATCACCAGCTGAGATCAAGGCCCTTTAACCACCTGAGGCCAGGTGTTTCTTCTTTGTGAAAGGGGCTCTTGATGCCTACTCACATTGTTGGGCTGCACACCACAGGCCTACAAGGCCTGCACTTGTCCAGCTTTAAGACTGAAGGAAGAGCTCAGAGTCAGCAGCAGAGACATCAATGGTTTAATGGATGGAGGAATCTTACATGTCTGAAGCAAGGTCCTGGAGTGACGCCCCACTGTGTGCAGCTGATGGTGGGCAGGACATGGTGGCAGTCTCCGCTTGGTGGTGGGGGAGGGGAGATTACCAGTTATAGGGGAATTGATGTCAGGTGGGTTCATTAGTTACGAGGGAAACCAATGGAATGGCATGCCCCTCACCACCCCTTTGATAAGAACAGCCCCAGCTGGGGCCTGGGACAAGAACAAAGGAAGATCAGTCATGTGTGTAAGGTTTAGGTGATACAGGCACTGGTCAGGCAGGGGATGTACAGAGAGCAAGAGAACAGCCATCTTGAGAGGCCTGACCATACACATGGGTTCCTTAATTCGTTGCCCCAATATTGGGGAAACAGCAAGGAAAAAAAGACATTCTCATGGAGCTTATGTTTTAGTGGGGGAAGAGACAGTAAGTAACTGGTGTATAAGAAGATAAGTACTGGGGAAGAGGGAAAATACAGGGTAAGAGGGTATTTGGGAATTGCTGGAAAGGAAAAAGCAACTTAAAAGAGGTCGACCAATGTAAGCCCCATTGAGAAGGAGGCATTTGAGAAAGGAAGTGGGGGAGAGGACGGTGCAGCGTCTGGAGGAAAATATTCCAGACAAGAGGGAACAGCCTCCAGCGCAAAGGCCCCAGACTAGGAGCATGGCTGGTGTGTTATGGCTGGAACAGAGTGAGTGAGAAGGAAAGGTAAGCAGGAGAGGTGATGAGAAAAATAAGGGATAAGAGGGGCCTCACCCAGGCCTCAGAGGTTATTATGAGGATGAAACGAGAGCTGGAGATCCCCCACTCAGGCCACCTCCAGCAGGTGCCAGGGCCCCAAGAAGATGATGGTGAAGGCCCAGAGGGGCTGAAATTTCTCTAGGCAGAGCCTGTGGGCAGGCAAACAGCACCCTACCTCGCCCAAACCCCTCCAGGGACTGCCGAAGGCCTCAGTTGCTGCCCCTGGGCCCCTGGTTAGACCCATCCCTGAGCCCAGAAACCGGTAACCGCACTGACCCTGGACCGGCATAATCCTTCCTCATCCCTGTGTGGGGAAAGCCAGCCCTGCCAGGCCACCAGCTGCAGTGGAACGCGAGGGCCTACTACTAGCCTGTGAGACGCAGGCGTCCTCTGGGTGATTTTCTAGTTTACCCACCCTTGCTCTGAACTCTGGAGAGAGGCTTTGCAGGAAATCAATTTTTCAGCCACTACTGCAAACAGTGTTGAAAGAAAGCTCAGGCTCCCAGGGACTTAAATGTTTGTTTAAAACAGAGCCACTTAAACCCCATGGCTTTGCTTTCATTATCTCTGATAAGCCCCAATTCCCAGAGGTCTTGTTTGCCCTAAGTTGGTGGTTTAGTCTGGGGAAAAACAGGACCCTGGTTTCTAGCTCTCCTCTGACCAAGGGCAGGTCAGCCCTCTTCAAACCTCAGCTTTCTTACCTGTATATTGGGATAGCTAGAGAATCTTGCTTGCAAAGTTCTCTTAAGGGTTATGAGACTGTGTTTGTAAAGCAAACAAAGGTTACTGTATATTCAGCTGGAAAGCGGGTAACCTACATTCCCCTGAGGTTCCTTTTCCCACAGAAGCTCTTTTATAAATGAGGGTTAAGTTCCCCTTGATGCCTAGTAAACCCTCACGTACCAAGACTAGTGATCACAGAACGAAAGCTGTGCTGACAGTTGTGTCCAGCGTTGTTTCTAGGGCTCCAATTAGGCCCTGCCCCCTGCACAGGACCTTTGGGTCCCCGAGCCCAGGCCCATCTGTGGTACTCCTGGAAGGCGGGCACTACTCTCCACCCTGCCTTCTAACAGTCCCTGTTCATTCACATCACCAGGCACTGAGCAAAGGCACTGGACAGAACACAGCGCCCTGCTTAATCTAAAAACAGCTTTCAAGGTCTTCTCTCAGATTTGCATAGAGCAAGGGGCACTTGCATGCTTAATTAATCCACCAACTCATTCATCTCACAAACATTTACTGGGTGTTGGGCATGGGCTGGGCCAGGCCTTACCTCAAGGGAGTCACTCTAGTCAGAAGACATGCAGCTGGGGTTGAGGGGGGTTTTGAGTGCTCTCCCAGCTCTGCCAGCCATAACTTCTGACAAGTTATGACTTCTCGGAGCCTCCATTTCTCTATTTGTAAAATAGGACCAGTACGCTCTCTGTGACACTGTGCTGAGATTTTGTCTAATTGTGTACTGCCTGGAAGGCAGAGGGTAGGGAAAGGCATCCTCACATCCACAGGGGGCTAGAAAAGCCAAGTGCCCAGCAGAACCCACAAGAAGCAACACTTGATGGAGGACACAGCCTTTGAGCCGAGACTGGATGACTGACCCCAGCTCCCATAAGGTTGGTATCAGCAGCAGGCACAGCTCAGGAAAGACAGAGTCAGGAAGCCCAATACATGTCCAGAGAAGGCCGAGCTGGGGGAGATGGGAGCCTGACCCAGAGCCACTTGGAAATGGCTTGGGGATTATCTGTGCCCTCACAGCCTCCATTAGAACACACCACAGACTTTGCCCCGCTCCTGAATGCTAACTCTTTTCACTCTCAGTTTTGGCCAAGGCAGCCAAAGTGAAAGCTAGCGGGAGGGTGCAGAACCTCAGCACTGGGGCAGGACAGTGCCCCCTAGTGGGGGGCTGGCCGCAGTCACCACATCATACTGGCTAGTCAGCTGACCCTCAATGCCAGCAGAGACTGGGGCCACATGCTCTGAGGTCAGGGGCTCCAGATTGCTCCCTAGGAAACAGAGCCTGCTGGGGGGTACATTGTGCTCTGAGGCTTGTCTTACAGGGACACACTGGCCTGTTTTGGCACAGGCTGAATGTTTGCAGGGGGCTGACTGAGCCCCCTCAACTCCACCACTGGCGTGCTGACAGGACGCCAGGACTCGCAGCTCTCATCTTTAAGTACCTGTGATCCAGCACCTTCCCTCTCCTGACCTCGAATTCTTGGTCTGTAAAGGGAGAAATCATCTGACGCCTTAGTTCTAGGATTCCTCCAGCTCTGGGATTCAATGCCCAAGACTAGCTTTTTGCTAAAAACCGAGCTCACCACATATAGGTTTCATCTCGCTGGCAGTGCTGGGCAAAGGCCACGAAGCTGGGAGGCCCAGAAAAAAGCTGCACCTTGCAAGGGCCTTTGAGGAAATCTTTTTTTTTTTTTTTAAATCATTCACTTTATTTATTTATTTATTTTTAATTTATTTATGGCTGTATTGGGTCTTCGTTTCTGTGCGAGGGCTTTCTCTAGTTGCGGCGAGCGGGGGCCACTCTTCATCGCAGTGCGCGGGCCTCTCACTGTCGCGGCCTCTCTTGTTGCGGAGCACAGGCTCCAGACGCGCAGGCTCAGTAGTTGTGGCTCACGGGCCCAGTTGCTCCGCGGCATGTGGGATCTTCCCAGACCAGGGCTCGAACCCGTGTCCCCTGCATTGGCAGGCAGATTCTCAACCACTGCGCCACCAGGGAAGCCCGAGGAAATCTTAAATTTTAAAGGCTAGGGGGTCAAAGTTCTCTTGAGACTGTTTAAGGGTGATAAAAACTGCAAGGATTTGTTAACTGAATGAGTCTAGCAAAGAAAAAAAAAAAAGGCCTAAGCCTCTATGGGGGTTGAAAGTGAACTATGGGGGAAAAAATAGCTGCACTAGGCTCACTGCAGCTCCTCACATCAGGGACTCACACCTCCTCCTCTCTCCCAGAGCTTCAAAAGTTGAGAGAATGAAGAAAAATGACAGGTTTCCAGCAAAGAAATGGCATCTGCTATAAAACCAAGGTGTCTGTGCAGGTTTTCCTCGCAGGGTTAGGCCTCCTGAGAAGCCATCCATTAGGCCTGACAGGTGGGGCCTGAGCATCAGCCTGCTGCGGGTGCCCTCTCCCCTGAGTCCAGAGGGAGCTGGGGCAGCAGAGCCCAGAGCCTCACGAAGGTCAAGGCCTTATTGTGATTTAAAATAGTCTGAGACTGCAGACGTAGCCTTCAGCTCGGCACACACTCAGCCCAGCCCACCAAGAGGGAAGAGCTACTTGTCACCGGGAGCCAGCCCAGAAGGCCCGAAGAGACCCCTTTTGGCATTGTCCAGGATCTCAGCAGCACACAGAGGCCTTTCTTCGCTGAGAGAAGTTCCCTCCTGGCCCAGAGGCCCGGACAGTGCCTTCCCACCCCCCAAGTGAGTGCTTCAAGCACAAAGACCTTCACCGCTGCTTCTGACTGAGCTCTCAGATCAAGTATTAAAGGCTCAGAACCCCCTGGGGGTCCCCAGAAGCTGTGGTCTTCTGAGACACAATGCCAATTGAAGCCTCTTTTCCATAAAACTGCAATGTCATCATTCTAAGTATTATTAGATATACTCACTGGGAAATATCCATGCACCACATCATCTTAGCCAACAAAACCACATCTTCCTTCCAATTTCTCTTCGCAAACACACACCTTTTACCTTCCTTGTGGAAAACAAACGCCTGTAAGGCTCTCTGTCTGGCATCTCATTTGAGCAGGCTGTCAGCCTTGGCCTTGTCCATGAAGTACACTGGAAGTAGCGTGTGGCATGAACTTGTAGTGGATGAAAGAGAGACGCCACCCAAAGGCTGTGCCCTCTCCCTGTTCCCACTCCCAGAGCCTTCACAGCTGCTCTCCAAATAGCCCTTTCTCCCAGGACCGCGTGCTCATTCTGACATGCCTGAGCACGTGAACACATCGCCCAGGGCCTTCAAGGTCTGGGTTTAAGAACCAAGGGTGTAACCCCTTCCCCAGTCCCCTGCACAATTCCCCACCATCATTCAAGGACATAAAAGCCACGCATTAGTTCTCAAATTAATTCACACATTCACATGGTCACTCATTCATGTATGCTAAGTGCCCACGTGGCTGCCCTTCCAGGGTAGATGACATGTTATTGTAAACTGCCCCACTCTTTAATTCCATCACTGGATCCTCTGGCTCCTCAAAGGGCGGTAGGGGTGGGCAGTCAGAACTACATCACTTTAGTTAGTTTCCTCCTTGCCCAGTAGAGCTGCATCCCATACCAGGTATCCTGGGGCTGTTCAAGAAAGGCTCCTATTAGCGTGTTACACTTTAAGCCAGCTACGGAGAAGGAGGAAGCATAGTGCTAAAGGATGGACACAGGGACCTTGTAGTGAGGGAACACAGTGAGAGACCAAGGATGACAGAACCAATGAAAACAGGAGCTTTCACCTCAGGGGGCTGCTATACCCATGTGGCCCTCTGCTCTGTCATTTCCAAGCAAAGCCCAGTGTGAAGGAATGTTTCTGATGAGTCAAAAAGCTGTCAGAGTGAAACTAGTCTGAAAGCTCATTCTCTCTTCATCAAAGCTCCAATAACAAAAGCAGCCCATGCACTGATTCCTGAATTGGCTTTATTTCTCTGCATAAGGAACCCTGCACAGGCAATTCAAATTAAAACAAAATAAATATATGAATATTCATGTAAAACTGTCCTTTCTAATGAACAATTATACACAATGTACAATTTCATGTTCACTGGGTGGGTTTACAAAAATGTACCATTCCCAACTAAAAATGCACCGAAATGGTTCCATGCAAACTTATCAAAAGTGACCACAAATATGGAGGGAAAAACCTGACTTAGAGCACTTTGTCTTTTTTTTGTACAATCACAGAAAAATAAAAACATCTAATTTCTTTGTTACATTGAGTAACTAAATGTGGCCACTGTTTATAATGTCGGTTTATGTTCCTAAAACATCTATTAGTTACCATAAAAGTGTATCAGCATTAAGTTGGAAGTGAGCATTATTGAGAAGAAGGAGGGGCGACGGCACCCTGGGCGGTCAGTAGTCAGTGTCGGAGCCCTCAGCGTTGTCCACGTTTCGCGAGAGCATGTAGTTGTCCATGTCGATTGAGCGGCAGTTGTTGATGGCGTAGCGCAGGCGCTCAGCCATGACCAGCTGGCTGGAGTAGGGCGGCAGTCTCAGCTGGAAGAAGCAGGTCTGTGAGGTAGGCAGACTGTCGTAAGGCTGTGGAGAGAGAGACCCAGAGCCGTGACTGCAGCACTGGGGTATCATGCGGAGAGCAGGGCTGCTCATCACCACCACCCCCAAAGTCAGGAAAGCACTTCTCCCTGCCTTCAGGTGGGCTCCACGGACATGACTGACTGCACGGCCACGTGGAGAGCAAGCAGAGACTTGGCAGTGGTAGGAAGAGTGCAGGCTCTGGTATCCTGTGGCCATCTAGCTTTTGGCGAAGATGCTTCTTTCCTCTCCTCACTCCTCCAAAGCCCTCACGTGTGAAATGAGAATGAGCCCTGACTGGCAGGGTTACCTGGTAGAACACACTTCGCACAGTGCCTGCCACAGAGTAGGAGTGCAACAGACTTCGTTCCCTTTCACCAAGAGGGTGCAAACTTGAAGCTGCTGCAGGGATTCCCCCAACAGAGCCGGTGAAGTGGAAGGAACAACTGTAAGGGAGTCACCACACTCCTCCTCCTCTCACCGTCCTCCCAGTGAGCATTCTGCCATCCTTCACCTGCCATGGCCACCAGCACACCGCTCAGATGAGGAAGGGGCAGTTAATGAAATCCCAGCCCAGCCCTTTAACCGATGGTGATGCAGTCGTTTAAAATGATAATTACGCAGATTAGCAGCAAAACAGAAAAGTGCTGGAGATAGACTGTTAGGTGGAAAAAGCAGAATACAAAATTCTAAATGCGTCATGCAAAAATGTATATGCTTGAGGAATTACACAGAGGTGAAAGGTGAAAATGGCTACCACCGGGAGGGACAGGATTCCTGTCCCTCCCTGCAAACACTGTCCTGCCTTGCAAACACAACTATTTTCCAAACTATTTGTAATGATAGTAATGATTTACATTGTTTTTATAATTTTTTAAAAAATGAGTTTTTAAAAAAGAACCTGCCCTCTCTTTCTCGTTGAACTCCTTGAAACCAGCCCTCCTCCTCCTCCTCGGAACTCGACATCAGGTGAGTGCATTTCTAAGAGATGGGAGATGGAGGGCCCAGAAGCTTAGCTGTGCCAGAGCCAGTGATGAATGCAGAAAAACCACAACCCACAAAGACATTTAAGGGGAATGTCAACAGGTGGCTCTGATTTGGAAACTAGAGAAATGGTTTAAAAGTCACAAAGGAGAGACCCATAGTGGTCAGTTTTCTGAGGCTAAAACCCCCCAGGCAGGGGATTAATAGTGGATTAACTCCTGGGATGGCACGGTAGCCCAGGACAGATACAAGGCAAGGTTTTTTTCCAGAGCTGAATAGAAGCAAACCATTTCCTCCTCCCCATCTTTCTCTGAAGCAACAAAACAGATTTACAACTTATAGTTTCTGGCAAGTCACATCGAAAATGTACAGAAAGCCTCTTTTCATAGCCTTTCCTGTGCATGGCCTCTCCAGCAAGCCCAGGAGTGGAGCCCAGGCAGGCAGCCTCAGGAGGCAGCAGGGGAGGGACGGCTTTGACTACAGCAACTTTCAAGGGGTAGTTACAGGAAAAACACCAGAAAGGCAGATACTGAAACCTGATGAAACTGGTAGGATGGGCCCTTGAGTGAGGAGGTCCCACCTTCCTTACTGTTTCTGGAATAAACACCATGGGCCCTGCTCAGGGGACTGCCCAGCTCATGGCGGGTGGAGGAGGAGAAAGAGGGAACACAGACACGTCTAACTTAATGTTGGGTTCGAGGAGTGTACCAAGTGTCCAGGAGATGGATATAAGAAGATCTAAGTCTGCCTGGAGGAATAGTCAGGAGGCATAGGAAAGCATCCAGGAGGGCTTTCTGGAGGAGATGACATTGGTATTGGGCTTAAAGGATGAGTAATTGCTTGCCAGGCATAGATGGAAAGGGATGGGAGGAGAACTTACTAAAGCAGCGGGAATAGCCTGCACAAAGGCATGGACATTTAAAAACGGTGTGACCTTGGGAGTTCCCTGGTGGCTTAGTGATTAAGATCCCAGGCTTTCACTGCCGTGGCCTGGGTTCAATCCCTGGTTGGGGAACTGAGATCCCGCAAGCCATGCGGTGCGGCCAAAAAAAACCTCCCAAAACAAACAAACAAAAACCCCCCCAAAATAAAAAACAGTGTGGTCTGTCAGGAGAAAGGCAAGCAGCCCATGATGGTCAGAACATAATAAGCGTCAAGAGGTGATATCAGAAGGCGGGGCAGAGGCCAGACTGTGGAGGTGTTGAAGACTGCTAAGGTGGTTGGCGTTTAACCTGGAGTCAACACAAGGGGCCGCTGAACGGTGTGAAAGGAAAAGAGTGACGTGGTCAGAGGGGTGCTTGAGAAAGACGCTCTGGCAGCAGTGTGCATTTAAGGCTCTAAGCCCTTTTATTCCTAAGCCATCTGTCAGAACAGCAGCTGGGCTGGAGCTCTGCAGCAGGGACCTTTCATCAGCCTGCAGAGAAGCTGCACTGCCTGCTCCGTGATGCACACCACGCGCGCAGCCACAGAGCACGTTATTGCTGCTCCCTGTGTCTTCACGTTCCTTCCGGAGCATGTGCACCGTTAATGGTTAGTATCTTCATGAAAACAAATAAACAAGACCGTGTCGCAGTGCAGAAGTCACACAATGAGCAGGCACAGGAAACATGAGGCAGAGGCAACACGATGACCCCTCTGCCAAGCTTAGCTTTCATTCAGGAAGCTACTGGAAGATTCAGCGAAGGTTGTTGGTTGTAGTGTGCTTTCTACATCCATTTAGGACTTTTTAAAATTGAAGTTATGTGATGTTTCTAAACAAGTTTTTGTGCTTGATTTTTTTTAAAAATCTGGAAATCCCAAGCATTAATCCTGAACTGGCAGGCCTACTTTTGAAGCCCAACGTGCAAGCATCAAGGAAGCAATAAAGGCACACATTACCAAGGAAGAAAAAATATCTTACTTACCCTATCAACCTTCATGATCTGAAATCTCTGAGAGATATCAGCAGTGTTGGCTGGCAGTCGAGACCTTCCAGACACAAACCTCATGAAAAGCACCCGCTCCTCGTTGGAGAACTCCTCCAGCGTGTGCCAGAACCACTGCACCAGCTGGTGCTGCTCATCCACCTCCCGGTACCGCACCACTTTCTTCAAGACTTCTACAGAGATCTCGGGCATCCCGCACACCATCTGCTCCAGCTGCTTTGCTGTGAGAAGGGACAGCAGCGGCACGGGGACGATCCAGGACATCCCTTCTCGGACCGCAGCCACCTGCTCCCAGGAGAGGTTGTTCATTCAATGTGTGCGCACAGACTGGGCACCCACGGTGGACCCAGCTGGGCCGGGCACCTCGTGCGTGCTCATCTGCTCCCAGGCCCTCTACTTGTCGCTCAGAACTGGCATGACTGCACACGGCCCAACCTCCTTGCCTCTGACCCTGTGTTAGAACTTCTCCCTGCCTGTAGGACTCATACACTCCTTCCTGTCCCAGTTCAGGTCAATTCAGGAGCCCACCTTCCCTGCCCCACAAAATCCCAGCCCACTGGGGCCTTCCCTAATGCCAACCACACTCCTAATCACACACGGCCATGGGCTGTTACACTGTGCTATGTGGGATACTTCGTCTTCTCATCAGGGTAAGAAGCTCTTGGAGGATGTGTCTAGAGCTTCTACTGTTTTTGTAATTTATATTTTCTTCTGAAAACAGTTATATCCTTTTTGTAAAAATCATTTGTGCTGATTGTAAAAGAAAAAGAAAAGTACAAAGAAGAAAGTAAAACTGAGACATCCTTTTTGTAGGAAGGCTGCAAAAAGGACAGAAAATTTGATCAGGAGATGGGTTCTGTATCCCAGCTCCACCACTTCTTTTACTTTAATTTTCTGATCTGAAAAATAAGGTAAATAATTGCTGCTCCCATGATTATGACAGGTATTTTAAATGAGTCTGTGTGACTGGGCAGTTAGCCCCTGTTAGCACAGTGCAGAGAACAGGTCAGTCAGGGAATGCCGAAGGGGTGCTGCCAGAGGCTGCCACACAGTCTGTTTGGCAAAACCCCTCCAAGGTTGTGCAGTAGTGCATACTCTACACACAGACCCATCATTGTTCCAGGTTTGTTTCATAAATAACTTCTCCACTCTTGGCCAATTCAAAACCATCTACTACAAACAAGACCAAACCAGAGAACCTGAACGGGAGCCACACCTTGAGGAAGGCCCTGGAGTTATGATTGTACAAGGTTGTCATGCCCAGGGCTAAGGAACGGAGTGGCAGTGAGGGCAGTCTCTACTGAGAGTAAACGGATACCCCAGCCAAAGTCTGCCAAAAAACAAGCTGTTTGCCTGGTAGGCAAACCTACCAAAAGCTGTCTGGAAAAAAAAAGGCTGAGGTACAGGGATGACTGCTTGGGTCGGGGACAACTGGGGACAGCTATGGGAAGAACATGGGGTTCTAAGAGACAGGGAGGAAGTGAAAGAGGAAGATGGCCTTGTTACCAAGAAAGCAACAAAGCCAGGGCAGAGCACAGCTGATGGAGAGCAGGTCAATCTGACCTTCATAGGAAAGGCCAGCACAAGAGCCTGGACACCACAGTTAAACCTGGTTTGCGATCCTGGCTTTGCCTTGGGCACATCCCTTCACTTCTCTGGACTCCATGCATTCATTTGTGAAATGGTGATAGTAATTTCTATCTCTCAGAGTAACTATGTGAAAAACCGCACATGCGGGTGCCTGGTACCACATCTGGCATGCAGAAAGTGATCAGGAAATTTTGGGTCAGTTATTCAGTCTGTAAGGAGTAAACATATTCAAGAACTAGAGACAAACCCTAAGCCCTGGCTGTGTCAACAACATTGCTGACAGGATCCACCCTTACTAAGCTAAAGGATATAGTTTTCTGACTAGACTTGGCCCAAAGTCAGAGTCAAAGAAGGAACCAGGAGTGAAGGGTGTAGAATATATACACTTCAAATTACTACACAGCCTCAGAGCCTGCATCCAGCTCCTGAGAAGAACCCAACATATTCTGCAAATAAGGTATTACTGAAGTGGCTATGAAGGATTGTATAACCAAAACCACCACTTTTGGACACAATATTCATTTCTATGGTCACTTACCATACTCCCATCATTTATTAAATGCTTACTACATATCAGCAAAGAACAAGGCTATATATATATGCCTTAAGGTTATATGCCTTATATGCCTATAAGGTTATATATATGAAGTACATTTTTCATTCAATGTCTCACACACTAATTGAAGAAAGAAGACCCAAACTCTGCAGCCTAATTCTTAGACCACAACATAGAAGTATGTGATATCTTGAGAAATTTCTAGGTAACAAAAAAGATATGTACAGGCCTGGAGGAAAGTTTGTCCAGAGAGGAGATGCATTCTCAGCTGGGGCTTGAAGGACTGCAGCAGGAGGGGGAAAGAAGCACTCATGTGGGATTGCAAGGCCAGTGTTTATGGGTTCATTCACATGGACCCTGACTGACCAAGCTGGAGTGGGGCACTGGGTTGGGGGGCAGTTAAAAAATGAAGATAAACAGGACAGAGGAAGAGTGAGAGTGAGAAGGCAGGTTCTGAAGGCCTGGGGGAGGGCTTGGCCTCAATCCAACCAGTGACCAATTCAGGGCTCACCTAAGGCCTTGAGTGAGGAGATAGCAGGCCCTGAGATTACGCTTGAAAAGTCTCTGAAAAGGGACTGAAATATATTGGGTTGACCAAAAAGTCTTCCATAACATCTTATGGGAAAACCCGAACGAACTTTTTGGCCAGCCCAATAGATACTGATTAATCAACACAGTGAATTCATATGCCAAAATTCAGTAAAAACCAGACAGCTCCTGTTTGGAGACAAATGCAAACATTCATATGCACCTCCCAAAATGTTTCATCTCACCTGTCGGTCCATTTCATGAAGTCGATATTCAATGGCCCTCTCCACATACTCCTTCCTATTAGAAAACGTGAGTGGGATACTATTTCCACCAGGGATTATAGGAACCATTTTGCCATCAGCACTCTGGCCAACAAAAGAATCAAGAGGAATCATCTGAGAATAGAAGAAAAAAGAATTTTTACTCCATGGTAGAAATGACCACAAAAAGTATGTTACACACAAATACAGAAAAACATTAACAATATCAAAAATTTTAAGGATGAAAACAAGGCAACTGAGATAACTGATCAGGCTACTTGATCAGCAGAGAGTGCTGACTCATCTGGTTGTAATTAAAAATGAGGTTGAATCTCTCTGCCTCCAAATCAGGTTTGATGAACTCTGGTTATCCCAGGTCTCCCTCTCCACCTGGGTTCTCTCTGTCCTTCACTCTAACAGGCAGAGAATGGATTAAAGGGGAAGGAGCAGAAGCTCGGTGCTGGAGCTGACTCTCCT
Organism: Eubalaena glacialis; assembly: GCF_028564815.1. NCBI lineage: Eukaryota > Metazoa > Chordata > Mammalia > Artiodactyla > Balaenidae > Eubalaena > Eubalaena glacialis. The sequence continues at coordinate 72,296,019 of NC_083717.1, read as the reverse complement.
AGCAGTTATTTAAACTGCTGGGTTGAGCTGCTAAGCACAGCAATGGCTTATGGCATGGGTCAGCCAGGCAGCAAATGGAAGGCCATACCTGAGTTTTACACAGAAAAATTCTAGTCAACACCAACAGAAACATGAACCAGCCAGGATTCACCTCATGGAAACTCTCCTCGGTAATCCCACTGTCTTCAATGTGAAGAATGCTGTTGAGAGTCTGCACATAGAGCAGATCCACCTCCTCCAGGTCTTCCAGGGTGAGTGGGATGCAGCACAGCTGCTTCCACACCAGAGGGGCTAAGTGGAGGTCCAGAGGCTTCTTTGTGCGAATGGCAACCCCCATTAAAATTCCCAAGAACTTAAACTGCATTAAGTGTTCATCGAGGCAGGCAGAAGGGTTAAAAAGGAACCTGCAGAATTAAAGGAACTATTTCAAACAAGGTTGTCCTCATTCTTATTAGAAGTAAGTTATCAAACAGCTATAGCATTTGTCTAGACCTGTGCTGTCCAATATGGCAGTCATTAGCCACATGTGGCTATTTAAATTAATTAAATAAAATCTAAAATTCAGTTCTTCAGCTCCTATAACCACATTTCAGGTGCTCAATAGCCACCTATGGCCTATCGCTATTGTTCTGGACAGCACAGGGACCATATTTTGAATTATTTTTAGAAGAACCGTAAGAGGGTAAGTGAATGATCTATTAGTCCTTAAGCTACCTGCTCAAGGGTGCCCTATTTCCTAAAATCATTTCATTTATCATTTACAAGTCCATGAAGCAGGATCCAAAATTCAAAATTTGACAAGTAAAGGAATAATACATAATTGCAAATACTAACTGCTGTGATTGGATAGCATATCAAAGGTTTTTAATGAATTTTAATTCATTGAGGGAAGGCCATGTAGGCCTTCAGAAACACAGAAGAAGTCTGGTTTCAATATTAAGTCTGCATTTCCTCTAACCCTCTATATTATCATTGAGTTGGTCTCATAATAAATAACAAGTCATGATGTAAGTGTCTCAGTTTCCTATGTGTGAAAAGAGAACAGTAACAGTTCCTACTCCTTAGAGCTATCATGAGGATTCAATGGGATAATCCATGTAAAACACTTAGTACAGTGCCTGGCATATAGTAAGCACTCAATAAATGTGAGCTATTATTATAGACATTCAATAACACTTGCTGACTGCCCTTACCTGTCCCTATTGTAACCCACTTCTGCAGTAGCATTGGGAGAGGGTATAAGAAGGTCAACAATACCAGTTTCAAGTTCCTGTAGAAAAAAGAAAAACAATTTCTTAGAAATGACAATCAAATGCATCAAGAAAACAAAACAATTAACATTAAAAGTCATACTGAAAAGAGAATATTGAGGAATTTACAATGCTATATGACAACCAGCCATCTCTATAATTATTTCTGTGGTTGTAATTTAAAATGAATTTAGGAGACTCCCCCATGTAGAAAATGTCCTGCAGTACGCAGAACTAAGATGAAAAAGTCAATCCAGGGCACGAGTTGGGGTATCTGTGAGCAGGGTACAGCGATATTCAAATAAACTTAATAAATGATAGCCAAGTATTATTTTAGTTACAGGATTTATCAGAAAAATCCCGATACTAGGCAAAGCTAGAAGGGTCAGAGCTGATCTGGAAGCAAAGCTGCCACTGTAGATCTTAAAATATGAACTGGTTCAAACTCTTATTAATTAATTAATTAATTAATTAATTAATTTTTGGCTGTGATGGGCCTTCGTTGCTGCGCACGGGCTTTCTATAGCTGTGGTGAGCGGGAGCTACTCTCCGTTGCGGTGCACGGGCTTCTCATTGTGTGGCGTCTCTTGTTGCGGAGCACGGGCTCTAGGCGTGCAGGCGTCAGTAGTTGCAGCACGCGGGCTCAGTAGTTGCGGCGCGCAGGCCCTAGAGAGCACAGGCTTCAGCAGTTGCGGCACGTGGGCTCAGTAGTTTCAGTGCGCGGGCTCTAGAGTGCAGGCTCAGTAGTTGTGGTGCACGGGCTTAGGTGCTCCGTGGCATGTGGGATCTTCCCGGACCAGGGCTTGAACCCATGTCCTCTGCATTGGCAGGCAGATTCTTAACCACTGCACCACCAGGGAAGCCCCAGTTCAAACTCTTAAGACTTGTTTTTCTAATTTCTGCCAGTAGCCTGGCAGTTCTACTTTGTTCTAAAAGCACCAAGATAAACGGGAGCACGTGGGTGGTCCTGGATTTGTCTGTTACATAAGTGTAAATATGTGTCATTGTTTCCTCTGCCAGTGTTACACAGCACAACAGATGGTGAGTCATTGGTAGATGGCGAAGCACTGGCACTTACTCAGTAAGGTGTCTTCACAAAGCATTTCACAAACCTTTGCGATAATTCGCCTATACATCATTAACAGCATAACTTTATGTAAGGATTACAAATGCATCCTTGCTTACATTTATAAAAACATGCCAGAGTAACCACTGGAAACAGTAAAACGGCCACCACCTGAGCGGACAACTCAGCAGGGGACACTGCATGAATATACCTGGCACATCTCTGTGATCGTGTCATCAAACACTCCTCCAGCATCATCAGCCCCTTCTCCAACCAGCTTAACCTTCCAGGCTCGGGATGGCAGACGGAGGTCTGAGGCATTCAGTTTAACTACTTGTCTTGCTATTTGAACAAAGATGGGCTTACACTTCCTTCCTCTTTAAAAATAAAGGGAAAACAGAATGAAATACAATGCTCTCAAATCACCACAAAAGTCACTTGAATCTATTTTCCCATCAGTGAATGAACAGGCCAGCTTAACAACACCCAAACACTGTGCTAGCCCACTGTAACCACACTGGGTACTGATGTAAAATACTATTACTATCCTACTTTACAAATGAGGAAGCTAAGGCTCACAGAGATCAGTTAGTAATAAGTCCATCTCAAAAAATGCTAGTTAATAAAACATATACAAATACACATAATATGCTAACCTGGTTGATATCCTCTTTACAGTAATTTGAGGTCCATAGTTTTTGCCTTGAACCATGGTTTTTCCTATAGAGCGCACCATCGGGAGGGTGTAGACTCTTGGGGCTAACAAAGGTCGGAGCTGTCCCTGCACAATGCCCCATGTTCCAGCATTATAATGAGACGTACTATTCTGTAACAGAAAGTAAGCTTAGCAGAAATGGTACAATCTAAGGCTTAAAAGAAATAACACATCTCACTTTTACAAATGCACTCTAAAAGCATAAATCTGGGTATTAGCCATTATTAGCAACTTTTTCAAAATATTTTTTCTGGTAAAGTATGATTATTATTTTTAAAAACTTAGAAAATACAGAAAAGGACACACACACAAGCACACAAATAAAATCATCCATAATCCTATCATATGGAGATGGCCCCATTAACACTTTCATCTATTTCCTTCCAGTTTCTTTCCTTTTCACATTTTCGAGATCATACTATTTATACAATTTTCCACTGCTTTCCTCACCTCACTTTATATCATAAACATTTCTCTCACTAATTACAAACAGGCTGCTAACACTCTTGTTTAGTGCTGCAGACTATTCTGTCGCCTGGTTGATTATCTAGTTCTAACAATGATTTCTCAAATCTCTCATATGCCGTGACTCGTTACCCAAAGGATTTTTGACTAACAGTTTTACAAACTAACACACATTTTGGCAGGCATGCCTATACATTAAACAAACATAGCCAGCTTGCTTTCTTCCTAAATTATTAGACTGTTCTACAAAGACAATCAAATCAGCCAAATTTACTTTATCTCCCCCACCTATCCCTCCACAGGGTATGCTCATTTGTAAGGAGAGCAAGAAGTCTCCAAAATTTCTCAGACTCACTTACATAACCACCTTGACTGTGGTGCTAACACCTTTGTGTGCTTAAGTTTTAAAATCATATTCTGGAGTTCGTAGAAAATACATGCTTAGCCATTAGCCATTCATACTTCCTTGAACTTTGGACAAACCGAAACACAAGGAAGACCCCTGTGTGTTCAACAGCATGATAACCTATATCTGGACTGTCCTTAATCCAGCAATAAAATGGGAACAGAATTGGTGCCTTTTCTACATCTCTTGGGTGCTGAGAGTAAAAAGCATTAGCCACGGAAGAATTTTCTGAAGGCTGAGAAAGAGGCCCTGGGACCAGGTAAGCACATCACAGGCACTGCTTTCCAAGCCACCATTTTACCTGATTGTTGGGGCTGAGGTTCAGTAGCCTCCAGGATGAGTACATGAGGTCAGAGAAGTGGTAAAGCAGCCGGAGCCTGGCCCTCGCGGTGTGAATGCTCACCTCCCTCAGCGCCCCATACTGCGGGGGCACTGCATCAGGCAGGCCCAGCTGCAGAGGCACTGACACACCTGCCCAGAACACAAATGCACACTTGTAAAGGAAAATGCGTTGTTTTCATGTTTAGTGTTTTGAAAAATTTCAAACACAACGGAAGTTGCAAGTATATAATGAACACCCATTCCCACCACTTAAATCCTACAATTAATATTTTGCTATATGCTTTATCACTTATTTATCAATTCCTCTATTCACCATCCATTCATCTTAATTTTTTGACGCACTTGTGTTGGTTTGTAAAACATCTTTTTAATTTATCATTATGGAAACTTGTTTTTTTTCTCCTTTCATTTAGTTACCCACTTAACTATGGGACTTAAACAGTTCCTTCACAAAAAAACTCCAAAAACAAAAAAACCCAAATTCATTCTTTCATATTCAACAATTGTCATCTTCATAATAACACAAGGTGTGGGCCAGGACCAGGTAGGCAGTTCTGGAAAATGGAAATGGGCAACTCAGCAGAGTCACCTCCCACACTTACTAGGGATCTGACAGAAAGTGACCATGACAGAATGAAAGATATGAGTAGATGATTCAGGAAGGCTTTATACTGCAAGAATAAGAGCTCCGCAGAAGCAAAAACTACAAGGACTGTATCCATGGTTATCATCTTATAGAAACACACAAAAGACTAAGAACAAGATACTCAACTTACTTGAGTTTCCTGCAAATAAAGATTTGTACAGCTCAATTCTCAGAGGTATTTTCCTACTATTAGTTAAAGCTAACATTTATTGAGTACTTTTATGTGCCTGGCACTGTTCGAAGAGCTTCACATGAATTGATTCATTTACTCCTACAGTTCTTTACAATAGGTGTTATTATTACCCTCGCTTTGCAGACAAGGAAACTGAGCCTCAGGATCACTCAGCTCCTAAGTGGAGGAGCCAGGACTGAACCCGGGAAATGTGGTTCCTGAGTCTGAACCTTTAGCCACCATGCTGTATGGTCTCTGTCCTGAAGTGGAAGGGAAATCCCACTGGAAGCTAAAGAGGCCCCTGAGTACCTGAAATTGTCAGTGGGCCGGCAGCACTGCTCATTCTGGGCTCTGTTAACCAGAAACCATCTCCTGCTTGTTTGGAATCTACTTGGCAGTCCTACCTTGCTCTCTCAGGGTATGTAAGAGAAAACAATCTCTATGGGGAGTCTTTCCCAAGGACCTGTGGCTAAAAGTAGAGGCCTTCACAAAAAGGGATGAGAATACGGAGCTCTCAGGCACAAGGTCACTTCAGGGAAGTTCTAGTGCCTCAGATACCAGAGGATGGTTTTAGAAAGGACTAGAGGGCCTGGGAAATAAACAGACCAAATATGAAGGAATGCATAAGGATAAGTATCATACTTAAGGCAATGGTTACATTTGTGGGGAACAGAAGATGGATCCAATCAGGGAGAGTACGCAGTAGGGTGTTAGGTACACAAACATGCATTTTATTTTCTTTTTATCTTTTTGTAGACCTAGGAGGATTTCATAATAAATTAAAAGCAAAACATACAAAAGGTAGAAACAGCCCATCAGTCCTGATATATACACTGGAGTAAAATGGCAACAATTTTTTTTGGTTTTTCTGCTGTACCAATGTATAGACAACATCATGTTTCAAATGGCTGACTAGGGTGAAGAATGTGACAAGTGGTCTCTGGGCTTTTCATCTTTATTCCTTAACAGCATGGCTTAGAAAGCTACAGTTCATCACTACTATATATAAAAAATACTTCATTGTTATTCCAAAATTATAAATTTTGCTTGCCTAAGTGATACGTTTTCTTCTTTTGGGGAGCACAGAAGGACTGCTATGTAATGAAGTCTGCAGGAGAATCACCTGCTCTGAAAGTATTTGCAGTACTGTAATACAAAGAGTGCTTTGGTTGTGTGGGGGAAGGTTTGATGGTTTCAGAATGGTGCCTGGATGCAGTGTGAAGCTGGCAAGCAAACAGTGCAGCTGGGGACTGCTGAAAGAGAGGCTGCAGGAGCATGGATATTTCATCCCTCACCTGGTGCTCTTGGTGGGACAGGTGGCGCTGTCCACGCAGCACTGTGGCAGCGACCAGCCGAGATCTGCCGAACGTTTTTCCCTTGCAGAACTGTTACCAGGGTTGGTTCTCGAACGTGGTTGGTGTGGCCTAAGCCAAGCTGGAAATAAATTACAAATACACAGAGATTCAATTAGAAAGAGGAAGAGAGGAAGTCAAGATGATAAAATTTGTCTTGGATGGTAGCAGATATAAATAAGTTACTATCTGTACCAAGCAACGGCATCAAAATAATGAAATTAATTCTGATTTTCTCTATCAGAATGATCCCCATAGCTTATACTGTCTCCTAAAAAGTAAGCTGTAACAAGGCCATTCCAAATCTAGCAGATGAGTCTTAATGACTGAAAACATCTTTGAACTCCACTTCTAGAGAGGAAATAAATTCTTGGCAAGTTAAAAAAAAAAAACAACAGAATGATCTATAGAGCTTTTACTTAGAAAACACTGATTTCTTGACTTTTAACATGGACTGCCTGTGTAACAGTAAATAAACAATTATAAAAACATACATAGAAGCAGATTCTCAACTCCGGATCTCTGTTCTTAGGGTCCGACTAGGACACCCAGTGTTTCAGTGGCTGAGCACCTCAACATCATCAGGCAGGATCATGTCAAGGCCCTGCCAGGGACCCTCCAAAGGTGTCTCAACATCAACTCTCTTCTCATTAAGACAATGTGCAACCACAGTGTTGAGCAGCTTCCCCATCTGTTAATATAGTGATGAGGACACCACAGAGCTACTGTGAATAATACTGGACCTTGAACTTGAGGGTCATTGGCTCTAGGGGCAGCTAGATGTAGAGAGGATTTAGAGAGGAAGGAGATGTCGTTCACATGTGGAGCTGAAAGCCACTGTAGTAGCAGGCATCTCAGACCTGCCCCACCAAAGTGTGTCCCTTCTCCACATACAGGATAGGCTGAACACATCAACCTCTTGAGTCTTTTCTCAACCTCTTAGAGGCTCAGTTTACTACTCTACATAATGGGAGTGACAAGACTTCCTGAGCAAACACAAACATACTTTGTACACTGTCCTATTATAAAATATAAAAGTATTGTTGTTTCATCCTTTCCATTTTCCAGATCAACTGATGCTCCTAGTACCTAACCTCTTTTATTACTGTAGTGAAAATGATGATGATTAATCGTGATAGTAGCAAATACTGAATACTTATAAAGTGCTGTTTACTATGTGCCAGGCACTTCTCAGTGTGTGCAGACACACATATATATTCAGCTAATCCCCTTAACCACTTTACTGTACTGCCAGATTTTTTTTAAACCATGATATAACACTTACTAGACCATAATCAAGAGACAGAGATGCACAACTGGACTCCAGATAATCAGCCCCATAGCAAAGTGATGTGCTTGAGGTCTTGCGTAGATACTCCGAGTTTCTAGCTTATCCCTTTTCCAAATGAAGAATGTTGTCAGATTTCCAGAACATGACAGAGCAGCAAGCGAGATAAATATTTACCTGCCCCTCTGAATTGCTCCCCCAGGCATACACATCTCCAGTTGATGCCAAAGCAAGTGTGTGTTCAGCTCCAACTGCCACATCTTCGATGACCACTCCAGCCAGGACAGGGATTTGCTGTGGTCGATTGTGATTGCGAGCACGCCCTTCTGGCAAGCCTATCAAGCGATCTGAAAAAATAGCAAGAGGACATTTATGGATAGCACACCACAGTCCTTTTATATTTCCTGATGAGTCATTTAATGTCTATGGTGGTATGGCAATGACATACATAACTCATTGGGGCAAAAGCTGCTTTGCCAGTAAGGTATACTGGATTCTGAGTGAATAAAGTTTAAAACTGTTTCTTTGCAAAATGTCACAATCTCCTTATTCATAAAAATAAATAAAATTTAATTTAAAATTAGTAGCTTATTTCAAACCAAGAGGCACCTCTAGCATCCTCATACTTGAGAGGACTGGCACATAATTCACAGAGGCCCTAAAGTTCCTGCATTCTAAGAAAAGACATCATGCAACCTGTCCTGTCCTCAAATTTCCAGCCAACTTCTCCCCTTATCTTTGCTGCCAAACTTCTACAAAGTGCAGGCCAGTCCCTGTTGCTCCACACGCTGTAGGCCTGTTTGGCTTGGCCACCTTCTGCAGCCTAACTTGCACTCTCACCACTGCACTGAAACTGTACTCTCAAAAGCCATGAATAGCTCCTAACTGCCTATACTGCAGCAGCCTCTTCTCCAGCTCTAGCCCATGGAGCTCCACTTTACCTTCTGATAATGTGGCCTCAGCTCCTTCTGCCCCTCGGAGACTCTGCACTATCCTGGCTCCCCAACTACCTCTCTCTCCACTCCTTTCAAAGCCAGCTCTCCCGTGCTCACCTGCCCTTTACTCACATTCCCTAGAGTTTTACCCTCTACTTTTTTCATGCCATATTCTCTCCCTGGGTTTATTAGAGCCTATTAATATGGCTTTAACTACACCATTAGGAATTATGCAAACCTGCATGTCCATAAGCAATCTCTCTCTGGAGTTCCAGATCCAAATTCCCAGTAACTTGCTAGACTTCTCTATACATGTAGTCTAGAGTATACGGCCCCAATTCAATATGACTAAAACTAAGCTCCTTATCTCCTTCACCAGAACCAACTCCCTGTCCTCAGCAGCGCCAATGTTCTTCCAAGACTAGAAACTTCAATCACAGCTCACTTCTTCCTCCCTCTTCCTCACACACTCTTCAGTCACTACAACTTGCAAAGAATTTCCATTTACAAAGCTGAATATATTGCCAGGGAATCCCACTGTGGATGCTTAGATTTTGAACTTACTCAAGATTTGAATCCCGAATGCCTATGAATTCCTAAGACCTGGACCCCCAGTCCCTGCAAGGCCTGGGAAGTGAGGCAGGATCCAGAGGAGCTCTGGTGGTCAAGGCAGTGTTTGTGGTAGCATGGCAGAGGTAGCAGAGAGGAGGAAGGGAAGGGCTTTGGCAGGAACTCTTCTGGCAAGAATGAAGGCTCTGGCACGAGGGGCCATCAATGGGGAGGAGAGTTTGTCCTTACAACAAATATCATGAAAGTGGAGCAGAAAAGTAGCTAGTGAATGAAGGTTGTGTGGCCAATCATCACCCAGAATGAAAAATGACTCAGTTTAAGCACTTTCTATACAGCTGGAAGGCAAATGTTTCTGTAATACATGTGTGCACAAAATAAGCAATGTAATTAATGCCTGGAAAATGCCCTACCTTGACCAAAGGTATACACGTGACCATCTTTGGTCAATGCAACAGAAAACTGAGTTCCACACGCAACCTTTTTTATTCCAATTCCACAAAGGACATCAACTTTCTGCAAAATAAAAGCGTAAGGCACATACTTTAAAAAGGAAAATAAAAACACTCGAATTTGCCTACTGGCATGTATAAACTCAAGGATTATCTTCCAATAAAAATACTAATAGTCACTTACTTGTTTTCAGCCATATCCACACTCCTAAATGTTATTTTCTCATACTGCTCTGCAAACTACCTAAATTTGGGGGAGTATTGTAGGGGGTAGGGGATGTTTAACTAAAATCCCCAGGACCCCATGTGAAGTGGAAACATTCCTCTGGGCAACAGAAACCAAAGAGAATCCTATGGCTGTTTAAAGAACACTGTAAGACCATGTAAAGCCATGGGCTGCTCCCAGTTAGATTTTTTCTGCTTTCAGAGGTGACAATAACTGCTTTATATGTTCTCCAGAGAGGATTTCCTTCCTTTCTGTATCCCTAGCTGAATATTCACCAGTCTAGCTATCAAGATGTCACAGACTATATACGATAGTGAATCAGGAGTTGAATATAAATTGAATACTTGTAAATCATGCTGCTTGTTAAACGTGTTAGAAAAATCCACATAAAAAGGATTTCACAGGAGGTCTTCTGAAGAGCCAAGAAACCTTCTATAATGTGAATAAAGCCTCTTAATCATTTGTTTATGGACTCGGATTTCCTATTACTTTTTAAATGCACATACCTGTATAATTCAGTGGTAATAATAAGCTAAAATGGCAGTTACAAGCAGAGAGTTACAAAAGATTGTTCATGGTTCCCTCCATAAGACACCCTGGAGATATGTTTATACTTATTTCTTCTCTACACGGGAGGTAGTCCTACACTACTCAGCCCATGACAAAGACAGATGCTTGTCCTTGCAGAATTTTTATATCCAGTTTAGTAATTAATGCTTATTAACTACTTATTTTAATTAATTTATTTTAAATTACTTATTTAAGATAAGATCTGGAATGCTGGAAATTTAAGAATAAGCAAAACAAGCTTCTAAATTTCATTATGAATTACCAAAAATGTTAAAGGTAAATTACTTCCAGCTAAAAAGAGGTACTGACATAGAAGAAAACCATGTTGTCTGAATCTCTAGATTAAAGCCAATACTGACCTGAGGTGAAGATTTTGCAGTGGAATTTCCTAAGCCTAGTTTTCCATAGTCCCCATCTCCAAAAGCCCACACCATGGAGCCATCTGCTGACACTGCCAAAGTATGGTTTAAGCCACAAGCCACCTGGAGAAATAACAGGGTGGTCAGTAAGGCAAATCACAATACCTAAAACACCCATTTCTGGGACCCTCTGTCTCGAATTCAGTGAAAAACTTGGCTGTGTTTCCAAAAATTTTTATTGGTTTCAGGGCCTTACATATGTTAACCAAAATGTGTCATGAAGAAAAAAATTCCTAATGTCCACAAACAAAAAACCACCTTTTTCAAAGTAAAATCCTTCAAATATCTGTGGCTAACTATGAATCAGAGAGCACAAAAGATAGGAAAAAGTACATATGATTTAAAAATACTCATTCACATCGGAAACAGTCTAAGGAATGATAAAAGATAGAAATAGTAAAAGATAAAATATTTTATCTCATCTTCTTGTTAACAGAGAGTCTCAAAATGTACAGGTCAGGAACAATTATTACTTAAGAGCAGCAGCTACCAATGATGCTGCAGTTCAGCCATCTACTTCCAGGATACTGAAGAGGAGTTACTATACTGCTTAAAGCTTTCATATCAAGTGGTATTACGAAGAGGATTTTAAAATATTCACATCCTGAATTAAGACTTCCATTTGTTTATCAATTAGGCCAAACAAAATGTACATCAGGTTAAGTACAACTGGTGATTCTACTTTTCCTGAAAGGACAATGTCTAAGTGCACATAGGGGAAACAAGAAACTATGATCATATAGAACGTATTATTGATTTATTCCATGCCTGTCCAATCTGATACCCCTCCAGTACAGTCACTCTCTCTGGAAGTTTTTTGTTAGAAGTGTTTCCAAGACCCAGACGACCGTAGTCACCATTCCCAAAGGTAAACAGTTTGCCATCTGATGTTACCACTGCTGAATGTTTGAAGCCACAAGACATCTACGAACAGAACAAACAAGAACAAAAATTTTAACAAGAGGGCATACTAAGAAAGAAATCAGTCCTTTTTGGTTATTAATACAGTAATAATCTTTAAGTAAACTTCACTGAAAACTCAGGAGCTTAAAGACCAGTATGTCCTATCCACCCAAGTGGCCCTCCTGCTCCCCCAAGTCTGATCTACCTCAAAATTCTCAGGAAGACCAAGCTAAACAGCATACCTTGGAAGTGTTGCTACTCTTTAGCTACGCAGAGATGACCTAGACTATGAGTTAATGAATAGGGAAATTCTTTGTAAACTCTAAGGTGCTATGTAACTTTACAATATTATTTTAGATCACAAATTGATTTTCCAGAAAATGTATATGAACTCAACCTTTGTAACGATAATGATAGGTTGAAAGCAAAGCTTTCCATTTATCACTATATCAAGAACTGTGGGGCAGGAGTTAAACCCCACTTCTTCCAAGGACCTGAAGCACCCTGGCCTGGGTCAACCAGCTGGCTCAGGAAAAAGGAGTCCATTCTGACACCAAAGCCCATTCAAACTCCTGAGACGCTCAAGAATGACTCTGAACCACCAAAAACACTGGATCTTTTATGATGGGGTAATATATTTTTACTACTGTTTTTCATTACATAAACTTGAGAACTCAACACCTAGTATGTTTACATTCAAAGATAAACTTATCCAGGCGCAACTATGTCCCGCGTGCCACAACTAAAACCCGGCACAGCCAAATAAATAAATAAATAAATATTAAAAAAAAAAAAAAGATAAGCTTATCCACATTCTGCCTGACCTGCACCACTTCTTCTCCCTGTAAGGCCTCGATCTGCCTGGGCCGCCGCTGCCTGTCGCTGTTCCCGTGGCCGAGTTTGCCATAATCACCATCTCCCCAGCTAAAGACCTCACCACTTTCAGTCAGGGCCATTGAGTGTCCATCAGAACCACAGGAAGTCACCAGCTGGGTCACCACAAAGCCTGGAACAGAGAAGAAACCCAACAAGAGTCACTGAATGTTAGAAGTCCCCTCTTTACCTGAAGCTGCTACAGAGTAGTCTCACAGAATCAAAAAATACCACAACAGTACTTCAGAAATATAAACAATGTCTTTAACTTTAAATCAGATTTGCAGCCATAACCTAGAAAACTGGGAGCAGTCACATAAAATGATGATGACAAGGAAGAGGAGAAGGGTGATAAGAGCAGTTATAGTCACTAAAGATTATGTTCTAGCCACTCCTATAAATGCTTTACATGGATCGCTCATTTTCTATTTTCACACAGATCCTATGAGGCAGATATTATCATCATCACTTTTACAATTGGGGAAACTGAGTCACAAAGAGCTTTAGTAGCTTGTGCAAAGTCCCAGAGGCAGGATGTAATAGAACCGAACAGGAACCAAGCCCTCCCATCCCCAGTGTTGTGCTCTTCACACACAGATCTGAAGGAAGAGAACTTAGAGCTACTCAAGAATTTGTTCTGAACTCATGTTACTTGTATGCTTTTACTTAAAAAACTCAATTTGCTCTCTTTGTAGGCTTCAGAGTCAGTAAAAGTTAACCTTAGGAACAAGCCAGGGGTCCCTGCAGTGGTTTTTCCAGAGGTTTTCTTTCTCCAAGTCACAGAGAACTCTGATGGGGATGCCCTTTAAAGTCTTTAGTACATACGCACATTTCCGTATAAATTGATTTTTAATGTTAATGAAGCACATGCATGATTACTACTGCCCAGATCCTAGAGAAATAGAAATAAAAACAAAAATAAACAAATGGGACGTAATGAAACTTAAAAGCTTTTGCACAGCAAAGGAAACCATAAACAAGACCAAAAGACAACCCTCAGAATGGGAGAAAATATTTGCAAATGAAGCAACTGACAAAGGATTAATCTCCAAAATTTACAAGCAGCGCATGCAGCTCAATAACAAAAAAACAAACAACGCAATCCAAAAATGGGCAGAAGACCTAAATAGACATTTTTCCAAAGAAGATATACAGATTGCCAACAAACACATGAAAGAATGCGCAACATCATTAATCATTAGAGAAATGCAAATCAAAACTACAATGAGGTATCACCTCACACTGGTCAGAATGGCCATCATCAGAAAATCTGCAAACAATAAATGCTGCAGAGGGTGTGGAGAAAAGGGAACACTCTTGCACTGTTGGTGGGAATGTAAACAGATACAGCCACTATGGAGAACAGTATGGAGGTTCCTTAAAAAACTAAAAATAGAACTACCATACGACCCAGCAATCCCACTACTGGGCATATACCCTGAGAAAACCATAATTCAAAAAGAGTCATGTACCAAAATGTTCATTGCAGCTCTATTTACAATAGCCAGGACATGTAAGCAACCTAAGTGTCCATCATCGGATGAATAGATAAAGAAGATGTGGCACATATATACAATGGAATATTACTCAGCCATAAAAAGAAACGAAATGGAGTTATTTGTAGTGAGGTGGATGGACCTAGAGTCTGTCACACAGAGTGAAGTAAGTCAGAAAGAGAAAAACAAATACAGTATGCTAACACATATATATGGAATCTAAGGAAAAAGAAAAAAAGGTCATGAAGAACCTAGTGGTAAGACAGGAATAAAGACACAGACCTACTAGAGAATGGACTTGAGGATATGGGGAGGGGGAGGGGTAAGATTTGACAGGGTGAGAGAGTGGCATGGACATATATACACTACCAAACATAAAATAGCTAGCTAGTGGGAAGCAACCGCATAGCACAGGGAGATCAGCTCGGTGCTCTGTGACCACCTAGAGGGGTGGGATAGGGAGGGTGGGACAGGGAGGGTGGGAGGGAAACGCAAGAGGGAAGAGATATGGGAACATATGTATATGTATAACTGATTCACTTTGTTATAAAGCAGAAACTAACACACCATTGTAAAGCAATTATACTCCAATAAAGATGTTAAAAAAAAAAACAACTCTCCAAAAGAGAAACTTCTATATATAAAAAAAAAAAGTTGCCTAATTACAGTTTTGCAATTTTCAATAATTTGTTTACAATCTTCAGTGTGTATTAACACAGCAATTGTAGAATGGCTATGATAAGTAACCTGCAAAATAATACAGCTCAAAATATGGAAAATTAAGGTTGTACATGCCTAAACGAGAATCTAAATATAAGTGAAAACCCTACATGACTTTATCTAGCAAAGGTTTGAGATGAGTTCTAACACAATAAGCAAACATTCCTACAGATAGGCCATAGTTTCCGATCAGCTTTTAACTGAGGATAATTTTACCTTGTAAGGCTGAAATAACTGTCAGCACATGAAGGTCATCTGAATTTCCTTGTCCTAATCTGCCATAACTTCCTTCCCCACAAGCCAACACTGTGCCATTGGCCTGTATGACAAAGGTACAATTCTGACCACATATAACCTAGTATAAAAACACATAATTAAATATATTATCTTTTATTATATAGCTTTAACATGCAAACATTTAAAATGATTCCATGTATACCTAGGATACCTTTATCAGTTCTTTTATCCTTTCATTAAAGGGAAAGGGTGGACATAACAGTGTGGTTCCTATAAGCCCTTGATTATTATAAAACCTCTTACTTAACCAAGAGATATATGAGGCTCATCTGATTATTTAAGATACTTTAGAAACATGTTATCTACAGGGCTTTCAGCCAATTGTGCAGAGTTTAAATAATAACATTAACAACAAAATAGATAAAAGAAGAAAAAGGAGAGGCTGATGGGAAAATAGTAAAGACTGGCTGGAGGCCAGCAAGAAGCAGAAATTGCAGGGGATATACACATGAAAGAATAGTGTATCCTGGGGCTTACTGAGGTAGAGAAGAATGGAAAAGAAAGCAGTGGCCTCAAGAAGGGTTTAGAAATATAGTACCATGATTATTAGAAGAGGGGAGGAGTGTCAATGAAATCTGGTTAAAGATCCCAGTAAGTTTATGGCCCCCAAAGAGAGAATTAATAATTACCAATATCTTAACTTCTATAAGTATGCACTGGGCAGGCATAATGCATCATGATGTTAATTCATGATATGTGAAAACAAGAAAAATTTAGAAACTTATTAACAAGACCTAAGTCTGATAAACACTCTATAAAACTTTTATTTAGCAGCTATATAGAAGCTATATATCATGACTTTCTTTGGGATTCCTCACAATAGACTATGCAGTGGACAAACTTTATCCCACAGTAAGTTACTGACAGCAAGGGAATCAGAATTGTCAGTTCCCAAGTTTCTTCTCTATTTCTTTACCCTGTTAGTTACCTGTTGGGCCTGTGAGAATGAGGGAGCTGCTGCAGGTACCATTACATTTCTTCCAGCTTCTGCCAGCTGTCCATGCCTGCCAGCACCCCACAGGTAGACATCACATTTACCTCCCAGGTGCCAGTCCTAGAAAACCATAATCAAGTCAAAATTTGATTCATTAATTCATTCAAACAAGCATGTACTGGGTACTAAGTGTGTACCAGCCTCTATGGGGGACACCAGGGCACAAACACACAAGCATTTAGAACCAGAAGATTTACTAAGAACCACCATATAGTTATCTTTATCTTTACTGACCTCAGGTCTGGAAGTTGCCCAAGACATAATTTGTTCATCCATGCCATTAATCCATTTACTGTTATCCTGAAAGACAGGGCAAACATCAGGATCAATTTTGCTTAATCAAAATTTATGTTTTGTTTTTTTTTTAAGGAGGCCTTAAAAATGATCAATTATTTTTAAATAGGAAAGGAGAAGCCCAAGATCACATGGTCAGTTACAAGCAGCGCGAAGACGAATGCAGCCCTCCCTTCTCCCAGGCCATTTTTTGAGAAAATCATTTTGCGAATGATTTATCTGTTCTTAACTAACAACTGAGTCTTAAAGAATTTGGTAATATTATGAGAATTTAAGAGCAGTTTCACAATCATGCCAAACTTGATTTTTAATATTTCCCTTTACTATAAACACTTGCACTATCAACTATCACTAACATATTGGAGATTCAAAGCTAACCATTTCTGAGCACCCATAGGTACAAGGTCATCTGCAGGAGCCACCACCCCCGTGAACTCGTTGCATAGCTGTGGGCAGGTCATCTTTCTAGGCTTCAGCTTCCTCATCTACAAATGACATATTTGAGGCAAATGAGCCCAGGAAGATACTTCCTAATTAAAATATTCTATATCTAGATAATTTCCTTCAATTAATATGTCTGTTTTATACTGTATCTATATTTATATATTCAAATGTTTGTTTATATAAATCTTAACTAGGTAAAGGGGTTGTTAGATCAAGTGCTGGCCTGCACTATCTACCCTGGCATTTTATCTCCATCACAGTTTCTGTATCTAGACACTCTCAAACACAATCAGAAAGAAATGACAACTAAAATGTTCTCTTAAACATGACTGAAGTGCCAAATAGTTTAGAATCTATAATTGGAATAAATCTAAAAAGATGACCAGGAAAAAGATGCTAAAATGTATTTATAAATATATATATACTGGGGGACCTTCAAGATGGCAGAGGAGTAAGACGTGGAGATCACCTTCCTCCCCGCAAATACATCAAAAATACATCTACATGTGGAACAGCTCCTACAGAACACCTACTGAACGCTGGCAGAAGACCTCAGACTTCCCAAAAGGCAAGAAACTCCCCACATACCTGGGTACGGCAAAAGAAAAAAGAAAAAACAGAGACAAAAGAATAGGGATGGGACCTGCAGCTCAGGGAGGGAGCTGTGAAGGAGGAAAAGTTTCCACACACTAGGAAGGCCCTTTACTAGCAGAGACGGGGGGTGGGTGAGGGGGAGGCTTCAGAGCCACGGAAGAGAGCGCAGCAACAGGGTGCAGAAAGCAAAGTGGAGAGATTCCCGCACAGACGATCAGTGCCGACCAGCACTCAACAGCCTGAGAGGCTCATCTGCTCACCCGCCAGGGCGGGTGGGGGCTGGGAGCTGAGGCTCAGGCTTCGGAGGTCAGACCCCAGGGAGAGGACTGGGGTTGGCTGCGTGAACACAGCCTGAAGGGGGCTAGTGTGCCACAGCTAGCCGGGAGGGAGTCTGGGAAAAAGTCTGGAGCTGCTGAAGAGGCAAGAGACCATTGTTTCAGGGTGCACGAGGAGAGGGGATTCCTTCCCTGTCTGCCCACAGAAGCGCCGCCTAAACGAGCTCCAGAGACGGATGTGAGCCGCGGCTATCAGCTCGGACCCCAGAGACGGGCATGAAATGCTAACGCTGCTGCTGCAGCCACCAAGAAGCCTGTGTGCAAGCACAGGTCACTATCCACACCTCCCATGCCGGGAACCTGGGCAGCCTGCCACTGCCAGGGTCCTGTGATCCAGGGACAACTTCCCTGGGAGAACACACGGCGTACCTCAGGCTGTTGCAATATCACGCTGGCCTCTACCACTGCAGGCTCGCCCCACATTCCATTTATAACTACTGTACCCCTCCCTCCCCCCAGCCTGCATGAGGAAGAGCGGCCTAATCAGCCGCTGCTTTAACCCCCTCCTGTCTGGCTGGGAACAGATGCCCTCAGGCAACCTACACGCAGAGGCAGGGCCAAAACCAAAACTGAACCCCAGGAGCTGTGCGAACAAAGAAGAGAAAGGGAAATTTCTCCCAGCAGCCGCGGATTAAATCTCCACAATCAACTTGATGTACCCTGCATCTGGGTAATACCTGAATAGACAACGAATCATCCCAAAATTGAGGCGGTGGACTTTGGGAGCAACTGTAGACTTGGGGTTTGCGGTCTGCGACTGATTGGTTTCTGATTTTTATGTTTATCTTAGTATAGTTTTCAGTGCTTGTTATCATTGGTGGATTTGCTTATTGGTTTGGTTGCTCGCTTCTTTTCTTAATTATTATTTTTTAATTTTAATAATTAAAAAAAAATTATTATTATTATTATTTTTTCTTTTTCTCCCTTTGCTTTTGAGCTGTGTGGCTGACAGGGTCTTGGTGCTCTGGCCTGGTGTCAGGCCTGAGCCTCTGAGGTGGGAGAGCTGAGTCCAGGACACTGGACCACCAGAGACCTCCCGGCCCCACGTAATATCAATCAGCAAGAGCTCTCCCAGAGATCTCCAGCTCAATGCTAAGACCCAGCTCCACCCAATGGCCAGCAAGTTCCAGTGCTGGACCCCCCATGCCAAACAACTAGCACGACAGGAACACAACCCCACCCATTAGCAGAGAGGCTGCCTAAAATCATACTGAGTTCACAGACAAACCAAAACACACCACCGGACGTGGCCCTGCCCAACAGAAAGACAAGATCCAGCCCCACCCACCAGAACACAGGCACCAGGTCCCTCCACCAGGAAGCCTACACAACCCAGTGAACCAACCTTAGCCACTGGGGGCAGACACCAAAAACAACGGGAAATACGACCGTGCAGCCGGCAAAAAGGAGACCCCAAACACCGTAAGTTAAACTAAAACAGAAGACAGAGAAATATGCAGCAGATGAAGGAGCAAGGTAAAAACCCACCAGACCAAAGAAATGAAGAGGAAATAGGCAGTCTACCTGAAAAAGAATTCAGAGTAATGATAGTAAAGATGATCCCAAATCTTGGAAATAGAATGGAGAAAATACAAGAAATGTTTAACAAGGAAGCCTAGAAGAACTGAACAGCAAACAAACAATGATGAACAACACAATAAATGAAATTTAAAATTCTCTAGAAGGAATCAACAGCAGAATAACTGAGGCAAAAGAACGTATAAGTGACCTGGAAGATAAAATAGTGGAAATAACTACCGCAGAGCAGAATACAGAAAAAAGAATGAAAAGAATTGAGGACAGTCTCAGAGACTTCTGGGACAACATTAAACGCACCAACATTTGAATTATACGGGTCCCAAAAGAAGAAGAGAAAAAGGGTCTGAGAAAATATCTGAACAGATTATAGTTGAAAACTTCCCCAACATGGGAAAGGAAATAGTCAGTCAAATCCAGGAAGCGCAGTGAGTCCCATACAGGATAAATCCAAGGAGAAACATGCCAAGACACATACTAATCAAACCAACAAAAATTAAATTCAAAGAAAAAATATTAAAAGCAGCAAGGGAAAACCAACAATTAACATACAAGGGAATACCCATAAGGTTAACAGCTGATCTTTCAGCAGAAACTCTGCAAGCCAGAAGGGAGTGGCAGGACATATTTAAAATGATGAAAGGGAAAAACCTACAACCAAGATTCCTCTACTCAGCAAGGATCTCATTCAGATTTGACAGAGAAATTAAAACCGTTACAGACAAGCAAAGGCTAAGAGAATTCAGCACCACCAAACCAGCTCTACAACAAATGCTAAAGGAACTTCTCTAGGCAGGAAACACATGAGAAGGAGAAGACTTACAATAACAAACCCAAAACAATTAAGAAAATGGGAATAGGAACATACATATTGATAACTACCTTAAATGTAAATGGATTAAATGCTCCAAACAAAAGACATAGACTGGCTGAATGGATACAAAACAAGACCCATATATATGCTGTCTACAAGAGACCCACTTCAGACCTAGGGACACATACAGACTGAAAGGGAGGGGATGGAAAAAGATATTCCATGCAAATGGAAATCAAATGAAAGCTGGAATAGCAATTCTCATATCAGACAAAATAGACTTTAAAATAAAGACAATTACAAGAGACAAAGAAGGACACTACATAATGATCAAGGGATCAATCCAAGAAGAAGATACAACAATTGTAAATATTTATGCACCCAATATAGGAGCAGCTCAATACATAAGGCAAATGCTAACAGCCATAAAAGGGGAAATCGAGTGTAACACAATGATAGTAGGGGACTTTAACACCCCATTTCACCAATGGACAGATCATCCAAAATGAAAATAAATAAGGAAACACAAGCTTTAAATGACACATTAAACAAGATGGACTTATTTGATATTTATAGGACATTCCATCCAAAAACAACAGAATACTGTTCTTCTAAAGTGCTCATGGAACATTCTCCAGGGTAGATCATACCTTGGGTCACAAATCAAGCCTTGGTAAATTGAAGAAAAAATGAAATCATATCAAGTGTCTTTTCCAACCACAACACTACGAGACTAGATATCAATTACAGGAAAAAAACTGTAAAGAAATACAAACACATGAAGGATAAACAATATGCTGCTAAATAACCAAGAGATAACTGAAGCAATCAAAGAGGAAATCAAAAAATACCTAGAAACAAATGACAATGAAAGCACGACGGCCCAACACCTATGGGATGCAGCAAAAGCAGTTCTAAGAGGGAAGTTTATAGCAATACAATCCTACCTCAAGGAATAAGAAAAATCTCAAATAAACAACCTAACCTATGTACAGTTCATTCACTTTGTTATGAAGCAGAAACTAACACACGATTGTAAAGCAATTATAGTCCAATAAAGATGTTAAAAACAAACAAAAAAGCCCAAAAACAAAAAAACAAAAAAAACCCTAACCTTACACCTAAAGCAATTAGAGAAAGAAGGACAAAAAACCCGCCAAAGTTAGCAGAAGGAAAGAAATCATAAAGATCAGATCAGAAATAAATGAAAAAGATATGAAGGAAACGATAGCAAAGATCAATAAAACTAAAAGCTGGTTCTTTGAGAAGATAAACAAAATTGACAAAACATTAGCCAGACTCATCAAGAAAAAAAGGGAGAAGACTCAAATCAATAGAATTAGAAATGAAAAAGGAGAAGTAACAACTTCTGCAAAAATACAAAGGACCATGAGAGATTACTAAAAGCAACTATATGCCAATAAAATGGACAACCTGGAAGAAATGGACAAATTCTTAGAAAAGCACAAACTTCCGAGACTGAACAAGGAAGAAACAGAAAATATAAACAGACCAATCACAAGCACTGAAATTGAAACTGTGATTAAAAATCTTCCAACACACAAAAACCCAGGACCAGATGGCTTCACAGGCAAATTCTATCAAACATTTAGAGAAGAGCTAACACCTATCCTTCTCAAACTCTTCCAAAATACAGCAGAGGGAGGAACACTCCCAAACTCATTCTACGAGGCCACCATCACCCTGATACCAAAAAAGACAAAGATGCCACAAAAAAAGAAAACTACAAGCCAATATCACTGATGAACATAGATGCAAAAATCCTCAACAAACTACTAGCAAACAGAATCCAATAGCACGTTAAAAGGATCATACACCATGATCAAGTGGGGTTCATCCCAGGAATGCAAGGATTCTTCAATATACGCAAATCAATCAATGTGATACACCATATTAACAAACTGAAGGATAAAAACCATATGATAATCTCAACAGATGCAGAAAAAGCTTTCGACAAAATCCAACACCCATTTATGATAAAAACTCTCCAGAAAGCAGGCATAGAGGGAACCTACCTCAACATAATAAAGGCCATATATGACAAACCCACAGCCAACATCATTCTCAATGGTGAAAAACTGAAACCTTTCCTCTAAGATCAGGAACAAGACAAGGTTGCCCACTCTCACCACTATTATTCAACATAGTTTTGGAAGTTTTAGCCACAGCAATCAGAGAAGAAAAAGAAATAAAAGGAATTCAAATCAGAAAAGAAGAAGTAAAACTGTCACTGTTTGCAGATGACATGATACTATACACAGAGGATCCTAAAGATGCGACCAGAAAACTACTAGCGCTAATCAATGAATTTGGTAAAGTAGCAGGATACAAAAGTAATGCACAGAAATCTCTTGCATTCCTATACACTAATGATGAAAAATCTGAAAGAGAAATTAAGGAAACACTCCCATTTACCATTGCAACAAAAAGAATAAAATACCTAGGAATAAACCTACCTAAGGAGAAAAAAGACCTGTATGCAGAAAACTATAAGACACTGATGAAAGAAATTAAAGACGATACAAACAGATGGAGAGATATACCATGTTCTTGGATTGGAAGAATCAACATTGTGAAAATGACTATACTACCCAAAGCAATCTACAGATTCAATGCAATCCCTATCAAACTACCAACGGCATTTTTCACAGAACTAGAACAAAAACTTTCACAATATGTATGGAAACACAAAAGACCCCAAATAGCCATAGCAATCTTGAGAAAGAAAAACAGAGCTAAAATCAGGCTCCCTGACTTCAGACTATACTACAAAGCTACAGTAATCAAGACAGTATGGTACTGGCACAAAAACAGAAATATAGATCAATGGAACAGGATAGAAAGCCCAGAGATAAACCCAGGCACATATGGTCACCTTGTCTTTGATAAAGGAGGCAAGAATATACAACAGAGAAAAGACAGCCTCTTCAATAAGTGGTGGTGGGAAAACTGGACAGCTACATGTAAAAGAATGAAATCAGAACACTCCCTAACACCATACACAAAAATAAACTCAAAATGGATTAAAGACCTAAATGTAAGGCCAGACACTATAAAACTCTTAAGAGGAAAACATAGGCAGAACACTGCATGACATAAATCACAGCAAGATCCTTGTTGACCCACCTCCTAGAGAAATGGAAATCAAAACAAAAATAAACAAATGGGACCTAATGAAACTTCAAAGCTTTTGCACAGCAAAGGAAACCATAAACAAGATGAAAACAACCCTAAAATGGGAGACAATATTTGCAAATGAAGCAACTGACAAAGGATTAATCTCCAAAATTTACAAGCAGCTCATGCAGCTCAATAACAAAAAATCAATCAACCCAATCCAAAAATGGGCAGAAGACCTAAATAGACATTTCTCCAAAGAAGATATACAGATTGCCAACAAACACATGAAAGGATGCTCAACATAACTAATCATCAGAGAAATGCAAATCAAAACTACAATGAGGTACCACCTCACACTGGTCAGAATGGCCATCATCAAAAATCTACAAACAATAAATGCTGGAGAGGGTGTGGAGAAACGGGAACCCTCTTGCACTGTTGGTGGGAATGTAAATTGATACAGCCACTATGGAGAACAGTATGGAGTTTCCTTAAAAAACTGAAAATAGAACTACCATATGACCCAGCAATCCCACTACTGGGCATATACCGTGAGGAAACCATAATTCAAAAGGAGTCATGTACCACATGTTCATTGCAGCTCTATTTACAATAGCCAGGACATGGAAGCAACCTAAGTGTCCATCGACAGATGAATGGATAAAGAAGATGTGGCACATATATACAATGGAATATTACTCAGCCATGAAAAGAAACAAAATTGAGTTATTTGTAGTGAGGTGGATAGACCTAGAGTCTGTCATACAGAGTGAAATAAGTCAGAAAGAGAAAAACAAATACCGTATGCTAACACATATATATGGAATCTAAAAAAAAAAAAAGTTCTGAGAAACCTAGGGGCAGGATAGGAATAAAGATGCAGACGTAGAGAATGGACTTGAGGACACGGGGAGGGGGAAGGGTAAGCTGGGACGAAGTAAGAGAGTAGCACTGACATATATACACTACAAAATGTAAAATAGATAGCTAGTGGGAAGCATCTGCATTGCACAGGGAGATCAGCTCGGTGCTTTGTGACCACCTAGAGGGGTGGGATAGGGAGGGTGGGAGGGATATGCAAGAGGGAGGTGATATGGGGATATATGTATATATACAGCTGATTTACTTTGTTATACAGCAGAAACTAACACAACATTGTAAAGCAAACATACTCCAATAAAGATGTTTAAAAAATAAAATAAAATAAAATGAAGGTACCTTTTACAATGTTACTGTAAAGAGAAGAAATACAGATAAGCTCTAACAGGGGAAAAAAGAAATATATATATACATGCACACACACTAACAAGGTACCTATGGACAAGAAAATGAGAAAATATGTGACTATGTCATTGAAAACCAGCACGTTTATAAGAGCTCCACAATTCTCATAATCAATCCCTGTCACCAAAGAAGACTTCCATCAGATTGAAAGTGAGTACCTGAAAGCAAAATATTTTAAGTTTATCTAAGGGTGTGCTTCTTGCTCTATTCAAGCTAGCAAATACTTATTAAGGGTCTGCTACTTACTAAACATCCATAATACAATCTCAGTTACATACAACAGTAGCTCATACTACACTTACCATTAGGAGTACAAGTTCATCCTCTGGAACAGGCTCTAGATCGGGAACAGTAAAAGATTCTGGAAACTGTGCTCCATTGGTCAGGGCTTCAGCAGCTTTTATGGTGGTTGAGAAACATTCTAACCAGGCCCACTCATTTGGATTCCACGATGCAGGGTCAGGGAGGCAGTTCTGGTGGTGTGGTGGCACTGGAGGATCACACAGCAGCTGATCCAGATGAAGTCCCACAGCAAGGGAAGCCAGACATTGCATATAGGGGCTGTGAACAAGCTGGTCACCACAAACCACATGAGGCTAAGAGAAAATGCAAGGATATTATGCTGAAGAGCCTCTGCCAAATAATATAAATTAGCCTCCTGCATTCTGAAAGCCTGTAGTCATATTTTAACTTTACTGTTTTTTTTAAGCTTTTTACTTTGAAATAATTTTAGATACATAGAGAGTTGCAGAGATAGTACAGAGAATTCCTATAAACCCTTCACCCAACCTTCTGTAATGTTCACATCTTATATAACCATGGTGCGATAATCAAAGCTAAGAAAGTAACATTGGTTACAATAATAACTAAACCACAGAACTTTATAGGGTTTCCCACTAATGCTCCTTTTCTTTTCTTTTCTTTTTTTAAAATATTTATTTATTTATTGGCTGTGTCGGGACTTAGTTGCAGCGCACGGGCTCTAGAGGGCCCAGACTTAGTTGCCCCTCGGCATGTGGGATCTTAGTTCCCCAAACAGGGATCGAACCCGCGTTCCCTGCGCTGGAAGGCGAATTCTTAACCGCTGGACCACCAGGGAAGTCCCTAATGCTCCTCTTCTGCTCCAAGATTCAACCCAGAACACCACACTGCATTTAGCATATTTTCATTACAGTTTTTCTTGAATTAAAAAAAGGCAGATAACTGAACCATGGAGACCTGCTCCCTCTCACATTTCCTCCTTTACCAAAAGAACCCTGGTAGCCATCAAAGACAGCCTTCTTCCCTGGCCCTCCCTAGATGTACTAGAGCAACTCTGTGAGAGACTGAGTGATTCAGAAAAGACAACCTGGGCAAACCTCAGTGAAATTAACTGGGTGTGGTAACAGCTGATTAGACTAATGTAGCATGGCAAAAAAAAAACGAAAAAGGAAAAACCCCAGAAGAGCTCTGCCTAGGAGCAGCATACTGTGACTACTGAGGGCTGGAAGACAGGCTATACAACAGGATCACGGCCTGGGCAACAAGTCCAAATTCCATAATTTCCCATTCTAGTATTTAATGACCCTACTTAATTCAACCTTACCTCTTCTACTAAACTTTCCACAAGGATTCACCTGATAAAGTGGACAGGATGTTCACTCTGACGCCCATATCCATTCCCCCTCCCAACTGTGGGATGGCAAAGCCACACAAAAATAGATATATGGGTCAGAAAAGGGAAGATGATATACTCTGAGGTACAGGGACTTAAAGAAGTTTTGGAATGAATAAATAATCTGAAATGAATAACAGAAACACTATACAAATTTGAGGGTTATTTAAAAATTTTACTCCCACTAAAATAAAGTAAAAGCAGGCTTAGGATTACTAAACAACTGTTTTAGACATGAATTATCTTCATTTGATTCCACCCAAACAGCTCCACTTATTTTACTCAGACCTCATACTCTTAAGGGATAAATTCAAAGCCATAATTCCAATTCCAAAGCACCAGTCATCTGTAGATCTGCAAGAACGAGTGTAATCAGTTACCTTTTCATAGGCATACTGCTCCTGAAGCATCACGGGTAGCCGCTCCAGAAATGCTCTCATGCAGGGAGCCATGTTTAATCCCAGAACACCCTGTTGTTTCAGTGCTGTCCTACAGGTTGCTAAAACATGATTGGCAGCAGCCCATTCTGCTGTACAATTCACGACCAAAACATCCTGATGAAAAATAAACCATGCCACATGATATTTGTTTAAATAAAAGAGAGACATTCCATCACCATTCATATATGAGAAATTCCTTCTAGTAATACATTAAACACTTCTGCTTTTTGGACATTTTACGCTATACTTTTAATGCCTATGAACTTCAAAACATCCTAAATTTTGTCTAAGGTAAAAACAAGTGAATAACTGTAAAATTTGTGAACTACCTTGCATTAGCTGATTCTTCTTAAAGAGACTTAATTATTTGCTATCTCATAGGACTTGTAGGACAAGGTATCTAGTATGTTTTAAAAGTCTGACATGACCACAAGGATACTAGAGGAAGTAGTACTCTGCTGAGGGACACACATCTACAAGAGAAGCAGCACTGCTCTGTGGCTCTATGGTTTATTCTATGCAGGCTACTACTGCCTATGGTCTGATTCTATAGTTTACTTCTAGTAGGACTGTTCATGCAGGTTTTCAGCTCTATTTTAATATTACCACATATTAACTACATAAATGTAAACCAAAGCAGCACATTGGCACTATTCATTAAGGGTATGAAAAGCAATATTGTAAGAGATAATGTCATATCATAGAGTTATTTCACAGTAGAGGGCTAGTATTTTTTAGTAGAACATTAAATTTGAAAGCCAAGATATATTCTGTATAGTTGAGTTAAAGGTCTTTGAGGTAGTCCTTCTTTTCAGGGAAAATTCTTTAGATAATTTAGTGCTGTCTCAAAAATCATGGCAGAAAGTAATAAATTCTCTTTATAACTTCCAGTGGAAAGTCATTCAATAATTAAGCATTTTTCCCAAAGTATAGGGTATAGGAGAGTACCACGTTCTAGTTTTCCTTCTGCCACTAAATAGGTGCATTATCTTGGGCAAGTAATAATCCCTCTGGATATCATTTTTCGCCTCGGTAAAGTGGGATGCTTGGACTACGATTTTTAAGATACCTTACAGGCTAACAACTTACAACTTGATACGATTGTAAAATTACCTTTGATCTATTTGAGCAAGCAGCTACCCCAACATCTGGAATCCATACTGTGGTCTGAATAGCTCCAGAGCCAATCACAACAGTTTGCAAGACAGAGCCATCCTAAAATGAGATGTATTTATCAATACACACTACTTAACCAGTTAGCCATTATTTACATTTTAAATTTATACTTCATGTTCACAAAAACTTATTGTAAAACCTACACTTTAGCTAAATTTGGCAATGCCCAACTGCATACTACTATCCAATTTTCTAGAGCCTTTTCTAAATGATTTTAAAAATACATCATTAAGAAAAATTGAAGGGCAGGGGCGCCTTCAAGATGGCAGAGGAGTAAGACGTGGAGATCACCTTCCTCCCCGCAAATACATCAAAAATACATCTACATGTGGAACAACTCCTACAGAACACCTACTGAATGCTGGCAGAAGACCTCAGACTTCCCAAAATGCAAGAAACTCCCCACGTGCCTGGGTAGGGCAAAAGAAAAAAGGAAAAACAGAGACAAAAGAATAGGGATGGACAAGACCTGCACCTCGGGGAGGGAGCTGTGAAGGAGGAAAGGTTTCCACACACTAGGAAGCCCCTTCACTGGCGGAGACGGAATGGGCGGGGGGAAGCTTCGGAGCCACGGAGAAGAGCACAGCAACAGGGTGCAGAAAGCAAAGTGGAGAGACTCCAGCACAGAGGATCAGTGTCAACCAGCACTCACCAGCCTGAAAGGCTCATCTGCTCACCTGCCAGAGCAAGTGGGGGCTGGGAGCTGAGGCTCGGGCTTCGGAGGTCAGACCCCAGGGAGAGGACTGGGGTTGGCTGCATGAACACAGCCTGAAGGGGGCTAGTGCGTCACAGCTACCCGGGAAGGAGTCCAGGGAAAAGTCTGGACCTGCCTAAGAGACAAGAGACCATTGTTTCGGGTGCGCAAGGAGAAGGGATTCAGAGCACTGCCTAGATGAGCTCCAGAGATGTGTGCGAGCCGCGGCTATCAGCACGGACACCAGGCACGGGTGTGAGACGCTAAGGCTGCTGCTGCAGCCACCAAGAAGCCTGTGGGCAAGCACAGGTCACTATCCACACCTCCCCTCCCGGGAGCCTGTGCAGCCCGCCACTGCCAGGGTCCCGTGATACAGGGACAACTTCCCCAGGAGAACACACGTTGTGCCTCAGCCTGTTGCAACGTCACACCGGCCTCTGCCACAGCAGGCGGCATTCCGTACTCCTCCCTCCCCCGGGCCTGAGTGAGCCAGAGCCCCCTAATCAGCCGCTCCTTTAACCCCATCCTGTCTGGGCAGGGAACAGACGCCCTCAGGCGACCTACATGCAGAGGCGGGGCCAAATCCAAAGCTGAACCCCGGGAGCTGTGGGAACAAAGAGGAGAAAGGGAAATCTCTCCCAGCAGCCTCAGGAGCAGCGGATTAAATCGCCACAATCAACTTGATGTACCCTGCATCTGTGGAATACCTGAATAAACAACGAATCATCCCAAAATTGAGGCGGTGCACTTTGGGAGCAACTGTAGACTTGGGGTTTGCTTTCTGCATCTAATTTGTTTCCGGTTTTATGTTTATCTTAGTTTAGTATTTAGAACTTATTATCATTGGTAGATTTGTTTACTGATTTGGTTGCTCTCTTCCTTATGTATATATATAATTTTTTTTCCTTTTTCTTTTTGTGTGTATGCGTATGCTTCTTAGTGTAATTTTGTCTGTATAGCTTTGCTTTTGCCATTTGTCATAGGGTTCTGACTGACTGTTTTTTGTGGGTTTTTTTAGTATAGTTTTTAGCGATTGTTATCATTGGTGAATTTCTTTTTTGGTTTGGTAGTTCTTTCTTTATATTTTTTATTACTTTTTTATTTTTAATAAATTTTTTCTATTTTAATAACTTTATTTTATTTTATTTATTTATTGTTTCTTTCTTTCCTTCTTTCTTTTTTTTTTTCTCCCTTTTCTTCTCAGCCGTGTGGCTGACAGGGTCTTGGTGCTCCGGCCTGGTGTCAGGCCTGAGACTCTCAGGTGGGACAGCCGAGTTCAGGACACTGGACCACCAGAGACCTCCCAGCCCCATGTAATATCAAATGGTGAAACCTCTCCCAGAGATCTCCATCTCAACGCTAAGACCCAGCTCCACTCAACGACCAGCAAGCTCCAGTGCTGGACACCCCATGCCAAACAACTAGCAAGACAGGAACACAACCCCACCCATTAGCAGAGATGCTGCTTAAAATCATACTAAGTTCACAGACACCCCAAAGCACACCACTGGACATGGTCCTGCCCACCAGAAGACAAGATCCAGCCCCACCCACCAGGCACCAGTCCCCTCCAACAGGAAGCCTACACAACCCAGTGAACCAACTTTACCCACTGGGGGAAGACACCAAAAAACAATGGGAAATACAAACCTGCAGCCTGTGAAAAGGAGACCTCAAACACAGTAAGTTAAGCAAAATGAGCAGACAGAGAAATATGCAGCAGATGAAGGAGCAAGGTAAAAACCCACCAGACCAAAGAAATGAAGAGAAAATAGGCAGTCTACCTGAAAAAGAATTCAGAGTAATGATAGTAAAGATGATCCCAAATCTTGCAAACAGAATGGAGAAAATACAAGAAACGTTTAACAAGAACCTAGAAGGACTAAAGAGCAAACAAACAATGATGAACAACACAATAAATGAAATTTAAAATTCTCTAGAAGGAATCAATAGTAGAATAACTGAGGCAGAAGAACGGATAAGTGACCTGCAAGATAAAATAGTGGAAATAACTACCGCAGAGCAGAATACAGAAAAAAGAATGAAAAGAATTGAGGACAGCCTCAGAGACCTCTGGGACAACATTCAATGCACCAACATTCGAATTCTAGGGGTCCCAGAAGAAGAAGAGAAAAAAAAACGGACTGAAAAAATATTTGAAGAGATTATAGTTGAAAACTTCCCTAATATGAGGAAGGAAATAGTCAATCAAGACCAGGAAGTGCAGAGAGTCCCATACAGGAAAAATCCAAGGAGAAACATGCCAAGACACATATTAATCAAACTATCAAAAATTAAATTCAAAGAAAAAATATTAAAAGCAGCAAGGGAAAACCAACAATTAACATACAAGGGAATACCCATAAGGTTAACAGCTGATCTTTCAGCAGAAACTCTGCAAGCCAGAAGGGAGTGGCAGGACATATTTAAAGTGAGGAAAGGGAAACACCTACAGCCAAGATTACTCTACCCAGCAAGGATCTCATTCAGATTTGACAGAGAAATTAAAACCTTTACAGACAAGCAAAGGCTAAGAGAATTCAGCACCACCAAACCAGCTCTACAACAAATGCTAAAGGAACTTCTCCAGGCAGGAAACACAAGAGAAGGAAAAGACCTACAATAACAAACCCAAAACAATTAAGAAAATGGGAATAGGAACATACATATCAATAACTACCTTAAATGTAAATGGATTAAATGCTCCAACCAAAAGACACAGACTGGCTGAATGGATACAAAAACAAGAGCCGTATATATGCTGTCTACAAGAGACCCACTTCAGACCTAGGGACACATACAGACTGAAAGGGAGGGGATGGAAAAAGATATTCCATGCAAATGGAAATCAAATGAAAGCTGGAGTAGCAGTTCTCATATCAGACAAAATAGACTTTAAAATAAAGACTATTACAAGAGACAAAGAAGGACACTACATAATGATCAAGGGATCAATCCAAGAAGAAGATATAACAATTGTAAATATTTATGCACCCAACATAGGAGCACCTCAATACATAAGGCAAATGCTAACAGCCATAAAAGGGAAAATCGACACTAACACAATAATAGTAGGGGACTTTAATACCCCACTTTCACCAATGGACAGATCAACCAAAATGAAAATAAATGAGGAAACACAAGCTTTAAACGATACATTAAACAAGATGGACTTAATTGATATTTATAGGACATTCCATCGAAAAACAGCAGTTTACACTTTCTTCTCAATTGCTCATGGAACACTCTCCAGGAGAGATCATATCGTGGGTCACAAATCAAGCCTTGGTAAATTTAAGAAAATTGTAATGATATCAAGTATCTTTTCCGACCACAATGCTATGAGACTAGATATCAATCACAGGAAAAAATCTGTAAAAAATACAAACACATGGAGGATAAACAATACACTACTAAATAACCAAGAGATCACTCAAGAAATCATAGAGGAAATCAAAAAATACCTAGAAACAAATGACAATGAAAACATGATGACCCAAAACCTATGGGATGCAGCAAAAGCAGTTCTAAGAGGGAAGTTTATAGCAATACAATCCTACCTCATGACACAAGAAAAATCTCAAATAAACAACCTAACCTTACACCTAAAGCAATTAGAGAAAGAAGAACAAAAAAACCCCAAAGTTAGTAGAAGGAAAGAAATCATAAAGATCAGATCAGAAATAAATGAAAAAGAAATGAAAGAAACGATAGCAAAGATCAATAAAACTAAAAGCTGGTTCTTTGAGAAGATAAACAAAATTGACAAAACATTAGCCAGACTCATCAAGAAGAAAAGGGAGGCGACTCAAATCAATAGAATTAGAAATGAAAAAGGAGAAGTAACAACTTCTGCAAAAATACAAAGGACCATGAGAGATTACTACAAGCAACTACATGCCAATAAAATGGACAACCTGGAAGAAATGGACAAACTCTTAGAAAAGCACAACCTTCCAAGACTGAACCGGGAAGAAACAGAAAATATAAACAGACCAATCACAAGCACTGAAATTGAAACTGTGATTAAAAATCTTCCAACACACAAAAGCCCAGGACCAGATGGCTTCACAGGTGAATTCTATCAAACATTTAGAGAAGAGCTTCTCAAACTCTTCCAAAATACAGCAGAGGGAGGAACACTCCCAAACTCATTCTACAAGGCCACCATCACCCTGATACCAAAAAAAGACAAAGATGCCACAAAAAAAGAAAACTACAAGCCAATATCACTGATGAACATAGATGCAAAAATCCTCAACAAAATACTAGCAAACAGAATCCAATAGCACATTAAAAGGATCATACACCATGATCAAGTGGGGTTCATCCCAGGAATGCAAGGATTCTTCAACATACACAAATCAATCAATGTGATACACCATATTAACAAACTGAAGGATAAAAACCATATGATAATCTCAACAGATGCAGAAAAAGCTTTTGACAAAATTTAACACCCATTTATGATAAAAACTCTCCAGAAAGTAGGCACAGAGGGAACTTACCTCAACATAATAAAGGCCATATGTGACAAACGCACAGCCAACATCGTTCTCAATGGTGAAAAACTGAAACTATTTCCACTAAGATCAGGAAAAAGAAAAGTTGCCCACTCTCACCACTATTATTCACCATAGTTTTGGAAGTTTTAGCCACAGCAATCAGAGAAGAAAAAGAAATAAAAGGAATACAAATCGGAAAAGAAGAAGTAAAATTGTCACTGTTTGCAGATGACATGATACTATACATAGAGAATCCTAAAGATGCTACCAGAAAACTACTAGCGCTAATCAATGAATTTGGTAAAGTAGCAGGATACAAAAGTTATGCACAGAAATCTCTTGCATTCCTATACACTGATGATGAAAAATCTGAAAGAGAAATTAAGGAAACACTCCCATTTTACCATTGCAACAAAAAGAATAAAATACCTAGGAATAAACCTACCTAAGGAGAAAAAAGACCTGTATGCAGAAAACTGTAAGGCACTGATGAAAGAAATTAAAGATGATACAAACAGATGGAGAGATATACCTTGTTCTTGGATTGGAAGAATCAACATTGTGAAAATGACTATACTACCCAAAGCAATCTACAGATTCATTGCAATCCCTATCAAACTACCAATGGCATTTCTCACAGAACTAGAACAAAAAATTTCACAATTTGTATGGAAATACAACAGACCCCAAATAGCCATAGCAATCTTGAGAAAGAAAAACAGAGCTAGAGGAATTAGGCTCTCTGACTTCAGATTATACTACAAAGCTACAGTAATCAAGACAGTATGGTACTGGCACAAAAACAGAAATATAGATCAATGGAACAGGATAGAAAGCCCAGAGATAAACCCACACACATATGGTCACCTTATTTTTCATAAAGGAGGCAAGAATATACAACGGAGAAAAGACAGCCTCTTCAATAAGTGGTGCTGGGAAAACTGGACAGCTACATGTAAAAGAATGAAATTAGAACACTCCCTAACACCATACACAAAAATAAACTCAAAATGGATTAAAGACCTAAATGTAAGGCCAGACACTATAAAACTCTTAAGAGGAAAACATAGGCAGAACACTGCATGACATAAATCACAGCAAGATCCTTTTTGACCCACCTCCTAGAGAAATGGAAATCAAAACAAAAATAAACTAATGGGACCTAATGAAACTTCAAAGCTTTTGCACAGCAAACAAAACCATGAACAAGACGAAAAGACAACTCTCAAAATGGGAGACAATATTTGCAAATGAAGCAACTGACAAAGGATTAATCTCCAAAATATACAAGCAGCTCATGCAGCTCAATATCAAAAAAACAAACAACCTAATCCAAAAATGGGCAGAAGACCTAAATAGACATTTCTCCAAAGATATACAGATTGCCAACAAACACATGAAAGGATGCTCAACATCACTAATCATTAGAGAAATGCAAATCAAAACTACAATGAGGGGCTTCCCTGGTGGCGCAGTGGTTGAGAATCTGCCTGCCAATGCAGGGGACACGGGTTCGAGCCCTGGTCTGGGAAGATCCCACATGCCGCGGAGCAACTGGACCCATGAGCCACAACTACTGAGCCTGCGCGTCTGGAGCCTGTGCTCCGCAATAAGAGAGGCCATGACAGTGAGAGGCCCGCGCACCGCGATGAAGAGTGGCCCCCGCTCGCCACAACCAAAGAAAGCCCTCGCACAGAAACGAAGACCCAACACAGCCAAAAATAAATAAATTAATAAATAAATTTAAGAACAGTTTAAAAAAAAAAAACTACAATGAGGTACCACCTCACACCGGTCAGAATGGCCATCATCAAAAAATCTATAAACAATAAATGCTGGAGAGGGTGTGGAGAAAACGGAACCCTCTTGCACTGTTGGTGGGAATGTAAATTGATACAGCCACTATGGAGAACAGTATGGAGTTTCCTTAAAAAACTAAAAATAGAACTACCATACGACCCAGCAATCCCACTACTGGGCATATACCGTGAGGAAACCATAATTCAAAAGGAGTCATGTACCACAATGTTCATTGCAGCTCTATTTACAATAGCCAGGACATGGAAGCAACCTAAGTGTCCATCGACAGATGAATGGATAAAGAAGATGTGGCACGTATATACAATGGAATATTACTCAGCCATAAAAAGAAACAAAATTGAGTTATTTGTAGTGAGATGGATAGACCTAGAGTCTGTCATACGGAGTGAAATAAGTCAGAAAGAGAAAAACAAATACCGTATGCTAACACATATATATGGAATCTTAAAAAAAAAAAAAATTGTCATGAAGAACCTACGGGCAGGACAGGAATAAAGACGCAGACCTACTAGAGAATGGACTTGAGGACACGGGGAGGGGGAAGGGTAAGCTGGGACAAAGTGAGAGAGTGTAAAATGTAAAATAGATAGCTAGTGTGAAGCAGTCGCATAGCACAGGGAGCTCAGCTCGGTGCTTTGTGACCAGCTAGAAGGGTGGGATAGGGAGGGTGGGAGGGAGGGAGACACAAGAGGGAGGGGATATGGGGATACATGTGTATGTATAGCTGATTCACTTTGTTATACAGCAGAAACTAACACACCATTGTAAAGCAATTATACTCCAATAAAGATATTAAAAGAAGAAAAAAATTAAAAGGCAGAGAACTCTGAAAGGGGTTTCTTCAATATTCAAGATATTATTACACAAAATATTCCTAGGATTGGTTGGGTTAACTTTTATCACATATAAGTTAATATAAAAACATTTCTTAAGATAAAAATAACATCTATACTCTTACCCTTAAAGACCAAATGTTCATGAGGCCACCTAAACCACCAGACACCAGGGCCAACCCATCAGAACTAAAGGCAACGGTCCGGACAGGGGTGATGTGTCCTCGCAATTGATAAACACACTTGGCTCCGACTGATTTCCTATATCCATCCTGTAATTCATTTTTATTTTTAACAAATATTGAAAAATAAAACAATTTATAGATTCAAGATTTACAATTCATTCTTGGAAATTTTATATTTCAGTATAAAATTGTGGAGGAGGGAAGGACAACTCTCTCATAAGGACTAGCCTGACAGAGAAAATAATAAGATATCAACCTGGTTCTCCTTTGCTGATGCTGTTTCATCTTTTTTGATACACTTCTAAGCTAGTTCTCTACTCTTCAAACTGGAAGAAATGACTACATTTAAGTTCCAATTATCCCTCAGAGATAGGAAAATTCTAACTTCTACTTTTTAATGAGTGTTTTAATTTTTAAATTTCACTTCATGTAATTTTCACTTTTAGCCTCTAACATTTGTGAATTGCACATGCTGGTGTTATACAAACAAGTTCCTCTTTCTGTTGGCTTATGGGTCTGTCTGTCCCATGGTATCTAATCTCATGTTTGCTCTGCAGGTTTTAGGAATGAGATAGGTAGGCCTGTCCAAAGGGCTACTCTTTAGCACAGAGAGCAAATCAGATTTATCTCTAGTGCTACCTCTGCTTCTGTGATATTTTCCTCCCATTAGTGAGCTATCTACTCCTCCCTCCTCACCCCTTTCTCCCTGCCTTTAAGCTCCCTCTTCCTTTTAGTTATGAGAGAGCATAATACCAGATATACTCATTTACCCAAAAATGACATAATGTATTTGTATCATGAACAAAAGAGAAAGCAACAGAGGTTGCAAACTGGCAACTCAGGGATACAATTCAACTGGCCAACCAGGGTTTTAAAGAATTTCAAGTCAGATGCCAATGTTTAATATTGGGAGATTTTACTTAAAACAATGAATTTTTGGTTTCCACCAAAAAAAAAATTGACAATCTGGTAGCAATAGGCTCTCATTTCTGGAGGGTGGCAATCTCCTCTGTGGCAGCTATGCCCTTTGTATGAAGCATGTGCACTCCTTTGTGTGTGTGTGTTTGTGTGTGTTTGTGTGTGTGTGTGTGTGTTTTACCTTCTCCACAGCCTTGTGAATGAATTTATGTTCCCCTTACCTAGATGGCTCTGTGAGTGTCTACCATAATTTTTTTTTTGGCCATGCCACGCGTCTTGCAGGATCTTAGTTCCTCGACCAGGGATTGAACCCAGGGCCACGGCAGTGAAAGCACTGAGTCCTAACCACTGGACTGCCAGGGAATTCCCTGTCTACTGTAAATTTTTAACCTCTGTTTAAGGTAAAGGAATGGTTCTTCATAGGTGGAATTCTGGTATCAGTAGGAGATACTTTGAATAGGAGTGCTCCCGTGGTGTTCCTGCTTCACTGTACCAAAAACTTTAACTTAGGACTCACCTATTGGTAGTGTTGATTATATACCATAAACGATCACCACTCCATATTCATTGAACATCTCACCTTAACAAGCAATTATGGTATCTCTGACTTATAAAAAATTAGGCTAATTCAGAGAGCACACAAAGTATGACAATTATTCACATTTCCCTAATGGCTCTTGACATTTGAGATACCAAGTAGGAGTACTACTTGATAACATATACTATCTGTGGTTTCAAATAAAGTCTTGAAAAACACCAGAATATTTACCTGGCAATTTGATTCCTGGTCCCACCAGCCTTCTGAACTAGTCACACTGGTCTGTGTGGTATCTTGTGGAATACGCCAAACACATACTAAGCCACTCTGACAGCCACTTAAAAAATGTGATCACATAAAACCAAAACATGTCAATAAGCAGAAGTAAAAATATTTTCAAGGAGCAATCAATTAAGACCTGATAGAACTACTACAGTATATTTTAAAAATTTATTTGTAGTAGTTATGCTATAATCTTTCACAAGAAATACAAGTAGGATCTATATTCTAACAGTATCACACACGGTTAAGGAGATGGCATTATCTTTGGATTACATATCCCAAGCTTCACATTGGAAAACTTCTTTATTTCTCTAAGGTGATCTTATGGTATTACACATTATAAGAATAGTAACTGGCAGTAAACTGTTTAAGATTATTGAGAAGCCACACTTAATGCAAGTAACAGTCTATACTAATATAAAAATTAAGACACACACACACAAATTTACAACATACCTGGCCATCAGTAAATGCAACTTGGATCCTTTCCCTGGAAGGCTGCACCAAGCAATGCCATTTACAATAGATGGATGGCAGAGTGAATGTAGACAGCGCCAGCATCCTGCAATAGGCCCCCAGAGTTTCACATTTTCTTCTTTGGCACATGTCATAAGAATATGACCTGTTGGGTCCCACTTCATACTAGTAAGAGTATCCTTAAAATGGTAGAGGTAGAAAAAAAATCATAGTAATGCTTCCTTCACAAATACTTTAAACTTAATAATTTATGACCTATACTTCTATCACTCAATTATTTTGAAATCAACATTTTATGCAAATCAGATACTGGCATATTATTTCCAATCACTAGACCAATTCACCCTTTAATATAGTCTGCACTATATATATTTGCTGCAGTCAAAGCTTAATAAATGTTAGCTGGATGAATGAATTATGAAATTCTGATTCAGAAGGGATATGTTATTTTTCATCACCATTTTTAAAGTTATTTTTATGGACTACTGATCATTAAAATATGAAAAAGAAGAGACTTTTAAAAGAAAGCATCTCTTACACCAAAAATAGCTAATACTATGAGAATCTGGGACATGTCTTGTGTTTACATGGTTGTCATCACTGGGTTCTTCTGACTTCGTTTTTTTAACCCTCCTTCACACCTTCCAGCTCCTGGCTTCATGCATTTATGTTACTTGCCTAGATGGCCCCATAAGCATCTGAACTGGCAACCTCTGTTTAAGGTAAAGGAATCATTCTTCATAGATGGAATTTCTAGCATTAGTGGGAGGTACTCTGACAGGGGGTGTTCCAAGGGTATTCCTATTTCACTGTTTTGGTTTTACCTCTTTCTTAGCTCAATGGCTTTCTTACATAGACTTTTCCATTTATATACATGGTCCAAAGACTTTGTATAACAACAGAATATTAAATCATAAGTGACTGATAAAAAAAAGTTCTTTGAGAAACTAGTATCAAGCAATACTAAAGTATAAAACAAGAAAAAGCAACCATCAGGTAAAGATGCTTTACCTTATGTGCATCAATTAGAACAATGCCTCCTTTCTCAAGCGGTTCCTTTGTTCCCAATAACAATTTTCCGTCAAAATATCCCACTGCAAATGGTCTGTCTTCACTGAACCAAGCAATGCAAGTTACAGACACTAACATGATAAAACAAAATAAAAATTTTAAAAAGAAAATAAGACTTATTTGTCATTGTCTCCCTTAAAAGACAGAGACTTTGCAACAAATATATACCTCTACAACCACTGCAAGTTAAGTTTACAAACATCTCTTTAACACATTTAGACAAAATGTAAGCTTACAGCAGGGATTCCATGTAACCCACTTTAAAAGTGTTATTTGTAAGTGACGAGGAGTACCTCATTTTTAATCTTTCATTCTTTTGAAGTAGTTATTGAAAAACAGAGACAAAAACTGAATTCCCTTGCTGATTTTAAGTCATTGTACAAGGTTCTTTCCTTTTGGACCAGAATCTACCACGAAACTGAGAAGTGAAATAATCCAACTCTTAGAAAAAAAATTTCCTGTCCCTTCTTTTGCTTAATATTGCCTATTCAGTGTGTTTCCATATTCTATCAAACATGTTATATTCTAACAATCTACATTCATACTTGTTTCTTTAAGTATATGTAACACGGGAAGGCTACAAAAGAAGTAAAAAACAGTATATGTGGGAGAAGAATGGGGACATGGGAGCTGAGCAGATGTGAGAAAGACTTTTTACTGTATGCCTTTTTATTTATTTATTTTTTTGTTGCACCATGCGGCATGTGGGATCTTAGTTCCCTGACGAGGGATCAAACCCGTGCCCCTTGCAGTGGAAGCGCAGAGTCCTAACCACTGGACCGCCAGGGAATTCCCTACTGTATACCTTTTTAAACTTAAAATTTTTTGAACCCTATGATGGTATTATCTATTTTAAAAAAAACTGGGTAAGAAAATGGCAGCCACCAGGAGGGCTCAGGCCAGTGCGTACTCCCCGGAACTGCTGCCACCCGTGTCTTTGTCCCCACAATGAGCCACAGCCACCCCCCGCCTCTGCAGGAGACCCTACAATACTATCAGGCCGGGGCTATGGACCTTGAAGAAAGCAAATGAATATTGACTTGTAGTGATGGAGATGACATGTTTCTGGAGGATCCCCAGTATTCGAAGAAGACAGAAACTGAGAGTAATGACATGAGCATTACTCTGTGAATAAAAAGGAGCTGTGGGCTGTCAGGGGAGGACAGGGATTGCTAACTGGGCGGTGCACCCTTCATGCTGAGAGAGAAGAGAAGAGAGGGCGAGCTTTCCACTCAGACATCTGAGAAGCAAGCATGCTGTCCTCCAGGCCTCAAAACTGCGTGGCTGTGACACCTCACTGGACAACATGGTTCTGAAGCTCATCAATGAAAAAAATAAAGAACAATTCTCAACAACAACAACAACAAAATAAAAATAAATTAAAAAAACCTAAAAAACAAAAACCTGTTCTATTCTGTTAAAAGCACACCATATAAGCTGTGGCTGGGATCTTCAAGATATCCTACTCCCCCAAAACATCTAACAAAAACTATCTAGTAAGATGCCTAGCCATCCAAAAGGAAGATAGTGAGAAAATAAGCAAAAGTAGGCTTCCTACTATGACTTCTTAAATCAGGAACTTCCCTCCCCTTCTCCTCCTTCCCCCATTTCCTTAATTTTACTCACTTGTTAACAATTTCATCTCTATCAATGATTATTATCTTTTTTCCTCTTGGACATTCTTAACTTTCTAGAGAGACCTAGAGCCCACTAGAAGTGTTCAGACACTTGCACAAAGGATAAATGACTAATTTAGATCTTATTTTGGCAGTGATGTGTGGTAGGGGTTGACAAAGAAATATCTTTCAACTTAGTAACTAACTAAAATGAAATACCAACTGAACAATTTAGAAAACAAAACCAAAAGTAATATTTACTCAGCATGTGCCAAGAAAGTAAATCTATTTGATTGGGGGGAACACTTTCTCAACCAGACACAATTCCAGTCACTTACCATCCTTTCGATAGCAATGTTCCAATTCTCGACGGTGCATGGTGGATACATCAACAACTTCAATCAGTCCTAGAGAACCATCCATCCGTCCCACCAACAATAATTCTGGAGATTCTCCTGACCAGGCTGAGGATGGACCCTCTTCTGGCCAAGCCAGGGCAGAGACCCAGTGAGGCTGAATATCTACTAACCCTTTTCCTCCTAAAGAGGGAGAAAATGTTAACTAGTTGTCACTTAATTCTTAAAAACAATAGCAAGAACAAAAATACGTACTATTTAATTTAATACACTCAAAGCAGTCCCCAATTTCATAATAGCCTACTAATGAATAAGACTGCAAGGCAAGATCCTTCATTTATATACTACATATGATTATCAAATTCATAGCTTTTCTGTAACTATTAATAGGACAAAAATGATAGCTTTATAGGAGAAAGAATAAAGGAAAATAATCAACATACAAATGTCAAACACTTAAGTCCTTTCCTAATAATTACTGAAAACCAAATTAACATACAAAATTTACCTATAGTTAAGGCTAGCTGTTCCTTCAAATATATGACATAGAACAGCTATTACCCAAACATGCAAAAGCAAACAAAAATGCTGGTAAGCCCAAGATTACAATAATAATTTTTACTTTCCAGAGAGGTATTATTAAAAATCAACAAGAGTTTGTCCCTGTGAAACAGATAAAATTAATAGAAATATTTCAGGTGATTCAAAAGAATACACAGCTAAAAATGCAGTGATTGCTACTTCTCCTCAAATCCTACTCTGAATGCTGAGTGGTACATAGAAAGAATTTTTAGTTTACAACTACCAGGTTAATTGAAACTCCTAGAAGGGAAAGTCAGGAAATGAACACTTTCTCTTTAATTTAAAGCATACTATTTATGCATAGATTTTCACAGTTGATGAATAGATTGTGAGATTCAAAGTGAAGGGAAGCCAATGTTTGGACTTAGAAGGCTAAGAGAAAGGCTTTTTTTTAAAAAGTAGCTTCAGTAGTTTACTAGTATTTATGTGACTCTTACCATTAACTTGCCAGATATTCACCATCTTTTCCAAAGCCCCAGCTAGGTATTTGCCACTGATACTCCAGGAAACAGGTGAGAAACTTGGATCACTAGGTGATCCCAGGCTTTCCTCAGCATCACCTTCCCTAGAATATAACAGATATGTATGGAATTCTAATCCCCATCATCACAAAGTAAACTAAATCCTAAACCTTAAAATAAGGGTTTTATATAGACTATAGTACATAAAGGCAGATCAAAAGCTTTTACATTTCAAAAGCCTGGCTAGCAGTATTTGACAATCACATAATTGCTAGTGTTTGTCATAACGTGAAAAATGTAGAATTACAAAAGAGTAATACTTAGACAATTCATCATTTAATGTAGTACATAATTTGTCAACAAAAATATTCTGATTCCATATGGGTTATACACATGGTTATTACTCAGAGCACACTGACTCTTGTTTGCCTAATAGCTAGGGAAGTTTTATAGCTAGCTATAAAAATATAAAAGATGCTACACTGTGCTACAGAAAAAATATCATTACCCTAATTCCTAAATAATCCTTGAAGAATGATGGAAAATTAGCCTACTGTTTTATAGAATTGAACACGTATAATGCTGGCATAGTAGACCTTGATTTAATTTTGAGTAAGTTGACAGATATTGACAGTTAGTATTTTTATTTTCTAAATTACTATCTTGCAAATTAGAAAAAAAAAAACACTGGAGACTGTTCTAAAAGAAAAAATTGTAAAAAATTTTAGTGACAATTTGAGTACACTAACACAACCAAGATGAAGCATGTTCAGGATTCTCTTATTTTTAAATGTTACCCAAGAGAACTAATGTCAATACTCACAATCTGTTGAACACACAGGTCTGTTGCAGTGAATACTGCTTCTTGGTGACATTCCACACCCGGATGGTGCCATCATTGCCACTTGTAGCCAAGAGTCCTTTTTTATTACACCAAACACAAGTCATTACCTAGAAAAGATAAAAAGTCCAGCAATATTTGAGCAAGTTTTAATTCAAATGATTCTATAATTTGAAAGAGTTCTATCAAATTAAAAGAAAAATCTACCATGAACTTGTAGAAGAAAAGTATCCATGTTATAAAACAACATGCATGGTCTCATTCTTTTCTAACTGGCTTGTAAATATACAACTATTTGAAGTATAGCTTTAAAGTACTATGCCCAAACTCATTTGAGTTATCTTAGACCTGTTCACAATCTTTACTAAACATGCTTATTTAATTAAAAAACATTTATTTAATTCAATAAAATAGAAATATTCAGCATGTTCTATAAAACTAATTACACAGACTAAGAAATGATTTTTAAATTGGTAAAATAGAGGTCAGTCTTCATTTCCTAAACTGCCCTTGTCACTGCTCAGGAGCCCAGTGGGTTAGGTTAAAACAGGGAGACCAATTGCTTCTTTTCTTGCATGTATAAACCCTCATCTTTTGTGAGGCTATTCCTTTGGTTTTCTTCTCATCCCCCATCTGACTTTCCCATTTGTATAATATTATGTCATATAGTATACAACATACACATGTAGAGAAAGGAGAGTTGGTAACTACCAGACAAATGACTGATAATTTAGCTTGTGTGTGTGTGTGTGTGTGTGTGTGTGTGTGTGTGTGTGTGTGTGTGTGTGTGTGTTTGAGTATGTAAGAGAGAGAGAGAGAGAGAGACACACACATACACACACCCATGATCTGAACTTTAAGCTCTTGGAGAAGAGGAGAAACTATTTTATCTTACATAAATAAGGTGATCGACACACTTGGGGGTCAAAATACATACTCTGTTTTGATGAGCCTCCAACTTGATAAAGGAGCATTTTCTGAGATCTCCTCCCATATCAGCGAGTGTTTGTGGAGTAGTTTGGTTGTCGCGGTCATGTGCAGCAAGAGTGCGCACAAGCTGTTGAGCAGCCCATTGCCTATGCTGTGAGGATAGCCTGGAGGAGAGGCAGCAGGCTGCCAGGGCGTTAGCCAGCTCCAGAGGGCC
Organism: Eubalaena glacialis; assembly: GCF_028564815.1. Classification (NCBI taxonomy): domain Eukaryota; kingdom Metazoa; phylum Chordata; class Mammalia; order Artiodactyla; family Balaenidae; genus Eubalaena; species Eubalaena glacialis. The sequence continues at coordinate 72,251,829 of NC_083717.1, read as the reverse complement.
TACAGCAGAAGGATCATAGGAAGGATGGGCATACAATTGGGCAGTTAAACCTGCTTAAACAAAACAATGAAATGATGCCCAGGTGAGAGCTGGTGGTGGTGAACAAACAAAAATGGGTTAAACTATCTTTTAAGAATTAGCGCTTTTTCAAGCAATCATTTCACTAAGATATGTATACAAAGTATAAAGCATTTATCTCACATCAAATTCTATATTAAATCTGATTCAGTGCAAATGTACATTTATATACACTAATCAATAGTCTTTGCTCTAAGGATACACCGACTGAGAATGCAGCAGAAATCATTTTAAGGCCAGGGCAGAGGAAGCATGCCCTGAAGAATAAGAGTTTGGCTTTTGCTGCTCAAAAGTGATCTTAGGGACTTCCCTGGTGGCGCAGTGGTTAAGAATCCGCCTGCCAATGCAGGGGACATGGGTTCAAGCCCTGGTCCGGGAAGATCCCACATGCCATGGAGCAACTAAGTCCGTGCGCCACAACTACTGAGCTTGCACTCTAGAGCCCGCGAGCCACAACTACTGAGCCCGCGAGCCACAGCTACTGAAGGCCGTGCACCTAGAGCCCGTGCTCCGCAACAAGAGAAGCCACCGCAATGAGAAGCCCGTGCACCGCAACGAAGAGTAGCCCCCGCGTGCAGCAACTAGAGAAAGTCTGCGCAGCAACTAGAGAAAGTCTGCGTAGCAACGAAGACCCGGTCCAGCCAAAAATAAATAAATGAAAAATAAGTAAATTAAAAAAAAAAAGTGATCTTAATAGTCAGTCAAGGGAATGCATTGATAGATCCAAAAGCCCATCTCTCTTGGCCAAATGGTCCTGATGAAGAGAAGGGTAAATACTATGTTTAAGTAGTCCCTTCAAATTGTATCATCTTAAGACAAAGAAAAAAATAGCACTACTTTATATAAATTATATTTAGGATGCCTACCAGGATTATTATCTATGGTGACCCAAACCATAATCTAATAAAATAATCTAATCAAACCAAGACTAATTTGGTACATTTTCTAATATTTGTTTCCAGGCACAATGAAAAAGTATCCATGTACTTTTCTTATGATCTAACTTAATAAGTATACATGATGTTATGTAATTCATCACATACAACAATGCGAAAACATATTTTTTAAAACACATCAAATTGATTAGAAGACTGTATATTTAAATCGTATGAAACTTACCTTTCTTTTCAACTTCTGACTTATCATAATTAGGTCTCAGTTTGGCCCCTTTGTCTGCTAGTAATGCCACAAGGGCCTGAGTTACAACAAAATTTGGGGAGGTTACAAGCTTATTCTCTTCAGCAATTCCTCGGAGAAAGCTAGGTAGAAACTTTCGCTGAATTGGATCATCGACCGTGGTTAGATTTACCCCTGTTGCAGCAGAAATCAAGTTCTGAAGAGGCAATCAGAACAAACAGGTTTAATTTTTACATATAATTTTGGAACAAAAAGAAGATTTTATCTCAAAAGGTTCTTTAAGAATTGGCTGGAAATAAGCAATGCAATTAGAAAAGCACTGAAAACTATCCTACCTGTGTACACAACTGCACCAGGAGTTTTGCAGCACTAGGAGTGTTTGATGCTAGACATCCCACTGCTGTGCTCAGATAGGCCAGGCAAGAAATGGGCTTGTTGGCCTTGCTGTGCCCACCTCGTGAGCGTTCTGAAGTGCTTGCCATGGCGGAAGGGCTGGTGGAGAGGCCAGCTCTCCCTGCTGCAGCCAAGCACATTAATCGAACCAACGTTCGGATATCTGTAAGCCCCAGAGATTCAAGACCAGCAGCCAGGCTACAACTGGAACCACTGCCAGGAAAGGAAAACACTTTAGATGCATAAAGAAAATAAATTTAAGGGACCATCTGGAGCCCCACATATCATCCATAGCACCAACAACCAAAACAAAAGGCAAGCTGCACTATCACTAGTCATACATGTCCTTAGAGATGTCCAAAAATATTATGTAAGCTGGAAACTGTTATTGAAACTTTATTTTAATAAATATTGACATACTTAAGTATACCTGAATTACCAAAGTATAACTTACAGAAATGTTCACAAATCATGAATTTTCACAAACTGAACAAACCTATGTAACCATCTTCCAGATCAAGGAACAGAACATTACCAATACCCCAGAAGACTGCTTGGGCCCTTCTCAGTCTCTAGGCCCTCAAAAGTAACCGCTATTCCAACTTTTTAAGGCCATAAACCAGTTTTGCCTGTTTCTGAACTTCATATAAATAGAATAATAAAGTATGTATTCTCCTCTGTCTGGCTGCTTTTACTCAGCATTATGCTTGTAAGATTCATCCATGTTGTTGTATTACAGCAGCAGTTATTCATTTTCATTGACACAGAGGCATACTGTTGGAGATGTTCGGGTTCAGTTCCAGACCATCACAATAAAATGAATATTGCAATAAAGAAAGTCACACAAATATTTTTGGTTTCCCAGTGCATAAAAAAGTCATGTTTACACTACACTGTAGTCTGTTAAGTGTGCAACAGCATTAAGCCTAAAAGAACAATGTACAGGGACTTCCCTGGTGGTGCAGTGGTTAAGAATCCACCTGCCAATGCAGGGGACATGGATTTGAGCTCTGGTTCGGGAAGATCCCACAAGCCGTGGAGCAACTAAGCCCCTGTGCCACAACTACTGAGCTTGTGCTCTAGAGCCCGCGAGCCACAACTACTGAGCCCGCGTGCCACAACTACTGAAGCTCGCAAGCCTATAGTCCGTGCTCCGCAACGAGAAGCCACCGCAAGGAGAAGCTCGCGCACCGCAACGAAGAGTAGCCCCCGCTCGTCGCCAACTAGAGAAAGCCCACACGCAGCCAATGAAGACCCAACGCAGCCAAAAATAAATTAATTAATTAACTTATTTCAAAAAAAAAGAACAATGTACATACCTTAATTTAAAAATAATGTTAACCATCATCTGAGCCTTCAGAAATCTTTTTGTAATAGTAACATCAATGATCACAGATCACCATGACAAATATAATAATAATGGAAAAGCTTGAAATATTGCAAGAATTACTAAAATGTGACATAGAGACATGAAGTGAGCAAATGTTGTTGGAAAAATGGTGCCAATAGACTTGCTCAACACAGGGTTGCCACAAACCTTCAATTCGTAAACAAAAAAAAATGTAATATCTGCGAAGCACAATAAAGTGAAGAAGCACAATAAAAAAAGATATGCCCGTATAAATGAAATTAAGCACATTTATCCATACAGATGAGCATGGGGCTATTATGAATAGTACTGCTATAAATGTTCTTGCTTATGTCTTTGGGTGTACATATGTAAGCATTTCTGTTGGATATATACCCAGAAGTGTTTTTCTGGGTCATAGAGTATGCTAATATTCACCTTTAGTTGGTACTATCAAAGAGTCTTCCAAAGTAACTGTCCCAATTTATTTTCTCACCAACAGTGTATGAGAGTTCTAGGTGTTCCACACCGTCATGATCACTTTTTTCTCCCCAATTCTGATGGGTGTGTAGTAGTATCTCATGGGGTTTTCATTTTCATTTCTCTGAAGACTAACGACTGAACATCTCATTGTTCATGTTTATTGGCCATTTTGAGAGCCCCCTTTGTTATTATGTCCATTTTTCTTTTGGGTTGTCTGTCTTTCTCTTACTGGTTTATAAGAATTCTTTACATATTTTGTTGGTTATATGCATTGCTAAGATCATCTCCTATTCAGTGATTTTTTTTTTCCTTTAACTTTTTGCCTTTTTACTTCCTAAATGACTTGCTAAACAGAAGTTCTTTTTTAATGTAGTCCAATTTATCAATTGTTCTCCTTAAAGTGAATGTCTTTTGTGACTTGCTTAAGAAATCTCTGGTTGTTCCAAGATCAAGAATAAAATCTTCCTCTGTTATCTTACAGAAACTTTATTCATTTACGTTTCACATTTAGACCTAAGAGCCACTTGGAAATACTTGCTTTATATAGTTTGAGGTTGGGGCCAAGACTCATTTTTTTCCCTTAAGTGAATAAACCATCTGACCTAGCCCAAGTTACGGAAAAGACCACCCTTTCCTCATTGCTCTGTAATGTAAGCACTGTCATTAAATAAATGTTTATCTACACGTGTGAGTCAATTTCTGAACTTCATTTTCCACAGTCCGAACTGTCTATTCTTGAGCCAACCCCATACAGTCTCATCTAAATTTTTTTTTAAATATCCATTTTTTAAAAAAATTTGTTTATTTATTTTTGGCTGTGTTGGGTCTTCGTTGTGGCGCTCAGGCTTTCTCTCATTGCGGCGAGCGGGGGCTACTCTTCGTTGTGGTGCACGGGCTTCTCATTGCGGTGGCTTCTCGTGTTGCGGAGCACGGGCTCTAGGTGCACGGGCTTCAGTAGTTGCGGCATGCAGGCTCAGTAGTTGTGGCACACGGGCTTAGTTGCTCCGCAGCATGTGGGATCTTCCCGGACCAGGGCTCGAACCCGTGTCCCCTGCATTGGCAGGCGGATTCTTAACCACTGCGCCACCAGGGAAGTCCTCATCTAAACTTTGAGTTTTTCTTTCAGGGTCCTTCTGTCTTCATTGATTTACTGTTAAATACCCCTACTTAATCATTTCCTAAATGAATGTCTTTTAGGTATTCTTGGCTCTCTTCCCTTTTTTAACATTATGCTCCACAGTATGAGCATAGCAAGAGTCTCCACGATGGAATATACAGGCTGACTTAGCTACACAGTTGGTAAACTCTGCAGAAAAACTCACCCGACCTTTTATTTTTACCCTACACCAAATGGATCAACAGCCTTGGTTTCCCATTTCAGATAAAAAAACAAAATTTTCAGTTTACTCAGTTACTATAATGGCAATATTTTCTACCTAAAACGAGCTAAGCATTAACTGAATGACTGACTGACTGACTGACTGAATAATAATGATGACTATGTCTAACTTCTTTCATTCAACAGTAGCTATTCAAGTTTCTAAAACTTCTATCCTCCCAAACAATACCAGACTCCCATCTAATACATACTAGAAGCTAACTTAACATCTTTTGACACAGAATAACACTCACCTGACTGAGAGAAGAGACAGAGCTCTCATGACCATGGTTCTGGCCAGAAGAACCTGAGCAGCAGCAGTCACTCTCCTTAAAGCCACCACCCGGTCATGAGGGTTTGCTAAGGCAGCTGCCTGTTCACCTAATGTTATTCTCCCAGAGGAACTCTTTTCTACAGAGCCATGGCAACCTGAAAAAAATAACATTTTGCTTAGTTTATAAGAAGGTAAGAAAAAAAATAGCCAGACTACTGAAAAATTTTTCCATTCTACCTAGGTTCTAGGCTACCAGGAAATAAAGCAAATCAATGTGTTTTGCTCATCTGGAACTTTGTTATACAGAAAATTGCTTGGGAGAAATGGACATTTCTAAGTCAATAATCTATTATAGGAAAAATATGATTCTTAAATTTTTTTGGTTTTATTTATTTTTGCTCATGTATCACTTCTACTGATATTAACAAATATAGGAAAGATATAGTTTTTAAAATATGCTTTGAGTACACATAAAGGGCTGAGTCACCGGTACTGTCCCAATTCTTTATTTAGTATTCCATACAGCAAAAAGTTACCATACCCTTGCACCGAAATTAAAAAATACTGCAAAATAGTTTTTATTCATTTCCAGGTTTCTCTTAACACAAAGTTTAAAACAAACAAAAAAACCCCTATATTTTATAAATTTTCTTTTTATCACTTCAATATTTTATAAAAAGAAAATATCAAAAACTTAATATTATACTATACCTTCAAAACATTAGAATAACTGGCTAAAGATACTTGATGGGATAGGAAATGTTGAACCCTTATTATTATTAACCTTTACCTTATTATTATTTACCTTTCTAAGAAGCAAATTAATATAGACTCTATAAAATCCATGCCAGTCAGCATTTCAAGTTTACCTATTTGCATCAGAGTCTCTTCCATACTGTTGGTCGCTGTTACCATTGCTACTGATGCTCCCAATGGATCACTGTCAGGGAACTGAACTGGTTCTGGTACAATGCGGCGGTCGTTTAAACCAAGTGGTCCAGCGAGTAATTCAAACTCTTCTTCACCCGTTAGTTTTTCCTCTTCATCAACATCCAACATGTCCCAGTCTTCTGGAATTTAAATAAAGAAGTGTATGGTATGTGAATATAAACATGAAATAACTCTGCTGGCAATGGTTATTGTGAGATATGTCTAAATGCAGATGGACTGAAAGCCGAGCGCCTACAAAATGAACTACAGCACCATCTCCTGGGGACCCAACCAAACTGCACTCCTGAGTTATAGTGAGACTAAGGGAAAGGGAGACAGAGCAGTCAAATCCATTTAAACCAAAAGCACATGTTACAGTTGGTAATGGAGGTTTCAACTAATAAAAAATATTGTTATGGGGCCAACAAAAAGTTCTTGACCCTGTCCATAATCATTAGGAAATGAGTTACTTCAAATAAATGAATGCTCCAGATAAACTGATGCTCACTTCAATTTCTTATCTTTTACTTTCCTCAATTAGGATGGAAATTCAAAATGTACTACATACTTTCCCTACTTTGAAAAAATATGTATGCCACCAGAAATTAACATTCTGTGGCAAAACTAGTATTAGGACCCAGGTCTTTTTTGACTTTGACTTTTAAAACTAGGGCTGTTGCCACCAAACTATCTTGAACTTTTGGGGGGAAGTTTAAGTTAACATGTATGTAAATACAAACAAACACATGAAGGTAAGTTTTAGTAACAGATGTTAAGCAGAAGGTACATACAAAAATACATGTGAAATAAAGAAGCTCTCAAAACAACTACCTTCATACACACTGTCCTGCTTGCCAATTAGATCTGGAGCTTGTCCCTTGTACCTGCACCAAACACGAAGAACATTGTGTTTTTATATAAAACAGTTAGTGCCCCAAAGTGCAAATTATGTCATTAGGACATTTAAAAAAGTCATTAATAAAGCAACACAAAATTAAAAATTGTGTTTCATGTTATGGGCTGATGTAATAAAAACTATTGGTATGTAAGTGTTTACAAAATCAATGATTATTTTACCAAAATACTGGGGAGGTTTCTAGGTTACCTACATAAGTCTTTTAATCAAAACCTATTCCAGAACGCCTTAAAGACTTTAATAGTTGACAATAAGGGCAAAAACCCTACTCAATAGCAAATAGTTGCTATTCAAGGGTATAAAGAAGTAATATTTTCATGGAAGCTCATTTAATCTAAACAGTCTATATTTTTCATCAAGAAAAAAGACCTTAAGATGTCAAAAATATGGTGAGAAACACCAAAGAAAAAAATTGAACATAAGCCTCCTGAAGGTTAAAGCAAGGGTCCCACTCACAACATGACAACAAATTAAAGGTTAACCCAGTCAAACTCCAGTGAAGGACCTGAGGCCATACCACTGTTCCCAGACTACAGGCTCCCACCTCTGGCAGGAACTTGAATTCTTCCACCTCCCTCATCCTTGTCCCCAGTTCAGCAATCATAGGACTTTATAAAGGAAAGGTTAAAGGTTACTCCTCACATAAAAAAAGCTACAATTCCCATGTCTTAAAGAGAGATACTTTATATACTTCAATCAGAGGGTATGGATATCTATCCAATTTCAAGGTACCTTTCAGAACTTGTTGCCTTGGATTTGGTCTTCAGGGCTAAGTACTTTTCCCTGCAGCTGCCACATAGCAGGTAGTATGGATTTCCACTCCCACATTCACCACCGAACCAGCCATCCACATAGGAGCCATTGCTGCGATAGCCCTGGCGGTTTGCACTGCGCCCACAGCCTGGGTGATTTCTCTTCATGTGCTGATTGAAGCTGACGACACTGCACTCACACAGTTCACATACCACCACTTCTTCCCTGTCTTCAGACTCACAGACATGCTGCACAAAATAATTTCATATCAAATTATTAGTCAAGTTAACATGAAATTAAGAAGAGGTAAACAGATCATTTATTATGTTAAGTTAACAACTTTGTTTACATATGCTGCAATATTTGCAAGATGTTCATCAAGGCTATATAACAAAGTTCTTTCAAATCAAAATCCAGATCACACAGTCTGAAGGTGTTCTTTGCCCTTTCCTCACACTAATAAGTGACAATAAAAGTGACTATCCTACTGAGAAAAAAGTTATTAATAAAAATGACAATCTGCCCCATCTCAAACGATTTAAAATCCCTCCAATGAAAACTACTTTCATCTGATCATAACATGCATATCTATTTTCTGAATTTCTGAGAAGTCATTTGGATTCATTTATCTTATTAACATAATATGGTATATGCTCTTTCCTACAGAACTTATACCTGTGAACTTCTCAGTTTCCCTGCTACAAAAAGTGTAATGCTAAACAATGTAAACATACAAACCCATCATGTACCCTGCCCTTGGATGGAGGCATTTACAAGATCTAGGTGGCACTGGTTCCTAGAATGAGGCACTACAGTGATTAAATAGAACCTATAAAGAAGAAGAGCATGCATTCAGATAGCAAGGTAAGCACAGTAGCCATGTTAAACACCCAGCAGAGCTGACTGGGACCTGATACCTATTTTGTAATCTACCTTTGATATCAGAAATCAAATTATCACAGCACGGCTCTATTCATCTAGTCTGGGGAGAGAAGCAATAAAATCGCACAGAGAAAGCAACAAGAGAGACTTTTTCTTACTAGTTTGTAGGTATCAAAGTAACCTCAAGTGTTAAAGCCCCAAACTTTAGGATGAGATGTCAGACTTTTCAGAGTTTTACAACTCTAGGAAATGCTGTTATTAGTAAGCTGTATGAACAGGAGGGCAGGAAAATAAGTCAGAGCAGCCCCCGCTGCAGTCACACACACCCAGGTAGGCCAATCCAGTACCTCTGGGATCCACATTCCCAGAATATCGTTGTCACTGGTCAGGTCTTGTCCAAACATAGCTTCCATCGCTTCATCATCAAGATCAATTTCCAATTCCTCATCTAAATTAAAGTCATACAATGCCCCTGGGTCTTGTTGCAAAGATATTCCTTCTCTCCGACTTTGATTCCTATGGGCCTGCACAGAGCGGTATAACCCCGCTCAGAACAAAACAAGAAAGGCATTTTATTTGCACGTATAAAATAATTCTGAGTATTTTGCCAGTTCTTGACTGCCATACAATGCAGGTGAGAGCCTACCTCAGCTGACTTATTGGATTCCAAACCATAAACATAAAACTTTACCTAACATATGTCTTTCCTCTTCCGTGAAATGGGGATAATAGTATTCATACCTTGCAGAGCTGCTGACAGGTTTAAATAAGATAATCTATGTAAAATATTTCATAATGTCTGTTATATAGAACACTCAATAAATATGGGCTGTTATTATCCTTTTAGTTTTTTTTTTTTTTTGTCAGTCGCTTTCATTATATATTAAATACACATCCTATATGTTCTAGGACAGTCTCAATTTTTCTGTTCCCATAAATTACTGAATCATTATTTACGTTTTAATAGTTCAAAGATTAAACTCTGTTTTGACAAATAACATATTCTAGATTTTAGTTTGGAAAATATATTACCTATAATTTAAACTTCACATGCCCAGAACATAATCTTAAAAATATTTACTAAGGTAATGAAAAAATATATTTTTGCTTATCTGGGCCTTACCTAGTAGTGAAGCCCTAAAATTCACAAAGTACATCAGAAAAGCCAGTGCCTGCTTTGGCACAGTGCTCTTCTAGCTCCTTCTCACCAGTGATGTCTTAAACATGCATCTTCACTTCTTAAATTATAAGTATTTTGAGGGCAGAGAGAGCATTTATGAAATTTCTCAATATTTACAAGTGACCAGTATAGCCTTCTGCACCCAGAGGGAACTTAAAAATAAATCTATGAATGTATGCTGTGATTTAAATTATGTAAAATTATATAAATGCATAGAAAGTAATATGCAAATAGTTGCTCTTTTAATGTGGAGGTACTGAATACTTAGTATCATTAGTTTACATCTTCTTTAATGTTGCTTTTACATTTACTTTAAAATATAAAGAAACTATATAATACTTTCACCAAGAGAAGGATGTGAAACATATACTTACCTGCTCTTGCTAGCAATGTTCGAGCAGCTAAATCAAACTTGTGCCTTCTTGTAACTGCTGAGCGACCCCTAGCGGGTGGTCCACTTCCAGAAGCTGCATTCTCTACATGATCCAGATTATCAGGGCTAAAAGAGCAAGTTTGAAAGCAACACACATTTTTAAAAATCATCATGAACAGAAAGCACAGGTGCAAGCTTGCTTGTAGTACTTTTTCCTCCAAATATTATCGAGAACAAAATATGGTTTGAAACATATCTTTTGTGTCTGGCTTATAAATATGTCATATTGCCCTGAGCAATAATTTTATCTGGTTTTGAAATAAACCAACAATGAAATTACGCTTAATGCAAGTTTAAATTCAAATGAGGTCAATGGCCTTAACTAAATCCTAAAGGATTAAATACTTAAAAATTGAAACGATTGGGAATCCTTGCCTTGGAAAAACAGATATTTCAAAATAAGTTATGAAAATATGCACTGAGCTTGTCAGAAAAAGTCTGCATATTAATATAAGACACAAGCCCCCCATATAACTTCATGAGCTAAAATGAAACGAAGATTTAAAGTCATAAGAAGTGCTGAAGGGGGAGGATTTTAGAAAGAATTATAGAATATTTTATTACATTTCTTTTTAGGCTAGGCATTATCAGAGAATTCATTTCACAACTTTAAAAAGGGGTGTATTGTACTGGATATTAAAAACTAAAGAAGAAATGAAAATATAAACCCATATTAAGAGACAGAAAAGATTTAAAAGTCCATTTCTATTGAATGCATTACTTTAAATTAATTTATATTAAAATGAACATTCTAGTTTATATCTCTTATATAAAATTATTTTATCAACATGTTTACTTTATTTCAGAATAAACTTATTTTAATTTTTAGTTCCTTCTTTTCAGCAATTTTATATTAAAATTATTTCCTTATTTTCATAAAAACATCATTCAAGTCAAAACCTGTCATGTCATTCTGTTAAGGGTGCTTCACAGAAACATAAGCTTGTAACTGAAATGTCCACCTTTTCATCTCTCTCTAGTTATCAACCTTATATACCATTAGAAGCATCTATGAAGGGACATAACGGGGTTCTTGGGGTACCATTTATAACACATGGAACAGAAATATGGAAATTGGACTTTCACCTTTCACTAAAGCCTTCCTCCATTTCAGCAGCATCAGCTGATGGTATGTCTCCTGGTGACTGCAAATAGCAGGGATCATTTGACTTCCCACCACTGCCTACAACTGCGGCTCCGTGCCTTGAGTCGGCTGTGCTGCCTGACTGGGGCTCCTCCTCATCCTCATGCCCAGGGTGCTCTATCATCCACATGGCAAGGACAGTGATGTTCTGGGCATCAGCCTCTCCTCGAGCACCTGAACAGGGGGAAAAAAAGGTCGAATACTGACTTTGGGCAAAATAATTAGTTATTCATGCTATCAGTTTAAGACTGTCTGCTATGCTGCCACTGTAATTGAATCTTGTGTTAAAAATCTTACCAACCTTTATGGCCTCTTAAAAAACATACTGCCTTTAATAAAGATGGTACTTCTCATAACTGCATATAATGATACATAAAAAGTTATAGTAAGAAAAAGAAATAAAAGGAATACAAATTGGAAAAGAAGTAAAGCTGTCACTGTTTGCAGATGACATGATACTATACATAGAAAATCCTAAAGACGCCACCAGAAAACTACTAGAACTAATCAATGAATTTGGTAAGGTTGCAAGATACAAAATTAATGCACAGAAATCTCTTGCATTCCTATACACTAACAATGAAAGATCAGAAAGAGATATTAAGGAAACAATCCCATTTACCATCACAGCAAAAAGAATAAAATAACTAGGAATAAACCTACCTAAGGAGGCAAAAGACCTGTACTCAGAAAACTATAAAACACTGATGAAAGAAATCAAAGATGACACAAACAGATGGAGAGATATACCATGCTCCTGGATTGCAAGAATCAATATTGTGAAAATGACTATTCTACCCAAAGCAATCTACAGGTTCAATGCAATCCCTATCAAATTACCAATGGCATTTTTCACAGAACTAGAACAAAAAATTTTACAACTTGTATGGAAACACAAAAGACCCCGAATAGCCAAAGCAATCTTGAGAGAGAAAACGGAGCTGGAGGAATCAGGGTCCCCAACTACAAAGCTACAGTAATCAAGACAGCAAGGTACTGGCACAAAAACAGAAATGTAGATCAACGGTACAGGATAGAAAGCCCAGAGATAAACCCATGCACCTGTGGTCACCTAATCTACGATAAAGGAGGCAAGAATAAACACTGGAGAAAAGACAGCCTCTTCAGTAAATGGTGCTGGGAAAACTGGACAACTACCTGTAAAAGAATGAAATTAGAACACTCCCTAACACCACACACAAAAATAAACTCAAAATGGATTAAAGACCTAAATGTAGGACCGGACACGATAAAACTCTTAGAGGAAAACATAGGAAAAACACTCTTTGACATAAATCACATCAAGATCTTTTATGACCCACCTCCTAGAGTAATGAAAATGAAAACAAAAGTAAGCAAATGGGACCTAATGAACCTTAAAAGCTTTTGCACAGCAAAGGAAACCATAAACAAGACGAAAAGACAACCCACACATTGGGAGAAAATATTTGCAAATAAAGCAACGGACAAAGGATTAATCTCCAAAGTATACAAACTGCTCATGCAGCTCAATATCAAAAAAACAAACAACCCAATCAAAAAGTGGGTGGAAGACCTAAGTAGACATTTCACCAAAGAAGACATACAGATGGCCAAGAGGCACATGAAAAGATGCTCAACATCACTAATCATTAGAGAAATGCAAATCAAAACTACAGTGAGGTATCACCTCACACCAGTCAGAATGGCCATCATCAAAAAGTCTACAAACAATAAATGCTGGAGAGGGTGTGGAGAAAACGGAACCCTCCTGCACTGTTGGTGGGAATGTAAATTGATACAGCCACTATGGAGAACAGTATGGAGGTTCCTTAAAAAACTAAAAATAGAATTACCATATGATCCAGCAATCCCACTACTGGGCATATACCCTGAGAAAACCATAATTCAAAAAGACACATGTATCCCAATGTTCATTGCAGCACTATTTACAATAGCCAGGACATGGAAGCAACCTAAATGTCCACTGACAGAGGAATGGATAAGAAGATGTGGTACATATATATAAAGGAATATTACTCAGCCATAAAAAGAAATGAGGGTGGGATAGGGAGGGTGGGAGGCGGGAGATGCAAGAGGGAAGAGATACGGGAACATATGTATATGTATAACTGATTCACTTTGTTATAAAGCAGAAAATAACACACCATTGTAAAGCAATTATACTCCAATAAAGATGTTAAAAAAAAAAAGAAAAGAAATGAAATTGGGTCATTTGTAGAGATGTGGATGTACCTAGAGTCTGTCATACAGAGTGAAGTAAGTCAAAAAGAGAAAAACAAACATCAAATATTAATGCATATATGTGGAATCTAGAAAAATGGTACAGATGAACCTGTTTGCAGGGCAGGAATAGAAACACAGACGTAGAGAACGGACATGTGGACACAGGGGGAAGAGGAGGGTGAGATGAACTGGGAGATTAGGTTTGACATAAATACACTACCATGTGTAAAATAGATAGCTAGTGGGAACCTGCTGTACAGCACAGGGAGCTCAGCTCGGTGCTCCGTGATGACCTAGATGGGTGGGATGGGGAGAGGGGGGAGGTCCAGCTGGGAGGGGATATATGTATACATATAGCTGATTCACTTCACTGTACAGCAGAAACTAACACAACATTGTAAAGCAATTATACTCCAATTAAAAAAACATTAAAAAGGGCTTCCCTGGTGGCTCAGTGGTTGAGAATCTGCCTGCCAATGCAGGGGACACGGGTTCGAGCCCTGGTCTGGGAAGATCCCACATGCCGCGGAGCAACTAGGCCCGTGAGCCACAACTACTGAGCCTGTGCGTCTGGAGCCTGCACTCCGCAACAAGAGAGTCCGCGATAGTGAGAGGCCCGCGCTCCGCGATGAAGAGTGGTCCCCGCTTGCCGCAACTAGAGAAAGCCCTTGCACAGAAACGAACACCCAACACAGCCAAAAATAAAATAAATAAATAAATAAAAATTTAAAAAAAAAAACATTAAAAAAAAAATTATACTACCTGTGGCTTCCATGGCTTTCGCAATCTGCCGGAGAGAGAACCCCATTTCCAACAAGGGTACTGCAATTGCTGGAGGAGGAGGAGAAGTTGAAAGTCTACTGCTTGGGTCTGACAAGGCTGAGACAAAAGAAAGAGAAGTCCTAAATATCACTATATGCCATGAGTAAAAAGTATTCTTATAGTAACCATAATTCCCAATTTTCTTAATAGTATCCATATATAATGAAATGTTACTCTACTAAGAATTCTCTAATAACTAAATGTGATTAAATTTGATATAGCTTTTTAAGGTTTTTCTTAAAGATAAACTAGCTATTATGAAACAAACCTGCTGGAAAAAATGTTTAATGTTTTCCTTTTTAAAAATAGTTTCCTACTTACAAAAAATTTCAAGCTTTACAAAAATTTGTAAGAATAGTACAAAGAATTCTTTTACCCCCGAACCACTGGAGAGAAAGTAGCAGACATAATGCTCCATCCTCCCTGAATACACTAATATATTACTCTTACAAATAACAACGTTCTCCTGTATAACCACAACGTAACTATCAAAGTCAGGAAATCAACAGTTATCATCTAATCCAGATTCCATTCTAGTTTCAAGGAAAGTCCTGATAATGTTCTTTACAGCAAAGGATCCAATCCAGGATCATCTTTACATTTAGTTTTCATCTCTCTTCAGTCTCCTTCACTTTGACACTTTGAAGATTCCAGGCCAGTTATAGGGTAGAAAGTCCCTCAATCTGATGTCTGCTGTTTCCTCATGATTAGACTCAGGTTGTGCATTTTGGCAGGAGTAGCACAAAACTGATGTTGCCTTCTTCTTACTGCATTCTATTAGGTGGTTCATGATTTCATGTTGTCCCATTACTGATGATGTTAACTTTGATCACTTGAGTTAAGCTGGTATCTGCCAGGTTTCTCCACTGTAAAGGTACTCTTTTTTCTTTCCTTTGTAATTAATAAGTATTTGTGGGAAAACACTATGAGAATAGGTAAATATCTCATTCTTCATCAGTTTCACTCTGCATCCATTTATGCTTATTGGCTGAATTAATTATCATTACGATGGTTGACAAATGATGGGTTTTTTTAAGTCCATCATTGCTTTCAGATTCATCAGTTGGTATTCCACTCTAAAGCAAAGCTTCTCCTTTCTCCATCGGTGTAGGGTTATGGATTCTCATTGCATTCATGAGTTATTATCTGTTATTGTAATTATTATTTATTTTTATGCCCCAAATCTCCCAGATTTGGCCAGTGGATGCCCCTTCACTCTGATTTCTATATCCTTCAAGCCTGTGCCCATCATTCTCTGAGTACTTTGTCACTTTATGGCACAAGCTATTCTAGGCTCATCTCATACTGAGACCTGAAATCAGCCATTTCTCTCTCAGAAGATCAAGGTTCCTTCTAGTAGAGAATGGTATTTAAAAGATAGGATCTTGGCACTAGGTGCGTGTATTGCTACTGAAGCATCACTGCCCCAAGGCCCTCTCAGTGGACAGCTGCTAGTGGAGGCCCTCTTCACCCTATATGGTTCTGACACCTAGTGCCAGGCCATATGGACACTTCTTTGCCCCACTTGGACTCCAAAACCTTATGCCAGGCCACTCCCCACACACACGAGGTGTTTTTTTTCACCCCAATCTGGCTCTGACAACCCACTCTGGACTACCATGCCATGCACCTCCCATACTCTGCTGGCATGAATGCCTCCCTAGCTTGGCCCCACTTAATGGCTTTCAAATTGAATTAGTAAGGAAGAAGGGAAGGAGGGAAAGAGGGAAGGATGGAGGGAGGGAAGACTATAACTCTCATTTTTGCTTAAAAAAATGTCATTACTGCTACAGTGGTGATAGCCCTGATATAGCTGATGGACTTCTCCTTCTTGCCATGGTAGAGTAACAGAGACTAGATTTACCCTCACCTTAAACAACTAAAAAAACAGACAAAAATTATCAAACAACAGTCTGCAGATATTGGACAATAGGTAGTGCAGGACGGTGATCCCTGAGAGAAGGGAATCAAATGAGGCAAGGTGTACAACTGCCTTAGCTTACTGCCTGGAAAGAATTTCCCAAACTGCAGGTCAGGGAGGGTAAATTCAAGCCAAACTCAGTGGTCTCTCTGAATGGCGAAGACAGAGTAGAGAGTTCAAAAATGGCTAGAATTCACAGGGCAGAATCCAGAAAGGGGAGATCTGTATGGAAAGAGGAGAGCTACACAGATAGAGAACTCCAGAAATGTGCAGAAGGTCCTCTTCCCCTCAAGTCCTCAGCTGATGCTAATACAGCAGCTATCCAAAGCTAGGGAAAGAATCACCAAGAAGCAGCAGGCAGAACAATCCTTAGAGCTCACATAGGGTTGGGAAGTTTGTGTTACAACAAGCCAGAATGAAAAAACTTTGTAATGCATAAGGTATTAGATAGAATACTAAACAAACTAAAGGCTGTTCTGGTCCCACCTAACAAAGCTTAAAAGGAAGCCTTGAAAGAATCAAACTGTTTTCAAGTTACTTAACTGATTTCTAGAACAAAGTTTAAGTATAATACAATTAACGAAATACAAAATATCCAGCACCCAACTAGGTAAAATTCACAATGTCTGGTATCCAATAAAAAATTACCAAACATGCAAAGAAACAAGAAAACACAATTCAAAATGAGGAGAAAAATTAATAGAAACAGATCTAGAAATAATTGATAAATTAAGTACCAGAGACATTAAAACAGATACTATAAATACACTTGATTCTTGTTATTTGTGGATTCCCTATCTGTCAATTAATCTACTCCTTTAAGTTAATTTGTAACTCCAAAATCAATACTCATGGCACTTTCACAGTCATTCACAGGCACAGGGTGACCAAAAAATTCAGTCTTCTGATGCAATTGTTCCCAGCTGAGGTCAAACAAGGTGATGCTCTGTATTCTTGTTTCAGCTCTCAGACTATAACAGGTGTCCTTTCATGCTATTTAGTGTTACTTCTTTTGCATTTTTTGCGCTTTTTGTTGGTGATTTCATTGTTTAAAATGGCCCCAAAGTATAGTGCTGAAATGCTGTCTAGTGTTCCTAAGTCCAAGAAGGCTAAAATGTGCCTTATGGAGAAAATATAAGTGTTAAGCTTCACGCAGGCATGAGTTAATAGTGTTGCTGGCCATGAGTTCAATGCTAATGAATCAACAATACATATTAAATATGGTGTCTTTAAATTGAAACATACATAAAATAAGGTTATATATTGATCAGTTGACAAAGTGTGACCAGAAGCTCAAAGAAACCTAGCCCTGTATTTTCCCTAGGGAACAATGGCTCAGTTTTCACTAATTCTGTGTTCACAGAATATAACTCTTTTAATAATGAGAACTGTTATTCCATGTATTCTGTAAGGTAGAGGAAAGACTGAGTATGTTAAAAAAGACATGGGAGATTAAAAAAAAAAAGACATACACAGAACTTCTAGAAAACTACAATATCTGAAAGGAAACATACACTGGATGGGATTAAGAGCAGATTAGACACTGCAGAAGAAAATATTAGTGACCAGAAGACACAACAATAAAAATTATCCAAAATCAAACACAGACAGGAAAAAGAATTTAAAACAAAAACAAAAAAAGAGCAGAGCGTCAGTGATCGTGATCTGTGGGATAACTGCAAGTGGCTTAATATACATGTAACTGGAGACACTGAAATGGAGGAGTAGTGGAACAGAAAAAAATCCGAAAAAAATAATGAATGAAAAATTTCCAATTTTAATGACAACTTTAAACCCACAGATCCAAAAACCTCAATAAACCCCAAGCACAAGAAACATGAAAAAAACTACACCAGGGCAGATCACAATCAAATTGCTTAAGCCCAGTGATAAAAAGAAAAATCTTAAAAGCAGCCAGAGAGAAAGGCATATTACATCAACATTAGAAAGACAGAAGACTTATCACTGGAAACAATGCAAATCAGAAGACAGTAGAGCAACACCTTAAAGTACTGAAGAAAAAGAAAAAACAACTGTCAATATAGAATTCTATTCCCAGTGAAAATATTTGTTCAAAAAATTAAGGTGAAATAGACTCTTTTGGACATATAAGAGCCAAAAGAATTCATCACTAGCAAATCACTACAAGAAATGTTAAAGGAAGTCTTTAAAGCAGAAGGAAATGATACCAGATGCAAATATGGATATACATAAAAGAATAAAGAATCTCAGAACTAGAAAATATGTGAGTAAATAAAAAATACATACTTTAGTTTTTTAAAATATCTTTAAAAGATAATTGGCTGTATACAGCAAAAATAATAATGTATTATGGGGCTTTATAAGATTCATAGAAGTTAAATTTATAATAACAAAAGTACAAAGGCTGCGAAAGGGGAAATGAAAGCATACTACTGTTAGATTCTTTTATTATACATGAAGTGGTATAACATTACTTGAAAGTAGACTGTGATAATTAAGAATGTATACTATAAACCTGAAAGTAATCTCTAAAAACACAATAGCAAGTATAGCTAATAAGCCAACAAAGGAGATAAAATGGAATTTTAAAAATACTCACTTAATTCAAAGGAGATAGAAAAAGAGGAAAAAGGAAACAAAGAACTGATGAGATGAAAAAAAAGATGGTAGATTTAAACCCAGCTATAACAATAATCAAAATAAAGGTAAATGGTCTAAACATCCCAATTAAAAGGTAGAGAATGTAAGGCTGAATTTTAAAAGCTGGACCCAACTATAGGCTACCTTTAAGAAATCCACTTTAAATACAAAGACCCAAATAAGTTAAAGGTTAAATGATGGAAGAAGATATACGATTATAAAACAAATAAAAAAATCAGAAGTGGCTATATTTATACCAGATAAAGCAGATTTAAGGGCAAACAGTATTAACACGGATAAAGAGAGTCATTTCATAACAATAAAGAGGTCAATTCATTAAGAAGATATAAGAATCCTAAATGTTTATGGACCTAAAAACAGAGCTTTAAAGTACGTGAAACAAAAACTAATAAATGAAAGGGGAAATAGACAAATCCACAATTATAGAGATTTCAACACCACTCCCACAGTAATTGATAGAATAGGTAAATGAAAAATAAGTAAGGATAAAGAAGACTTGGACAACACTATCAATCAACTTGACCTAACCAACAATTTCTAGAACATACTACTCAACAGTAGCACATACACATTTTTTCCAAGTGTAAATGGAATAGTTATAAAAACAGACCGTATTCTGGGCCATAAAACAAGTTTCAGAAATAGAGTCACAGATGTAGAAAACAAACTTATGGTTACCAGGGGGAAAAAGGGGAAAAGGGATAAAGTGAGAGATTGGGATTGACATATAAACACTACTATACGTAAAACAGATAACTAATAAGAACCTACTGTATAGCACAGGGAACTCTACTCAATACTCTGTAATGACCTATATGGGAAAAGAATCTAACAAAGAGTGGATATATGTATATGTATAACTGATTCGCTTTGCTGTACATCTAAAACTAACACAACATTGTAAATCAACTATACTCCAATAAACATTTTTTTTAAATGAATAAGCTTAAAATAGTGAATTGAACATAAGCATTTAGTTCTACTAATTCCTGAAAACCCATTAAAATGGCAGTAAAGGAAATATTTTAAATGCAGAAATCCATAAGGACAGAGAGAACAGGAAAACTGCAATAAAATTTTAGAAGTTAGAAAGCCAATGGGCAAACATAAATTGCCTCAGTGGTCCTGAGAAAACTGAATCCTACAATAGCAATGAGGAAAAGTCAAAACAACAGAACTTATTCCTCAGAATCTCAAAATGTTCAGAAATGGGTGGCAGCAGATACTTCTGGAAACGAAAGTGACGCAAAAAAATAGGACTGATTGAGAGTCTAAGAAGCAATTAGAAAATGGTACAACCACTATGGGAAACTATAGGCAGTTTCTAATAAAGTTAAATATCTACCACCAAAAAATAAATAAATAAAAATAAAATAAAATAATTCAAATTATACAAGATATGTTCTTTGATGACAATGAAATTAAATTAGAAATCAACAACAGAAAGATACCTGGAAAATCCCCTAGTATTAGGAAGCGAAATAACATACTTCCAAATAACCCATATGTCAAAGAAGATATCAATGGTAAACTAGAAAGTACTTTAAACTGAATGAAAATGAAAACATAGCATTTCAAAATGTCTGGATTGCAGCCACATCAGTGCTTAGAGGGAAATTCACAGCATTAAAAATGCCTATTTTAGAAAAGAAGAAAGGTCTAATATGACTGATGTACAGTACATTACTTCTCTCTTAAATAGCCATAATTCAATCTACAGCTTCAAAAGAGAGAAGACAGCTCAGTTTATGGGGCAGATCCCCCTTAATTAAAATCACTGTTTTACCTTCAGTGAAGACAAAACACAATGCCCACATAATGAAGTCTCACACATATGGAACGTCAAGGTCTGGGTGTCAGAGTGCATGACAGCACACGCACCTGTGCGGTTAGCTGGCCTTGCTGACTGGGAATCAGGAGAAGTTAAGCTTTGCCTCCTTCCTACTTCATCAGAAGGAGAGGTTGGTAATGATGATATTGGAGGAGTCTGTGCACGACGTGTGGGAAGTACAGTGGTAGTTGGGTAACTAGAGAACATTTGCCTTTAAGAAAACAACAATGGTTAGCACAGAAATCCAATTAGAAAATAATACATACATCACTATCTTCTTACAGAAGAATATGAGACCTGGAAAACTATACAAGTTACCTATAGTTTAATTGGGGAGAGGGAAGAGAGACTCCACAGTTTTCAAAATCGTTACCTCATAGGATGCTTTTACTATAAAAGTAATACCTTTTCATGTGTTCAGCAAAATGAAAGCAACATAGCAGGTGGGGGGAATACAGCAATTAACAAAATAGATTTTAAAAAAATCCCTGCCTTCATTCATCTTTCCTTCTACTATAATACCAAGGTGACAGGGGTATTTTGGTAGGCATATAGTAGTTAGAGAATAAAGAAGACTTCTAAAGATAGATAACTTATAGTTACTTCAGATACATACATTCGTTATAGCCATGAAATTATTCACATGGATTCAAAGTGAGAATCTATAGGTAAGTTACGGAAAGAAAAGATACGTGCCCAGTCACCCAACACAAATGAAAAACAGCGTATGAATGATATGTCAGCTGTGTAGAGGGGTAAAGGTATAGGAGAAGCAGCCCCTCTCACGTTGAAAAGGCAGACACTGGCTAAAAAATAAGTCCAGGAAGATCCTCACTGAGTGACTGCTCTTTAGATTTGTCCAACAGAACTAACAACTTTTTAAGCATCAAAAAAGCACTGCCAACCCAGTCAAGCAACTGTGGTATGATGGTATCCACATAGGGGGCAGTTGTTCCCTGATTTTTCTTGTATTAAGTGATGTTGAGCCAGGCAGAGACAACTGCAGCTCTACTACAGTCCTAGCCAATAGCAGGAAAATGCAGACTTAGAGGAAAGAAGGAGTCACAGGCCTGGTGAATGTCTCTGGGAGCAAGGGAGCATTATTTTACCACTGAATTCCATGCCTATGGAGTTTGAAAGGCAACAAAGAGTCACAGTGCTACTGATTCTCTGTGGATACCTTGAATTCTGTAATTGCCAGAAGGATTAAAAACCATATTAGAATATCCTATCGCTCTTCTCTTCCTCCTTTCTTGAACAGAAGCACTTCCTGGAACTGTGTTACTTAAGTGAGAGAGCTAAGAGGCAGATGTGTGGGGACCGGCCACTGGTAGCTACTAGGATTAGCGCTCCTTCTGTCTAAGACCAGAGCAATAATTCTTAATGTGTGAGCTGAAGCTCACTGCATCAGAATCACTGGAGAAATTTAATTCAAATGCAAACTAGGTGCCACACCAGACCTACTGAATTCGACTTGCTGGGGAATACAGCCCCAGAGATTTAAAAAGCTTCCCAGATGGCTCTTGTGCACACCAAAATTTTAGACCCATTACAATAATAGCCACTATCTCTCCTATTCTCTAAGATGTGTTCACACACTGGAAACAATAATGACCTATCAAATAAGGGAAGGGGGGAAAGAAATAAGAAAAAGGGAGACTAACTATTCTGCTTCCCTTCATTTCACTTAAGCCCTCATTAAGAGAGCTCACAAAAGTCTCTCCCTAAAGATTTTCACTCAAAGGTTTTTATTTTATGTATACATCTGGCAAACTGAAGCAAAAAGAAACTTAAAGAGTCTTTGGAATTTATGAGTCTACTAAAATAGGGTTGGCTGAAGAAGATCATAAGACATGCTCTTTCATTTGAAAAGTAGACTTGTTTGACCTTATAGAAAGAATAAAAGTATAGTTAAAGAATTATGCTTAAAAGGAAAACACCAAGAAGAGAAAATCGTTTTCCTGGAGGTAAGCTCTTTC
This sequence comes from Eubalaena glacialis, assembly GCF_028564815.1. NCBI lineage: Eukaryota > Metazoa > Chordata > Mammalia > Artiodactyla > Balaenidae > Eubalaena > Eubalaena glacialis. The sequence goes on along the minus strand of NC_083717.1, from coordinate 72,229,078 downwards.
TTGAGGCTCTAATATTCAAAATACAAGTATTTACCTTTGGAGGAAAAAAAATATTCAAAAACCTAGCCAAAAAAAAAAAACAAAAGATCATTTTAAGAAGATAGAGTACTACAGTACCTGATTGTCAGTGGTACTGCTGATTAGATCTGGGACCACCACTAACTGGCTGTGAGACTTTAGGCAAGTTATTAAACTTCTGAGGGACACTTCCAACTTCAGTAAAATGAGTTTGACTATATGATCTCTTGGGTTTCCTCTAGCTCTAGAATGCCTTGACTTAGTTGGACACATTCTTCACAAGAGAACAATTGTGTGTTTAGAACCATAGGCATCAATATGGCAGACATTAAAGGTCAACTTCCCTACCTGAGAAGACTAAGTGGCATCACTCCTGGGGACTCAGATGCAGGCACCGTTTCTGTGTCAGTGACTGGAGTGGTGGCAGTTGTGGTGTCCTCCAGTGAGCTGCTCATAAAGGATGTTGTACTCGAGGCTGATGGGCTAGTGGTAACTGGCGTCTGTGCCTGTTGGGCTTGGTCACTTTCTTCAGCTTGTTGATCAATCTCTATAAACCAAGATTAAGGTTAAGAAAGTAGTAAGGATTTGTTTTTTCAAAAGTGACAAGGGAATGGGAAACTTTTAATTTGGAAAGCTTCTAAATATATTTCATAAGTATCAATTTCTGCCAAAGATTTACAGAAAAAAATGTTCTTATATATATACATCCTGTATTCACTATTGTACTCGTTGTTATAGACTCTACAGACAATAATGTAACAAGCCCTTGTAATTACTCATTTCTTATTTTAGAGAAGGTGCTCTTAAAAACAAAAAAGTTTCACTTTTGTTTGTAAGATTTAACCAGAGGTTCTCTAAAGATCATTAAAACTGTGTTTCCTTAGCACTTTGATTTTGATGCCTATCTTTAGTCTTTAAACAAGCAAAGATGAAGATATGTAAATACAAGAATAATAAAAACCTAAACAGAAACTCCATGTTCTAAAAAGGACAGTGCTTCACAAAATAAACTACTCCCGAGAGTTAAAAAAAAGTTAAAAGGTCTAAGGGCTTACAAATATTTGTAATTTTTCTTATCTGGCAAGGGAGCCTACAAATAAACATAATCAAGATAGCAGTTGTTACAAATAGAGAGCTAATTCTATTTGGCTTGCTAAATGATGAAGTACTTTTCATAATCATGATCTTAACACTCCTATTTATATGCACCACACACCTCTCTCTTCCTACTTACTATGTAAGCTAAAAAAGGAAGAAGGGGAGTAAGAGAAAAGGTAAAAGAAGAGGAAGAGGAAGAGGAAGAGGAAGGGAAGGAAGAAAAAAAGAATGGAAGCACCATGAAGGCAGGTGACTTTGTTTTGTTCACCGCTGACTCCCCAAAATCTAGACTAGTACCTGGCACGCTGTAAGCACTCAGTAAACGTTTACTGAATGAACCTCATTTTTATCTCAGAATTCGTATTATCCCCAAAGGTGAGGATAAAAGATAAAACAAGGTTTTTTACACACAATATATAGTCTATGAAAGTAGTACTTTAAAAAGTCCTTTAAAACGTCTCTGAGAAGTTATCAGAATAATATATATATTGAATCAGATCAGTAAATACATGAGTACCTTCTGTGGTATGAGTTAAATTTCAGTTTTATGAAATGTAATAATTATTAAGTTCTAATACTTGCATAGGTTTAAAATAGAAAATTATAGGTACAGGCACACCTCGGAGATATTGCGGGTTTGGTTCCAGATCACTGCAATAAAGCAAATATTGCAATAAAGTGACTTTTTGGTTTCCCAGTACATCTAAAAGTTATGTTTACACTATACTGTAGTCTGTTAAGTATGCAATAGCATTATGTCTAAAAAAAAAAAAAACAATGTACATATCTTAATTAAAAAATACTTTATTGCTAAAGAATGCTAACCATCATCTAAGCCTTCAGCAAGTCACAGTAGCAACATCAAAGATCACTGATCACAGATCACCATAAGAAACATAATAATGATGAAAAAGTTTGAAATATTGTGAGAACTACCAAAATGTAACAGAGACACAAAGCAAGCAAATGCTGTTGGAAAAATGGCACTGAAAGACATGCCTAACCCAGGGTTGCCACAAACCTTCAATTTGTAAAAAATGCAGTATCTGCGAAGCGCAATAAAATGAGGTATGCCTGTAGACAGATGATTATTAATATAAAGAAACAGAAAGGAACTGTTTTCCTTACAAAGGAAATGTGAAAATTGCTTTGGCCAAAAAAAAAAAAAAAAAAACTTATAAGTCTTTAATAGAATATATCACTTCTGACAATTATGAATAATTTCAACAGCACGGAGCAAAAATTTAAAAAATCAGATAACTTACCTTGCTTAATTTTGCCCCCAAACTGGTCTTCCAAAAGCCCATGGACCACTAACTTATAGATCATGGCTTGAGCTCGTTCCAGATCTGCTAATCCCAGGGCTCTCTTTATGGGTGACCGCATGACTGCTCGTTTCACCATGTGGCGCATCAAGAACTGAAGGGCTGCACGCATCTCCACGTCTTCGTGAACAACTGGAGAGCTCGCACAGTCTGAGTTGTGGCCATTTTCAGCCAGAACTTTTGGTATCAGCAACAGTTCAGCATATTTACTACAGCCAAGAAGAGCACTAAGTGATTTCATAGCACCGAGGTAGAGATAGGACAGCTGGACTGCTCTGATTTCTGACTGGGCTATGTCATGGTTTTTGGAGATGTGTTCGTGATTTTTTCTTTTTCCTTCTGTTATTTGATGTTGGGATTCCACACCTGGCACTGTTGAATCTAAAGAAAATGAAGCTATTTCGTTTTCTGATTTGGAGCTTGTGGTACCCTGACTTTTAACATCATCAGATGTTACGCCTGTTCGTGTATCTAAAGCAGATTCACTCTCAATTTTCTGCTCAACATCCCCTTTCTCCTCAGACTCACGTCGGTGTTTCTTTTCATGTCGCTTGGTGCTCTGTTTGCCCATGTCTTCGTGAATGCCAGTCAGATATGTGAGGTCCAGCAACACAGAAGCCGTCAGGCCTCGAAATCGTGCCACGTCAAAAGGAAGCGGTTCACAGGGTTCCAGATTATACAATGGAGTATCACTAGGCGACCAAAAAGTTGGGAAGCTTTAATAAAGATCAGAATGACACAGGAAGAAGCAAGTGAGGGATAGACAAGAGGAAGGTACAGAAAATAATGTAGACAAAATAAGATGTATCATGTACACAGTACAGAGAATAATTTGCACAAACTAGAGAACTCATTACAACAGAAAAATGAAATCTATTATGAGAAAATGGGGAGATGTGATGTTAAACGCAAAAGCAATGAGATGTTCATGTGCTTTCAAATAAGAATATTCATTATTATATAATATAAGCCAGGAACTGGCAAAATTTCTGTAAAGAGCCAAACAGTAAATATTTTAGGACTTGGAGGCCACATGGTCTCTGTTGCAACCTTTCAACCCTGCCATCATAGTGTGAGAGCAGCCACTGATATACCTGAATGAATGTGTGTGGCTACATAACTTTATTTACAAAAAGAGGAGCTGGGCCAGGTGTAGTATGCCGATCCCTGATGTAAGCTATTTGGAAAGTTTGCATAATAAATCTAGTTTATTATATGGGTAATGGCCATTTATAACCTGTTCCAGATAAGACTTTGTTTCATTCAAAAAAATTACTTTGTAGTCTTCAATAAATGCTTCTAATTTAGTTTAAGCAAAAATACGGTCACATATTTCCTGATATTCATCAAGAATTTCCATAAGTTTAAACATGTTGTAATTAAACAAATTGGAACAGAAAGCTTTAGCAAGTATACAAAGTTTGGTGGCATACATTTGTTCTATTAACCGAAATCTTGGTTCTAGCTTAACCTTTCAAATCTTGTTTTCCCTTTGTGTCATTTTTCTTGTTGGTTTTAATTTAATTTAATTACTTTGCTATATCGTATGCATCTTAGTAAGGCATCATAAATCCTTTCCGAAACAAGGCAAAGAATAAAAGAAAAGGCAGATACTTTCACAAGTAAAATTTTCATTGCTTTCTTAGCTTGAAGTCCATTAACTCCTGAAATTGTGTGTAAACTTCATGTATGGTTATTTTTCAGCTGAGAGAGTCCATAGCTAACATTAGATTCTAAAACAGTACCACCTCCAAAAAATACTGAAGAACCACTGTTTTTGATACTGTCCCATGTCATATTAACAATGGAATCACTTTAAGCAGTATAATGAACAGTTACATAGTATCATCAATAAATCCATGTTTTCAAATGATATAATTCTGTACAGTCATCAGATGAGTCCCCTTATCGACTGAGATACTTGATATACTTCCTTTTAAACATATAAAGTTTCTATTTCACACAAATCTTATCTGATTGCAAACACATCTAAATGCTTTTAAGCACACAGTTTGTGCCAAATAAATGTAATTTTCATATCCATCCAACATGTTGCACACTAAGGGTACAGAAATATATGCTTTAAAAAAAAGGCAAGAATACTTAAAAATCACAGATAATCCAAAACCTAATTTTAGTCACTCAAATGTTCCCATCCTACATTCAAAGCTCTCCTACATAAAATGTAACTGACAGATCTGCTGACTGGCTTTTTTCTGTCCCAATGTGTAATGGAAATGATCAAAAAGGAGGAAGCCAAATGAAAAATAGAAAGAAGGATCCCAGTTACACCTAAACTAGTGAGCTTACCATTTCTTCACAAAACAAAATAAAAACTATATATTTTACAAGCCACTAGTACTCCAAGGAACACAAGTTTGGGAAATATTCCTTTATGAAATCATAGTACTCATACCCAGATGTATGAAGCAAATCATTTTAAAAAGTTAATTGGCAGCTCACCTAAAATACATAATTACTCACTGTCCATAGGCAATGGCCCATTTCACCAATAAATACTCATTTGCTAAAAGTGTAACTCAACAAATCATACCTGATGGTAATTTCTGCTTCATCCCATTGGACTTTGGCAGACGTGCTGCCCTCCTTGACCATTCCCAGCAGCGTGGCATGGCGCCCAGTTTGCTTGTGAACACACCGACCTCCAACTCTAAGACCAGCATCAACTCCTCCTATCACTGCCAGCACGGGCCATACCTCTATGCAAAGGGTCCTCAGCTGCGGCTCTGACAGGTCAGCAAGGCCATGTCTATTGTGTTTACCTTTCTCTTCCTCTTTGCTCTCCTTCTCCTCTCTCATTTCATTTTCCTCTCGGCTTTGAACCGAGCGGCTTTTCTTTAGCTTCTGACCTGAATCTTTAATACATATCTTAATTTTGTGCAGCCTTTCCATCATTTTTTTGTTAATGCAGTAAGTCCAACGGTCTGTTCGATGAAGGATACGAATAAGCTGAATAGTGGCCTCTGCCAGCACTGCTGCTACTGGACTACAAATGGGGTCTCCTGGAAGTAAGTCTCGTGGTGTGCCACGCATCTGCATATCACAAATTTTCACCTATAAAAGAAAAGAGGGTAGCAAATGTGTGATTATTAATAGTTCTCCTAAACTATTAATTCTGTAAATTATAAAACTATGAATTCTAGCACATGTATCCCATGGGGAACTAGTATTTGGTCTCCTGATACATATGTATTATACTATTGGCCCCCAATAAGGAGTGAACAAATATTACAGTTCTACTGAAGTTAGTAGCAGTATGGTCCTGTGAAATAAGCTACCCTGTCATTTAAACTGCGTGCAGTCTGTGAGCAGGAGTGCTGTTGTGGCCACCCAAAAGATAGATATAGACCAAGGTGTATGTGACTGACACCATTTAGCACCAACCCCCCACCCCCCGGAAAAGTCTTGAGGATCTATCCACTCTAGTTCTCAAGACACCAGAATAATAACGAGTCCTGGGACCATCTTGTATTGTTCCAGGGGCACAAAGATAAAATCACAAGGCTAGAAAATTGGTATATTCCCAATCTGGACATGCATTTCAAATAAGACATAGAGGCTGAAAGAAGAGCAAGACTTGGGTTCAAATCTTAACTCTGTGTAATTTTTGGAAATTATTTAATCTCACTAACCTCAGCTTTTTCATCTGAAAAAAAACTGGCACTAATAACAGTATCTATCTCTTACTATATTAAAGATTAAATTAGACTATGCACATAAAGTGCTTATCAGTACAGTGCCAGACACACAGTAAATGTTCAAAAAATGTTAACTATTATTAGTATTGTTTTTTATCAGATTCTGAAGTCAGAAAAGGCTTCTGGGTAGAATAAAGTGATTGATACAAAGCCTATGGTTAAATTAATTCCTTCAAGGTTCACAAATGTTAGGGAGCAATAGGCCATCATTCTAACCAGAACATACCAGAACCTATTCTGGGCTGCAAGAATATCATCAGGGAAAGGGATAAAAGCGGGTACTGGGTTGCCTCTTTATTTCATTTCCAGTTCAGTTTTCTTGACCACCTGGTTCAAGAAGCAGTTCCCCTCTCTCATGAATGGCTAGCTTGAAATTATACCTCCTTGAAAATTTTAAAAATATATTAAAAGCCTAGAATAAATGGTAACTTTCATGGTTAGAATTTACCAAATCTAGCACTTCCATTATAGACACATTATATATGAGATGGCTTGAAAACTTTCTACTAAAAAATAACTACAAATTCCAGAGACCAGACCTAGGCTACTTTTACTTGACGTTATATCCTCAAGTAAAAGGATGGGGTAGAAAACAAATCAACCCACAGGGAGACCACAAAGAAGTTTCTCTCTAACTGGTTTTACATGAGGAGAAAAAAAAGTTTTTAGTGAGAGGGTATCTCTTTAATACTGTCCTCCTGAAGGTTTAAGGTTCAAATTTACACCATCTACAAGGTCTGAGAACCCTCTCAGCTGAATGAATGAAAGGCAGCTTCGCCATCGTAACTGAAACCTCCATTATTCACCTAATGGTATCTGATTACACTGAAGATTATTTTTAGATTTTTCTCTCATATGCACAACTGCCAATAAACCAGATTATCCCTAAACTATTTCCTATAATTCTTATAATTGCACACATGTTTGAAAGTTGACTCACTATATTCAAATTACCAGAATATCAAATAGTGCCTTAATAAAGAGGAAAGGCAACTTCTAAAAGTAATCTAACCTTCATCTGGAAGAGTAAATTATCTGAGCAAGTACTTTTAATAGTAGAAATACCTTATTATTTCTGTGAACTCTGATGTTAACAAATATTAATAAAAAATAACAAATATCCTTTATGCTTAATTATAAAGGTTTGAGGTTTCATTACCTTTTCCCCTGGGTTGCTACTATAGAACATTATGCATGGGTACAACTCTGCTGCATCCACATCTTCAAAAGCTAATTTGGGTTCCTATAGTGTGGCAGAGGTGATGGGAAAAAAAGGAAACAAAATTTTTTTTTAATTGACAATATCCAATACACATTAAGATTCAAAGCTCTTATGAGACAGAATAAGTTACTAGAGCCAAATCTCAATTAACTTGCTAACCTTGCTAAGGAAATTCCACATACAATAAATGATCTTAATTTGTTCCTCTGTTTCAACAATCTTCCTGGGATTTTACTATCTTTCTATTTTTTTTTTTTTTGGTGCTGATAAATTTTATAAGAACCGAAAGGTATTAGAGAAAAAGCAGAGAAGAGCAAATAATCTATAAACTGAATAGCTAGTACCTGAATAACTGAGTTGAGGATAAATAAAAACAGGAAAACATGCAATGCTTCTGAATGGGTTTCAGTACCTCTCCATTTTTCCCAAAGGAAATGGTCCTGGCTTCCATGTCTAACACACAGGTAATGAAATCTCCTTGAGTAAAGCTGGACAACGTCAGAGTCTGTTCTCCATTGTGATAGAGGTTACCACTGTAGGCCCGATAGAGCCACATATCCGAGGTAGTACGGTGGTTAAAGTCATGTACTGGCCAGCGAGAAACTCCAACACAGGTGCCTTCATTACCTCTGTTTTCCTTCACAATGTAAAACTAAAATGAAAGTGGTAATGTTCACTAATATTCAAAAAACTTGTTTATATACTATTAACTGTATAAAGCCATACTGGGGAATATGTTTGTAAATAATATTTATGCATTTATGAGAATATAAATAAACATATTTTCAGCTTAAGTGAAAATAACATACAAATGAAATAATTTCATGATTTTGTAAAGATTTTAAGACAAATTTAATCTTTACCTTGTAGAACATTTAGAATAACCTTTGAGTATTTATTTAAAATAAACAATTTTAACTTACATCTTAATTATGAAGCTGAGGAGGTACGTCCAGTCCAGAAAATTATTAATGGAAAGCTTCAATTCTTTATACAAATTTTCTAACTACTCTCTTGTGTATACTTCTGTGCAGAAAAGAGTTAATATAGCAGGCCTGAGACTGCTGTCTTTAAAAAGGCATGCTTGTTAACACTGGCCCTTGGCTAGTATCTGGGAATTCGACTTGTATACAGTTTCCTACACTGTTAGAAAACTTTCCCTAAATGATTCGGGTGGCTCACCAGGACAAGAATGTTTGAACAAACAATGTGGTTTACACTGAACACAAACTTTCCTTTTGGGAGCTGGAGTTTTGGTACATGCCAGGCAGAGGGTACCTTCATGATCAGTCTCCAGTAAAAATCTTGGAAACTAAGTCTCTAAGGGGGTTCCCTAAAACATCACACACATGTTGCTGCATTTTGTTGCTGGGACAAGAGTGCAGTCCATGTGACCCTTCATGGGAGGGAAAGAACATAAGGAAGCCTCCACGTGGATTCCTCCAGACGTCACCTGTGTCTTTTCTCCTTATTATCCAGTTATGTATCCTTACTACCCTGTTATAATAAACCCCAGTCATCATGAGTACAATGATAATACTGAGTCCTATGAGTCCTTCTATCAAATCTTTGAACATAGGGGTCATCTTCAGGACCTCTGACACAATGGTGGCAACATGAGCTTCACTAGAACAACTCTAAGTCATTAAAATATAATTATGTATTTGAGAAAGAGAGAGAGAACTGGGGAAAGGCAAAACTCTAGTGGCTATGGGGTTACACGTGTTATGAAGCAGCAGGTGAGTGGCTATCTGTTGTGAGAGGTAAAAGTTACCTATGGAATTCAAAAATAATAGATCCAACCCCAGGAGGGTTGGCTCACTGGGTCCCCTGGCTGCTTTTGGCCCTGTAAGCTAAAGTGAGGGGAAAAGAGCAGCCAGAAGAAAATTTGTGTTGTTCTCTCCTCTAGGTGGGAACAGAAAGAGAGCCCAAGCATTCCCACACATGGGCTTTGGACGGGCCAAAGAATGAAAATTAGCTTGCAGCTGCTCTCTTGTCCAGGTGGGAGGGGGAAAAGTTCAAAAATTCCTGAAGGTGAGTTAGGGGTAGACCAAAAATATTAGAAGTATGTGTTGCTCTTTCCTCCAAGTGAGAGGAGATAAGGTTATTTAAATCAGTTCCCAGGGCTGGAGTAAAACTTTAAATAGATGAAAGAAAGGAAGAAAGGGAGAAATGGAGAAAGGGAGAGAGAAAAGAAGAAAAGAAAAGAAAATACTCCAGCAATTTTCTTTAGCCTAGATGCTGTCACTGCTGTACCAGTGCCCTGGCCCAACCAATTAACCCTATAAATGCTAAATTTACTGCTAGGGGTCTGAGTAAACTTGAGATCTGAGGGAAAAGGGAAAAGTAAATTTTATAAAACAGCTTCGTTTTGTGGCTACTGCATCTGGATGTATGATAAAAAATGATGTAAAGTGTTGTATGCTTGTAACTTCATAAATACTAAGAGATCATCCTGATAAGTAAAAGCTGCAAAGGAAAAATGTCAGTGGCACACAACTTCCTTGCTTTTTGCCCCAGGTGAGTAGATTGGAACTTAAATTCTTTGAGTACTGGAAACAAAACAAGCCTCCATAACTGATGATTTTTTGTTATGATTTTTGCCTATTAGAACTGCTAGAAAAAAGGGAGACAAAATAAAAAGAGTAGCTATCTCCACATAGAAATATACTTTGAGAGTTTTAAAAAGCAGTTGTTAGTTGCCAATTAGTTCTTATAAAATCAGATGTCTGACCCTTAGAGGCTGATGATTTTCTAGCCTGAAATGCATATTTTTGAGTGGGTAAATTTGTACTCTAAGATTGAGAAGGCAAAAAGAGCTTAGGAAAGCCTTGCTTGTCACGTAGACTTAAAATGCAGCTGTCTGATCCTACAGCATTTAGGCTTTATTGCTGCCCCAAAAAGTTGCCAATTTTATAGAATCCTCAATTCACAGCTTCCAACTGCCTGGACCTGCCTCTAAGTTAAAACCTCATACTGTCTGCTATGGGCTGTTTCAACCCAACATGAGCTGTGTTCAACTAAAAGCAGGAACCAGCCTAATGAACAAAAATCAGACATGGGGACTGGTGAAGATTTAGTTGGTGCAGCCATAAAATGAAAACTTCATGGATTCTAGCTGGACTGTCCAGGTCTCTTATATATGCCCCTGGGAAAGGGCCTGTTCTTTTGATAGCCATCTAATTTGAGCTGCTGATTGGCTTTTTATTTCTGACATAGAAACTGACTACATTCCTAACTTTGATTCTTACCGAAAGCTGAAAGTTGGAGGAGGGCAAACCCAGGGTGCATGACCTCTATGTCCACTCTTATAACATACTGGACTCTTGACCTCTTCTTGGGGAGGTCTCACTGCTGTTGACTTATTATGTTCAGCTTTTTGGACTAGTAGTAGTTTGCAACAACAGACTGATAGCTTGATTCAATATCTGATACACATGCCTAGTAAGACAGTTTATTAAATGAAGCTCTCCCCAGAAAAAGACTGATCTTTCCTAGGCTGCTCACTGGATAAATGATTAGGATAAAAGGCATAGAAGGTTTTTGTAAACCTATTCTGGAAAACAATTTTTTTAATTGGGATTTTGTCCTGACCAACTGCTAACCTTTCTGGTTAAGTTGTATCAATATAAAAACATTTTTGTTAAAAAAAAAAGAAGTTTTCGTGTGGAAATTCTTTTGTCCCTCTTGCACCTAACCCTTCTGGACAAAAGGTCTAGACGAAGATAAAAAATGACTGAAAAAATCTGAAGTTATAATAACTAAATGGGAAACACTGATTTTAGAATAACGGTGGGGGCGGGGAGGGGGAGAAAATAAAACAACCCAGGCCCTGGGGAAGTGTGGAAGAAGAGGGAGGGCATAAATGATCACTGTTTTTTCGGAACTGCTCCTCCTCCCGGGGGAAAAAAAGCCATGCTGTCAAGAAGGCTGTTTTTTCTTTTCTTTTTTTTTTTTTAATAGATCTTTATTGGAGTATAATTACTTCACAATACTGTGTTAGTTTCTGTTGCACAACAAAGTGAATCAGCCACATGCATAGAGCACTTTAAATTCAAACTAACTTCTGAGTCTTATACCTGACAGGCTATAAGAAGCAGGGGGTGACCCCAGGTCCTGGAATTTTCACAGAACACCTCCAGATGTCATCCACACTCTTAAGGCAGATAAAATGATGTCACAGACAAACAAAACCATTTAACAAACTGTCCTTCAGAGGCAGTCCCTCTGAAACCAAGCACTCAATTAAATTACTTAGACTGCAATGGGAACAGAAGGTGGGAGGCCCCCTGATGAGAGATCACACTGGGGTCCTGTTAACTTGTTCTGCCTGACTACTGTATATCCTGATTAGGGATATCTTAACAATCATAAACTCATTTCCAGGGATACCACGTATGACCTCTGGAATTGTACTTTTTGTGTATGCACCCTATTCTGAACCCTGGACTGGCCAGAGTTGTGCTGTGCTAAATTTAAGGACAAAGTCACTTGACTTTTTAAGATAGACCTTTACAATTAATGAGATTTGTTTTAACTGGCTAAGTCTAAGACCCTTGAAGTCAGTACTGGAGGTCAGTCTCACCCTGCTTTCTGGGGTCCTACCAGATAATAATATTAATTTTATTGTAGAAACACTGTGGCCAAGAGCCAGCCAAGGAGGTGGACTGTGCAAAAAAAGAAGTAACACAGCAGAGATTGCTATCCTTAGAAATGTCTGCTTGCAATGTTGGTCCTTGGCTGGCACCTGGGAACTTGTCTGGTAAATAGTTCCCTACACTGATAAAAAATCTCCCTGACTGATATTGGTGGCTTATTGTGCTTAGACTGTATGACAATATGGTTTATGCTAAAAACCCGCTTTCTTTCTGGGAATCTAAAAAAGGCCAGGCATAGAGTATGTAACCGGCACTCAATAAAAATGTTGGGCACTCAGTCTCTAATACGCTCTCCCAGGAAGAAACATCACACATATGTTACTGCATTTTCATTGCTGGGTGTGCACTGTGTGACCCCTCATGGAAGGGATGATTATGATTTTTCAACCTTACACTTAAAAAAATTTTTGAGGTAATTTTACAATTACAGGAGAGTTACAAAAATAATACAGGGTTTCTGTATATTCTTCACTGAGTTTCCATTTATGTTAAAATCTTACATAGTAATAGAACATTTACATAAGATGATTTTTTTAATAGTCTTTCCATACGTTTTTTATAATAACCTAGGAGGAAAGTACTAAAAAATAAAATGCTTTTAAAAACTACTTGGAATTCTACGTACCTTCCACTGATAGCACCCAGAAGTTACTCCAGTTGATGCCAATCCATATCCTTTTCCTCCACTGCCATGAGTTAAAATCTGTCCATTCTCCACTATGCAACACTGAGCTTTCTCTGGGTCAAAGGATACTTCTTGAATAGGAAGATTCTCATCTTCTTCCTCCAACTCTCCCTGCTTCTACCAGAAAGGAAACTGGGTCAGTATTTTGAACTAACTCAGGTTCAGTTCCTGAGATCTCCTTGGGTTGATTCCACAAATATTTATTATCTACTATGTACCAGTTACTGTGCAGACCATGGAACACAATCATACATACAGCATGGTCCCTGCCCATGAAGAGCTTACAGCTCAGTCAGGGGACAGAGAGACAAATAAATAACACCAGTATTGTAGTGAGAGAATAAAAGAAGTTACATGATAGGTATAGCAGAAACATGTAAGTGTAAGTTTCTAACCAGGCTTGGGAAGGATAAGGTAAGCATTCAAAAGAGGATGACTTCTGAGCTGAATCCTGAATGATGAGAAGGCATTAAGCAGCCAATCAAAGTACAGAAAGAAATTTAAGACAGTATGTACAGCATGTGCCAAGTCATGGAGGAGAAACAGAGTTCACTGATTTAAAGAATTGCAAGCAGTATGGAGTATCTGGAGGATGAGACTGAAAGAGAACAAGGAACTAGAAAGAGAAGAAGGAACAAAATCATGGAAGGCCTTCAATGCCATTCTAAGTTTAATCTTTACTCTAGGCAATAGGGAGTGCCTACACAGAATGATTTATACAGAGGAACTACTATCAGATCTATGTTTTATAAACATTGTTTTACCAGGAGTATACAGGATGAAAGCAGGGAGAACAATCAGGAGTTTACTGCAAGAGTTCAGGTAAGAAATACTGAGGACTTAAATTCATTCATTTGCTCAATGGGTATTTAATAAGCATCTACTATGTACCAGGCACTATACCAGGTCCTATATACTCAGCAGTATACTAGACAGATAAGGCCTCTGCTCTCATAGAACTTATATTTTAGAAGGTGGAGATAGAAAATAAACAAGGAAATAGCAGGTAATAAGTGCTATGATGAAATCAAAAAAGGTGATGTGATAAAGACTGTGTGGCAACTGACTCTAGATTGAGGATCAGGAAAGGACAATGAAGAAGTGATAATTAAGTTGAGACATGAATAATAAGTTGACTTCTGAGAAACATATCTGAGAGAAGTATTCTAGGCAGAGAGAATAGCTGACACAAAGCCCAAAGGAAGGAACAAGCTTAGTGTGTTCAAGAAACAGGAAGAAGGCAAGTTGTTCACAGTGTAGTGAGCAAAGAGGAGAGAACAAGGAGTTCTAGAATTTATCCCAAGAATGATTAAAAACCACTGGTGGGTTTTTTTTTTTTTTTTTTAATTATTAGCACCTTTAATTATTATTTTTTATTTATTTATTTATTTATTTATTTATTTATTTGGCTGTGTTCGGTCTTCGTTTCTGTGCGAGGGCTTCCTCTAGCTGCGGCAAGCGGGGGCCACTCTTCATCGCGGTGCGCGGGCCTCTCACTATCGTGGCCTCTCTTGTTGCGGAGCACAGGCTCCAGACGCGCAGGCTCAGTAGTTGTGGCTCACGGGCCCAGCTGCTCCGCGGCATGTGGGATCTTCCCAGACCAGGGCTCGAACCCGTGTCCCCTGCATTAGCAGGCAGATTCTCAACCACTGCGCCACCAGGGAAGCCCCCACTGGTGGGTTTTTTAAGCAGAGGACGAACATGCTCTGATTTACAATGTTAAAAGATCACACTGGATCCTGTGTAGAGAATGGACTATAGCGAGTTAACAATGGAAGCAGAAAGACCAGTTAGGAGAATATTGCGTAATCCAGGCCAGAGATGGTAGTGGCTTGGAGTAGGGTGATGGCAGAGGAATGAGGAGGTGGAAAATTCAAGTTAAGTCTTAACAGAGAAGTCAACAGGACTTGGAGATTGTATGGACAGAGAAAATGTGGGTGTGTGTGATAGAAAGAGAGGAGTCAAGGATGACTCCTTGGTTTTTTGGTTGAGTCACTTACTGGGAAAGCCTGGGGAAGGAACAAGATGTAACAGAACTAAGGATGCTACTAAGTATGAGAGGCCTATTACACTATTATTCAAGTTGTAAGGCACGTAGAAGATGGGTATATGTCTGGAATTCAGGAAAAATGTCAAAAAAGGAATTAAAAATCAATGGCATACGGATCTGAAAAAGGTTTGGCTGGCTACAGGAAATGGAATGGAAGTGACAGTTGAAGAAAAAAAGGGGTCTTGGGACCAAGCCTTGGGATACTCCAGCAGTTAGATTAAATAGAAGAGGAAGTATAAATAAAAGAGGATGAGAAGAGGCCATTGTACTGGGACAGAAGGAAAACCAGAAAAAGTGTGGAATCATGAAAACTAATAGAAAGATTAAGGTAGCTAGATGGATGGATTCAAGAACTATTTAGGAGGTAAAAATCAATGAGTTCTAGGGACCACATGGGTGGGGACATTAGGAGAATTCCCAGGAATTCAGGTTTGAAAAGCTAGTTGAGTGTTAGTGCCACCAATAAAAATGGGATAGGAAGAAAAGGAGAAAGGTTTGAAGGAGAGACACCTGGGCTATCATTCAAGTTTGGAAGGCAGTGCATGTAGTGAAAATGGTCGTGGGTATGACTGAGACTGCTGGAAAAGCTAAAGACAGAACTCTGAGGAACACTGGAATTTGGGATGGAGGCAAGGAGAAAGTCACACCAAAGAAGAGATGCCTCCAGAGGGAATCAAGGATTGGCAGAGGGGATCTAGGAGAAAGTAGTGTTTTGAAAACAACAGAAGGCTAGAGTTTCCAGAGGTCAAGTAAGCTGTGGATAAAAAGCCGTACACTGTATTACCAATAACACCTACCTCTGTCATTTAATTTCAGTGCTTTGATGGAAGATAAACAATTGGGCTGAAGAGATAATGAAAAGTAAGGAAGTGACTTAAACATGTACAAGATTACTCTTCCCAGAAGCTTAGCAATGAAGGATGAGAGAATATAGGGAAGGCTTCATGGATAAAAAAGAAATTTAGAAGGGTGGGAATAAGAGATGTTTATAAACTGAGGGGAAAGAACCAGTGGAGAAGGAGACACAGTACAAAGAAGAGACTGAATAACTGACAGAACAAAGTCTCTCAAAGGAGAAAGGATCCAGAGACAGGTGACAAGATATTCACATGTCTGTCTAAAAATACCTTTTTGGAAGAATCAAGTACCTGTAATTTTATTTCTTGTTCTTTTTCCTTTATCTGAATAGCATATTTGGCCTGAACAATGGGTGTCTCCCACATACAATCCGACAGGAGGGAAAACAGACGTTCAACAACCTATTTATTGAAGGAAAAAGAATGATAAAATTTGTAAAGGATCATTTTAACTATTTTTAGAAAAGATAAATCATGTAACTATAACATTAAGTCACATGTGAGATTAATTATACCGATGTCTGACAGCTACTTTGGGTGGATGCAAGTTAAATATCATTTTTTAGAAAGACCATTAACCCACTACAAAGTGGGTTCGACTGTCCTCATGTTGCCCCACTATATGGACCTCTGATGAGGCCATGCAGCCTCACATCTTTCTCTCTAGATGCCGAAACCTAGGAAGAAATTCCACAAATTTTCCTTTCTTTCTGACCTTGAAAGTATTCACTATACCACTACTCCTCACATCCCATAACTCACTTAATTTCTCTTTCTCCTTGCTTAGAGATGAAAAAATTTAAAAAGCAATCTCAGAAGTGGAAGTCGTGCTATTGAATAAATGATACATTTACAACTGAAGAGACCATGAGTTTAGATTTTCGGTGCATCATGTTGCACATGTAAAGAACATCTTCTAATAACTTTAAAAATAGAAACCTGGGCCATTTGATCATCTTCTACACCAGATTCACAAGCTGGTAGCACAGCCTCAAGGACATGAAGTGCAAGGAGCCTCGTTCTTAAGTTACCAACTAGAGGAATTCCTGGAGGGGGAAAAAGACATTTTCTCATTATAAATGTGACTTAAATTCAAAGTTTAAATAAACCTCTTGAAAAAAATCTCTGAGGCTGCTAAGTATTTAGGATGGAACAGACTTCACTTCAGCATATTATCACAAGAATTCTGGATTCATCCCATATCCATTAATGTATATGAATATCCATGTTTGTGTTTCAGTTTTTATGTATGTAAGGGAACAGCACTATAATAACTACCTGTGCCAAGTACTGTGCTATGCATTTCATACACATTAATAACTCTGTTGATCCTCACAAATCCTACATTATATCCCTATTTTACTGATGAGGAAACTGAGGCTCAGAGAAGTTAAGTAACTTGACCAAAGCCACACAGCTCAGTAGAGACAGAAGTAGAATTGTAAATGACAGGTCTGTTAATCTCTAAAGCTCAGATTTATCATCGCCTTTAATTGCTTCTGACTGCATCTATGCCCTGACGGCCTCACAGGGTTAATGGGGAGTAAGCAGTTTGTACTTTTCTAAAGTAAGCAAAGATACAGACAGGATACTGATGCTCTTTTTTCTATCCATCACTACAACACAACCAGTAGAAATAAATGAATATCTGATTTTTCTTCATACTCTAAGAACTTAATCAATATTACAGAAGGCTTACCTTATTAAAGGAGAAAAAAAGCTATTGTAAGTTATAATAGTTAAGAAAAACTATTGGGAAAATGAGTATAAACTTACTAGATATAAAGCTAAGATGTGTATTTACAGAAGAACCCTGGTTTGAACAACTGATCTGAAAATAGTAGTTACCTGTAAATGGCAGATCTTTTAAGAAAATAAGAGAAAGGTAAGGGCTCTTTTGAATAAACTGCTGTTTTATTTGCAGCACAGCTGATCAGTTTTGGAAATTCTTTAAATACTTTTAACAACAAATGAATTTCTTGCCAGAATTTGCTACCACAAAATGACTGGGATAATTCTGCTGTAACAACATTAACATTTAGTATGACTCCATTTTACTGTATTTTTGCAGTTAATAACTGCAGCTGTTACGTTAATAATAAGTTGTCTGTATTCTTTTTTTGTTTATGCCAATCTTAAAACAAAGATACAGGATCTGAATTTTTTAAAAATTGAATACACATTAAAAAAAGTAAAAAGAAACACCAATAAACTATATTGAGAGTGTACACATATAAAACAGCATGTACCATAGAAGACTATATTATGTTTCAGCACATTTAAGAAACACTAGGGATGATGAGGAAGTTCTGGAAATGGAGAGTAGTGATGGTTGAGCAACATTGTGAATGTACTTAATGTCACTGAATTGTACACTTAAGTGGTTAAAATGGTAAATTTTATTTTATGCATATTTATCACAATAAAAAAAAACAGATTAGGAAAGGACTGATAGTAACCTATGCAAGCAGACCAGACTTTTAGGCTAAGAACCAGGAATTAAGCTTATTATATAGAACTCTCATAGATAGCATACAATCAGAAGTTACAAATCAAGGCAACAGAAATCATATCATGATAAGAAAGAACAGACAAACTCCGATCTGCATTTTGATAATCCAAGAAGTAAACTCAAAATCTGTGTCAAATTATCATATTAAACAGGATGTTCTCTGCTTATTTTTATTATTGTAATCTGAACTAGAGCCAAGTTCTCTGCATTAAATCCATGATCTTCTCCAGTGCTACCTTCTATTATTAATTCCTCTCAATTTTTACTCCTGAGATTACTCTTCTTTCAATCGAATAAGTACTCATAAAACAAGAAAGAAAAGCCTTAAAATCAAGGTCAAGTATCCAATGTTGTTATCTGAATAAAACACACGTGATGTACAAAATACTGTAAAATAAGACAAAGGTCACATACCTGAAGAACATTTCTGAGATGCTATATTTAAAAGCACCTCTGTCCACTTTGGGGAAGCCATTTTTGACTGAATTGCTTTTGAAGATACAACTCTGCGAAGAAAAACTAGAAAATCCCCCAGATGCAGTTCGGCTGCGCGTTGTTTCCTAAGAGCAGCTAAAGAGTGAACAGACAAGTCTACGTTACAACCAAAAGCCAACAGGAAACGGTCTTATGTCAAATAACTTACACTTAGAGTGCAGTAAGCACACACCTAATTCAAAACCTAGGTTGTCAGTTAGCTGCTGAATTTTTAAAACTTAAAAAACAGGAGAAAGGTCAGAATATAAAGTCAAACATAACATCTTTTACAACTGTGTACAGTAACAATGAGCTTGCTAGAATAAAGTATGTGTACTTGGTTTTGTGCATTTTTCTTTTTTTACTGCTATTCTAAAAAGTAACAGTTCTCTATCCAAGTCTAGAGTTCTACTAGATAGAATTTGAGGGAGATGGTCTGTAAACCCCCTAAAATTGTATGAAAAACTGTCTGGGGAATTCCATGGCACTCCAGTGGTTAGGACTCGGCACTTTCACTGCTGAGGGCCTAGGTTCAATCCCTTGTTGGGGAACTAAGATCCCAGGAGCCACGCTGCATGGCCAAAAATAAAGTAAAATAAAATAAATGCCTCAAACTGAAAAATATTCTTTAAAAAAAAACAAACAAAACTGTGTCTGTGTGTGCATTTGACTAGTAAGAAAGTTGACAACTTTGATCACATTTTCAAAAAGTCCATCATCTGTCCACCACCTCCCCTACCCTCTGCCCCAGTCAAATTAAGAATTACATCTCAGGACTTCCCTGGTGGTCCAGTGGTTAAGAATCCGCCTTCCAAAGCAGGGGACATGGGTTCGATCGCTGGTCGGGGAACTAAGATCCCACATGCTGCAGGGCAACTAAGCCCACGTGCAGCAAACTACAGGGTTCATGCGCTCTGGAGCCTGCATGCCACAACTAGAGAGAAGCCTGCGCACCGCAACAAAAGATCCTGCGTGCTGCAACTAAGACCCGACGCAGCCAAAAATAGATGAATAAATATTAAAAAAAAAAAAAGAATTAATCTCTAAAAAAGACTTTGTGCTTTCATATTCTACAAAGAAACAAATTTCTAGGCCTGGGTCTGGTTTGCCTGACCTTAAACTCTATGTAAAGGATCTTTCCACAAACTTGCTCTAAACAATCATCCCAATTTTCCCACCAGTATCAACACTCTTATCACCTCTCTAATAGTTTCTCTCTAATAGCTTCCCTCCCCCCTGTACATTTTGAAGCCAAAGAACTTTCTGCTCTTCCTCTAACATGCCATGTTCTCATATCATCCAACAACTGTCATACCTCCCTAGCCTGGCTAAGACCCACTCAAAGCCTGGGTGAAGAAGTTTGCCAGTGGGGTAGATTCCCAGAATGTCAATCCCTAAGGGGCATTAAAACATGGAAAATCATAACAATTTGGACAGGCACTCCTTTCAGGGAGATCCTGGCACATCAAATTAAGAAATACACAGACAAATCACTTGTGATAGAGGGGAGACCACCCCCTGCCAAATGGCATGTCTGAATAGCCATTAATCTATCTTCATAGACATCTTTTTAACTGGAGGGCTTTTGTTTTGCTGAGATGGGTGTGCAGGTCTATGATAGAACTAACCTGCTAGGGATAATTAGAGAAAAAGCTAAGAGCTCCTTCTCTACATTTCCTCTTCACAGTACTCTACCTCTTCTTTACTTCTTTAGTCTTTGTTAATATCCAAACATTTATTATATTAGTTTGAAGAATATAAAATTATTAGTCTGCCCTAGGTACCTACATCTCACTCCAACCTTGTTCCTACACATTCCTTCAAAATCCAGTTCAAAGCTACCTCTTCCATGAAACTTTCTCTCTTGGTAGAGATCCCTGGGAAAATCTCTTTTAGGAGGCCTCCATCCTACCCCACTCTCACTCCCAGCAAGTATTTCTGTAACACGACACTAAATTAATTAAAGCCTGGAGACCTTAAATATAAAGCTGGTTAATACAACTTGATGATACAGTTTGTGTTTCAGTAACAGTACTACGTTTGAAATGAAGAGTACACCTTACTTTCAGTTAAGTATTTTAGAGAGTATGTGGAGTTATTAATACCTGGTCCACCTGCCTCTGAATGCCTGGCCACCACTGACTAGAATCTGTCTCACTCCCAGCCATCCCCATAAATAGAATGGGTGCAACCTGAGGGGAATGGATGTGGACTCAGTCTGCTGTTACACCTGCTGAGATTCATCACAGTTTCTTTTCTTACTGGATATGGAAGGATCCAGTTTTCTTGGGGAGCTATAGGCTGAGAAGTAAGTCTACTGTGTCTTCCCTGCCGTCCATATGTGCAGTACTCAACAGAGTGGTAAGAAACTACTACCTGAACAACCCTGTATCCCCAAACTGGATCTCAGGAAAAAGGGAGGTGGCATTAAAAGCCTGTTTTTATTTTATCATACCTTCTGAGTCTGCCCATGCTCTTTGTATAAGCAACATACTTGCTATATAAAGAAGAAGTAACTTGCCAGAGGTTCAGCCTCTGAAACCAAAAGCTAGCCCTAAATTAGACTCATACATCCTCCTAGATTCTGACCTAAGAGATTTAGCTATTTCTTCTGAGCTTATTGTATTACACTGTAATTATTTGTTTAAACATCTACCTTCCTCATTTCCCTAGAAGGTCCTTGAGGGCAGAGATAATGTTTTGTCATTTTTGTATCCCCAGCATATTCCTTTATCCACCCACCTATCTATACGGTATTAATATTAAATACTACTTTATTTATTTAAATATTATTTATTATAATATTCCAATATTAACATTAACATTCATTGAGCTCTTACTATGTGCTAGACACTGCTCTAAGTCCTTTACAAGTATTAAATTATTTAATTCTCACAACAGTCTTGGAAGGTTGGGTCTATTACTACTCTTATTTTTATCTATCTATCTATCTATCTATGTATCTATCTATCTGGTCCAGAAAGGATTTAATGGCTCCCAGAGCTTATTATGGTAATAAGACATCGAATAAATGACCTGTTTTAGACCTTTATTCCCTTAATATATAACAGACATGTATAGTAGTTCTCCTGTTCAGGGTTTACGTTCTACTGAAATACAATGTTCACTATAGTTTTTTTTTTTTTTTTTTCGGCTGCACCATGTGGCTTGCAGGATCTTAGTTTCCCAACCAGGGCTTGAACCTGCACCCTCAGCAGCAAAAGCACAGAGTCCTACCCACTGGACCACGAGGGAATTCCCACAATGTTCACTGTAGTTTTTAAAAGCTATAAGGAGATGACCATATTACAGCAAGCAAAAATTATTACGGCTAAGTATAATGAAGAATTTTTTAGTGACTAGAGAACAGAACAGCCTAGCAAGAAGTTCAGCTCCCCTAATTCTAATCCAATTCCCAAATATTAAAACCCTTGGTCCTGGGGGAACACTTAAAACAAGAATGCAACCCAAGAGATGGGCTGTCAGGATCAAATGCTACAAGAACAGAATCTGGGGAAATCAGTCACCTAGAACCTCTAAGTTCTAGAGCCACAACAGCCAAGGAGAGGCTGAACTTAGACACTGAGTGGTACAGTTGCTACATCAGGGTTAACCAACTCTAAGGAGAGGAAGTGCAGTCAGAGGTACCTCTAAACCATACATATTTGGAGAAAAAAGGGGTTTCTAAATGAACAAATAAAAATCCTCTCATGCCTCACAATAGAAAGAACTCTACATTCTAATGATATTCACACAATGTGGATTCAATAAATGCTTGTAAATAATGACAGAGAAAAAAGATTTAAGATACCTCTGAAGTCTCTCTTCTCAGTTTCTCCACTAGAGTCAATTTTCTTTTCTTCTTCATCCTCTTCTCCTTCTCCAAAAGAGGCCATAAGTAGTACACCGGCCTGGGACAACAAATTCTTCAACTGACTACAGAGTAGATCCAACAAAGATTGAACTACCTTGGGGCTCAGTTTATCAGCATAGGTCCTACATGAAATAACAGGAAAAAAATAAATGGTTAATTACACAGAAGGGCAAATGTGCTTAAACAAATGAAGGAGATTACGGTGAAATGGAAATCACTAAAATGTGAAAGACCAGGCCCCACACAGTTCTACCAAGACATCTACAATGCTCACCCTGTAGTGATGGCTAGAATCTGGAGCAATCTTGTACTAGCCACTTTTAAAGCTGTGCTTAGCTGGGAAACACCCGTTTTTGGCAACAACTGAAGAGGTTGTCCTAGCATGGTGTCTGTGCCACACAATTGCGACAATACATTTAGCAGACCAGTGGAAATCGCCAAAGAAACATCTACTGGTTGATAGTGAACACTCAGGGCAAAAACTGTAACCAAAAGGAGACGCTGCTGGGCTTCTAAAAAGAAGAAAGAAAGAAAGGCGGTTGAGAATCTTCTTTGAAGTTAACAAAGCATTTACTAAAATAAATCATATTCCAAAATATAAATAGTAGTATGGAACACTATTACACTTTCAAGTATTTATTCTTTACCTATAAGCTGACCTAATGTTAAACACAGAACATTAGCTACCCAGCATAACCTCAGGCCAAAATGTTACTTGCACCTTATATTTGCATGTGCAGTTACTCACCAATGTGATGCTTGTTTGCTTGCAGGGCTCTCTCCAGAGTAGCAGACAATTGTTGATAAATCTTATGCACAGCCATCTGGATTTCAATCTGAATATTTCTCTTAGCTGCTCTGATCCCATCCTAAATTACACACAAAGATTTACCTTTTCTATTAACAACAACAACACTTTCTACCCAAATGAAAGTAAAAGCATTTTATTCCTAGCCTATGCTAGAGCCCTATGGTGGTTTTTAATTATTTAGTATATTTCAGTATATAAAAGTTTTATAATAAATTTATTTTTCAATGCTTGAAAATTCTTGATTCTATATAATCTCTCTCCTTTCCCACAAAGCATTTTTCCTCTCTAAACATGGAAGACATAAAGACAACACTTCAAAAAAACAGTTCAAGCAATCAGAGAAACTAGGTAAAATGATCAAGTCTAAAATGTAAATTCTTGAAACCCATCCTCCCAAACACCAATCCCTATCCCAACTTAGATCTACCTCTATGCAATTTGGCTAAGGGTTAATAAAACTGAGCCAGCAAAGAATCTAAAAGTACAATAGTACCATGGCTTACCTAATGGCTTATCTAACCCCAGCTATACTCAGGAAACTAAACCAATGAGGTATCTTTAAGTCACTTAGGTCTTTATATTTTTAAACCTCAATTCTAAACACCAAAAAGTTTAGCATTATTAAACTGGTGTTGTAAAAATACAGTTAAAATCTGAATATACTGAAAGGTGTCATCCTCGCATGACAGTTCTGTCATCTACCTGATAGTGATGCAATCGGCCACTCTCTCCTTTGGCTCCTGCGTGTCCATCAGTGCCTAAACCGAAACACCCTGCTAGAAACTGCAGCCTCACAGATGTGAGCAGAGTGGATGACTGGAAACCTGAGCTTGATCTGCTTCCTGTCAGAGAGATGTTACCTTTTTCTTCCATTCCAGACAATAGTACAAGGATCTGATGAAGTGCCTCTAAACGAAGCTTGAGAAAAAGTAAAATAAACATATTTTAGAATTCTTCACTGAACTGAGACACAAATAACTCTGTACGTCACAGACAATATATTTCTTAGCACACAGAAAATTCTGATATTTCTTAGGAATCTATTCTATTAAGATAAACATTTATTTTACTATTATGACTTTAAAAATCAAAATATCTCTAAGATCTCTATAAGCACACTTCAGTATACAAGAGGCTACACAGTACAATGGGAAAAGTAGTAAATTTGGATGTAGGAGATCTAGTTTCAAGGCCAGAGTATTCCAACAACTGTGTAGCCTTGGGAAACTCAATTTCCTGAGTCTCAGTTTCTTCATGTATAAAATGAGGCTAATAGTACTTTAATCTACTCACAGAGCTATTGTGATGCTCATGAGGAGATATACGTGATTTCAAAAGCATCAAGTAGTATGGATACTGCTTCCTTTACTTATAACATTATATAGAATGAATACTCTTTAGTTCAAGAATTAGAAGTATTTCCAAAAGGTTTCTCTGTGGTTCTCTTGACCTTCTGGCTCTACCTTCCCTAGGAAGACAAATATCCACCACAGCAGTCCATTGGCCTACCCTCCTTTTTTTTAAAAAAATAAACTTTTTATTTTGAAATAATTTTATATCTATAGAAGAATTGTAAAGATGGTACAGATAGTTCCTGTATACCTTTCCCCAAGCTTCTCCTAATGTTAGCATCTTACAAAACTATGGCATATTTATGAAAACAAATTAACATTGGTACAACACTACTGACTAAACCACAGAATGTATTTGGATTTCACCAGAGTTCCCATAATGTCCCTTTTATGTTCCAGGATCCAAATCAGGATATCACGTTGCATTTAGTTGTCTTGTCTCCTTTAGTCTGTGACAGTTTGTCTTTGTTTTTCATGACCTTGACGTCTATGAAGGGCTGTTTGTGTATTTTATAGAATGTCCCTCAATTTGGGTTTGCCTGATGCTTTCTCATGTTTGGACTACAGGTATGGATTTGGGGACGAATACTATAAAGTCTCCCTCTCATCACATTATTATCAGAGTACATGATATCACCATAACTTATTATTGGTGATATTAATCTTGATCACTTGGTTAAGGTGATGTCTGCCAGGTTTCTGCAATGTAAAATTACTGTATTTTTTTTCCCTTTTCATACTCTGTTAGCTCTAAGTCACTAATTCCAGCTTACTCTCAAGAGGAGGAAAATTAAGCTCCACCTCCTGGAGGGAAGAGTATCAAAGAATTTGAGGACATGTTAAAACCACAATCATTAATAAATATTTTGAGGGAGATATTTGGAGGCAATGCTCACTAATTTTAGCATTTATCAGTATTAGCATGGTGTTCTAATCTAGCCCTTTTTAAATGGAGACAAATGGGGCAAAAATGGGGACTCTAAGAGCAGATCTGCATGGTCACCAACGAATCTCACTCTAGTTTCTAGGAGACAAGGAAAGACTTAGTGATTAGAGTATCTTGCGCACTATTGTTCACTTCAAACAAACTATCAGATTGCTTTGGTTAAGACAGCAACATCAAAAAGCTCAAGTGAAGGAAAGGGGGAGGCAAGGAATAGAAGAAAAGGAAAAGTTTTTCCTACAATTGTACATTCAGTGGTTCAGTTTAAGTTTCCATAGTCCCTCACAAGTAGTAAATATCAAAGACTTACTTCTGCCCTTAACTGTTGCTGTTCCATTGCAATGATGGAGGCCTGGGGACTTGTAGACATACTTTCCTCTGGCTCTTTAAAACCTGGGGCATTCCCCACATCTCCACTCACAAAGCTTACAACATTTTCAATCAAAGTGTGAACTCCCAAAGACTTGGTAAGATCAAAATCAGACTCAAAGGAGTTAGAGGAGTTGCACAACCAGTCTCTGTTATGTTTCAGGCGTGCCCAAGAGTCGCTCAGGGTTTCCAATTGATTATGCATAGGACCTACATACAAACAGAACAAAAACGCATCAGTGATGACCAAGTAGAGCATATATTCTGAAACTAGATGAGGGCTGAGTGTTGCTATCATACCGACTGGTGAGAAATGGATACTACTGTTTGAATACATGCATGCATTAACTGAATCTGAGCAAAATGCTTTGGTAAAAAACAACAAACAAACAAAAACTACAGCAATGTAAGAAAACAAAGGGAAAGCCCTGTTTAATGTACCAGTGTCTCTGTAAGCGCTTTAGCAACACGTTGCCACAAGAAAAAGAAAGGCAGAAGCTGCTGTCAAAATGCTTAGCTTAAAATGCTCTGCAGTATTAAACCAGACCATCATTTATGACCAGAATGGAACTCGGCACTTAGGACACTGCTGGTAAGACCTAATAGTAATAGGATTTCATCTGAGTTAACATTATCATTGCAAAGAGTGAGTTAAGACTGTGCAAAACGTGTACATATCTGCAATGAAATATTACCAAAAAATGAATACAGAAGGGCAAGTAAACTTACACAAAAAGGAGACATAAATATCACCCTTGGTTTCATTAATATAAGGAACATTTTCACTGTGTAATATGCACATTTATTTCAGGTTGTGAAACTCCTATATAAAGGAAGCAAAGTTTCACAGACAAGAATATATAAGATTAACTATAAAGTGATAGCTACATAAAATTACCAAGTGGTGTTAACAATAGTGGCTAAATATAATACCATTAGTTTTGCCAGTGGGCATTTTCTAGGCTAAAATCTTTACATTAGACAGCAAAAATGTTAATATGTTTTATCACAACAACTGTCCAAGGCATGTGCCAATAGTGGCTTTAAAAAAATATATAAATGTCTAATTCTTACACGTTTTGTCTTTTTTGATTTAATTGATCTCAGGTACATGAGTTAAATTAATCATACTCCTTGGCTCATGATATACTCTCATCACTGGTCCATGCATGGCCTGCTTTTGTATTTATATTTATTTATAATAAATGTGAACACAAGAACTAGAAAACTGGCAGAATACTATCTATCTGTTCTTTCCCCCAACCCATCTCTCCCCTGTGTCCTCCCACCTAAGGATTTCATTATCACTCCTTTGCTTTTATTGTTGTTAAATATTATCTTATATGTATTCCCAAGACAAATAATGTTTAGTGTTAGTTGTTTGTGACTTTATAAAAAAGTATCGTTTTATGTAGTCTTTTTGGACATTACTTTGATTTCAGTATAATATTGCCAATACTCATTCACATTATTCCATGTAGCCATGGTTCATTTGTTTGAGTGCTGTATAATATCTCATTCTGTGAATATACCAAATTTTTCTATTAGGAATGAATCTTGAGGTACTTAATAAAATATGCATTACAAAAATTATATTTGTTACATACTAGATGGAAAAGATTTGGGAAGAGGACTACTTAAACACTAATGCCCACAGAGAAAATGAACTAATACAATATTGACTGTATAACTTATTTTTGAATTATTACACTGATGTCAGGAAAACCCCAGGACTTCAAAATGAGACACAGAAATCCACAATAGGCAGTTAATATTATAAAGTAGCTATGAAATAATTTATATGCATTCTACTAAAATAATTTAGAATGGCAAAGAATATATGGTTTATCTGCCTTCTATATTTTAGCAAGAATTCTTAAGATTAAAAAATGTTGGATTTTCAGTTCTACTGAACATAAAAAATAACCAATCTGAAAATTTCCCCAAACTGTATAGCTGAATATTTTCCCATGTAAAACAGAAAAGGTAAAAATCCAAACAAAAATGTCATGGATGCATAATGTATTAAATTAAAATGATATTTAAAGAATAAAGGAGGGGCTAATGTGGAAAAAAAGAAAAAAAAGAAATAATCATTTTCCACTTCCTTAAGCATCCCAAATTCAGACTCTGGATTTAACCTTAACTTACAAATGATATTTTTTGTCTCTTAGCATTGAGCTTGTTGGTTCAATAATAAAACTTCAGAATAAAAAGTTATTCCATCTTCCAATACTTATAAATTACTTTTCAAAATGAAAATAAAATGTGCAGAGAGTTAATGCTAGAACCACAGAAATAAAAGCGACCTTAAAGATTATCTAGTCCAATTGCCTCAGTTGAGGAAACAGAGGCTCAAAGAAAATGATCTTTTCTAAATTAATAACACTAACTCCTTAAGTTTATGGGAGGTGGTCTTACATATTCCTGTTGTTAATCAACTCACAAATCACTGATCCATGGGAATTTCAACTGCCTGCCTACGCAAAGGCTCAATACGTGAAGAAACTGCAAGTAGTGAATGGCCTTAAAATACTCCAAAATATTCTATGGAATAGGTGGCCAATCCCCAAATTAAATCCTCTCTGCAATTTAAAGCAGGGGTCAGCAAACTTTATCTATAAAGAGCCAGACAGTAAATAATTTCAGGTTTTGTGGGTCATTCACTATTCATGTAACTACTCAACTCTGCTGTTGTAGTGTGAAAGCAGCCATAGGTAATACATGAGTGTGGCTGGGTTCCAACAAAACTATACTTTCAAACAAAGGTGGCAATCCAGATTTGGCCCACTAGTCAGTTTGTTGACCCCTAATTTAAAACATGTAACTTATTAAGTATATAAGCCAAACAAAACTTTGTATGAATAAAATATAAGGAAGAATAAGACCCTATCTGAAAGCAATAGGATAAATAAATAAATTAAATAATTATAACCAAAATGTTTAGGTTGATATCAAAAATATTTTGAAACACAAAATCTCACAATATGGAAATGAGAGATGAAAAACCTCTAATTCTTAAAAAAAAATTATAACAACCTAATAACTGATTTGTTCTGTGTTGTTTTATCTGAATATAGGAAATATTGTGTCTGAAAAGCATATCAAAAGCCTCTACAGAGTAATTGTGACTGAGCCCAATTCTTACTTAATATTAATTCAGAGTCTCCTACTATAAAAAGAAAATATAAAGTCCAACAAGAAATTTGAGATTGTTTACTTGTCCTTACAACTTTGGTTCTTAAATGGAATTTTCAAAATGAACATGGCAGAGCTGCAATACATACTTTATAAACCATAAAATATGTAGGCAAGCTAAAAGGGGAAAAAAATTAAACATGCCATCATGTACTTGCTTGAAGCTCTTCTTTTTTCTGGGGCTCAACTGGCCAAAAAGGAGTAAATACACTACCACAACAAGAATCAGAAGACAAAAGGAGAAATTTGATACAGGAGACAACATTCACATTTGTTCTTCTTTATATAATCTAATTCGAAATGCACAGATAAAACAGCATTTCACCCATACAAGTTATACCACGAAACAGACATGTTGATAAATGTTTCCAATATTATTTAGCAATAAAACCCTAACACTATATTTAAAGACCTGGGGCAGGGCAGTGAAGTCAAACCATGACGCTCCTTCTTAAAATTTTGCTTTGGTATCCCCACCATTTTTCACTATATCAGCTTCAGCTTAAATACAAAAACTAAAGTTAAGTTATCTGCAAAAACATATTGTCTTTCAGTGAAGAACGAGCTCAGTTCTGCACAACTACAGCAAACCTTTTAAGTATTTATCAGAGTACCCAAATACCAACATGTTTAACAGGTCTTGTCAAGAATTTTGACAGGCTATTATGAGAATTAAATAAGTTAATATGTTTGAAGTGATTAGACCAATACCTGGCATATAGTAAGCAGTTTTTAAGTGTTTAATGAATATAAATTTCATATTACTTCTGAGGTGCTAAGCAGAAATATGTACCACCTGTCATCTCTTTTTAAAGTAACTGATGACATTTTTGGATTTAGAATTTAGCTCTGATGCCTCTAAAGAGCCGAGCAAGTTGGCTGAGCTCAATTTATTTGCTCACTTTGCTCTACTCCTTCCTACCATACTCACTTGCTTGGACCAAGAGCTTGGACCAACTGTGACACATTAACTGGAGTGAGGGGAAAAGAAGCAATCATGGTTCAACAGCATGAATTCCAGTATCCCCAATGTCAAATACTGAAATTACAGGCACTAGGCCCCCTCAAGGAGGAGTCTTTGGAGGCATATTAAGAGCAGCTGCAATGTGTATACAACCATTAATTGTCATTGATACATCCACTTAGTTTCAGTAAACGAGATGTAATTAAACACTGTTATCTCTAATTTCTCTTACTAAACTTTTAATAACTCAGGACCACTAGACTAATAAATGAAAAAGGAAAGTGAGAGGAAAAAAGTTTACATTTCCTCTTCAATATATTGGAAAGGGGTAAATAAGCACATAGAAGAATTCTCACTTGGCTGGACATCTGCTTGTCCTTCATAGCTCAAGTCAGAATCAGAACACCTGAATGGCTCCAAAAAGTTCTCAGACTTGGTAGGTTCATCTGACCAACTGAAGATAGGCATGTTATGGCTTATGACATCTGGTCCATATTGACAATAAATAAGGAAAAAATAGGGTGGTTTATTTTAATCATCATTTAAGAGCAAAACAAAACAAAAAATTCCA
The DNA here is from genome assembly GCF_028564815.1 of Eubalaena glacialis. Taxonomy (NCBI): domain Eukaryota; kingdom Metazoa; phylum Chordata; class Mammalia; order Artiodactyla; family Balaenidae; genus Eubalaena; species Eubalaena glacialis. Next base: position 72,198,378 of record NC_083717.1, on the reverse strand, counting down.
CTGTGGTCAGAGGGTAGTCTCTAAATATACATGATTTTTAAAAATTTCTTTCAAAATATAACGTCCCAAATGTATTTTCAATGTTAATTTCTTTTAAAGAAAGAAATCCATTATAATTAAATACATGATATTAAGTATACATTTTCATTGTTTAATCCACAAACACTAGGATTCATGAGATTGAAAACTATTTTTGCTGCTCTTCCTAGAACAGTACTCCTTCTTCTTTCTAGTCACCTATTCCTAGGAACAAAGCTATCAGCAAAATTTTTGCCTGAGAACATTAAGATGCAATGATTACTAGAATAAATTGGTACCACATTAGGTGATATCATGATAATTTGCATAACTAGTTTGCCTCCCTATTATAACTTCCTAAATGGGTAATTTAAACAAACAAACTTTTCCCATGAGGTCCTGTTTGTTTGCCTTTCTGTTTCCAACAAAATAAAGTTAGATTCCAAGAAGTTAATAGGTCTTGGTACTACTTTGAGCTTTTGAAGAAGTTGGTTTACCCATAAACAAATTTGGATTAATGGCTTAATTCAGTTGTATCTACTTAGCTCTAAAACTACAGGAAATCAACACCTACTTATAGGGCAATTGTTTAAAATTGTGAACAGGCAGCAACTCTAGAATAGTTATTTTAAAGTGTCATATTAATTCCTCCTAAGTAATTTACACTTGAATTCTAGGTTATTCTTAATTCAAAGCTAAAAATACCACTTCATATTAATTCCTCCTAAGTAATTTACACTTGAATTCTAGGTTATTCTTAATTCAAAGCTAAAAATACCACTTTTTGTTTTATTCCAAAGATTACTTTGTCACATGCTGACACAGTTATCATAGACAGAATCGCAAATTTATATTTCCATAAGCATGATAAAGATCTTAGAGAAAAGAGTAATTTTAGTCAACAGACTATCACTTATAAACATAATTAGTATAGTAGGAAGCTCTTAAAACGACAGGCTGGATCCCTTATGCTACTCAATAAGTTTGGAGCCATCTTTTCATTAATATAACATAGAAATTATAGCAACAATCTTTGCCTGAGCTAACCAACATTAGGAAGGGAAAATCGTTCCAAAAATTTAATTCCTAACTCAAGTGGTTAAGGAAAAGGATACTCTGGCTAATTATGGCACATGAATTGCCAATTTTCAAAGAATTAGAAAACGATAAAATACGTATTGCACGTTATACTAAACATCATTTAATTTCTTTGATATCACAAATACCCTGTAATTTTTTTTGGAACCTTGATACATTATAATACTAAAAGACTTTTCAATAAAGAAAGCACCAGCTCTAGTCCCTATAATTCCTAATAGTTAAAAAAAAAAAATCATTCTTAGTATTCTAAGTACCAACAGTTCTTCTAAGTTATAAATACCAACATTTCCTCTAAGTTATAAACACAAAAATGACAAAATTGTGGGTGCATTTCTTCCTCTCATTCCTCAATCTTCCCTTACTTCTCACTTTTTTTCCTGTAGAGAACCTAACATCCTGCCAAGGAAGTTATCAAGAGAAGGGTTCAATTCTGAAATATAAAAGACAATATAATGGGAAAAAACGGTTTTCCTACAGACTTTTAGAAAACTTCCACTAGTGGCAACTTTTAACATTTCAAGTTTTCACAACCACAGAAAAAATGGGTTAATAAAAGTGCCAATTAATAGAGAATAATACTTGGAGAGTTTTTAGTTACCTTGGATTTGTATTATCTAAAACTGCTGCTCTTTCCATCTATTTGTACATATAAACAAGAGTTAACTATATTATTCATTAAGATACAGCTTTTAGCAAATTAGCTTAACTCTCGATGAACTCTAAAATTGTTCCTCATGGGAAAATTTTATTTTTAGAAATCATCTGTTCATCTCTTATATGCTTTATATCTTGAGAGGCAAAGAGGAAAAAAACTAGAAACTTTCAGTTTGAAAGTGTGTATGTGTGTATGAAAGGTGAATGGGGTAAAGAGTTCTCCCTGTAACACCATTTAAACTATAGCAACTATACCATTAACTAACTATACTTTAGCTCAATGGTATAGCTCAACTATACCATTGAGCTAAAGCATGGCAAATTATGTCCATAACCCCCCACAATGTAAAGCACTGCTTCCAGAGTTCCACGGGACTTTTAAAAAGTCAAAACATGACAAATGAGAAAGAGAACTGATTATTAACTCCTAGACATTCCCAGATCCTTTTTTAAGGGTGTATATTTTCAAGAAAATGATCTTCCTTTTAACTTTTCTGATAAAATGTTTCTAACTTTTTTGCAATAATGTTTCAATGACAATCAGATCTAAATATATCAGATATAAAAAGAGCTACTTAACCAGATATTTAATATTTAATACTTACCTCTCTTTCTATGAGATGATGCCAAGTCCAAATCAACATTTCGTCTTCCACTCTGTTAAGTTAAAAATAAATAATAAAATTTCATTGTGAAAATTATTTAAGATTAAGATTTAATAGAGTACTAAAATAAAAAGTAATCTGTATAATTATAGCAATGTGCTACTTATTTACCAGTCAAGTCAGGCTAAGAACAAAGTCTCTAAAAACCCACTGAAAACAGCTCAGGCACATGACTCTGAGATACTAAAACACAAGTCAATATGCACATTAATTAACAGTGTAAAGTAGCAGAACTTGTTCTTTGTTGTCACCTTTTTCTTCTTTGAAATCTTTGTCTTTTATCTTCCTAACACAGTATGATCTCTTATTAATACCCTCTAGATGCCTAAAGCCCCTGTAGCAAAGTCCCATTTTCCAAAATCACTACTTGTTCTATCCTCACTTTCCATTCTTTTCAAAACTATCAGCCTTGGCTAGGTGTATAGAAGAAGAGAATGTGATGAATCCACACTAACAGAAGAATAACACAGTCCTAAGCTTTCTGGTAGTATTTTAAAAGACTTTAAAATGTTTTTTAAAACCTCTTAAAATAAAGAAATCTCAAATGGTTAAACTGCAGTCAGTTTAATAAAACAGTGAAGGCTTTCAGGAAGAAAGGAAGTATGTTTGTGTGTGTGTGTGTGTGTGTGTGTGTGTGTGTGTGGTGGGGAGGCACTGGTGACAACTATCTACTCTATGTACAGATAACCATACACAAACCCATGGCTTAGATTTATGCACAGATTTGACATTATGGTCTCAGCAATTTCAATTGCACTTTATCACACAATAAAAAAGTTGGTAGCAAAGAAGAAAGGCTGCAGAAGTGACAAAACAGACCCATTTAGGAAATGTCATTTAGAAATTTTTTTCCTGGTAATATAGACATATGTACCCACATTGTGGATAAATACATTTTGTTTTACATATATACACACACACACCAGAAATAAGTATGTTCCCAGGCCATTTGATGCTGGAGAAAACACCAAACAGTTGTCACAACAGTTCCTGAAGACAATGCCATCTCATGCAATATAACATTTTTATTACACAGTACCTTTGCCATGAGGCCTCATGGAAGAAATTTATCTCAGGTCTCAGAACCAGAAATATCTGAGTTTTTCTTGAAAACCTGGTTTGTTTTTATCTTTTACACACTGTGAATCATGTGACTCATGTTTTTCCTATTTGCTGGCCCATCTTTAGCAGAACATCACAGGATATGTGTAGAGGTGTACAAATCTTACTCAGGGCTTTATTTTCCTCTCTGTTTCTTTTAGCCCTAATTCATTCTCTTATACTTTTATAAATAGTATTTATTTTTGTATGCTAAATCAAATCCTTTGTGAAAGAGGGCAGTAAGGAAATGAAGGAGGTAGATTAGGAGAGCGTAGTAAGAAATGCTGATAAGTATGACATGTGTCAATCAAACAGTTAAACTTGGGTTTAACTGTGTAACTGTTGACTTAGGTTTCTCTGGTCACTAAGACAGAGTAGATAATATATCACATAATACTCTTTATGAAAGAAGGTTAAAACTCAGATTTAGCATTAAGCTGGTTAACTTCAGTTATTTTAAGAAAGCATTTCATTCACTGACAATTCAAGATAAACAAGTACTACTAGATATCAAAGACATCAATGATAATCCTAAATAACCTCAGACAGAAGGGTAACATATTTCAGCTGGAAAATCCCACACTGCCCCCACTGCTTGCTCCTCTTCGTCTATAGGAGGCTCAGCCTGAAGGCTCAGCTCAAGTCTCCTCACCCACAACAGAATCTGCTCTCTCTAGTTCTTGACTTTTCCACCTTTTATGACACTATCTTTCTAAATATTCCATAAGAAAAGATGATTAAGAGTCCATCTTTCCCAAAAATGTGTTTCTTAATCTTTTTAAAATTCTGTAGAACCTAGACATGGCAATTATATCTAGGTTCAACCCACCTCCATTTATCTGTCTTCCCATTACGTTTTGAAAACATAACTTTCAACATGTTTTAAATTGTATTACTAAACTTGTTCTTCACAACAACCCAGCTGAGGCAAGTGTAACAGGTAGCGGTATTCCCCATTTCAAAGGTAAAAATGCTGGAGCTCAGAAAGGTTAAGTGTCTTGCCCCAGGTCAAAATCAATAGAGTCTATTGTGACTAAGTCAGATTTCATTGTTTGCTTCCAAAAAGTATGCCACTTTAACTATATTTATCCTCATCTTTTATCTTTCATTTCAGTTGAAATGAATTATCAATCATTTACAATATGCAAAGCACAATGTAGGAGACATGAAGGACATTAAAAAAACTCTAGATCTTCTAAGAAGTCTCCTGGAAAGAAATACTAATAATACATAAGTAAGTCCAACATGAGACAAACCATTAGTGGTTTATTATAGATACTAACAAACTGCCATGTAAATAACAGACAGAGTCACTGTGAGTAATCTTAGGGAAGTTTTCTGGAAGAGATGACGTTTTAACCAGGCCTTAAGAGAGAGGCAGGACTTCATCAACAAAACCCAGAAGAAGGACATTAAAGGCAAACAATGCTTGAGCAGAGGCTCAAGAGGTATGTTTGGAGTCTGGCAGATGGACTACTAGGCTATGGCAAAAATGCAGATTACCGCAGGGGAAAACTGGCTTCAAAAGCAGGCAAGCAACATGTTCCAGAATCTTTGATTTCTGGGTAGGCAGTGCAGAGTCACTGAGGTTTTTTTTAATAGGAAGGTAGCATGACCAGCAGGTGTTCTGTTGTTGTTCTTGTTGTGTTTATGTGTGTGTCTGTGTTTTGTTTTTTTTTTTAATTTATTTATTTGTTTTTATTTTTGGCTGTGTTGGGTCTTCGTTGCTGCGTGCGGGCTTTCTCTAGTTGCAGCGAGCGGGGGGCTACTCTTCATTGCGTTGCGCAGGCTTCTCACTGCGGTGGCTTCTCTTGTTGCAGAGCATGGGCTCTAGGCTCGTGGGCTTCAGTAGTTATGGCACACGGGCTCAGTAGTTGTGGCTCACGGGCTTAGTTGCTCCGTGGCATGTGGGATCTTCCCGGACCAGGGCTCAAACCCGTGTCCCCTGCATTGGCAGGCGGATTCTTAACCAGTGCACCACCAGGGAAGTCCGTTGTGTATGTTTTTAAGAGCTCTACCTCTGGGAGCAGTATCAAAGGAGAGGAACTGGAAAAAGTAGGGAAATCAGTTTGAAAACTACCAGTTCAGGCAAAAGTAACAAGGGCCTAAATTGAAGAGTGGAAAGAACAAACAGGCACAGAAATTTTACCAAAATAGATTAGACAGACATTCATTCGTTAAAAAAATATTTAATGACTGCCTACTGTGTGCCAGGCACTATAGGTACTTGGGATACAGCAGTGAATAAAACAGCAAAAACTTCTATCCTCAGGGAGCTTATATTCTAGTGTAGGCTAAGAGGAACTGATAAATATAGCAAATAAATAATGTTAGGTGGCGGGGGGTGAGGGGGACAGAGCAAGGCAAAGCGGACAGGGAGTGAATATCTGGAAAGGAGAGCAAACTGGAATTTCAAATAGAGTGGTCAGGGTAGGTGTCACTGAAAAAGTAACATCAGAGCGAAGACTTGAAGCGAGGGGATTTGCCTACAGACAACAGTATTCCAGTCAGAAGAAACAGCCATGTAAAGGCCCTATGGGGAAGTTGTGTGGTATGTTCATGGAAAAGCCAAGAGGTCAGTGTGGCAGAAGGAGAGTCATCAAGAAGGAGAGTAGCAGCAGAGGAGATCAGAGAGGAGTGAGGCCAGGATAGGTAGCGTCTTATAGGCCCCTGCAGGGACCTAGGCTTCTACTCTGAGAAATAGTAAAGTCACTGGAGGTTTTGAGGAGAGAAGTGACATGATCTGTTATAAAATTGTCACAGGGCTAGGAGACTAGATAATGAGACTGATCAACTTGGAAAAATAAATGGACAGAGAGGAATCTCAGTAGACGGCAAGACTGGGAACGTGAACTGGGAGTACAGAGATAATAACGGGAATGAAGAATAAATGGAGGAAGAACAAACAAAAACATACAATGAAACTTGCTTGAAGACACTGTTCAACTTTCCTCAGAGGAGGAATCTTTCATGCTTAGAAGTTTCTTTTAAACAACAGCTTCATGTTTATGTAGCACTCTATACTTCTCAAAAATATTTTCACATCCAGTTTCTCAATTCATAAGAGAAGAATTTCAGAGCAAAAAATGAATCTTATCAATCACTCAGTCCAAAAAACCCAGAGTTTCCGTTTGAGCTATCATGTGACATGACCAAGGTCTCAAAGCTATCCATCAGTAGGATCAGGTTCAGAAGCCAAGTCTAACACATTACCACCTACACAACAGGCACTACTATCCTCATATCATACAATGGGACACTAAGGTCCAGAGAGGTCAAGTAGCACATACAGATTCACATATAAGGCAGAGGATCAGCCAAAATGAAAATCCAGCTATCAACTCTAAGTCCAAAGCTATTCAAATAGAAGCTATCTATTAGACAGTTTTCATTCTGTAATTTATTTTACCCGTCACACTATAGCACGTATTACTTTCTACTTCTTATATAAATCAGCATCTCACTTCTTTGATTTTCACCTTAAATGCCTGCAGTTCAGGTCCTGAGGCTTTTTTGATAGGGAACTGAGAGCTACTGAAAGATTTTAAGTAGAGGAGATATAAACAGATTTGTATTTCAGGTATATTATTCTAGTGAAATGTTGAAGATGGGAATAAGACAAGAGATGGGGCAACCAGTTTGGAGGTTTTTGTACCAGGCCAGGCAAAAGAGAAGGAAAGTTTGAGACAGAGCAGTGGCAAGAGGGATGGACAGGACATAGTACAAAGATATTAAGAGTAAAATTTTCAAGGTTTGACTAATTGGACTGTGGGGAGTGAGGAGGTTGCAGGGACCAGGAATTAAGAAAAAGTAGAGTCAAGGATGAACCCAGGTTTCCAGCCTGGATAGTTAACAGTAACACTTACTAAGATACGGAATGTGAGAGAAGAGGTTTAGGAGAAAAATAAGTTTATTTTTGGATAGGTTAAGATTGTGGTCACCTGAGATGTTCAGGTAGAACGTCCATCAAGGAGTCAAATACGTGAATTTGGAGTTTAGGAACAAGTCAGAGCTAAACAGAGATATCTGAGTCACTAACATATAGATGATAAATACCTATGCAATATAGTTATCTCATTTCTCTTAAAAGTTCTTTTAAAAGAGTTTCTGTATGTCTAAAACAAACGTATATTACTTACTCTAACCAAAGTCTTACGTAGCTATACAAAATTTCTTCTTTACTAAATCTAGGTATACCTACCAGTGCGTAACCCTCTTCATCTGATTCAGGCTGAGACAAATCAGATTCACTCCTCGATTTGATCAGTCTATAATTTGGACTTGCGTGGATTAGCCGGCTCTCTGCAGTAAGACTTTCACTCCTGTCTCACATGCACAAAGAAAAGTTTTTCGATTTGGGACTGTTAGTGAACATAAAACTGAATGGAACTAGCAGCATAGAGATAAAACACACACACAGTGAGGAGTAATTATGTCTGTCAATGGAAAACCCTGGCTCTCAGTCAGGTCTAAGCACAAAGTCCTTCTCAATTACATCAGAATAACTTCCATGACACTAAATTACAGAATTATGCCAATCAACTACTGTTGTTTATATGTGTGAAAAATTGTGCCTCCTCATTTAATCAGAAATTTATACTCCAGGCTGAATTAGTATCACTCTTTACATTAAATTCATCCTTGTCAATTTGTATTTCCTCCTCCATGTCTGTGTTAATTTCAGAATACAATAAGTGAGAATAAACCATTTCAATGCATAAAGAAACAAAGAGAGGAGAGAAATGTTTTAAGTTTCTAGTCAGTCCCACCTGGTCATAAGTCCACCCACTTCAGAGGCACTTGTGGAAGGCTGCTGCAACTGTCCTTCTTCCCTTCGCTTCTGAAGCTCATCAATCACAGGACTTACTCCTAATATTAACAGGGCACATCGATGGATCACGGAGTTGCAGGCAGCAGTGTACACATCCTGACCCTCAGGAAGGTCTGTGCTGACCCTTCGTTCTTGCTGAGACTGAGGAGGTGGATCATCAGCTCGAGCCCCAGACCCTGCCCCACTGTTCATTCTATCTCGATCTCGGCTACGAGCTACTTCACGGGCTGAGAGGAAACACTGAAAGATTTCTGGAACATGTAACACAAAAACAAGGTCTTAACACATGGGGAGAGAAGAGCAAAGAAAATAACAATAAAAACAGTCAAAAAGTTTGGACCAAAAACTTATTGAAAGAGGGAAAATCATTTTTTAGACATTAAATACTAAGTAACTAAGTTAAATTTTATCAAAAATACATGTATAATATTAAACTTTTTATAAAAATTACAATAGGAAATACTTATGCCTTTACAGAATTTAGATTTGGTTGATTCTATTTCTACTCTTATGAGCTTGATCAGTGGTTTGCAAAGTGTGGTTCCAGAAGAGCAGCATCAACATCATCTGGCACTCGTCAGAAATGAAAAATACTGCGTGGATCCCAGACTTTCTAATCAGAAGCTCTAGGCATGGAGCCAGCAATGTAGTTTTAACAAGCCCTCAAGCTGATTTTGAAGGCCATTAAAGTTTGAGAATCACTGGGTTAGATAAAAATAACTGCCTATTTCTGAAATGTTCACAACCTTGGTTTGAAATTGTCAGGTTACAAAAGAAACAGACAAAAGTTAAGTTGCATTAGTTATAATGAAGAGCCCCCTTTCCCCTTCCAAAGTCCATATAATTCCTAATACCTACACTTTGTTGTATTTTAAACATATTAAATAAGCACAATCATTAAAGGTCTTCGCTGAAATAGAATCTGGTTATAATAATATGGCCAAGACTGCCCCCAGAGTCAAATAGTATCACCAGGAATGTCCACTTTATGCCAGCTCTTCCCAATTCACAAGTGTAAAAAGTGGGTTTAACAAAGTTCTGATGCAGTGGTAGGTATTTCACAATAGGAAAAGAATATTTTACTCAAATTTGAGTGAAGATGGTATTTTTAATGGGGAACCCAAGCAAAAAAGTTAGTAAAATACTAGATTTGTCTGTTAATATGGAAGTACAAACTTTAAAAATGCATTTGTATATTTCAAAGTATTATTATGACAATATATTCATTATGTTGTTGAAAGTCCCTTATTTCTAAGAAAATCAAAGCAACAAACTAACAGTCTAGAGCCGGAAATCAGTTAAAGTAATTAAGAGAATGGTTACTGGAATTTGGGGCAGACCTGGTTCTAATTCCAGCTGCTACGAACAGTGGCCCTAGGCACATAATTTTGCCTCCTTAAACCTCAGTTTGTCCATCTTTAGAACAGGGTAATATTAGAAATCATCTAAGACGGAGAGGATTATGAGTTAATCTACGTGAAGCATTTGACCCAGTGCCCAGCATATAACTGATGCTCAAAAATGGCAGCTAGTTTAAAAATTATTACTCCCTGGGTAACTATTATGCTTTCTTTTAATATAATTGAGGGTTATCTTTTGTTACTGTGTTTTCCCCTTTGGTCTTTGCTTTTAGGAATTTCTAAACTAAGTCTTAAGTTCATCTGTAAATGTTCCCTCAGCCTAGGTTTTAAAATATAATTATTCTCTGGGAATTCCCTGGTGGTCCCGTGGTTAGGACTCAGCGCTCTCACTGCCAGGGCCCAGCTTCAATCCCTGGTTGGGGAGCTAAGATCCTGCAAGCCACGCAGCACAGACAAAAAAAAAAAAAAAATATATATATATATATATATATATACACACACACACACACACGTTACATATATATATATATATTTTTTTTTTTTTTTAATATATATATAAAATTATTCTCCACCTCCTCATCTCCAATCCCCTCTTCTCCATTTGGACCTTATATTTCTCCTCTTGTTTTAAGGGGTTTTGGCCTTGTTTTGAGTCACCTCAAAATCATTTTTAGAAGTATGCACAACACAGATAAATTGATAATAAAGTAGTGTCAAATTGACTGAAATATATATACAATCTCAATACCAAATGCATAGATGGCCAAAATGTTTTAGGCTACAAAAGTAAATATACACTTTAACTTGAAACAGCCAAATCACTCAAAAGATAACAAATGTTTCAAAGCTTCGATATTTCTCTTTAAACATCTAAATGATTACATTTTAAAACTATCTGTAGCCTTGTAATAAAAAAGTATGAAAAATGTCATTCACCAGCCAATAATATTCTCATGTATATTCTTGCTCTCTACTGAAAACTGCAGTGCAGTCAGTGGGTGAAGTTTATAATTTAAAAAGTTCTACATATGGAAAATAATTGGGCTCTCCTAATAGGCTTAGAAAGGGGCTCTCTTCCTCACCACCCAGAGCCCAGCCAGGCGAATGGACAACTTGGTACCCTCCAGAGAACATGCTTTGAATGTCCCTATCCAATGACTCATGGGCATCACTTCATGAATGAGACTCAGTGGAACAGGTACTGTTTCCAAAAGCCTGCTTCCAGAGCTTTTCAGCCCGAAACATGCAATCCAACAGCTTCAGAATGGAACTAGCAGTTGTAAGAACTGAAATGTAGCTAATCAGATCATCAGGAGAATATCACATCTCTTTAGAAAAACAGTAAGGAAATGTTTTTGCCTCTCTCTTCTACAGTCAGTTTCCCTACCAAAAAGAATGCCACAGTGTGTATCTGTAAAGCAAGACGGATATACTCACTGCCAGCTGTCATCACTTCGTGTTCCCGTTCTTCCTCCTCATCCTCCGGCTCTGGATGCCCCTCTTCCCTATCTCGCTCAGCCTGTTCTTCCATTTCAGCTTCTTCATCAATGGTCCGGGTAAATGAATGCTCCTGAGGATCAACATCTGCAGAGTCTTGGTTTTCTGAGATCTTAAAGAAATGATCAGAGCTACACTGAATATATATTTTTTTTAATTTTGAAAAATATCATTAAAACCTTGACTTTTTTATCATGGAAAATAATGCTAATAGCAGTAATAACACATGAATTTTACCACAAAAACAAAAGATATACTGGATAAATCTGAAAAGATTAGAAAAAATGTATGTACACAAAATATACAGAAACATCTAACTATGCTCTCTTCCTCAATATTTTGATTAAAACGTCATGCTGTAAATTGACTCATATATATTGCTGTTCTGCTGTAAACTGCTAACTTAAAATGAGTCGAGTGTGACACCAAGCATAAAAGGTAAAGAACATGAAATGTGATTCCATTCAGTCTCCCTCAAGCTGTGTATGTTATTGTTACTCTGTATAAATGTTTAATAATGCTAATTTAAAACAAAACAGTATTTTTTAACCATTTTTTGGTGAAAAACTTTAAGTTCTACTCTCTTAGCAAATTTCAATTATACAAACAGTATTGTTTTTAATTATTTTCTTTACTTTGTTTGTCCCTGAGGAAACCAAAAATTAGAAATCTGGTAAGGACAATGTTAATTTTATTTCCCATGGTGGTTATGCTACTTAGCAGTCATCTGAAGAAAAGAGTCCTTACAACAGGGGTGAAGAGAGTCACAAAAACCCCGTATATTTCAGTATAAAGCACAAGTGAAAATTTTTAATGATATCCTCAGATGTACAATAAAAGTTATTTTGTGATTCATGATTGGATGGGGATACTGAGCAGTCAGTCAGACTCACAAAATACATAAGTCATGTATCTCCACAATATGTAAGTTTCAAATTTGAGACTCAACAAAATGGCTAATTAGTACATTTCATGGGCTTTCAAGGTCACTAACAAATAGTCGGATCCACAAATATTAAATCAGTGTATGCCAAAAGAATACTATAATACAAATTTAGAGATAAAGTTTGGTTTTTAAAATCTAAGATCTAAATAATGGAGTGCAAAGCATCTAACATATGACGTTTCAAAGTAAGCACTTTTGAAGGTGAGGTATCAGGCTATACTCATAATTATAGGATCGTGCTATCAGGATTACCAAGCACTTTAGAAATCATCTCATTTTTGTTGCAAGAATTACTTCTGGAACATCCTTAATAAAAGTTTTCAATCTTTACCTCCAGCGGTGGGCAACTCTAATAATTAGAAGGCTTTTTTCCTTACATTCAGCTAACAATGATTCTCCATTCAGTTGTTACCCTTTGGTCCTACCTGTGCCCTCTGGAACAACAGGGAACACATTTACTTCCTCTCCTACATGGAAGCCCTTTAAATATCTTTAAGGCACCTATCATGCGACTCCCCTTTGCTTTCATTCTCTAAGCTAAACATGTTTGACACTTTCCAGTTCTTGTATAAGATGATTTTCAGACCTTTAACCAATCTAAGTTTGCTAATATCCCTCATAAGTTATGGCACCCCAAATCAAATAGGATAATTCAAACATGGTCTGATGAGCGTAAAACAAAGGAATAATATTTCATATGATTTGGACAATTCAATTTGTTGTTATTACCTATATGGCCTAAGAATATATAAACTTCCTTAGCAGCCATATCACACTTGATAAATGGGTGGTTAAATAAACCCCCAATCTTCTACTCATCCAATTTTTTTCACTAGAAAAAGAACTACTCAATATTTATTGAACATCTGCAATAATTAAGCCACATTTTTTTCCCCCTCACATACACCAATATGGAGCTATCTCTCATAGCTTGCAGAAAAACATAGAGTAACTGATTTCCAACTTTACCCATCTGTCTCTTGATGATGACCTGGTCTGAATAAGTTCAAGGTTCTTGCAAGCAAGTAAACGACTTCGAACTTTGTACACACAACGGTACACTTCTGATAAGCTTTTACCAGGTTGATATCTAAATAAAGAACCAAAATAGAAAAGTTACCTAATCTCAAACATCATGAGAGCAAATATTTGTCTGAGGATAGTTTTAAGTTACTTGCCGGCTTTCTCCACATGCTTGACTGAGTAAATTTGTGTGTTTCAGAAGAGCTGCAAGAACAAATCTAGACACAGTGTCCAAGAGTGACTCATTACTTAAAGTTGCGCTGTCCCAATCTGAAAATAAAAATGATACACTGACATTTCACAGAAAACAATTCAGAGGTAATTTTAATGGCTTTAGTAATCTAACACCTGAATTTTATCGTTTTCCTAAGCAGTTATTTAACAAATGCACCTACTAGATCCCGCATACTGTGCTAGGAATACAGCAGTGAACAAAACTAAGTCCCAGATCTCACAGAGCTTATATTCTAGTTGCGGTGGGGGAGGGGTATGAGGAGACAATAAATAAAAACATTAATATGACAGATAAGTGCTATGGAGAAAAATAAAGCAGGGTGAGGAGACCAGGGAATACTGAACTGTGTGGGTTTACTATTTTTTATAGGCTGGTTTGGGAAGGTCTCTGATAAGGCTACAATCGAGCAGAGATCTAGATGACGTAGGGGAAGAAGCCACACAAACAGTGTCCTTTCAAAAAAACTATGTAGAGGCCCTGCCTGAGTTCAAGGAGGCCAGTGCAGCTAGAGCAAAATGTGCACGCACGAGAGTGGTAGGAGACATCAGAAAGCTGTCTGGGGTCCAGATCACATAGGGCCTTGCAGGCCATTGCAAGTCCTCTAGGTTTTACACTGAGGGAAATGGGAAGGACCATTAGAAACTGTGAACAGAGATATGGGATGATGTGATCTGTGTTTTAAAAGGCTCACTCTAACTGCTGAGTGCAGAATTCACTATAGGAACAGCAACAGCAGAAGTAATTATTACAGTAATTCAGGTAAGAAATGATGGTGGCTCAGACCAAAGTAGTAGCAGTGGGGTTAGTAAGAAGTGGTCAGACTCCAGATGTATTCTGAAGGTAGAGTTGAAGAAATTTGTTGATGGATCAGATGTGAACATGAGAGCAGACAAGGATGACTATAATGTATTTAGAATGTAGTTGGCTTTTACTGAGAGAAGATCACAAGGACAGCCCTTTGGGAGGATAGGTATCTGTAATCAGGAGTCTGGTTCTGAATACTATGTATTAGACATCCTAGTAGAGATATTGAGTAAACTAGTCAAGTATGTATATATGTGGTATTTGAAGCCATTAGATACTGTGAATACATGTACATTTAGGTGGGTAAGAAATGAAACAACATTTGGACAGAGATGAGTAGGTGCAATTGAAAACCCAAATCACAGCATTAGATGATGAACACTAGTCAGCTGCTTTCTTTAATTCCATGTTAGCACACCAGTTCTATACTTTAAAAATGAAATATTCAGTAGATTCCAAATGGGGATGGGAGGTTTACTGTCTACTCCCAGAATGTCTGCTAGACTCCGTTAATTTGACAGATTTACCATGCTCCTTAAAAACAAAACCAAACAAACAAAAAACACCCTTGGAAAATATTAAGCCCCAAGTTAACTTTATTTGTTCTTAATTCCTTTTTAAAACTCCTATCTTAAGACAAAAATTTTACAGCTTGGTTTTCGTCATTTCTGGATGCTTAGGTAAAAAATTAAGTTCAGACTTACCTATTTTACAGGTGAAAAAGTGAATATAAGCATGTAAGATTTTAAGAAAATCTTACAGCCAATAGAGAATCTTAAAATGATAGTCTGTATTACACACAGAATTTTCCACAGTAGGTTCTTGAGAGATCATCTGTTCCAAGGGATTGCTTGCTATTCTGAAAACTGCTATGACTTAAAATCAAACGACCCCATTTCAAGAAGGCTAATATTCAATTTAAAAGCAAGCTGAAGTAACATCCTTTGCAGTATGTCAAATTTATCAGGGATTATCCTCCTGTGCAATGTTTATAGTAATAGGTTCTTTTAAAACACCTTCGCTAAAGTTATAGTCATTTCATACCAAGCACTACAAAATGTTTCCACTACTCAGGTATAAAGTCTAGGCTATAGCGTACAAGCAATTGAACAAATGGAGCCATACGAGTTTTTATTCACTTTATGTTTATATCCAGTTTTTTAAAGTGCTCACTGAAAAGTAACAAGTGATAATGTGTTATAAAAGAAAACCTGGGCTTCCCTGGTGCCGCAGTGGTTAAGAATCCACCTGCCAATGCAGGGGACACAGGTTCGTGCCCTGGTCCAGGAAGATCCCACATGCCGTGGAGCAACTAAGCCTGTGCGCCACAACTACTGAAGCCCACGTGCCTAGAGCCCGTGCTCCGCAACAAGAGAAGCCACTGCAATGAGAAGCCCGCGCAATGAAGAGTAGCCCCCGCTCGCCGCAACTAGAGAAAGCCCACGCGCAGCAACAAAGACCCAACGCAGCCAAAAATAAATAAAAATAAAAATAAATTTATAAAAAAAAAACCTAACCACACATTCCAAGAAAATGATGCAAATAAGAGGATATCAGAAAATACAACTTAGAAAGTAAGCGTTTTTTCTCCTCCACTATCATACTTTTCTACCACTGGTGAAAGTAAACACAATAGAATGAATAAATGAATGACAAACTGGATGAGATTAAACTTTCAAAGGTATCATCTCACTGGTGTTTTAAAGATCTGAATGATATGTATCTCATTTTTATTATACGAAGTAAAGGTGAAAATGTATTTACTTTTACCATTTTTATCACAGAAGGAAGAAAATCCAAAGACACAGGGGAGCAGGGACTAAAGAAAGAGCAACGTGGAGAAAGACAACTAGGAGTATGTGATTCTGAACAATCCAAGTCATTGTTAAAAGGGGATGGGAGCTAAAAAGAAATCAGGTATAACCTTTGAAAACTTGTACATAAAATTAATTTTATTAATCAAGTAATATTAGAAACTGAAATACCACTACACACTTGCATAGCACTTTACTGCTGTACTTAATAATATACCTCATTTCAAACTGGTATCTTCACTAGCACTCTAAAATGGGCAAGTGCTTTACACAGGAGGAAAATGACCAAGGCCCAGAGCTCAGACTTCCACGTACACATCATTTCAGTTCTTCACCAGGGCTCACAAAGGGAAGAGATTCATTAAACAACTCTTATACTAGATACATTTACGCTGCATGGAATCCTTCAGTAAAATGCTGCCTCTGGATTTATTTTTCACACAAATCTCAATTTTCCCACAGTGGATTTTCTTCAAGTGGGATATATGTATATAAAAGAATACACAGGGTTTCATACCAAGCACTTCAAAATGTTCCACAAACAGGAATAAGAAACTGTTTTTAAAATGTTAATTGTAGGGACTTCCCTGGTGGTGCAGTGGTTGAGAATCCACCTGACAATGAAGGTGACACAGGTTCGAACCCTGGTCCGGGAAGATCCCACATGCCGTGGAGCAACTGGGCCCGTGTGACACCACTGCTGAGCCTGTGCTCTGGAGCCCACGAGCCACAGCTACTGAGCCGGCATGCCACAACTGCTGAAGCCCATGCTCCATGACAAGAGAAGCCACCGTGGTGAGAGGCCCGCACACCACAACGAGGAGTGGCCCCCGCTCACCGCAACTTGAGAAAGCCCGTGCGCAGCAGCAAAGACCCAACACAGCCAAAAATAAAAATAAATAAAACAAATAAATTTATTTTAAAAAAATGTTAATTGTAAAATCCTTTTTTCTATAAAAAAGTAATAGGGTAGGGGATTAACCAAGATGGCGGAGTAGAAGGACGTGCTCTCACTCCCTCTTGCGAGAGCACCAGAATCACAACTGGCTGCTGGACAATCATCGACAGGAAGACACTGGACTTCACCAAGGAGGATACCCCACGTCCAAGGACAGAGGAGAAGCCACAGTGAGACGGTAGGAGGGGCGCAATCAGAGTAAAATCAAATCCCATAACTGCTGGGTGGGTGACTCACAGACTGGCGAGCACTTATACCACAGAAGTCCACCCACTGGAGTGAACGTTCTGAGCCCCACGTCAGGCTTCCCAACCTGGGGGTCCGGCAATGGGAGGAGGAATTCATAGAGAATCAGACTTTGAAGCCTAGTGGGAATTGATTGAAGGACTTCGACAGGACTGGGGGAAACAGAGACCCCACTCTTGGAGGGCGCACACAAAATAGTGTGTGCATCGGGACCCAGGGGAAGGAGCAGTGACCCTGGGGGAGACTGAACTAGACATACCTGCTGGTGTTGGGGGGTCTCCTGCAGAGGCGGGGGCTGGCTCTGTTTCACCGTGGGGACAAGGACACTGGCAGTGGAGGTTCTGGGAAGTACTCCTTGGCGTGAGCCCTCCCAGAGTCTGCCATTAGCCCCACCAAAGAGCCCAGGTAGGCCAGTGTTGGGTTGCCTCAGGCAAAACAACCAACAGGGAGGGAACCCAGCTCCACCCATCAACAGTCAAGTGGGTTAAAGTTTTACGGAGCTCTGACTGCCACAGCAACAGTCAGCTCTACCCACCTCCAAAGCCTCCCATCAAGCCTCTTAGATAGCCTCAACCACCAGAGGGCAGACAGCAGAAGCAAGAAAAACTACAGTCCTGCAGCCTGTGGAACAGAAACCACATTTACAGAAAGATAGACAAGATG
This sequence comes from Eubalaena glacialis, assembly GCF_028564815.1. Lineage (NCBI taxonomy): Eukaryota > Metazoa > Chordata > Mammalia > Artiodactyla > Balaenidae > Eubalaena > Eubalaena glacialis. The sequence goes on along the minus strand of NC_083717.1, from coordinate 72,180,461 downwards.
AAAAGGCAGAGGGCTATATACCAGATGAAGGAACAAGAAAAAACCCCAGAAAAACAACTAAATGAAGTGGAGATAGACAACCTTCCAGAAAAAGAATTCAGAATAATGATAGTGAAGATGATCCAGGACCTCGGAATAAGAATGGAGGCAAAGATTGAGAAGATGCAAGAAATGATTAACAAAGACCTAGAAGAATTAAAGAACAAACAAACAGAGATGACCAATACAATAACTGAAATGAAAACTACACTAGAAGGAATCAATAGTAGAATAACTGAGGCAGAAGAACGGATAAGTGACCTGGAAGACAGAATGGTGGAATTCACTGCTGCAGAACAGACTAAAGAAAAAAGAATGAAAAGAAATGAAGACAGCCTAAGAGACCTCTGGGACAACATTAAACGCAACAACATTCGCATTATAGGGGTCCCAAAAGGAGAAGAGAGAGAGAAAGGACCAGAGAAAATATTTGAAGAGATTATAGTCGAAAACTTCCCTAACATGTGAAAGGAAATAGCCACCCAAGTCCAGGAAGCGCAGAGAGTCCCATACAGGATAAACCCAAGGAGAAGCACGCCGAGACACATAGTAATCAAAGTGGCAAAAATTAAAGACAGAGAAAAATTATTGAAAGCAGCAAGGGAAAAACGACAAATAACATACAAGGGAACTCCCATAAGGTTAACAGCTGATTTCTCAGCAGAAACTCTACAAGCCAGAAGGGAGTGGCATGACATACTTAAAGTGATGAAAGGGAAGAACCTACAACCAAGATTACCCTACCTGGCAAGGATCTCATTTAGATTTGATGGAGAAATCAAAAAAGCTTTACAGACAAGCAAAAGCTAAGAGAATTCAGCACCACCAAACCAGCTCTACAACAAATGTTAAAGGAACTTCTCTAAGTGGGAAACCAAAGAGAAGAAAAGGACCTACAAAAACAAACCCAAAACAATTAAGAAAATGGTCATAGGAACATACATATCAATAATTACCTTAAACGTGAATGGATTAAATGCTCCAGCCAAAAGACACAGGCTTGCTGAATGGATACAAAAACAAGACCCATATATATGCTGTCTACAAGAGACCCACTTTAGACCTAGGGACACATACAGACTGAAAGGGAGGGGATGGAAAAAGATATTCCATGCAAATGGAAATCAAAAGAAAGCTGGAGTAGCTATACTCATATCAGATAAAATAGACTTTAAAATAAAGAATGTTACAAGAGACAAGGAAGGACACTACATAATGATCAAGGGAGCAATCCAAGAAGAAGATATAACAATTATAAATATATATGCACCCAACATAGGAGCACCTCAATGCATAAGGCAACTGCTAACAGCTATAAAAGAGGAAATTGACAGTAACACAATAATAGTGGGGGACTTTAACACCTCACTTACACCAATGGACAGATCATCCAAAATGAAAATAAATAAGGAAACAGAAGCTTTAAATGACACAATAGACCAGATAGATTTAATTGATATTTATAGGACATTCCATCCAAAAACAGCAGATTACACGTTCTTCTCAAGTGCGCACGGAACATTCTCCAGGATAGATCACATCTTGGGTCACAAATCAAGCCTCAGTAAATTTAAGAAAATTGAAATCATATCAAGCATCTTTTCTGACCACAACGCTATGATTTTAGAAATGAATTACAGGGGAAAAAACGTAAAAAACACAAACACATGGAGGCTAAACAATACGTTACTAAATAACCAAGAGATCACTGAAGAAATCAAAGAGGAAATCAAAAAATACCTAGAGACAAATGACAATGAAAACACGACGATCCAAAACCTATGGGATGCAGCAAAAGCAGTTCTAAGAGGGAAGTTTATAGCTATACAAGCCTACCTAAAGAAACAAGAAAAATCTCAAGTAAACAATCTAACCTTACACCTAAAGGAACTAGGGAAAGAAGAACAAACAAAACCCAAAGTTAGCAGAAGGAAAGAAATCATAAAGATCAGAGCAGAAATACATGAAATAGAAACAAAGAAAACAATAGCAAAGATCAATAAAACTAAAAGCTGGTTCTTTGAGAAGATAAACAAAATTGATAAGCCATTAGCCAGACTCATCAAGAAAAAGAGGGAGAGGACTCAAATCAATAAAATCAGAAATGAAAAAGGAGAAGTTACAACAGACAGTGCAGAAATACAAAGCATCCTAAGAGACTACTACAAGCAACTTAATGCCAATAAAATGGACAACCTGGAAGAAATGGACAAATTCTTAGAAAGGTATAACCTTCCAAGACTGAACCAGGAAGAAGCAGAAAATATGAACAGACCAATCACAAGTAATGAAATTGAAACTGTGATTAAAAATCTTCCAACAAACAGAAGTCCAGGACCAGATGGCTTCACAGGTGAATTCTATCAAACATTTACAGAAGAGCTAACACCTATCCTTCTCAAACTCTTCCAAAAAATTGCAGAGCAAGGAACACTCCCAAATTCATTCTATGAGGCCACCATCACCCTGATACCAAAACCAGACAAAGACACTACAAAAAAAGAAAATTACAGACCAATATCACTGATGAATATAGATGCAAAAATCCTCAACAAAATACTAGCAAACAGAATCCAACAACACATTAAAAGGATCATACACCACGATCAAGTGGGATTTATCCCAGGGATGCAAGGATTCTTCAATATACGCAAATCAATCAATGTGATACACCATATTAACAAATTGAAGAATAAAAACCATATGATCATCTCAATAGATGCAGAATAAGCTTTTGACAAAATTCAACACCCATTTATGATAAAAACTCTCCAGAAAGTGGGCATAGAGGGAACCTACCTCAACATAATAAAGGCCATATATGACAAACCCACAGCAAACATCATTCTCAATGGTGAAAAACTGAAAGCATTTCCTCTAAGATCAGGAACGAGACAAGGATGTCCACTCTCACCACTATTATTCAACATAGTTCTGGAAGTCCTAGCTACGGCAATCAGAGAAGAAAAAGAAATAAAAGGAATACAAATTGGAAAAGAAGAAGTAAAACTGTCACTGTTTGCAGATGACATGATACTATACACAGAGAATCCTAAAACTGCCACCAGAAAACTGCTAGAGCTAATTAATGAATATGGTAAAGTTGCAGGATACAAAATTAATGCACAGAAATCTCTTGCATTCCTATACACTAATGATGAAAAATCAGAAAGAGAAATTATGGAAACACTCCCATTTTCCATTGCAACAAAAAGAATAAAATACCTAGGAATAAACCTACCTAGGGAGACAAAAGACCTGTATGCAGAAAACTATAAGACACTGATGAAAGAAATTAAAGATGATACCAACAGATGGAGAGATGTACCATGTTCTTGGATTGGAAGAATCAACATTGTGAAAATGACTATACTACCCAAAGCAATCTACAGATTCAATGCAATCCCTATCAAATTACCAATGGCATTTTTTACGGAGCTAGAACAAATCATCTTAAAATTTGTATGGAGACACAAAAGACCCCGAATAGCCAAAGCAGTCTTGAGGGAAAAAAACGGAGCTGGAGGAATCAGGCTCCCTGACTTCAGACTATACTACAAAGCTACAGTAATCAAGACAATATGGTACTGGCACAAAAACAGAAACATAGATCAATGGAACAAGATAGAAAGCCCAGAGATAAACCCACGCACCTATGGTCAACTAATCTATGACAAAGGAGGCAAAGATATACAATGGAGAAAAGACAGTCTCTTCAATAAGTGGTGCTGGGAAAACTGGACAGCTACATGTAAAAGAATGAAATTAGAATACTCCCTAACACCATCCACAAAAATAAACTCAAAATGGATTAGAGACCTAAATGTAAGACTGGACACTATAAAACTCTTAGAGGAAAACATAGGAAGAACACTCTTTGACATAAATCACAGCAAGATCTTTTTTGATCCACCTTCTAGAGTAATGGAAATAAAAACAAAAAGAAACAAATGGGACCTAATGAAACTTCAAAGCTTTTGCACAGCAAAGGAAACCATAAACAAGACGAAAAGACGACCCTCAGAATGGGAGAAAATATTTGCAAATGAATCAATGGACAAAGGATTAATCTCCAAAATATATAAACAGCTCATTCAGCTCAATATTAAAGAAACAAACACCCCAATCCAAAAATGGGCAGAAGACCTAAATAGACATTTCTCCAAAGAAGACATACAGACGGCCACGAAGCACATGAAAAGATGCTCAACATCACTAATTATTAGAGAAATGCAAATCAAAACTACAATGAGGTATCACCTCACACCAGTTAGAATGGGCATCATCAGAAAATCTACAAACAACAAATGCTGGAGAGGGTGTGGAGAAAAGGGAACCCTCTTGCACTGTTGGTGGGAATGTAAATTGATACAGCCACTATGGAGAACAATACGGAGGTTCCTTAAAAAACTAAAAATAGAATTACCATATGACCCAGCAATCCCACTACTGGGCATATACCCAGAGAAAACCGTAATTCAAAAAGACACATGCACCTGAATGTTCATTGCAGCACTATTTACAATAGCCAGGTCATGGAAGCAACCTAAATGCCCATCAACAGACGAATGGATAAAGAAGTTGTGGTACATATATACAATGGAATATTACTCAGCCATAAAAAGGAACGAAATTGAGTCATTTGTTGAGACGTGGATGGATCTAGAGACTGTCATACAGAGGGAAGTAAGTCAGAAAGAGAAAAACAAATATCGTATATTAACGCATGTATGTGGAACCTAGAAAAATGGTACAGATGAGCCGGTTTGCAGGGCAGAAGTTGAGACACAGATGTAGAGAACAGACATATGGACACCAAGGGGGGAAAACTGCGGTGGGGTGGGGATGGTGGTGTGCTGAATTGGGCGATTGGGATTGACATGTATACACTGATGTGTATAAAATTGATGACTAATAAGAATCTGCAGTATAAAAAAAACAAACAAAACAACTAATACTAAACTTTCATTGGGTTATTTGTATGGAAATATGTTAATATAAATGTTTCAGACATTACATGAAATTTCTAAAAATCTTATATGTTCTGGTATAATGTTATAAGTCATAATCCTAGTTATTACTTTAAAATGTATATCTCAGAAATAACTAATTTTCTTGTCAACTGCATTATTATGAACTTTCATCAAATCTTTAACCGTGGTCATTTTTAAGTCTTTTGTCATTTACAGACAGTTCTGGGTGTACTCTGATGCTTTTGTAAATATGTTCCTATAAAAGGGTTTCATCTTCAGGAAATTCATGGAAAAGACTCTGACAAGTACAGGTTTCTGGTACCTGACTGTACTGCTGAACTGAATGAATAAGCATTTTCAGAACTCTAATGAAAAACTGATGAGCTCATAAAAGTGCTAACAAAAGATCAAGATGAAAAAAAAAATTTAATTACATGGGACTGAGTGAACTGATGAGGATGAGTATAATTTTTGTGACTTTCTGTTTGAATTTAAAAAAAGAAAAAATCCCACAAGGACTCAGAGGCAAAGAATATACAAATCAATTTTCACTGCAAAGTAAAGGAGCTGTTACAGTGGAGGATTACTGGACTGAATGTCAATATTATGACATAGTATGAGTGTGTTTCATGTTTGGTAATTGCAATCATTGTTGCTTTTGTTGTGGTCATCCATGTACAATGCTTGGTGTCAGTCTATTTATCTCTTGTAAAAATAAAATACAGTGTGTGTGTGTGTGTGTGTGTGAAAAAAAAAATAATAAAATAAAAAATAATAATAAATTACAAAAATAAAGAAAAAATGAAAACATTACCAGATAAACAAAACAAAACAAACAAAAAAAAAAGTAATAGGGTAATCCCTGTGATTTTCTATTTACATATATTATACTATACTTATATTAGTTGGTATTATGAGCTATCTACATATTTACCCCCTTTAGCCTCTTCATCTTACCTTTACTAATAGCATAATCCTGCATGCTGATCCAAAGGCTTCGAGCAGGCTCTTTTGAACAACCCAATGCCAAGTCTACGTAGACAGCAATTTCAGGCCGCAATTTATAATCAAAAGGCTTCTGTTCTTCATTTCCCGAAAGAGCTACTTCTAATAGGGAACTCATACATTTATCTAAAAAAAAAAATTACACAAGTTATCGATTTCAAGCTTTGTAAATTTTGGTGCTACAAATAAAATCTTACCATATTTACTTAACGCATATGAAATGATACATTTCAAACCATTTTAAGTAGATGCTACAAAGGTAAAGTCCTTTAATGCTTCTCAATTGGGCATAGTATCACCCCTTTCTTTATGTGACTAAATGTAACATTCCAGGGAGGAGTGCTGGCATTTTGGTAGGCAGGGCCCTACATGTGCAGGACAGTCTTGTGTAACAAAGAACTTTCTTGCTCAAAATGGATTGATACCCTTGTTGAGAAACATGGGACCACTGGGAAAGAGACTAGCCAAGATTTTTCTTTTCTTTTTGTAGACTTAAGGGAAAATAATCACTTCAGTATGATTTAAGGAAGATCAAAGATATTGATACTTGAACAATTTCTCAACTGATATTTACATTTGTTCAGGTGGTTCCTAACTTTCCAATGGGACATTTGGCATTAAGAATTCATTTTCCATTTAAAAAACAAAACACTTCTCTAAATGACAGGTTCCTGGGCTAATACCCAAAGTCAATTTAACCCACAATATAACTAAATTATCATTTATTTACAATTTTACAGACAAGAGCCTCTTCCTAATATATGCAAGTATTTTTTTTAGAAGCTACTGCTTATCTTTGTTTTTTATTATTATTATTTATTTTTATCTGTGTTGGGTCTTCGTTGCTGCGCACGGGCTTTCTCTAGTTGCAGTGAGCTGGGGCTACTCTTCGTTGAGGTGCACGGGCTTCTCGTTGTGGTGGCTTGTTGCAGAGCATGGGCTCTAGGTGCGTGGGCTTCAGTAGTTGTGGCATGCAGGCTCAGTAGTTGTGGCTCACGGGCTCTAGAGCACAGGCTCAGTAGTTGTGGCACACGGGCTTAGTTGCTCCGTGGCATGTGGGATCTTCCTGGACCAGGGCTCAAACCCGTGTCCCCTGCATTGGCAGGCGGATTCTTAACCACTGTGGGAAGTCCAATATATGCAAGTATTTAAACATAAAATGTAACATTTTAATAGTTTCATAATTTTATAATTTAAAAAGTGAAACATAACATTAAAACTGAAATTGATTATATTCATACCAAAGGCCAGTTGAGTAAAGTACACATAACAGAAATATGAGGAAGGTAGAGATAAAGATACTTTTGTCCTCAGGAGGACATTTGGGACTATCACAGAGTTAAACACTGATAGCACTGGAACTACCTTTATGATGTTAAATACCCCTTGAAAAAAAACATTTTACTTTTTTTGATACAAACGTTCCTAAGTACCAGTCTAGCATTCATCAGCCATGGCTGGAATCACTTTCTGGTTCATAAATGAAACAATGAATATACACTCTTATTTGGAAAAGGAAGAAAATCTTCAACATCTCTCACTCCCACCCTCCAACCCTCCAACCCCAAAGCAGAAATCTCCATGATTTTTGTCATGGTTTCTACTTTTTGTTTCTCCTCTTGAGATTCTCTTAGATTGAGATTTTTCTTAGATTTTGCTTCTTGGACACTCTCTGAGTCTCTTTCTCTTATCAGAGAACTAATAAATTTAAAATCTAGGGACTTCCCTGGTGGTCCAGTGGGTAAGACTCTGCGCTCCCAATGCAGGGGGCCCGGGTTCGATCCCTGGTCAGGGAACTAGATCCCACGTGCCGCAACTAAGAAGTCCGCGTGCCACAACGAAGATCCCACGTGCTGCAACTAAAACCTGGCACAGCCAAAATAAATAAATATTTCTTAAAAATAAATAAATAAAATAAAATCTAATAAGACCATATGGGCTATCTAATCTAACTCATTATTTTAAGGATTGAAATTAGAGGTTCAGAGAGATTAAAGGACCAATCTTAGACAAAACAACTACATCATCTTTCAGGAACTGGAGAAATCCTCATGTTCAGACAGTCTGAGAGCTAGCCTACCATCAAAGTAGACAAATGGAAGATGAGGCAGGAAAGGAAACACCAAAGGTACCATAAATGGGGAGGAAAAAAATAAGGAATCACACAAGGTAACATCAGCTTGAAAGTAGGACAGGCTGGGAGGAGAAGGGACTGGCCCTCACAACTGAGAGGTGTTTATGACCTGAGCCCTGGTAAGTCATGGTCAGTAACCTTCTATGAAGCAGTTTCATAACCTCCAAGCCCCAGAACACAAGTAATTAAGCATTTTCCCATTTTTATGAGTTAGATGACTTGCTCAAAATGAGTGATAAATAAAAACAGAGTAGAACCAGACCTACATTTCCCTAGTTCAGGGGCTCTTTTCACTATACGATGCTGCAGGACTTAACTGTTTTTCTGAGGGCTCCAAGTTACAGTCTTGGATCCCCTATCCTGCAAATGTTGCATTTGTTTTCTATCAGTTCTCTATTCAGCAAACCCAGAATAAGAGAAATCTCCAAAGGAGGTACAAACAGAAGCACGTATTCTAAATGCTGCAGAGAAACACATTACCTAACTGAGGGGTATCCATTTCTACACCATCACTAAAAAGTGGTGTTTTCATCCAATATGCAGTGTCCTGTTCCTCTGGAGACACAGGCGAACCCTGAAGCATGCCACCAAGACATCGCCCAATAAGAAGAGCAATTGTTCTTTCCAGATCAACAAGCCACACCCAGGACTGGGCTGGCTGAGGTAATGGCACACCAGCAGGATCAATCAGTTCTGGCCCTCCTGAAAACAAAATCATTAGTAATTTATCTGGTGTTGAAGATTCTCAAGCTTTTTCATTTATACTGCACTGCAACAAGACACTGAAGCAAAATAATTTTATAATGAAAACACAGATTATAACACTTTCTGTATATATTCTCTTTAGTAGGCTAATTTAAAATATATTCAGATAAGTCTGCCATCAAATAAAAATCTGCTTTGTAAAGTTACTGATTTTGAGATAAACATTGAAACAGTACATGGCAGAATTACCCCCAATTGACTCTATTCCTACTTTTCACTGTCCAGATCAAATTTCAACCTTAAGAGTAAGTAACTGAGGTAGCTCATCCCTCCAAAATAAAACAAGAGCTGATCTAGTAAAATGACACTTAGTATTGCTCAATGCTTTTAAGGCCTGAATTCAGATCTGTCCTGTACTAAGATACAGACCCATGCTTTCTTATTGTACATTTGTTTTTAAAAGTTCTTCACTTAAAAAAAAAACAAAACTACAGTTAGCCATAAAGATAAGAAGAGAGATCAATGAAATCATAAAAGAAAAACACAAGAAATCAACAAATTCAAAAACTGGGTATTTGAAAACACTAATAAAATGGACAAACCTCTAATAAAATTAATCCAGAAAAAAAAGATGGCACAAATTTTAAAATTAAAAATACAAAAAGAGGCTATAACCACAGATACACTAGAGATTTTTAAAAACTATGTGTGAATATTATGAACAACTTTGTGTCAATAAATTTGAAAACCAACAAAATGACGTTTTCTGAAAAAATATCAATTTCTGAAATGGATTTGAGAAGAAACAAAAAGCTGTAAGAGAACAATAACCACTAAAAAAAGAAAATTAATAGCCAAAAATCTACCTATAAAAAAACACTAGGGCCAGATAGTTTTTATAAACTCTTTTAAACCTTCAAGAAGAGATAACTCCTAAATTACACAAATTATTTCAGAGAAAAGGGAAAAAAAGGAAGATTCCAAACTGATGTTGAGGTTAGTATAATTGTGGTCGTAAAAATGACACAAGGATAGCATGAAAAAGGAAAATCATGGGAAAAAATCAGTTATGAACACAGATGCAAAAATCCAAAATAAAATGACACCTCCCTCGCCTAATACAAATAGAGTAAGTCTTAGCAAATTCTGAGATGCTTTAGAAAAACAAGAGTAAACCTGGAATGGCTCCATATAAAGCCTAATCAATATCCTGATACAGCTGTAACCTTAACACCTGACTTCATCTAAACCCAGTTGTCAAAGAACAATGGGATATAAGACGGGCCCTCAAAGTATTCTGTCCAATCCCAATCTCTCCAGGAGAAGAAACCAAGGCTTCAAGAAGTTATAAGTGACTTGCCCAAGATCATACAGCCAAGTTCAAACAGAGCCAATACTAAAATCTAAATCTTTTTATGCCTTAGACCAGGATTCTTTCCATAAAACATGTGACCTCATTTAAACTTGAAAGGTTTTTAAGATTTCAGTAATGAAACTCCTTTGATAGCCTTAGGATAGACAGACTTCAATGGAAAAATACATTGATGTTTTCTAGACATGATATTTTAAGCTATATTCAATGGAATAAAACCATCAACATTTTATAAATTAAGAGTGAATTCACATACTACGTCTAAAATCAAGATGCTATTTCCTATAAAGTACCTAAAAAGAAAAACACAGAAAGATAGGTTTCCAATTTCCATCTTTTACATTCAATCAGTTATCTACATATCCAACCAAAATACAAAATATTTTACTGTCGAATAGAGATTTAAAACTAAAAACGTTTGCATTTAAGAAATAAAACAAATCAATTCATTGATTGTAAAATGTGTCATTATGCTGTTGACTGATTTATGAAACAATGCCTCCTATCATCCACTGTAAGATGTATCCAAATTAAGCCATGTCAAAATTTGAAGAAAAGCATGTCTTGGAATCAATGAAATATACTATTCAAGCCTGATGATCAGATAAAGACTTTATTCGTGACACTTATATATAAGCAACTTTCTTAAATTTTCCCATCTCAGCTGCCCACTTCACACTATAAGCTCTTAGACAGTAACAACTTTATCTTTTGATTACATTAAATAACCAAGTGTCAGATATGATTTACCTGATGCATGCAAGAGAAACAACTTTTCTCAACAGCATTATTTGCTCCTTTATTATCTTTACTTACCATGAAGAGGCCACTGTAACTCTTGGTCTTCTAAAAGAGTGGCCGCTGGCAGGAGTCTATTAAGGCAATCAAGAGGTGGCAACAAGTCGAGGAGGTAACTCAATAAAGGCCGAGCCACCGACACTGGGAGTAACAGTAGGGAGTTAACAATCTGGCAGAGCATACTGCCTGCAGCTGAGACGTATATCACATCTATGAAGGGTAAGAAATTTAACAGGCATCAATTGTTTCAAACAAACTTAAAACAAAAAAACTAATAAATACTATTACTGCCTAGAACTCTTTGTTGAATTATTCTATAACTCTCTGGTAGCTAGGGTTGGGTTAGTATTTACTCACTTTCAGAAAGTGTCACCAACAGACACTTTATGGGAAAGCACAAATATCCTTGTGCCAACAAATTCAAAGGATTATAGCTGCTTCCCTTAAAATGCATTATGAATTTCTCATGCACAAATTTATTCTCATTTTCAGATTTACTCAAGAAATATTTATTGAACACATACAACATATCAGGCACTATTATAGGTGAAAGGTGTACAGCTGTGAACAAAGAACTAAAAATTCCTGCCCTCATGGTGCTTACATTCTACTGTAGGAAGTCTTTTATGTTTTTTAAACCAAATTTACTTTTTTTAAAATTAAAATCACCTCAAAACATCTGTTTTTTTTTATTATCTGTATTGGTTTTTAATCAATTCTGTGTCAATATTTTATTGTATTTGGGGGCAAGAAGACCATTCAGAGATGAGCTCAATTTGAACAAATTAAATTTTACACGCCTGTGGAACAACAAAATGCAAGTGTCTAGTAAGCAATGGTTTTAGTTTCTCAGTTTATTTATTTCTTTGTTCAGCGAGGAAACTTCAGAAATAAGTTGCTTTTGGACAGACTTACCAAATTTTACCTATCTTTGGGATAATCAAGAAAAGGCACCTAGTAGGTAACTAGAGAAAGGCTCTTGTGTAAAAAAGGAGTTCTCAGCTAGATGCATATATGGGAGTCAACATACACATGGCGGTTAAAGACAACAGGACCAGATAAGATCATTCTCAGAGAAAAGAGGGTTGAGGGCAAAATTCAGAAGATCCTAAACATTAAAGGGCATGCCCAAAAAAGAGGAGCTTACAGGAACAGACTGAAAAAGGATGGTCAAAGAGATATGTGTAAATACAGGATTGTGACTACACAGAAGACCAGAGAAAAGAAAGCATTTCAAGACAGAAAGAGATGGTAAATGCTAAAGAACGGTAAAGAAATAGATGAAAATCTTACTTTATGCCATTTAATATTAATCTTTTTGAGTATACATCATCTAATTCCTTTAAATTAGACCTCTGTCACACCAATTAGCATCTTTTAAGATTAATCAGATCAATCACTGTTGCCATCACCCCAAAACCAAGATCAAAGGGATCTTCGATAACAAAGGAGATTCAACGTCATTCCTATTCCACTCAGAGGTTTCTGGCCCTCTTAAAGCTTTGGAAAGGCCAGAACTCTTGCTTTACAACCACTGATTAAATATGAAACCCAGTACCAAACACACCTCTTAATTTTTCTCCAACGCTGCCATTCCAAGGACTTTCTTTGAGCAAATTTGCTGAACGTGAATAAATATCTGTGGCATGAGGCAACAAGAGCTGAAGATGTTTATGAAGCAATGCCACACTGCTTGAGTTCTGAGGAAAGAAGTTCCTAAATTACTACTTTGGAAGATTCAAGGTAGAAAAATATCGTGGCTTACCCAAATATCTGAGTTTCAAGGTCCCTGAGAAAAGACCATAAAAGGCAAAGAATCACATACCTCACTAATGTTATTGATATGGCAAAATGCCAGCAGCTGTTTCTGCAGTGAACACAGCAGTTCATGAAGATGAGCAGGCTGACTGTTCTCTGAAGACGATGTTCCAAGTAGAAATTTATCACTATTCTTTTCTAGCTCCCCAAATGCTTGATCCTAAAATGATACATAAATTAAGATTATATTTGAAGTGTTTGAAAGTGAAATTAATGTCCTACCATAAATGATTCTGATTTAAGAAGCCATTGTCTCCTTTCTCCCATTATTAATCTTTAAATCTTTGCTATGTTGTCATTAGCTATAAGGTGGTAAGATTTATCAAGCAATTTCCATTTGTTTTTCCATTAAAAAAAGTTTCACCACAAAAACTTTTGTGGTTTCACCACAAAAACTTTGAAAATGCAGAAAACAAGAAAAAGGAAAACAATACCCAAAGAAAACACATTTCAACATTTTAATGCTATTGTTTTCCTGACCTCCTATGTAAAGGTTTTGTTTTCACATATTTCAATTTCTAAGAACACAATTCTTAGAAATTAAATTTATTTCTGATTATAAAAGAAGTAAGTGGCCTAAAGACACATGACAACTAAATACAATGTATGATCCTGGATTTGGGGGGCAGAGGGAGGGTGCCATAAAGGACATTACTGGGATAACTGTAGAAATTTGAGTATACAGTAGTTCTGTGTCAATGTTAAATTTCCTGAATTCAATAATTGTTCTGTTGTTATGTAAGAGAATGTCCTTATTCTTAAAAAATATAAGTGCTTAGGAATAGCCAGCATGACATCTGCAGTTTACTCTCAAATGATGGATGGAAGAAAGGAAACAAGGAAAGGCAAATTTGGCTGAAGCGTACAGGAGAGTTCTTTGAAAGTTTCTTGTAATTCTTGTGGGAGTTTTAAGTTATTTCAAGTTAAAAATATTTTTTTTAAACAGAAATAGTGTAACAAATTTAGAAAATACCAAAACTGTATTTTAAAAAACTTTAAATCACCATTTAGTCAACCACCGTATCTAATATTTTGTGTGTATTTTTCCTGATTTTTTTGTGACTTTTCATTTTTTTCATAATACTGCATATTCTATTTTCAGTCTTCTCTTTTCTAACAGATCCACAAATATTTTACATGTTTTCATAAGCCATATGTACATAAAATTTGAGACATAATATTCCACTGAGTATATATATCATAATGTACTTAAACCATTCCCCAACTTTTAGATATTTCAGTTGTTTCCAACTTTTCTTTCTTATAATAATGATGTGATGAACATCTTTATGCATAAAGTATGGTCTTTGTTTATAAATATGCAAGAGAGAGTCACAGAACATTTTAAGGCCCTTCCTTTATAAGCACCTTTATAAGCAGCCAAATTAGCACTGCTAGAGACTGAATGAATGTTTGTGTCCCTTCAAAATTCTTATGTTGAACCTAATCCCCAATGTGGTGGTATGTGGAGGTGGGGCCTCTGGGAGGTGATTAAGTCATGAGGGCAGAACCCTCGTGAATGGGATTAGTGACCTTACAAAAGAGACCCCAGAGAGTTCCCTTGTGTGAGGACACAGCAAGAAGACAGCTGTCTATGAATCAAGAAGCAGGCACCACCAAATCTGCTGTCTCCTTGATCTTGGACTTTCCGTCTCCGTAACTGTGAGAAATAAATTTGTGTTGTAGATAAGCCGGCCCACTCTGTGGTATTCTATTACAGCAGCCCAAACAGACTAAGACCAGCACCATTATTTTAAAATCTTAGAACATGACAAATTTGGTTAAATTACATCAGAAAGAAACAAAAATTTATGATTTTCAGCCTAAAAGCAGTTAGTATTTTATTTCCATTTCCATATAATATACACATCTACCTCAGCCTTATTGGCATAAAAAAGGCACTACTTTAATACAACTTTGGGGAAAAATTTCAGTTAATACCAAATGAATACACTGTAACATTGTTCCCATTCCATTTGCAGCCAAACATCAGCTCAAATTTAAATCCTTAAATCTGAAAGAAAATAATTCTACAGGAACAACTGTCACTCTGACTTAGTCAACAACCTTTTAAGTTGGGCAGAACAGAACACTAAGACTTGTACAGAAGAAAAAGAATATACAGACCTGACCCTCAATAGGAGTAGGAGACAATATGAAATGATACACAAACTATTCAAAGTTAAGTCACATAGTACACTTTGACTCTAAAAACTGATGAGAGGTATGCAGTTATAATTACATGGTTAGAAAAGGTTATTTGAGCAAGGCTTCCAAGAACAGTCAAGTGTTAAAGAAGTCATAGATTGGTAGACAAGAAGAGAAAAGAGGAAATAGGTGTGCCACGCGTGAGTTCAGATGAGTGTGGTGTGTAAGCCAAATGATGAAGGGTCTGAAAAAGTTCTGATTTAATAAAATGAGGTTATTGAATACAACAAGGTTATTCTAGCAGTAGGATGCTGAGAGGAGACCAGCAACAGTGACAACAGCTATAACACTGCTATTACCATTAGGTCGTGATGGCATGGATTAGAACCCACAGAAATGGAAAGAAAAAAAGTGACGGATCTAAGAAACACCAGGGAGTAAGAACTAAGGGCATCCTAATACAGAGAAAGCTATACTGTCCATTGTCTTCTCTCCTATTGACCAGCCTATTTTTAATAATTTAATAAAATAATAATTTTAATTAATTGACCAGCCTATTTTTAAACAATTTAAACCACATTGTTTAATTATAAGATTATATCTGGTAAGGTTAATCCTTTCCTCATTCTTCTTCTCTTGCAAAATGTTGTTGAATATTTTTATCTGTTTATTCTTGTACATTAATATCAGAAAAAAATTGGTAAAATTCCAAAACAAATCTCTTTGGAACTCTCAACTACAAGTCATTTGGCACCCACAATATTTCAGAAGATCTGACATATTTCCCCCCTTCCGGGGAGTGGAGTTTAGTTTTACTTATTTCATAAGCGTTTAAATGTCAAAATACCTTGACCTGAAGTGATCCCTACCCCCTCCAAAAAAAACAAACAAACAAAACAAAACCAACCCAAGTTTTATTCTTTTTTTTTTTTTTAACTACAAAGTAAGAGCAACTTACTGTATAAAATCCTAAATTTCTTAAGAGAGTCTTCATCAAAATTTCAGCCAGATGGGTGTCTGGATGGCAGCTCTGAGTGCCATAAGGTTGATCCGACAGGTTTCCATAGCCAGTACATACAGAAGAGAGGTCAGCAGCATCAGAGGGTGAGCTATAGCCAAGTAAGGAGGCTACATGGGTATGATCTTGCAAACTTGTTAGAATAATATCCAGTTGCATTCTCTAAAGAAAAATATTTCCATCGATGAAATAGGAACAAATAATAATTAGCTTAAAATGCACTAGAAAAGTAAAAAAAGGATCCCGGGGAGAGGGGGGAAATGATGCTAACTAATCCACTTAATATCCTAATGAACAATAATCTTTTAGGAAGTCTGTAATTTTTTAAAAAGCTATCCCACTGATACCTTTTGAGAAATTGCAACTTATAGTGTTTTATTACATCCTTTACTACCTGAAACTCTTAAGCTAAAATGGCACACTCTACATAATGATTTTAGCACCATAAGTAAGAGGAGTAGGCAATGTCAACAGATAAATTACACTATACATTCTTCTACAGAATTACCAATGAAACTATTTATTCTAATGTTTAAAATAAATCATTTGAAATCTAAACTAATACAAATTACTCATTGGAAAGCATCTGTGGCTATTATACTGCCAGTATACCATTTTCTCCCTCAAATCTATAACTCGACAAAAACTGATTGTTCTACTTGGTTGAGCAAAATGTACTTATCTTAATGTACGTAAGATAATAAAAATGGAAAGAAGCATACTCATATCATCAAGTACTTTTTCACAACAGTCATCTTCTTTTACTTTTTATGTAAGCTATTTCAAAGTTCTGGGCATGGAACCAACAGCAGCACATGCCCTTGATTTCAACTCAGAATATTACAAATAAACTAAAAGATCTCTGGTTTGACAGTGTGAGCAACATTGGAAAAATTAGACATAATTTTAGTAATTAGCCCCAAATCATTTAATAAGTTATCACTTGCTTCACTTTCATTAGAAATCTGGGAACTCTTCCAGCAGAAAACATTAAATACTAGGATTTACCAGACTCATCAAGTTAAGTATTATTCCCTGAACACATGGCAATCGATTAGCTTTATTTCCCTCTCAGTCTATTTTTTTTTTTTTTTTTTTTTTTTTTTGGTAATATAGTACTGGTTTACTTAGATACCATGCAAAGGCTCACCTGTCCTTTAGATAAGCTTTCCCATCTATCAGGTCCTTGGGGTAAAAGAGAATGAAGTAATTCCATACGTTCTCGTAATGGAGGTAACAGCATGGTTGCTCCCACTGACAGAGTTTCAATTACCACCTAATATAAAAAAGAAAAGCAGATTTATTTGGCCTGGTTCTTATCTTTTTAACAGAAAAACATAAAAAATAAATCCACTGACTATTAAGAGCAAAGAAGTCTAATGAAGGTGGATCATGGAAGTCTAAAGAAGGAGGCATGTGAATAAAAGAAAGCATGCCAAGTCCTTCTTTAGATGTCTTTAAGAAGACTTAGAAGGACTTCCCTGGTGGTCCAGTTGTAAAGAATCTGCCTTACAATGCAGGGGACGTGGTTTGATCCCTGGTCGGGGAACTAAGATCCCACATGCCGCAGGGCAACTAAGCCCACGTGCCACAACTACTGAGCTCACGTGCCTCAACTAGAGAGCCTGTGTGCTGCAAACTACAGAGCCTACACGCTCTGGAACCCGCACGCCACAACTACAGAGCCCATGTGCCCTGAAGCCTGCACACCACAACTAGAGAGAAGCCTGTGTGCTGCAACGAGGAGCCCATGCGCCGCAGTGAAAGATCCCGCATACCTCAACGAAGATTCTGCGTGCTGCAACTAAGACCCGACACAGACAAAAATAAGTAAAATAAATAAATAAATAAATAATAAATCTTTTTAAAAAAAAGAATTTATGCATAAAAAAATTTAAAAAAAAGAAGACTTAAAATATATATCTTGGGGATTTCCCTGGCGGTCCAGTGGTTAGGACTTTGCCTTCCAATGCAGGGGGTGCGGGTTTGATCCCTGGTCGGGGAGCTAAGATCCCAATGCCTCGCAGACAAAAAACCAAAACATAAAACAGAAGCAATACTGTAACAAATTCAATAAAGACTTAAAAAAAAAAAAAAGAATATATATTTTGGATTTGCCGCTAAGTAACTAGTCATTATGCAATAAATATTTAGTGTTGAGTCTATAGTGCTGAGCCTGGTAAAGCTCTTTACAAAGTGCTGGGGATGTAGAAATGAACAAGACAGATAAAAGCCCTGCTTTTCATAAGCATACAGTCTAGTAAGAAAAAGAGATTCTGAGTAAGTAATTTTAAGTGTGAAAGGAGTCACATGGACAAAGTAAAAAGAAATGCAAACCTGAGTGAGCACCCATACATAAAGGCAATTAACATGGTCTATGGGTTCATCATGGAGGGTCTCCCTGAGGATTGGGCATTTAGGTTAAAAATTGAAAAATGAGCACGCCTTGGCCAAACAAAGGTCCAGGTATCAGGAACAGCATAAAAAATAGCTGTATTATCTTAGGCCCCATAACTTCTCTGGATCATAGCTTCTTTACCACTAAAGTAAGGATGCTGAACTAGAAAAAAAGAAACACTCAATGATTAAGAAAAGAGCTCTTATAAATTAAAAATATGACATAAAAAATAAAAACCTCAATAGGAGGGTTAGAATATAAAAACTGAATTTCTCATAAAGTAGAGGGGAGAAAAGATGGAAAACAGGAAAGAAAACATAAGAAAATTAAGAGGACTGGGGCCTTTCTGATGGCGCAGTGCTTAAGAATCCGCCTGCCAATACAGGGGACATGGGTTCAAGCCCTGGTCCAGGAAGATCCCACATGCCGCGGAGCAACGAAGCCCATGCGCAACAACTACTGAAGCCCGCACTCTAGAGACTGCGAGCCACAGTTACTGAAGCCCGCGTGCCTAGAGCCCAGTGCTTCGCAACAAGAGAACCCACCACGATGAGAAGCCTGCGCACCGCAACGAAGAGCAGCCCCCACTCGCCGCAACTAGAGAAAGCCCACGCACAGCAACGAAGACCCAACGCAGCCAAAAATAAATTAATTAATTTTAAAAAAATTAGACATTAAAAAAAATCAGACACAGAGGACTGGTCCAGGAGGTCTATTATCCCAATAATGAGTTCCAGAGACAGAGAGAAAACACAGAAGACAATAAAGAGAAAATCAACAATACACTTCAAGCTAATTTCTTAACACTGAAGGCTCTGAGTTTCCAAATTAAGAGTCTACCCAAATATACACAAAAATGGATAAAATCAGACCCACATCAGTTCATATCATTTTAAAATATGAAAACAGAGAGGACAAGTAGAACTTGCTACAGAATCCAGAGAGAAAAAGATTTCCATAAAAGGATCAAAAATTTGAATATTGTTGATTTTCTGAGTAACAACCTGAAAGCTAGAAGATGACTTCACAATTCTTATGAGAAAATGATTTACAATTTAGAATACTATGCCTCAACTATTCATGAAGATATTCAATTCGCAAACTATTTAAGTGTGAGTATATTCTCAAAGAATATATTTTCTACCTACCCTCTCTCAGAAGTTACTGATGTATGTAGAAATCCAGCAGACACCACCTTAACCAAGTGATCAAGGTCAAAATCTCCAGTAATAAGACATATCAATATCATGAACCACATGATATGATGTACTGAGGGCACATCATTTCTGTGGTATTCTTGCCAAAAGCACATAACCTCAGTCCAATCATGAAAAATAACAGAGAGATATTCAATAAAATAACTGACCAGTATTCATAAAGTGTCCAATTAAACGTAATATGGGATCCTGAATAGGATCTTGCAAAAGAACAAGGACATTAGCAAAAAACTGATAAAATTTCTAATAAGGTGTTTAGTTTAATTAATAGTATTAAACCAATGTTGATTTCTTGGTTTTGATAATTGTACTGTAGTTATACAAGACATTAGCATTAGGGGAAGCTGGTTGAGACATACGTGAAAACTCTATTACTTACGCAACTTTTCCTTAAGTCTACAACTGCTTCAAAATAAAGTGTCAAAAAAGGAAGAAACACAAAAAAACAGCAGCAGCACTGATTGCTGCAAACAGATAAATTACCCGAAGTTTCAGGGATAAAGAAAGAGGAACAGAAACAGCCCTGTACACATCCTGAGAGAATCCACCTCCAAAGGATTCTCCTAAGGAGTAGCTACAAAGAAGACTCAAGGAATGAATAAACAATTATAAAAATAGATTTTTTTAAAGTTTACTTTCGTGATTTTATTCCAATACTTTTCAACCTTTTAAAAATATTGTACTACCTCGTTCCTGGTAAAATTTAATCCTCAAAGTTCCCATTCACCACCAGGTTAATATTCCTTCTACCTACATCCCAGGGATATGTCCCTCTAGTTGGAAAATCATTGTATCTTTTTTGCTTTTTTTTTTTAATTGACATATAATTCACATCATAAAATTTACCTTTTGAAAGTATAAAATTCAGTGGGTTTTAGTATATTCACAGAGTTGTGCAACCATCACCACTATCTAATTTTAGGACATTTTCATCACCCCAAAAAGAAACCTGTGCCCATTAGCAGTCATTTCCCATCTCTCCCTCCCCCAAAACTCCTGACAGCCAATTAATCTACTTTGTGTCTCTATGGATTTACCTACTCTGCACATTTCATATATATGGAATCATACAGTATGTGACCTTTTGTGCCTGGCTTCTTTCACTTAGCATAATGTTTACAAGGTTCACTCATATTGTAGCTTGTACAGCAGTACTTCATTCCCTCTTAGGGCTGAATAATATTACATTGTATGGACATACCACATTTTGTTCATCCCTTCACCAGTTGACAGACATTCGTTTGTTTCCACTTTTTGGCTACAATGAATAATACTGTTATGAACATTCATGTATAAGTTTTTGTGTGGACATATGTTTTATATTCTCTTGGATATAGACCTAGGTGTGGAATTGCTGCAGTATGTGGTAACTCTATGTTTAACTATTTACAGAACTACCTGTTTTCCAAAGTGGCTGTACCATTTTACATTCCCATTAGCAATGCATGAGGGTTCCAATTTCTCTACATCTTCACCAATGCTTGCTATTACCAGTCTTTTTGATTATAGCCATTTAGTGGGCGTGAAGCAGTATCTCACTGTGATTTTAATTTGCATTTCCTTTATGCCCAACGATGAACATTTTTTCATGTGCTTAGTGGCCTTATGTCTATCTTCTTTGGAGATACGTCTACTCAGATTCTTGACTCATTTTCTGATTATTTGTCTTTTTTATTGTTGAGTTGTAAGGATCCTTTATATATTCTGTAAACTAGAATCTTATGAGACATATGATTTATAAATATTTCTCCCATTCTGTGATCTGTATTTTCATTTTCTTGATAATGTCCTTTGAAGCAAAAATGTTTTTAATTTTTTTTTTTAAACAAAGACTACTAGCAGCATTGGGAAGTGCTCTTTCAAAGCTGCTAAGTAGGCACAAACTTCTTGTTTCAGATCAAGTGTCGTGTCTTCAACTTAAGTGTACTCTTCTTTGGTCTTGTTGGTTGTTTCAAGGTTTGTTCCTTGCCTGATCTGAACTTGAGAAGCAGTTTCAAGTGCAAATACAGTCTGTTCTGTTACTCTTCATACCCAACAGCTCAGCGCCCCCTCTCCAGCACCACCATAAAAATGTTTTTAATTTTGATGAAGTCTGATTTATCTCTTTTTTCTTTGGTTGCTTGTGCTTTGGGTACCATATCTAAGAAATCATTGCTTAATCCAAGGTCATAAAAATGACAGATGAGCAAAAATTTAATATATACAAATAACAAAAGATTATTCAGCCTTAAAAAGGAAGGAAATTCTGACATATGCTACTTAACATGGATAAACGTTGACAACATTATGCTAAGTGAAATAAGCCAGTGACAAAAAGACAGTGTATGATTCCACTTTTACGACATACTTAAAGTATCAAAATCATAGAGAAAGAAAGAATGGTTGTTGCTAGGGGCTGAAGGGAGGGGAGAATAGGGAGTTATTATTTAATGGGTACAGAATTTCAATTTTGTATGATGAAAAGAGTTATGGAGATAAATGGTGGTAATGGTTGTACAACAGTATAAATGTATTTAATACCACTGAACTACACACTTAAAAATGGTTAAGATGGCAAATTTTATGTTACGCAAATTTTACCAAAATAAAATTAAAAATAAAATTGGGTCTTTGTGCTCAGAAATTCATCTTCTGGTAGAAAAGACAGACATAGTTGTAAGTAGACAATTACAAAACAATGTGATGTGATGAGAACATACATGAGAGAAACCAAACCTGGCAGGAGAGCAGGGAATGAAAGGTTTCTCAGAGGCGACGTCTGACCTTTGTCTTAAAGGACAAGTTCACCAAAAAATTTACTCCCACCAAGAAAACAGGAGTAACAGAAAGAACATCCAATTGAAGTTTTCCAATACATAGCTGAATTTGTGAGCTACAACCTCAGGGAGAGATGTGGCTGAGCTACAGATTTACAAGTCCTATACTCTTACCTCTTGGATTTCATCTGGGACAGTTGAGTCCATCAGTCTGAAGAGTAAATTTCGAAGCGGACCTGCCTGTCTCCCAAGAATGCTGGTAGCTACCCCTCCCGCAAGCGCAAGAGCAAGGTGATTTGAAAGCAGCTTCAGGCACAGCTTGAGGAAATTGTGGTGTTCCCTGAAACCAAATAAACTGCTATGAACTTCTGGAATATAAAAGAGCACATGCCATCTAGTTTGGATAACATTTTTTTCTCTTTAAAATTTTTCTCAAATTATGACTAACAGTAATTTTAAAAACATGATTCATGACATTATGGATAAATTTTTCTAAAGGTTATTATCAGTCAGTACCTAAGTTTAGCTCATTTTTTAGATTATAAAGAAGTTTCATATAATTGAGGGATAAATTGAAGAAGAAAGAATAACTCAAAATTCAAAATGAGTAACAGATGTGTGTGCACATGTGCGCACACACACAAATACACATATATATATAACATACCTTGATGAAGGGAAAGGGAGCGGGGGAATCTCACTGTTTATTTTATCACAGTATCTCTCAAGAAATGAACGAAGGTGTGAGAAGGTACTCTCTTCAAGGTCTACACAATAAGGTCGGTGCCAGGCAACAACTTGTCTAGAAGGAAGCATGAGAAAATCATGAAAAAGCCTTAACATGAAACTTTCACACGATCAAAAGCAAAAATTAAACCATTATTAAAGTTGAAAGATGTTAACAAGATATACAGAAGACCTTTCTGATTATAAAGGTGATAAAACCCTTCATTTTAGCAACTGAGAAAAACCAAGAATTGGCTATCTCTAGAATTCTTCAAGAAGAAAATACATAACCACTACTTATTTTGCAAGGTCTGGCTATTCATTCACCTGAAGTCAGAGGGCTGAGCCACATGATCTACTATAGACCCTTCTGGTTCTTAGGGCCTATAAGATGTATAGTTCATATTAAGAAAAATAGCCTGACTCTGTAAAGTGATATACTGAAATCTACTAAAAGAAAACCTCTTGAAAACTCTTGTGAAAATTTTCAAGATCTTGGAAACCAATTTTCTACATATAAGGTGAGAAGTTGCAGATTTAATACTAACAGTAAATTATTTGTATTCAATTTATTATATTTTCGGTTTTGTTTTGGAGGGTAATTACCTATAAATGTTTTAAATTGGTTAGAATGATATAATAAACCCCATCTGAATCAAAGGTCTAGAATACAAATATAATACATTCTAAGTTATTAATTAGCCCATATACATCTGAAAATAGCTGAAGTAACCTCAAAATTTCTTAAAATTCAATCTTCAAATATTGGCTAAAAATTACCTACCTGATTATCTAAAAAAGATATGGTTATCACATTAGGAAAAAGCTAAATTTCTGCAAAAAGTAACTTCCTTTATTTAAAAGTATGGCCACTGCTTCTTTGCAAAAAAACAACCAGATAAAGGGCATGGAAGCTAATTAACTGTTAAAAAGCAATAAAACCTAGTTCTGATTTTGATTATTTTAATTTAACTTCCTCTTGATATGTGGCCACAATATTTAAGATCAGTATCTGGAGACAGGGAAGGAATTCAAAATGTTTAAAAGACACTTAAATTAAGACAATATCTTAATATACAGTATAACTTCTTGCTTATGAAACATATCTAACCTCAACAATTAAAATGAAAGAAATCTAGATGGCATGTCTAGGACAGTAAAAAATCAATACTAGAAATAGAAGGGTATTTTATGAACAAAGTACAATTATTTCTGCTTTTATTAGTGTTTCTGCTGTTAATAAAACACAAGAAATTTTTTTTAATAAATTTATTTATTTTATTTATTTATTTTTGGCTGCTTTGGGTCTTCGTTGCTGCACGCAGGCTTTCTCTAGTTGCAGCGCACGGGCTTCTCATTGCAGTGGCTTCTCTTGTTGCGGGGCACGGGCTCTAGGCACGCGGGCTTCAGTAGTTGTGGCACGTGGGCTCTAGAGCTCAGGCTCAGTAGTTGTGGCGCACGGGCTTAGTTGCTCCGCGGCATGTGGGATCTTCCCGGACCAGGGCTCTAACCCGTGTCCCCTGCATTGGCAGGCGGATTCTTAACCACCGCGCCACCAGGGAAGCCCTAAAACACAAGAAATTTTAAACGTGAGCACATTTACCTGTCCCTAGGAAGAGCAGTCCATGCCAGACTATGTGATGTTCCAGCGGAGATCTGTTGAATAGCTATGCCATCTAAGCCACTCACTTTCTTTGGTTTAGTAATAGGACCCGTGGAATTTCCTTGCCCACACTGCCCCATTGAGTTATTGCCCCAGGCATAAACTTCATTATCTAAAAACAAAACATAAAGAACAAAAGCCAAATTTCAATGTAAAATATTTATGGAAGGTAATATTTAATACTATTTTTTTTGTAGGTGATACCTGTTTCATTTATTTAAAACCTACAATATGCGTTTCAAACATGCCATGTTTTCAGATCCATTAATTTAAAACAGAATTATCAAATTGTCAAAATGTGCTAGGCCTTTGGTTAGAGTCAGGGATATGAAGTGGAACAGGGCATGGTCCATATTCTCCAGGAGCTCACAGCTTAGTATGGAGACAGTCAAGTGCACTAATAATCAGAGTACAGTACGTCCCAGGCTGTTCCAATCAGGCTGGATCCAGGAAAGCTTTCTGTAGGCCATGAGCCTTGAACTGAATTAGTTGTCTTATTCATTCATTTATTCATCCATCCATCTGCTCATCCATCCATCCAATCATTCATTCACTTATTTTTAATTGCAGTAAAATACGCATAACATAAAACTCACATTTTAATCATTTTTAAGTGCACAATTCAGAGACATTAAATCCATTCACAGTGCTGTGCAAGCATCACTACTATCCATCTCCAGAAACCTCTCATCATCCCAAACAGAAACCCTGTGCCCATTAAGCAATATCTCCCCATCCCCCGTTCCTCCCAGTGCCTGTTAACCTCTACTCTGCTCTGTCTCTATGAACTTGCCTACTCTAGATACCTCATATAAGTGGAATCACATGATATTTGTTCTTTCATTTCACTCAGCGCAATGTCTTCAAGATTCATGCACGTTGTAGCATAGATCAGTATTTCATTCCTTTATAAGGCTGAATAATATTCCACTCTATGGATATACCCCCATTTTATTTATCCATTCGTCTTTTGGTGGAAACTTGAGTTGTTTCCACCCTCTGGTGAATAACACTGCTATGAACATTGGTGTACAATTATCTGTTTGAGCCTCTGTTTTCGGTTCTTTTCGGTATATACCCAGAGTGGAATTGCCAGATCATATGGTAATTCTATTTGAACTGAACTTGGAAGGCTGAGAATGAGCAGGAGGAAGCAAACACACTCTGTGGATGAATGACAAGGGAGGACATGCTTCTGTGAGGTGACCCACCCATCGCATAATCTCTCACTCCCCCTCCTCTCAAGGACCGTGCTGTGTACCCTACCATGACGACAACCACCAAATTTGATTCCTGGTTTCCCCAGAAGAGCAACACTATGGTATCCTTTATGATATGCACTTCTTTCCCATCTCCTTCCCCAGTTCCACCCAGCCCAGAACACCCTAGGTCTTTCCACGGGTTGGTAAGTACTCCTCTGCCTACCTCACTGTGTTGTTTTGAAAGAACTTGAAAAGGAATAGATACATGTATATGTATAACTGAATCACTTTGCTGTATACCTGAAACTAACACAACATTGCAAGTCAACCACAGTCCAATATAAATTAAAAATTTAAAAAATCATAGCCAACTTGGTATGTTAAAAATGGGGAGAAAAAAAGGATGGTATGAACTTGAAAGTGCCTTTAAAACCTAATACTATTTCTTTAAAAACAAATGATCTTACCATGAGAAAGAGCCAAACAATGACTGTCTCCAATAGAAATATCAACTACTCTTGTGGCAGCCAGTTCTTCAATAAGCTTGGGTCTCAGTGCAGTAGCTTCTGAAGAACCACAACCTAGACAAGCGCCACAGCCCCAAGCATAGACCTGAAACAAAGAGAAATACACTACACATAATATCCTGAGATGGTAGGTTAACAACTTACATTGTTTAGAAATAAATATAATCTATTAAATAAGAGTGTGGTTTGATGCTAAATAATAACTTTTTGTTGTTATAGAAACTTTCAATTCAAAGTTGAAATCTTTGAATCTATCTTATATAATCATTCAAAGTTGAATCTATCTTATATAATCATTCAAACCAGAAGTTATTACCCCTCTCATAAAAAAGAAGCACGTGATTTTCAAGGAAGGTTTGTGATTTGCCAGTGGCTATACATCAAATAAGTGAGCATCTTTTGGCTTCAATTCATGGATTTCTGCCACAAAACTCACAGTGAGAAAGATGTAAAAGAGAAGTTTTAAATTTTAAGACAGCAACCAGCATTGTAACAAATGACTAACGTAATTAAATACAAAATGATAAATAGTTTTGCGTTAGATCTTTTACGGCAAGGCATTCCAGTCTTTCAAAAATAATTAAATAATATGGTAATTTCAGCTTTGTTACTCATCTGCCATGTGAATGTCAGAAACATTTTTATACCACTGCCTGGCACATAATAGATTCCTACATGTGAAACAATGAGTGATCAGCTCACTTTTTCACTGTCATCGCTGATGGATGTAAGGAGCAAAATTATTGTCAGTCTATCACCATACCTGGACCCTCTCCATCACCAACAAACAAACAGAGGGAAGTCAAAATATGCATGTAGAAAATCACAAGTTTATAAAGGGATTATACAATTCTAAGTATCCTAAGCCTGAGTAACCCTCTTTCAGAAACACCTAACCACCTAACCCTCTCAGATTATTTTCCATCTGGAAATGTTCTCCTTGCTCTCTCTTTTGATCACCTTCTTGCCTTCTTAGTTCATATCACTGGTTCCAGCAAGATCTATTCTCACTTTCCCCCACTATTCATGATTTTTAGGAAAAGGTTTAAGGGGTGTTTAGTGCTATAAGCTTTTTTTTTTTTTTTTTTTTTTTACTCTGAGTTAACACAATCATGTTCTTTTTTTGTTGTGGAGCACGGGCTCAGTTGTTGTGGCGCACGGGCTTAGTTGCTCCGCGGCATGTGGGATCTTCCCGGACCAGGGCTCGAACCCGTGTCCCCTGCATTGGCAGGCGGATTCTTAACCACTGCGCCACCAGGGAAGTTCCTAAAAGCTTTTTTAAAACCATCTTAATACAAAGAACATGGGGTTAACAGTAAGTTTATCTGGCTCACACAGGCCAGGTCAGAAAACCTGGCTCCTTCTCAGATACTCAACTTCTTCAAACAGGAGAAAATATTTCATTTCAGTAGATTAACTTTAAAATGTATTTTTTAACTTCAAAATTTAAATACAATTATCACTTTTTAGTCATCTGGTCCTCTGAAATACTCTTAACCTTTTATGCTCATCCCTTAGTCTTACCTGCCCTGTTGATGTCAAAGCAAGTGAAGACTGACTTCCAGCACAAACTTTGCGAATGAACATTCCTTGTAAAGCTTCAATAACTTTAGGTTTATACACTCTGTTGGTATCACCATGGCCAAGTTTGCCTATTAAAACAAACACATTCAAGTTAAACAATTTACTTGTTTCAAAGAAATGCTATTCTTTTTCTTAGTATTAATGTTGATAAATATCACTAATCTTTCCATCACTAACCTGACAGATTGTCCACATTTTAGAAAGCTCTAAGTTTCTGATAGCAGAGGATGTTAACAAATGAATGGTTTTATTACAAGAAAGAAACCAATAAACAATAGTTTCCTGAATTTTAATTTCAAGCAATTAAAACCACTTTAAGAGAGATATGGAAAATTAATTTGCTGTCTTTCTCCCCTTTAATGGTCATACTTCTAACTTCAAATTTGCTGATATAATAAACAGGTCCTTTTACAAGAATGTGTATGCATATAATTATTTTAAATTTTTTTTAAAAGACTCAATAATTCACCAAATAGAGAACTTGGCAAATCACCAAAGAAGAAAAACAAATGGCCAACAACCTCACTAAGGACGAAATACAGATTAAATACCATTTTCACTAATGAAACTATTTTTTTAATTATCTTAATTTTAATAGCCAGTGTTGTTGAGGGATACGGGGAAATGAGCATTCTCGCATCACTGGTAGGAGTGACTAAAGTAGAAAAAGATTTAGTCATTCACTGTATTGTTTTTAATATTGAAAAAAATTGGAAACCATCTAGATATTCAACAATAATAAATTGTTTTGTAAGTTTTGCTACAATCATATGAAAGAATACTTTGTGCCACTGAAAAGAAAAATGTAGAGTCATGTTTTTTGACATAGAAAGATATTCATAAGATACTGTTAGATTAAAAACAAACAAGTTATAAGACAGTAACTATGGTATATATAGGTCTGCTTTGGTTTTTTAAAATATCTATGTAGAAATATAGGTACATATTTATATAAATGCATATATATTTATCTCCCAAAATTTTAACAATGCTTAGAGCAAATTTTTCTTAAATTTTTTTAAGAAAAATTTATTTAAATTTTAAAAATTTCTGCTCACCTATATACATTTGAGTTTTTCTACAATAGCCTTGTACAACTGAAAAATAAATTTTTTTAAAAGTCAAGGAAAAAAGGCCAAAGCTATCAATAAATAATTTTTTACATACCATTGTCTCCTCCTCCAAAAGACCATACAGTTCTCCCATCTTTAGATAAAGCAATAGTATGTGAACTGCCACAAGAAACCTCTCCTACATTGCTAATGTCTTTTACTAACGTTGGAATGTTACGGCTATTACTGTCACCGTGACCTTGGATAAAACACACAAAACAACAAAGAAATAATGTTAGCTCTTTTTCTTTAGGCCATTACTTCACAGGTAGAACAAACATTACAAGTTATTAACAGAAATGAGGAATTTTTAAAGTGCAATTAAATATGAAAAACAGAATCATTTCTAATATCTTCTCATCTAATCTTCTAGGCTGCTCCCAACATGAGATACCCAGTCCCTTCACTGAATCAGTAGAACATTCTATTATGCTCCTCTCACAGCACTTATCTAATGCTGTCTAGTATCGTTAACGCTGACTTGTTTTCACTACCTCCTAGATAACACACTTCAGGATCACTTTAGGATGGTATCTTTCTTATCCCTGAAATCCTATAGTGCCTGCTCAAAGTAGTAAATACTTACTAGATTTAATTACATCTTAAATTTCAGCACCAGAATCTAGGTACTCTCTATATAAAATTATCTTCCTCTGAGCTTAAAACTAACAAAAATAAATGACAGTCTTTGGCCTATTAAATTTAGTCTCACCACTTCTCAGTAACCATCATCATTTCTATTTTTCTGTGAGACTAACTTCAATTTTTAAAAAATCTTACCTAATCTTCCAAAGTCTCCTTCACCCCATGTGTATAATTCACCATCCTCTGTGACAGCAGCACTATGTCTGTATCCAGCTGACACACAAACAACTACCTGTATTGCACACAAAGTGAATTTGATGAACACAAGATACTAAAACATAGAGTTCACATTTGATCCTATACACAGAGACTTCAGAGATACTGATATTCACAACTCATCCAGAAGTGCCATGTACAGTTGTGGAGGTTTTGCCCAGGACAAGGCTGCCTGCATAAAGGATCAAGAAATTGCTGAAATACAGCCTAAGCTCTGTTGGCCAAGCCACAAACTCTGACTTCTACCTAGAGAGGACGACTTTTCTTAATTCACATAAAGAGACTGTAAAGGCTAGCAGCACTCTCTCGCCCACTCCTCCCTGCCCCAAACACATCAATCTAATCACTTGCAACAATACTATATCACCAATCAACTCTTTACTCAAAGAGTTGGATGGGGCTGAACACTCATGGAACAATGAAAAAATTTTAAATATAACATTAACACAAAACCTCCAGTCCTGGCTAATCAAGAAAAATTCATTACATAATAGGGTTAACTCTCAAAAACACATTGACTATTACCAATGAAGAAAGATCTAAGATATAAGCTTATATCAATTAAACTCCTAATAGTATCTCTTTACCCTCAAATAGCTACACAGTTTATGGGCAGAATCAGGGAAATAAGGGTATATGGCAGCATAATTTGGGGATCACTTATACCTTTTAACACTGATCAAAATCACTAACTGCTGAAAAAAAGATAAACAGAAAAAATACCCATACTAATAACTCCACATTTTTAATCTCCAAAAATCAGAACTCACTTTAGAAAATTCAAAATTTAGATTCAATTAAAAATACTGAGCACCTACTACATTTTAGATAATATGCTAAGAACCTCTGAGATTTTTATCTGTAAATTATTTTACTTTTTGGGAATTTTTCCTTCATGATATTCATACTAAGTTATTTTTAACTGGCAATGTTTCCATTATAAAATGGAACATTAAAAGAATATAAATAAGGAATTCCCTGGAGGTTCAGCGGTTAGGACTCAGCGCTTTCATAGCGGTGGCCCGAGTTCACTGGGCCACCGCTATGGTCGTGTAAGCTGTGCGGTGCGGCCAAAAAAAAAAAAAAAAAAAAATATATATATATATATATACACACACACACACACACACACATATATATGTATATATATATATGTAAAGAAAATTTAAAACAATGGGAATTAAGAAAAAAGGTGTTAGAAAAACTTTAAAAATATAACTTTAAAGAGTATTTATCTGATGTTCCTTAGAGTCCCATATTCAACATC
Organism: Eubalaena glacialis; assembly: GCF_028564815.1. NCBI lineage: Eukaryota > Metazoa > Chordata > Mammalia > Artiodactyla > Balaenidae > Eubalaena > Eubalaena glacialis. The sequence continues at coordinate 72,149,138 of NC_083717.1, read as the reverse complement.
TTATCAGGGACCCCCTGATGTTAAGTGGAATGTTCCAAGGCTCACTGCTTTGAGGCTGATGTCTAAGTTAAACATTGAAAGTTATAATAAAGTAAAATTCATTTGAGAGCCAACTTTGTCAGACAAACTCCCATGAAAGAAGTGTCTCACTTTTAATTTTGGTATAAAATAAAATTTTAACTTTAAAGACTTTTATATAAGAAAACATTCATAGAAAGAAAGCAATCTTAAAATGGAGGAACTCACAAAATTGCATATAATTTTAAGTTAGGAAAATGGCTTCATTTAAGAAAAGGTAAAATAGAAATAAAAAGAGGAGATCTAGGTTCAGTTTCTAATGGTGCCATTTATTTGTGTGTGACCTTGGCCAAGTTACTTAACCACTTTAAATGTCTTATTTAAGTTTTTGTTAAAATGCCACCTACTCCAAGAGAACCCTCTGACCTCATTATCTAGTATCATACCCAGCCAAAGTTAGTATCTATTACATTACTCAATTTTTTCTTTACTATTATTTGAAATTATTTTATGTGTTTGCTTACTTATTTATCATCTCTAGCCCACAGATTCAACCTCCATGAGAGTAAGAATCTTGTCTGTTTTGTTCACTGTTATATGTCTAATGCCTAAAACACTGCCTGGCATTTGGAAGGTACTAAATAAATATTTGTTAAATGAATGATTCTCAGTTTCCTATCTGTGAAATGAAAATAATAACTACTTTAACAAGGCTGTTATAAGAATTAAAATTAAATAATGTATGTGAAAGTGTGTTGTAAACCATCAAGCAGATATACAAAAGATAAGCCAAAGGGTTGGGAGGGTGGGCTACTTCAGAAAGAATACATCAAAATCTGAAAGATATCGTCAATTATAGCAATCACAGTACCAGTGCATCTAATTATTTTTAAATCCAAAAAGAAGGCACATACCTTTCCCTGCAGAGGGCCCTGAATAAGCTTGGGATATTTCTGTGTTGAACTATTTCCATGTCCCAGCTTCCCATAATCACCATCTCCCCAGCTGAAGACTTCTCCTTCTGTAGTGAAAGCTAAAGTATGACCATCAGATCCTTTAGAAGATGAGACCTTTTTAATGGACCTGTGAGGCTCAAATGTTAACTTTTTTAAAGTAGACTGATTATTAGAATCTCCAAGGCCCAGTCTCCCATAGCTGCCTTTACCACAAGCTCTGACAGAGCCATCCGTAGAAATGACAAAAGTGCAGTATTGTCCAGCTTCAATCTATAAGCAAACAAACAGAATCATAGATATAAAATGCTTCTGTGAGACTCAAAGTATAAAATTTAAGTTGATTTTACCAAAGAGGCTCAAAGGATATCTTTTAAAGCAGAATATGAATCTCCATAGAGATTAAGAAGTAAACAGAAAATTAAGAAAACTATTAATGGCCTATTCATGTTGACTTTATTGTTGAACTCAAATTAATGTGTATTTTATCTTTTCAGGTTATCTATTCAGTCATGGTTCAATGAAACAACAAAGAAAAATGTTTAGCCTCCTCTTATATAATTGGTGAAGGGCAAGAAGGAAAATTTTCCTGTAATTCCTTAGGGTCCATTATAACAAGAACCATGTAATATATATTCTAAATTCATTTGAGAAAAACATATGTTTTAATGAAAATAATAAAATAGAAAGTTCCATTTTGCCTAAAAGTTAGGTACAAATGTAAAAAAAAGTGATCATAATAAGAAAATGAAATGCCAATATGGCAAAGGGAAAATTCTAATTTTTACTTAGTCTTATTTACCATTTGTGTTGAATATAAGGGTAAGTATGCTGCCATTCATAATTCTTTTTAAAACTCCAGATGCAAATTTAACTTTTTAAAACTTGGAAACACTATTAGGGAAATGAGGGACTTAAAATATTTTTTCTATGAAAATGAAAAAGCTGATGCAGTATAGTAGAGAAACAATATAGATAAGAAACAAGCAAGAACATTCACTCATTAAAACAAAAAACAAAAAAAACCACTCTTAACATTATTTAAAGCAAACCCTGTCATGTACCAATTGGTAAGGTATGCAGAGAACTCACAGTCTGCGCGTCAGAGAAACTAGGAGCCAGTTTGGGCTGTAATATTTTCTCCTGTGTGCCTTCTACCAACTGATGGCTGCTATTGCTCCCCCAAACATAAACCTCACAGGTTTCTGAAACAATGGGAGCATCACCAGTCTGAATGCTGTCTGGGCTAGCACATGTTCTTGAGTAATCAGACGCCATTCTGCAAACCTAGTAAAATAAGAAACATGCAATAAATAGTCAAGACATTCTTAGTGCAGATATTTTTATAAATATTCTCTGAAATTATTGTTGACTTTCCTTCTTCGAAAACTATCTAAACTGCTCAAATAACACATCCAATCTTAAACACAGATGGCTAGACTATTTACTCCTGCAGAATAAAGCACTAAAAGATACCAACAAAGGTGGCAAAAATGGGAAGGGGGAGACACACAATCAAGCCTTTATTAACTGAATATTTTATTAACGCATATAATAGCATTATAGAAGAACAAAGTAGAAAAAAACCTACCTTTGATAATCCCATCACCTTAACAATATATGCTATCTTTTTTTATATATGTCCTTCCAGAGTTTTGCATATACACGTTCTTTAACATAGTTATCACAGTGGATATATACGTGACGATACAAAAGGGCCATGCAGAATTTTCTCTATGTCTACTTAATCTTCGTAATTGAACCAATAATATTCCATCTTATGTAAAAATCACAATTTACTTAAGCATTTTCCTTTAAGAGGACGCTGAGATTCTTTCTACTTATTTGTTATATGAGCCATTTTTAAGAATATAGTTGTGGCTACTTCATTGTTTTGTTTTGTTTTTTTTGAAGGAAAATAATCAATGCTATTTGGCTGCACTGAAGTGTGTTCCCGGCTGGCTTCGTCGGGGGGTTTCCATTGATTCACCCTGGGCACTGGCTCACTCCCTGCCGCCTAGGCGGCCTCCTCCTCGGCGGCCTCCTCCTCCTCCTCCTCCTGTTGCTACATTTTTAATTACTTCACTTAGTAGAGAACCTCGGACATGGGACTACTATATGCAAAAAATGACAACAATCTTCTGATTCCTGAAACATACTATACCAAATTGCTTTCAAAACTGGTGTTACAATATTATTTCATCACCAGCAATGTATAAAATGAGGGCGGTCCTAAAAACGATAAAGGTCCAGAGCAATTCAACACTCACACACATATCTATACATATCTGTATATGTATATAGATATAGCTATAGCTATATAAAAAATCATGGCTTATTTACCATTTGTGTTGAATATGATGGTAAAGTCTACTGCCATTCATAATGCTTTATAAAAATCCAGGCTTCGGCTCTCCTCCTCCCCTCTCCTCAAAACCCTGCCAAAAGCACAGGACCCAGGGTTGTCATCACAGTTGCCCTAACCAATGAATACGTCTATGTGAGAGTACCAGTCTCACCGCACCCATACCAATAAGTATTATGCTTTAAATTTTTTTTGAAAAGTAAAGTGGGAAAAAAGAGGATGTATTCTTTTAACTTCACACTTCCTTATTATCAACAGAACTAAAGTTTTTCCATCTATTTGCTTATAACTAACTTCTGCCCATTTATTTATTAGGGTTTAATGGATTTTTTACTCACTTTGTATGAATCCCATACAATAAAGATATTATCTCTGACTACAGCTGTTGTCAATTTGTTGTCTGCCTTTTAGGGGTTTTTTTGGTTTTGTTTTTGTTTTTCTCTGAATCAAGTAAAACAATAAAAGAATCTTCAAAAGTCAATATATTATATTGCCAGACCATGAATGGGAACGGATAGAGTAATTTCAGTCAGAATCTTTAAATACTACACAAAACAACAGAATATGTGTGTCAGACGAATAATTTTCAGTGAACATGAGAAGAGTTCTGAGGACATACAAAATATGCATAAGTAAAGGCTGACAGTCCCTAATAAGAGATCTGAAATTCTGCTGCTGACAAAAGGAGGATGATGGGCCCAAGTAGGTTAGAATTTTTTATCTAAAGATCTATTACAGTAGTTCCCCTTTATTCGCGGTTTCACTTCTGTGGTTTCAGTTACTGGCAGTCAACTGTTATCTGAAAATATTAAAATGGAAAATTCCAGAAATAAACAATTCATAAGTTTTAAACTGCATACTGTTCTGAGTATCATCCCTTTGTCCAGCATAGCCACACTATATAAGCTAGCCACCCGTTAAGTCACTTAGTAGCCATCTGGTTATCAGCTCATCTGCCACAGTATCTCAGTGCTCGTGTTCAAGTAATCCTTATTTTACTTAAAAATGGCCCCTAAGTGCAAGAGTTGTGATGCTGGCAATTTGGATATTCTCTTACTGTACCTAATTTATAAATTAAGCTTTATCATAGGTATGTATGTATAGGAAATAACATGGTATATATAGGGTTTGGTACTATTCATGGTTTCAGGCATCCACTGGGGGTCTTGGAATGTATTCCCCATATATAAGAAGGGACTACTGTTCTATAATAAGGCTTAAAAAATCATAGCCCTCCTTCCCTGACCCCCACGAAAAAGAGAGAAGAGAGGAGAAGGGGAGGGGAAGGGAAGGGGAAGGGGAGAGGAGGGGAGGAAAGGTGAGGGGGAAGCAAAGGGGAGGGGGAGGGGGAAGCAAAGGGGAGGGCGAGGGGTAAAAAAAATCTGTTCACAAGACTTAGAAATGTGTTTTTTAAAAACAACTGGGGGAGGGGCTTCCCTGATGGTGCAGTGGTTAAGAATCCGCCTACCAATGCAGGGGACACAGGTTCAAGCCCTGGTCCAGGAAGATCCCACATGCTGCAGAGCAACTAAGCCCACATGCCACAACTACTGAGCCTGCGCTCTAGAGCCCGCATGCCACAACTACTGAAGCCCGCACACCTATAGCCCGTGCTCCGCAACAAGAGAAGCCATCGTAATGAGAAGCACGTGCACCACAACGAAGAGTAGCCCATGCTCGCCGCAACTAAAGAAAGCCCATGTGCAGCAACAGAGACCCAATGCAGCCAAAAAAAACAAATAAACAAAACAAAACAAACAAACAAACAAAAAACAACTGGGGGGCACGTAGAATTCTGGAAAAGATGACAATAGCAGCAGCAATGTAGTTTTCTAAACATGGAATCATTACACAAAACAAATAGAAGGCTAAACTCCAAATTTGTGCTTAATATTCACAATAAAACTAGACAAACATAGCTCCAGTAACTCCAAAATATAAGCAGGTGCAGACAAACCACTACCAAACACAGAATCTGCATGGGAATAATATCTGTGCAGGAGGAAGCCAAAGAGTGTCTGACAGACCTCAGAATAAGAAAAACCCAAAACAACCAATCAGGTACTCACCAGAAAGAACAGTGAGCCAATCTAAGAACAGCAGCTGCAACTGGGAAGAGTTTGCCCTCTCTGATAGCAGGTAAGTACACAGGTTCCATGGTGAGAAGTTTGAAAAAAGCTAGAGCAGTCTAGCTCTTGTGAATTCTTGAAACTGAAAAGCCAGTACTCCCTTCCAGGACAGAGCCCTCATACTGAGCAGAAACTACTGGGAGCGGAATAAGAGTTGAGCAGAATGAGGACAACAGAAAGGAAAGAGAAAAAGTTAAGATAAAAGGTGGGGAGGGGAATATGCTTGAAACCACCTTATTTTTTCTAACGTTACACAAAAACAGTAGAGAAAGGGAGTCTATGGATTTAGAAAAGCTATCTTGAATCCCATCCCATTCTAAAAATTCAGGAAAACAAGTTTTTCATAAAAATAAGCAACAGAAAAGTATGAAGGTCAAATTCCATATGAACTTCTTATTAGGGGAAAAAAAGGAAAAGAGGCAGAATAACATCCGTACAATAAAAGCATGACAGACGGGAACTACCCACAAAACAGATCAAACTGTAACCTATTTCAAAGCAAGGTAAAGGGATTAAGAAAATGAAACAAGACTTGAAAGAAAAACACAAAACTGAAAGAGAAGCATTCAAAAATGAGGTGACAGACTCAAAAAAAGAATTAGAAATAAGAGAAAAAAATCATTTCAGAAATGAGGAATAAACTATAAGAAATCCAAGAGTAAATAAATACAAAATACCTTATGAGCAACAAAAGATAAAAAGGAAAAAGCTGCTTAGAAATAAAAAAAGAAATGAAAATGATATAAAAAGTATTCAAGAAAAAGTGACAATTACTAAGTTAATTGTTAATTGTTAAAAATCCAACATACATCCGAGACTGAACCAGGAAGAAATAGAAAATATAAAGAGACCAATCACAAGCACTGAAATTGAAACTGTGATTAAAAATCTTCCAACACACAAAAGCCCAGGACCAGATGGCTTCACAGGCGAATTCTATCAAACATTTAGAGAAGAGCTAACACTTATCCTTCCCAAACTCTTCCAAGATACAGCAGAGGAAGGAACACTCCCAAACTCATTCTATGAGGCCACCATCACCCTGATACCAAAACCAGACAAAGATGTCACAAAGAAAGAAAACTACAGGCCAATATCACTGATGAACATAGATGCAAAAATCCTCAACAAAATACTAGCAAACAGAATCCAACAGCACATTAAAAGGATCATACACCATGATCAAGTGGGGTTTATCCCAGGAATGCAAGGGTTCTTCAATATATGGAAATCAATCAAAGTGATACACCATATTAACAAACTGAAGGATAAAAACCATATGATCATCTCAATAGATGCAGAAAAAGCTTTCGACAAAATTCAACACCCATTTATGATAAAAACCCTCCAGAAAGTAGGCGTATAGGGAATTTCCCTCAACATAATAAAGGCCATATATGACAAACCCACAGCCAACATCGTTCTCAATGGTGAAAAACTGAAATTATTTCCACTAAGATCAGGAAAAAGAAAAGTTGCCCACTCTCACCACTATTATTCAACATAGTTTTGGAATTTTTAGCCACAGCAATCAGAGAAAAAAAAGAAATAAAAGGAATCCAAATCGGAAAAGAAGTAAAGCTGTCACTGTTTGCAGATGACATGATACTATACATAGAGAATCCTAAAGATGCTACCAGAAAAATACTAGAGGTAATCAATGAATTTGGTAAAGTAGCAGGATACAAAAGTAATGCACAGAAATCTCTTACATTCCTATACACTAATGATGAAAAATCTGAAAGTGAAATTAAGGAAACACTCCCATTTACCACTGCAACAAAAAGAATAAAATACCTAGGAATAAACCTACCTAAGGAGAAAAAAGACCTGTATGCAGACAAAAGACCTATAAGACACTGATGAAAGAAATTAAAGATGATACAAACAGATGGAGAGATATACCATGTTCTTGGATTGGAAGAATCAACATTGTGAAAATGACTATACTACCCAAAGCAATCTACAGATTCAGTGCAATGCCTATCAAACTACCAATGACATTTTTCACAGAACTAGAACAAAAAATTGCACAATTTGTATGGAAACACAAAAGACCCCAAATAGCCAAAGCAATCTTGAGAAAGAAAAACGGAGCTGGAAGAATCAGGCTCCGTGACTTCAGACTATACTACAAAGCTACAGTAATCAAGACAGTATCATATTGGCACAAAAAGAGAAATATAGATCAATGGAACAAGATAGAAAGCCCAGAGATAAATCCACGCACATATGGTCACCTTATATTTGATAAAGGAGGCAAGAATATACAATGGAGAAAAGACAGCCTCTTCAGTAAGTGGTGCTGGGAAAACTGGACAGCTACATGTAAAAGAATGAAATTAGAAAATAAAAATAAACTCAAAATGGATTAAAGACCTAAATGTAAGGTCAGACACTACAAAACTCTTAGAGGAAAACATAGGCAGAACACTCTATGACATAAATCACAGGAAGATCTTTTTTGACCCACCTCCTAAAGAAATGGAAATAAAAACAAAACTAAACAAATGGGACCTAATGAAACTTAAAAGCTTTTGCACAGCAAAGGAAACCGTAAACAAGATGAAAAGACAACCCTCAGAATGGGAGAAAACATTTGCAAATGAAGCAACTGACAAAGGATTAGTCTCCAAAATTTACAAGCAGCTCAATATCAAAAAAACAAACAACCCAATCCAAAAATGGGCAGAAGACCTAAAGAGACATTTCTCCAACGAAGATATACAGATTGCCAACAAACACATGAAAGGATGCTCAACATCACTAATCATTAGAGAAATGCAAATCAAAACTACAATGAGGTATCACCTCGCACCACTCAGAATGGCCATCATCAAAAAGTCTACAAACAATAAATGCTGGAGAGGGTGTGGAGAAAAGGGAACCCTCTTGCACTGTTGGTGGGAATGTAAATTGATACAGCCACTATGGAGAACAGTATGGAGGTTCCTTAAAAAACTAAAAATAGAACTACCATACGACCCAGCAATCCCACTACTGGGCATATACCATGAGAAAACCATAATTCAAAAAGAGCCATGTACCACAATGTTCATTGCAGCACTCTTCACAATAGCTGGGACATGGAAGCAACCTAAGTGTACATCGACAGATGAATGGATAAAGAAGATGTGGCACATATATACAATGGAATATTACTCAGCCATAAAAACAAACGAAATTGAGTTATCTGTAGTGGGGTGGATGGACCTAGAGTCTGTCATACAGAGTGAAGTAAGTCAGAAAGAGAAAAACAAATCCCATATGCTTACATATATGGAATCTAAAAAAAATAAATTGTTCTGAAGAACCTAGGGGCAGGACAGGAATAAAGACACAGACGTAGAAAATGGACTTGAGGACACAGGGAGGGGAAAGGGTAAGCTGGGACGAAGTGAGAGAGTGGCATGGACTTATATATACTACCAAATGTAAAATACATAGCTAATGGGAAGCAGCCGCATAGCACAGGGAGATCAGCTCAGTGCTTTGTGACCACCTAGAGGGGTGGGATAGGGAGGGTGGGAGGGAAATGCAAGAGGGAGGAGATATGGGGATATGTGTATACATATAGCTGATTCACTTTGTTATAAAGCAGAAACTAGCATACCATTGTAAAGCAATTATACTCCAATAAAGATGTTAAAAAAAAAAATCCAACATAAAAACAATAGGGGTCCTAGACGAGAACCAAATACAAAGAGTAAAAATGATACTAAAAACAATAATTTAGGGAAACTTCCCTGAAATAAAAAAGATTTGAAACTACATATTGAAATCCTCACATCTCTGAGAACATCAACCCAGAATAGGTAACATCAAGATGTATTCTAGTAAAATTACTGCCAGAAGAAAATGGATGAATATACTTAAGAAGTAGAAGAAAATGTGAGCCAAAGATTTTATCTTCTCAAAACTGACTTTCAAGTATAAAGTGCACAGCAATTAAAATGTAAGAACTAAGAGAATCTTTTTCATGAGTATTTATTGAGGATTCTACTAGAGAATAAGCTTCAGACAACCAAAAAGAATACAGAGCCACTGACAGAAACTGGCAGTGAGCATTAAATATGTAGTTACTTGTACAACTCATACTAAACGAGGGTTAAAAGGCAGAGAGTATATATGTTCTGAGTATGTAGATATAATACAACTACAAAAAATGGGGAAAGCATATGTAAAAAGTTAATATTTTTAGTAATCATACAGTGGTAGTGTTTGTCTTATTTTAGGATTGCTGTTTTTGTGTGTGTGTGTGTACTGTGTGATTAAAATAAATAATTATGGGATATTCTAATTCTATATCCCTGTATCCTTCAGAATCAGCATTCTTAGTTGGAAGAAAGGATATATAAATGTAATACAGAAAAGCAGAAATTCTATAGCCCTGATTTTGAAGGTATCAGTATCAACTCATGAGGTATATTAGCTTTAAATATGCATGCGTGCGTGCACACACACACATTTCCTAGCTCTGGCTACTGTAAGAGCCTAGAAAAATAATACCGACTTAGTAGTGATGAGCACCCTGATTGTGGTCCTGAAATACTATTTTCCACTTAAAAAAAACAGGGTTTATGGAGAAAGAGCTAGCTGGTTGCAGATCCATATCAAGAAATATATGAATCCAGAAACAATTTGACGGGTCAGATAGCAAGGAAGCTATCAAAGATTATTAGGCCTATGTCAAAAGAACTTGGGAACCACCCTGAAAGAGACTACTACCCTGAAAGACTGTTGGCCAAAGATAAAACAATATGAGCTTCACTACAGATAATAATTCAATGAAGTAAACTTTGAATCGGTTTAAATCTACAAGTTCATAACAATACTTTTCAAGTGAAACCAATTGGTCAAGTTTGGAACATGACAGGAGATCAATTCATTAAACTGAAAACTAGTAAATAAAAATAGGTGTTAAAATCTTTTTAAAAAGTCAAGTGGAGAGAATCAAGCATTTATTCTGCTTTTCCTGTCTGAACTGTGGCAGGGTAACCAAATTGTCAATAAGGGAATCATCTCCTTTATGAAAATATTCCAATTAATAAATGAAAGAGGAATGATATAATTAGAATATCACCATTTTGCAACCAAGCATCAATGAATTAATAGATCTGATCATTAAGAATCAAGGGCTGGGCTTCCCTGGTGGCGCAGTGGTTGAGAATCTGCCTGCCAATGCAGGGGACACGGGTTCGAGCCCTGGTCTGGGAAGATCCCACATGCCGCGGAGCAACTAGGCCCGTGAGCCACAATTACTGAGCCTGCGCGTCTGGAGCCTGTGCTCCGCAACAAGAGAGGCCGCGATAGTGAGAGGCCCACGCACCACGATGAAGAGTGGCCCCCGCTTGCTGCAACTAGAGAAAGCCCTCGCACAGAAACGAAGACCCAACACAGCCATAAATAAATAAATAAAAATAATTTAAAAAAAAAAAAAAGAATCAAGGGCTGCTAACACTACAAAAAGACACACAACCAGATGGAAGATCACAACACCATGTTTAGCCTTGCCAAAGGGATCAAACCTGAAACTGATCAAGTCTCTAGATTCACCTGTCAATATGCAGGAGATACATAGGAACTGCATTATGAGTAATCAATCAGCAAAATCCAGATGGTAGGAAATTATACAGCCTAAAAAGTCCAAGTTCCTGAACAAATACACTAAAGGAAAAGAAAAACAATGGAGGGGGAACTTATAGATTAAGAGATTTAAAAGATATATATAGGACTTCCCTGGTGGCGCAGTGGTTAAGAATCCGCCAGTCAATGCAGGGGACACAGGTTCAAGCCCTGGTCCGGGAAGATCCCACATGCCGCAGAGCAACTAAGCCCGTGCGCCGCGACTACTGAGCCTGCGCTCTAGAGCCCGCAAGCCACAACTACTGAGCCCATGTGCCACAAGTACTGAAGCCCGTGCGCCTAGAGCCCGTGCTCCACAACAAGAGAAGCCACCACAATGAGAGCCCACGCACCACAACGAAGAGTAGCCCCTGCTCACCGCAACTAGAGAAAGCATGCACGCCACAAAGAAGACCCAACGCAGCCAAAAAAAAAATGTTTTAATTAAAAATATATATATACTAAAAAGATATATATAGATATATAGATTGTTTTAATAGGGAAGACTGAACTATAGTGTCTAGGGATGCACACAACTATAAAGAAATGCAACAAAGTGACTACTCTTGAAGTCAGGATAGTGGTTACTTACGGAAGGAGGAAAGGGATAATAACCAGGACATGAACGGGTTTCTCGGGTTGCTAGCAAAGTTTTATTTCTTTCCTGGGCACAGATTAAAAGGACATTTGTTTTATAATAATTCATGAAGGCACACATTTGTATGTCTTTCTCTATCTGTTTTAATAATAAATTTTTAAATTAAAAAATGCACATGGGGGAGGGGGAAGGGTAAGCGGGGACGAAGTCAGAGAGTAGCATGGACATATATACACTACTAAATGTAAAACAGATAGCTAGTGGGAAGCAGCCACATAGCACAGGGAGATCAGCTCGGTGCTTTGTGACCACCTAGAGGGGTGGGATAGGGAGGGTGGGCGGGAGGGAAACACAAGAGGGAGGGGATATGGGAATATATGTATACATATAGCTGATTCACTTTGTTTTACAGCAGAAACTAACACAACAATGTAAAGCAATTATACTCCAATAAAGATGTTAAAAAAAAAATGCACATGATACAAAGTCCAAAATGAATAAAAGGGTATGCATTGAAAACTATGTCTCCTTCCCAGACCTGATGCGAGACACCCCGGCTCCACTTTCTAGAGGCAACCAATCACGGATGCCACTTTCTTTTGCATCCTTTCCAGAGATTGAATGGATTATTTTTAAGGGATAAATACATGCTATAGCATTTTAAGACAAAGTAATTTTTATTGATTGATTGATTTTTAAATTTTTATTGGAATATAGTTGATTTACAATGTTGTTAGTTTCAGGTGTACAGCAAAGTGAATCTGTTATACATATACATATATCCACTCATTTTGAGATTCTTTTCCCATATAGGCCATTACAGAGTACTGAGTAGAGTTCCTTGTGCTATACAGTACGTCCTTATTAGTTATCTATTTTATATCTAGTAGTATGTATATGTCAATCACAATCTTCCAGTTTATCCCTTGACAAAGTAATTTTTCACATAAAAGCCATGATTATTACGTACCTCTTCAAAGAGACATAAAGCTGCCTCATAGAGTGAGCACAAGCCATCAGATGTTCTGGGTGGTTCCCTCCACTGACTCCGATCAGCAGATGAACTCTATAATTAAGACATTGTGGGATACAGTTAGCGAAGGAGAGAGACATGTATTAAAATCGCTTAAATAGTCCACAAAAACATCTGAGGAACTGTATACATAATTATGTGCATTAAGATCAAATCCTAACATTAGGTCATGAAACCAATTTTATGTGTAAGTGTTATAAAAGACATGGCTATAGAGTGAAGCAGTAAATTAAGTACCAATCCCTCACTTATTACCTTATTAGTGATTTGTTCTAAGTGTCACAAGGTTTGACCTAAAAACACTCAAGGAGGCAGAACTTTGCCAACTACACACTCTTTGGGGGGCCAATATCCAATAAATGGGGTCCCAGCAAATATTCTACTCCCCTGGGGCTGCCTTGTCCACTTGCTCCAAGAATACAGTAGAATGCAGCCAGCTTAAGTGATGATCCTGACCAGAGCAGCAGTAAGTCTGTTCCTCCCTTCTTAGTTTCAGCACAACAAAGGTCCCACAAGTCAGTTCATGTAGCTACCTGACTATATTAGCAACAAAATATCTTTTTCCTAGCACAACTGAGGAATCATAGCTCCTCTCTGTGACTAACTGCCTACTCTCCACAATAGGGCCCAATGGCTATGACCAGAAATCATTCTTTCATTGAAAACTGATAAATCAGAGAGTGAACTTGACCTCCACTGTTCCCTCAAATTCCCATATCCTTAAATCTTTACATCACAAATGTCAAGTTCTTTCTCCGATTTATCCATCCTCTAATTGTAAAATTTTCATCTGTGGCTTTATTTCAAAGACTATTATATTGTAAAAATATTTAGATTCTAGATGATCACCAGGCAAACATACCACAGAAAAGTATATCCTCTACTGTGGAACGGAGGTTGGCCTAGATGCTCTGTAAGATCCCATCCAACTCTAAGATTATATGATTTTATCAATTCAGACTATTTTAATTAACGTGATTCCTAAGTAATGAAAGAAATGAGTATGTTGGCTGTTTAATTTATCGCTGGGTCATCAGGTGCTAAGCTACTGCTACCAAATCAATTTTTCTTTTTTATTGCTTAGGTGGTGCTTCTCGAATATTAATGTGGACATAAGTTATCTGGAAATTTTGTTAAAATGCAGATTCCAATTCAGTAAATATAGGTGGGGGCCTGAGATTCTGCATTTCTAACAAGTTCCCAGGTGATGCCAATGCTGCTGTCTGAGGCTCACACTTCAAGTAGTAAGGCTTTCGAGAGCCACTTGCAGGTCTTGGAGTCATATCAGAAGCTGAGTGCTCAAAATTATCTGGTTCCTAGACACACAAGGTGTGGCTATACCAGCAAATACTTTGAGGCACAGCCTCTCCAAATTCCATAATTAGCTGCGTAGCACTTCTGGGAAAAACACAATTGTAATCTGTGGCTCCGTTATTTAAAGGCCACCTCTACTGATCACCAAACCAAAAGCAGATGAGAAACAACAGCAGCTTGCCATACCTTTCTAGGAGCTGGCACCAGGCCGGTAATAATTCCTTTTTTATGCCTTTCTACAGTATGAAGGAAAATGCTGAAAATAGCATAAGGTTTTCAGTGACAGACCTGAGTTTAATTCCATGTTCCATCACTTACTGGCAATGTGACTTAAGGGTAAGTTTGCTTATCCTTAGACAGGAATAATTGCTCTATTATTTAGGGCTGTTGGGAAGAATAACTGAAATTATGCATAAAACATGCTTAGCATAGTTCTCAATACATAGTAAGAACTCAAAAGTGGCATCAGTAATTATTATTTTGTATGATGTACGTGGAGAAAGTAGAGAAAACACAGGGAGTCTTTAATAAACTCCTGCTAAATTTAAAAATACCAAACCAATTTTTTAAAAAATCCTTCAAACACTGTCTGCAGTGACTGTCACTGACTTCTGTTCTCCCCAAAAAGTCAATAGTTAAGGCTGAGACTAATCCAGCCCCAGTAAATTAGGATTAAAGATATCTTAAAAACCCATTCTGTATAGAATTCTTAATGTGTTTTGTAAATATACTGCACAATAGAAAAAGAGGGCTATACCTAGGCATTTTTAAAGAAATTACATTTTGGAAATGTGTAACTTCATACACTGCTAACATACCACAGGAAGTTCAAAGGTCCAAAGATAAATGGGAAATTAAAATAACATAAATGTGTGGTTTCACAGGTCTTCATTGAATTACCTTTCTCTTACTTACCTACCATCGAAAATAATGTAATACCTTTTTGTTTTTTTCACATCTGTCTTTTTAAGAAAATCAGACAAGAACATTAAGACTTGATGGAGTACATTTCCTTACATTCTTGCTATCTGATTTTACTCTGCTTAAAATTGCTTCAGTGACTCCCCACTGCCTACAGAATCAAGCTCAAAACCCCATAGCATATGGGATACCTGGCCCCGCCCAGCTTGGCAGCCTCAGCTCATCCCATTCCAGCCCCAGCACCCAGGAGCCTGCTCTCCCACACCTCAGTCACTTTGAGAATACTAATCCTCTCACCTGAAAACTTCTTCAGCTCCCTCACTCACACACCTCATGTTTGCAAGCAAACTCTTCTTACTTTTCAACTAAGCTTAGGCATCCTTCATTTTCTGCCCCTTCCCTTCTAGCCCTCCTCCTGTATCTCATCACCACCTCCCTGTGCAGACCTCTACTACAGCCCAGCATCATTAATATGAAATGTCTGTACACCTCTCTTTCCTTACACTGTGAGCTGGCTAGCGGCATGCACGCTACAAAGCTCATTCATCATTTTAACCCATAGCCTAACAGTATCTGGCACACAGTAAACACCTAGTGGCATCAAAGGCCAAAGGTGTTTTTATTGGTGTTTATTTTTTTAGAATTCAGGGATGTACAGTGACATTATTTCCCTACTCTTTATTTAAATGTAAGTTAATGAGTACCTTGCATGCTTGTACTCGAACAGAATTACTATGTGCATGGGTAGAGGAGGTTAAGAATCACACATGTAAATACAATTTAAGGATTGAACTCATTTTTGTTAGGCCTTCTACCAGGTACTCAATTGATGGTTATGCGTCTCTCCCTCTAACTTCTAGCTTGGGGATACGTTTTGTCCCAGCTGTTCGTGAGTAGAGAATCTTAAGACAGGGAAGATCAGGTCAGGACGGGATTCTTCCCCAGAATATATCCAGAATTCTGAGGAAAGCTATCCGGGGTACCCTCATCCCAACAGAAAGTTACAATGTAGGGTATAGCCTAGGAGGGTAAGGAGGGAGACGGAGGGCCCTTCTGCCTAGGTGTATTTGACATTTTGTCCAGAAATGAAAGAGGCCAAGTGGAGAGAAAACTGGAAATCCAGCAATAAAATAAGTTTATTATATTTTATATCTACTTTAAGGTAGGCCTTCATGGGAAAAAAAAATAAGTCAATTTAACATAAACAGGGTAAAAGCTGCACATAGCTGTCAGAAAAAATGTGGGCTTTGCAGACAGACTATGGGTTGTAAGAATTCGTTAACACAGTGCCTGGCCCATCAGTGCTTAATCAGGAGTATGCATAATACTTTCAGTTCTTTTGCCAAATAGATGTGTAAATTTAGGATAATTGCCACAGTTTCTTCATCCTTAAGGATAAATAATATCCACCTTACAGATTAACATGATAATTGAATAAGACACTGCTTATAAAAAGCACCTGGTAGGTAGTAGGCACTCAACGAAGGTTAGAGCTCTTCCTCCCTTATTCCAGGTACTGGGAAGCAGTACGTAGAATCCAAAAAATGAATGGGATGGTTTACTATAGGTTAATTAAGTGAATATTAAAACACACTATATAGGTAGTAAATATATTTACTCAAATCCAAAAGATTTCTCAAGGTTATAGAGCCAATTTAAACTTACAGCCAAATATGCATACAAACCAATTTCCAACATGCTAAAAGACAATGGGCTAAACAGATACTGAGAAAAGCAATTTAGTTTCTTGGGGCACCCCCTTCCCACTAAGGAGCAATATTGCAGGATAAGGCCTTTGAGGGTAAGGTGGGGAAGGGGTCTCTGACTCAGGGTATTTAGCATTTTGGTTAAAAAGGAAACATACCATGGGCAAGCGTACGATCATATAAGTAGACTGCATAATAATTAACATCTTTTCTTTGTAACAAAGGCAATGCAAAATAAATAGACTGTAAAATGAAGAATTAAGTAACTCCTCACAGAAATATTAACATGTGACCATGAATAGATACATTATTTTAGGTCATCAAATGGCATCGCATATTTGAAAACGGCATAAATTTAGAGAATGTTACCAGAAAGTATTAAGAATTGGAAAATAAAATGAGAAAAACAGATATGCAAGTGAATAAGTTTAAATACTGAATAAGAAACCATAAGTGGCCTAATTGCCTTTCATAGCTGTTACCTCAAACCTTTCTTACTTAGATCATTGCATCTCTGGCTCTAGATTTCTACTTTTTGGAGGGCCCTTGTCAACATTCCAGATTCTGAACAAAGCACCACATGCTTTTCCAGTCTAAATTTTATTTAACATTAAGGAATTCAAATTTTCATAGATCTCATGATCTAAAATCTCCAAGTACTTGCTTACAATAAAATTATTTGTAATAAAATGACCCAATATTTACCATTCAGTTCACAAGTACAAAATGTAAGCCAGGTGAAAATTTAAATGCCCTGGTGTAATGTAAGCCAGGTGAAAATGAATTCAAATGAATTCATTTGAAAATGAATTCAACATAATTGTTTTTTATGAAACATTCCTGTCAATCCAAGAGCTATCCACTTATTTTTTTTGGGGGGGGGGGAGTCGTGAAACATACATACATAATTTACAAGTGGCATTTTTAATTATTTAAACTTAATAAATTTGTTAATTGATATTTGGTAATAAAGGATACCAAAAACACTGATCAATGTAACTCAACTGAAATTAAATCAACTTATAAGTGTTTCAATCTTTATATTCCAAATTTGTTTTTTTTAATTTAATTTTATTTATTTTTTTATACAGTAGGTTCTTATAAGTTATCCATTTTATACATATGTCAATCCCAATCTCCCAGTTCATCGCACCACCACCAACCCTCCACTTTCCCCCCTAGGTGTCCATACGTTTGTTCTCTACATCTGTGTCTCTATTTCTGCCCTGCAAACCGGTTCATCTGTTATTTCAAACTTTTATTCTTGGTTTTCACAAAAGCATTAAATTTCAATCTCAGAAATTCTTGAAATTGATCATACTGCACTATATTTTACTGTTTATTCTTTAATATGGTATCTAAAGTTAGTTCCTTTATGATAGTCAAGCAATTAAGTTCCTTCATGAACAAGACATTCATTACAGATCTAGTATATCAGTTCATTACTCCCCTCCATTCAAGTCTCTGCTCAAATGTCCCAATTCAGAGACTCCCCTGACCACATTAACTAAAATACCATACCTTTCCCCTCCCCAGTCTCTGCGTGAACCCATCATTTTGTATTCCCTTTCCCTCCCTTATTTTAATTCTTAGAACTTAACACTACCTAAAATTTATATTTATTGTCTGATTCCCCTACTAGGTTGTTAGCTCCAAGAAACTCTGTTTTTCTCTGCTGTATCCTTACGGCCTAGAATAATACTTAGTACATAGTAAATGTTTAATAAAAATTGAGAAGGACGAAATTAGAGATTTTTTTCAAAAGATCTCCACACTTACTAGCCAAGGCCCCTCATTTTACATATGAGTTTACTAAAACACAGAGAAGTTAGATGAATTTCCCAAATTCACACAGGAAGCCATAAAACTTAAACTACAATCCTAACTCCTGATCCAGTGGTCTTAACACTATACAACTAGCCTGTCCTTCAATTACATATTCACATCAACACGTATAAAAGTTTCTTTACTCAAAGTATATACAATATTTAACTAACCTAACAATCACCAGTAGAATTCTCAGATCATTTGCTATTACCATCAATTCATTAAAAAGCTGGGTTGACATTTCCCAAAATTGTTAGATAAGAATTTTAAAGTTGAGATTTATCATACGTACCAAAGAACGTCTCATCTGCATTAATATAGTCATAAAGCAGTCAAAGCTGATCATCCCTTCCTGGCTTGATAGTAGTTTGCTTTTCTCCATGGAATTTACAACTGCTGAAGCCCCTAAGGCCATTTCTATCCATTCAAGGAGATACCGCAAAGAACCTCGTTGAGCTGCTAAACCAAGCAGCAACTCAGAAGCTAATCTACGACCTAAAGTGTCTGCTCCAGAATTGGGAATAGTTACTCCTTTAAGAAATGTTGTTACTTGTGATAAGCAATCCAAGCCCATAGGTGGAATCTTGCTTTCATTTGCTAAAGATAATGGTGGCAAAGAGCTCACAACTTCAATTGCAGTATGAATAACGTCATTGCAAAGACTGAGACCAGGTCCCGACACAGGCATCATCCAACTTTGTCTCAGAAGTGCAAATAATAAACTTAGACCAGTTCGAACACCCATTTCTATAAGTGCATCAGTGCTTGACCGGGGACGTTCACTAACAGAATGGACATCTGCCGAACCAGAGCTGCTCTCCGGAGAATGCTGCTGCTGTTTCACTTTGCCTTTATCATGGTATTTATTAGAAAGTGCATAGAAGACACGCTGGAGTACAAGCAATCTTTTTCGAAGTGCCCCAGCAAATGGGGAATCTGAACATACCATCTTCGCTAGTGCTAGCTGACTGCTAAGAAGGGCATCCAAATAGTGGTCCTGTTCATCACTTGAAAGAGACTCACGTTCAAAGTCTGGCAACTGTGGTCCTTTGAGGCACAAAACTTGTTGGGGCAAAGGTACTACTTCCTTATTGCTGACCAGTTTAGAATACAGAACAGCAACCCCCTCTCTTGTAGCAATAGATTCACTGTCCTCTGTAATCCAGGAGCTGTTGAGGTGTTCAAGCCATTTCAGTTTCACTGGTGGAACCATAGTTGCCATTTTGATTTACTCTTCAGCCATTAGTTCTATAAAAGAAGAAGAAAAAGGAGTCAAGTTTCTGAACTTCCATCATATATTACAATTAGTGATTTCAAACTCTTGAAACACGAAGTCTGGACTTCAGCTAACAGTAACGTACCAATGTTAGTATTTTAGCTTCAATAAATGTACCATGGTTATTTACAACGTTAGTATTAGGGAGCAATGGGTGCAGGGCATACGGGAACTCTGTACTATCTTTGCAACTTTTATATAAGTCTAAAATGATCCCAAAATAAAAAGTTTATTTTAAAAATTAATGATTTGTGTAACTTTTCTCTTCAGGTTCTGGTCCCACTGTCAGTATTAACAGTGGGTTCTACATGATGATGGACCCCAAATTTGTATCTCCAGGCTTCTCCTCTGAATTCCAAACTCATATATGTAATTGTCCACTTGACGTCTCCATATATAGACACCTCATAGGCATCTCAAGCTTATATTCAAAATTGAATTCCTAATCCAACATTTCCACCACACCCACCCAAACCTGTTCCTCCTGCAGAACTCCTCATTTCAATAAATGGCAACTGTATCCTTCTATTTCCTTTGGCTAAAAACCTTGGGAGTCATCATTGACTCCTCCCTCTCTTACACTCCAAATTCAATTAGTCAACTCTACTCTCAAAATATAGCCAGAATCCAAACAGTTCTCACACCCCTCCATTGCTGAAACCCTGGTCTAAGCCATCATCTCTTGGATCACTGAAGAAGCTTTCTTACTGGTCTCCTGACTGTACTGAGGAGCTGCAGTGACTCCAAAAGGGCAGGAATATTTTTGTATATTTTGTTTACTGCTGTATTCTGGCACACAGTAAGTGCTCAGTAAGTATTTGTTGACAAAAAGTACTTAAAAACTAAGTTTGCTGGGATAAAATATTCACAGGACATATATCGTGCAAAGGACTATCATCCAAGATACATTAAGAACTCCTACAACTCAATAATAAAAAGACAACCTAATTTTTTAAATGGTCAGAGAAGTTGCGAACAAAACTTCACCAAAGATATGTGAATGGCCAATAAGCACAAGAAAAGTGCTCAACATCATTATTCCAAAGAAAAATGCCAATTAAAAACACAAAGAGATACTAATACACACCCAGAAGGATTAAAATTAGTAAGGCTGACAATACCATATGTTAAGCAAGGATGCAGGGCAACCAGAACTCTCACAAACCATTTGTGGAAATGTAAAATTGAACAGCCACCTTAGAAAGACATCTGGTAGCTTCTTATAAAACTAAATATATACCTACTCAATGACCCAACAATTCCTCTCCTACAGATTCGCCCAGAAGAAAACATATCTCCACAGAAAGACTTAACCCTAAATAGTAGTTGCCTTTAGAAGGTGAGGGCATGAATAGACTGGGAAGGGCATGAGGGAACTTCCTGAGGTGATGGTAATGCTGGATTACCAAGCCTTATACATTTGTCAAAACTCAGTGAATATACATTTAAGATTTTTACATGTCACTGCATGCAAATTTTACCTAAATAAATACTGAATTCCAGTTGATACATATATTGAAGTATATTTAGGGGGAAGTATACTGACATGTGTAATTTACTTTGAAATACATCAAATAATAAGATGCATTGATGTGTGTGTGTGAAGATATATATATGCATATACATACACACATACATATGGATAGATACGTGATAAAACAAGTATAATAAAATATTAATGGCAGAATCTCAGTGGTGAGTATATATGCCTGTTCATTTTTAAAACTTTCAACTTTGCTGTATGTTTGAAAATTTTCATCATAAAATATTGCAGGGGAGTTGGGACTAACTCCTGTTTTTCAAGCAAGTCCCCAGAATGGTAGTCATAACAGTTGGTGGTAGAGAAAGATCCTCACATAATGAAGGGCATTTTATTTTCATGATATAGGTAGCTCTTAAAAAAAGAGCTCCAGTGATAGAGACTGCAGGCTAATTAAAAGGAGTTTCCTACTTCTAAACATGCCCTGTTAAATTCTAAATATAAAATCTAATGGCACTTCTTCCCTTTTCAAGCTTATGATTACTATGCTTAATTTAACTTCACTAGATACTTGGAAAGTATGTACTTGGGAGAGGGAAAATAAAACCACAAACCTCCTCGCACTTCATTCGGCTAACTATTTACTAAACACTGTGCAGAAGATATAAAAGTACCTTGTTTACCTCCATCCCTGCAAGCCAGAGGTAATTCTGCTCTTTTTATTTCTGCTAGTTTGATTGCTATAAAGGAATATGTTGTTATTCTAATTTGAATCTCCCTGATTACTAACACTGAACAGCACATGGATATTGGTCATTTGGACACACTCTTCTGGGAAATGCTTATTCATGTCCTTCTAGTCACATATTTTTCTACTGGGTTATTTTTCTTGTCAATTTGTAAAAAGTTTTTGTATTTTATCATTGTCCTCAGCACTGCAAATATTTCTTCTAAATCTATCTTTTGCATACATACACATCCTTTCTTTATGGCTCCTGCTTTCCATTCTTGGTTAAAAGAGCACCCCAACATCCCCATGCCCTTACACATGAACTCTAGATTATACAGGTATTCACCTAGATTTTCTTGAGGTATTTTTGATTTTTTTACACATGAGTCTTTAAATGAATTTTATATTCATCTGAAATTTTAATTAAGTTCTGCATGGTGTAAAATTGGATTCCAATTTTATTGTTTCCAGGTGGATGGCTAATTATGCCACCACCATTTATTAAGTGATCCAAGACTTCCAAGACAGCTGAGGACAATGGCAGCTGCATAATTATCTCCCCAAATTTCTTCCCAAACAGTAAGGAAAAATAAATTCTACATAAAACCACACTCACAGCATAATTTGAAGATATAGAATGACAAAACTGCAAGTTAACTGTAAAAAAAGAAATATCATCAATCCCAGTGCACACACTTTCACCTCCAAGAGCCACAAGGTTTTGTGCAAGCAGAAGCAGACTAAGAAAATCTGTAGAAAAGAGAGAAGGGGAAGGATAGTGAAGGAGCCTAAAGGTGATTTGGAATGACTGCCAGAAAGATTAAATCCACACTAAATCTGAATACTGAACAAATGTCCAGGCAGGTCAGAGCACAGACTACAAGGAAGAGATTTCAAAGTACATTTAATTTAAAGAGTCAGGCATGATTTAAAGAAGCAGGTATAATTTAAAAAGACAGGTATGATTTATATGAGCATTCCTTGAAATGCAGAGAGGAGAAAAAAGACGAAATAGAAGAGAGAAGCATTCTTTGACAACTGGGTGGCAAAGGGTAAAAGAAAAAAAGGAGGGGGAGAATGCTTAGGGTTCTGCAAGACAAAAGAAAACCATAAAATTGGAGATATAACAAAGCTTCTCTCAAGCAAAAGAAACAAAGCACCAAAAAAAAAAAAGTCCTTTGAAGTACCTGGACTTTGCTATATAGACAGAAGAGGGTGCCATTAAATTAGGAATATTATAAAAAAAAAAACCCAATACCATAAAAATGAACAAGAAAAAAGTCCACAGAGAACTACTGCAGAAAATCAGTAAAGTTCACATACATCAACTGATGGAAATCTTCCTGATAACAAGAAAGCATAAGAAAATAAAAGTTAACAATCCAAGCAAAATTAAACACACAAACATTTGAGGATATTAAAAAAAACCTTGAATCAGAAATTGAAAAACTAAAAGCAGAAAAAGACCACATAAATAATTAAATAAATAAAGTTTTTAAAGTTTTTGAAAAGGGAAGGGACAGGGAAGGAAGAAAGGGGAAAAAAAGGAAAAGAGCTGACTGAACTCAAGAAAGAAATGGAAGAAAAAGACAAAATTCTCAGAAATGAAGAATGAATTGTAAACTGTCCAAGGAAGGGTAGACTCAAATAAAAAGTTAGCAAAGGGCAATTAAAGGCTGGAGCAGGGAAACAACTATGAGAATTAAAATCACACACACACACACACACACACACACTAATCAGTGAAAGTAGTGGAAAGAGAAGACAAGCAAAGAAGGGCAAGTATTTGTACTACTGGATTACCTGAAAAAGTAAAACAAAAAAGCAACAAAGAAAAAAAAAAAAGCAACAAAGAGCTGATTTTAGAGCTACCAGCCAAGAAAACTTGCCAGAAATAGAAAAAAAAAAATTTGAATCAATACAATAAGGGTTCACAAGGTACCTGGGAAATTAAGCAAGAACAACCAACTCTAAGACATGGGCCTTGTAAATTCAAGGATTTAGATAAAACCCTCAAAACCTCCAGGCAAAAAGATCAAATAACTTAAAAAGGTAAAAGAATTAGACTGGCATTGGACATTTTAAAACCAATCAAATAAATAGCACAGCAACAGCTTTTATAAAGCAAAAACTACAGGGGGTGCAAGGAAACAGAGACAGAAACACACAAATAATGGGAGACTTTAATATACCATTCCCAGTACAAGGCAGATCAAATGGACAAAAATATGTAAGGAAACAGAAGACCTAAACAACAAAATAATTTACTCTTTTTCCATTACCAGGATCTATTTCTGAATTCTCTATTTGGTCCACTTGTCCATTCATATGCCAGCAGTGACTTGATTAGAGTGGCTTTATAAATATTCTGATGGCTGGTAAGGCAAGTCCCTAACCTTTAAGATTATTTCATTCAATTACATGCTACCTCTCCCAAGGCAGCATGTTCTAATTTGAACTTCATTAAATATATATATTAATTTTCAGAAAATAGATATTTTTATGATAATTTGTCCACCTAAGAACATAGTATGCCTTTCTATTTTGATCCAATCTTATTTTAGATTTTCTTCATATAAGTCCTATGCCTTTCTTGATAAACTGTTTCTTGAGTATTTTTGATTTTGTGGCTACTATGAATGGAATTTCCCAATTTCCTTTCCTGGATAATTATTGCTATCCAGCCATCTGGGTACATTCGTACACTTTTCCAAATTATGCAAGGATAGAGATGAATCAAAGAAACATAAACCATATAACAAAGGGTCAGAAAATGAAGAAAGCAAAGAAGTATTAAAGATAAAACAGAAAAAAAGGTCAGCAATAAGACTAAGCATATCTACTCATCACTATCAGCAAAACTCATCTATTAAAACCAAAGACAGGGCTTCCCTGGTGGCACAGTGGTTGGGAATCCACCTGCCAATGCAGGGGACACAGGTTCAAGTCCTGGTCCGGGAACATCCCACATGCCGCGGAGCAACTAAGCCCGTGCACCGCAACTACTGAGCCTGCACTCTAGAGCCCGTGCACCGCAACTACTGAGCCTGCACTCTAGAGCCCACGAGCCACAACTACTGAAGCCCGCGCACCTAGAGCCTGTGCTCCACAACAAAAGAAGCCACTGCAGTGAGAAGCCCACGCACCACAACAAAGAGTAGCCCCCACTTGCCGCAACTAGAGAAAGCCCGCACGCAGCAATGAAGACCCAACACAGCCAAAAATAAATAAATAAATAAATTTTTTTTAAAAAAACCTGCTACAAAGCTACAATAATCAAAACAGTGTGGTACTGGCATATAGAACAATGGAATAGAGAGCCCAGAAATAAACCCTCACATATATGGTCAAATGATTTTTGACAAGGGCTCCAAGACAGTCAGTGGGAAAAGGACAGTCTTTTCAACAAATGGTGCTCAGAAAACTGAATATCCACACGCAAAAGAATGAAATTGAACCCTTTCCTCACACCATATATAAAAATTAAATCAAAATGGATCAAAGACCTAATATAAGACCGAAAACTCTTAGAAGAAAACATAGGGCAAAGCTTCAGGACATTGGATTTAGCACTGATTTCTTAGATATGACACCAGAGGCACAGGCAACAACAACAAAAAAATAGACAAAGTTGACTTCATGAAAATTTTTAAATTTTGTGCATCAAAAGACAGAGTAATGGAGTAAAAAGGCAACCCACAGAATAGAAGAAAATATCTGCAAATCATATATCTGATAAGGGATTAACAGCCAAGATATACAGAGAACTTCTTAAAAGCAAAAACAAAACAAAACAAAAAAACCAACCCAATTCAAAATGGGCAAAGGACTTGAATAGACATTCCTCCAAAGAAGATATACAAACGGACAATAAGCAAATGAAAAGAAGGTCAACATCACTAATCATTAGAGAAAGGCAAATCAAAACTACAATGAGATACCACCCCTCACATCCATTAGGATAGCTTACCAAAAAAAAAAAAACCAGAAAAAAAATGTTGGCAAAGATGTGGAGAAACTGGCACCCTTGTGCACTGTTGGCAGGAGTGTAAAATGGTACAGGGGCTGTGGAAAACAGTATGGCATTCCTCAAAAAATTACAAATAAAATTACCATATGATTCAGCAATTCCATTTCTGGGTTTATACCCAAAAGAATTGAAAGCAGGGTCTTAAGAGATACTTGTAAACACATGTTCATAGCATCATTATTCACAAAAGCTAAAAGACAGAAGCAACCCAAGTGTCCATCAACAGATGAATGGATATTATTCAGCCTTAAAAAGGAAGGAAATTCTGACACATACTACAACATGAATGAACCTTGAAGATGTTAGGCTAAGTGAAATAATCCAGTCACAAAATGACAAATACTACATGATTCCACTCATATGATGTACTTAAGAGTATATAGTCAAAATCATAGAGACAGAAAATAGAATGGTGGTTGCCAGGGGCTTGGAGGAAGGGGGATAAGTTAGTTATTGCTTAATGGGAATAGTTTCAGTTTTTACAAGATAAAAATATTTATGGAGATGGACAACAATGATAGCTGTACATCATGAATGTATTTAATACCACTGAACTGTACACTTAAAAATGGTTAAGATGGTAAATATGACGTTATATGTATCTTACCAAATACACAATTTTTTTTTTTTGAAAAAAGTAAAAGGCACATTGCATGGTGGGTGGGTGGGGGGAAGGATGCTGTGAAACCAAGGCCCAGACCAATAGCTCAGAAAGGTAAAAAGTCTGCTTCACCGTAATTAAGAAAACAAGGAAATTGGTCATCCTTGGTCTGGGAGTAGACCTTCAGAGTAAAGCTATGCAAGTAATACAAAGAAGCAGGAGGTTCCAGGAGGAATTGGCCATCCACAGTTTAGGAAACCAGAATGTATCAAGGATAACTAGTAATGCAGTATTACAGTCAATAAAGTGTGTGTTGGGCTGAACAAAACTCATCAAAGAAAAACATTAAGAATGCCCTACCTTTTCCCACAACACCAGCTAATTCATGCTACTTCATGGTTGGTTTGTTTCTCCTATTGTAGGCAAGATTTACCCTTTTTTATCTTGGAATTTTCACATATCCTAGCATGCATACTTTTGCACTTGTGTATCACCCCCTAAAAAGCTCTCAAATCTATCCAGATATCTCCATTTTCACTGCCACAACCCTCATCTAAGTTAAAATCATCTCTCATCTGGACCACCAAAATAATCTCTTAATCCTCCTTTGCCTCCCTAGCCACAGTAGTGCTTTAAAAAACAAACCTGATTGTGTCCCTCCCCTGTTTTAAAATCCTTCGGAATATGTCATCTGAGATTTGCTTCAAAATAATACAAGAGGCAAGGAAAGTGGATCGGAGCATGTGGTATGATAGGAAACAGATATTTGATCTTTGTCCAGTTCAGGCACATAGCTCCTAAAACCCTTGGAATCACTGGAGTGATAAGTATCTTTTGCATGCTTACTAGATGACTGGTGACTGGGGGCCCCTAGATAGTTTCAGGATCGGGGCAGCTCCTCAGAAATCAAAGCCATCATTAGAGTTGGAACGTTCAGCCCCCAACCCCCACCTCCCAGGAGGGGAGAGGGGGTGGAGATTGAGTTAAATCAACAATGGGCCAATGCTTTAATCAATGATGCTGAATTAATGAAACCTCCATAAAAACCCTTGAATGACAGAGTTTGGAGAGCTTCCAGTATGCTCAAGGAAGGCATGGAAGCTCTTCACACCACCCTCCAGCCACCTCCACCCCCTGCCCCCTACAAATACCTTGCCCTAATCATCTCTTCCATTTGGTTGCTCCTGAGTTGTATTCTTTATAAGTCAGTAAACGCAAGTAAAGTGTTTTCTTGAGTTTTGTGAGCCATTCTAGCAAATTATCAAACCTGACGAGGAGGTATTGGGAACACCCAATTTATAGCCAGTTGATCAGAAGTACAGCTGGCAACCTGGGACTTGCAACAGGCATCTGAAGTGGGGACAGATCTGTGGGACTGAGCCCTTAATCTATGGGGTCTGTGCTAATTCCAGATAGTTAGTATCAGAATTGAGTTAAACTGGAGGACATACAGTGTCTAGAGAGTTAGAGGATTGGTTAGTGTGAGGAAAAAATCCACACATCTGGTGTCAGAAGTGTTAATGAGTGAAAACAGTCAGAGGGTAGAAATGAAATAAAGTGGCCACGAACTGATAACAGTTGAAATGCATGTTGGGAAATATTCTCTCTATTTATGTATATGTTTAATATTTTTCTATAGTAAAAAGTTAATAAAGTCTTCTTTTTTATTTTTTTTTAATTTTTTGGCCACGCCGTGTGGCATGTAGGAATTTAGTTCCCCGACTAGGGATGGAACTCACGCCCCCTAGAGTGGAAGTATGGAGTCTTAACCACTGGACCACCAGGGAAGTCCCAATAAAGTCTATTTTTAAAGTTAAAATTTTTTCAGAAGCAATTTGAATTGACCTCTCACCCTTGCTCTCCCTTCTCTAGCCGCACCAGAGCTGTTCAATTCCTGGAAGGCATCATGCTTCTTTCTATTGCAAGACCTTTGCATATGCATCTCCCTCTACTTAGAGCCTGCCTTCTCCATCCCACCCTCTTTCACCCAGTTAATGCCTAGTCACAAAAATCTCAATTTAAACAGCCCAGTATCAGGGACACATTAGGTACTCAATAATTGCTAACTGAATTAAATGTCACTTCCAAGGGAAGCTATCCCTGAATGTACCCATATGAGATCAGGTCCCTCTTTTAAAATGCTCACACAACACCCAGTACCTTACCTTCACAGCATTCTGCAGTTTGCAATTATGTACTATTTATGTGATAATGTGCTTAGTGTCCTCTCATATTAGTCTATAAGGTCCATGAGGGCAAAGACAGTGTCAATTTTGCTTATATTCCTAATGTTTAGCACATAAAGGTAAAGCACATAAAGGGACCTCAAGAAACATTTGCTGAATTGAGCTAAGCAATCTGGGTCTGTGGTTCATTATTTACAAAGAATCTAATTTAAAACCCAGATATTATCTTACTCTGAACTGATATAATGGAAGCACTTTAAAAGAACTGATTCCAAGTGGGGTGGAACCACAGGGTACAGACACCATGGATTCTGTCTTCCATCCATTTCTGTCTCCTCCTCTCACTGTACATACATTTCTGGAGTAGTTCCAGCTACTCCCAAGGCTTTCACCTACCTCTCATATACTAATGATTCAGTCCAAATGTCTCCCTCCTGAACTCCAGACCTGAACATCCACTGCTAAAATGATATAACCATTCAGATCTTAAATCTTAAATTGAAAGGAATTTTAAAGGAAGGAATCTTAAACTCAGTATGTTTAAAACTGAACTTGTCAGGAACTCCCTGGTGGTCCACTGTTTATGACTCCACACTTTCACTGCTGAGGGCCTGGGTTCGATCCCTGGTCCAGGAACTAAGATCCCACAAGCCGCGTGGCGCAGCCTGAATAAATAAATAAATAAATAAAACTGAACTTGCTGTTCCCCACCACCCCTCTGCCACACGCACAGCTAAAAATAAATTTATGAAGCTCTAAATTTATGAATTTAGAGATTCACGTAAGAAAGACATCAATAAAGATACTTATCAAGAGCATTTCTGGAAATGCAGGAGGGACAGCCCATTTGCAAAGTTCTGCAACTGAAAATGAAGTGCACACACTGTGATCCAGCTCTCCCCACCACTGTCCCAAGTACTTCCTTTCTCCAGGGCTTCATTACACTGACACTGATTTTCGCACTCTAACTCATTAAACCACACAAATTATCAAAGTTTAGTTACACAAAAGTAAACAGCTGATTAAAAAGGAAAAAGCTTTTTTTGTTATTATCCCTATTTAGAAAGTAAGTACACTTAGAAAACGAAAGGACTTGCTGAGTTTACTGACAAATTGTTTTACTACATCAATAATCAGAACTAGTCAAATAAACCAGGAAGCAGACATGCTTATTAAGCAAGTAAAGAACTATAGACAAAACTGAATCAAACTAATGGGTTTTTACTTGTAGTCAAGAACAACCAATTCACAATCCTGATGAACCAGCTAAACACTGGCACAGAAGAAAAAAAAAAAAAAACTGCTGTCGTCTTGTTTTGTTTTGTTTTAATTTACAGTGATGATTTACACCACTAAAAGCCAATTGTTAATCACAACTAACTGCTGAACAATCATAGAAAGGAAGACACCGGAACTCACCAAAAAAGATACCCCACATTCAAAGACAAAGGAGAAGCCGCAATGGATGGTAGGAGGGGCGCAATCACGATAAAATCAAGTCCCATAACAGCTGGGTGGGTGACTCACAAACGGAGAACAATTATACCACAGGAGAACAATTATACCACAGAAGTCCACCCACTGGAATGAAGGTTCTGAGCCCCACTTCAGGCTTCCCAACATGGGGGGTCCAGCAACAGGAGGAGGAATCCCCAGGGAATCAGACTTTGAAGGCCAGCGGGATGATTGCAGGACTTGAACAGAACTGGGGGAACCAGAGACTGCACTCCTGGAGGGCACACACAAAGTAGTGTGCACACCAGGACCCAGGAGGAAGGAGCAGTGAACCCATAGGAGACTGAACCAGACCTACCTGCTAGTGTTGGAGGGTCTCCTGCAGAGGCGGGGGGGGGGGGGGGGCGGCTGTGGCTCACTGCAGGCACAAGGAGACTGGCAGCAAAAGTTCTGAGAAGTAATCATTGGCATGAGCCCTCCCAGAGACCGTCATTAGCCCCACCAAAGAGCCCGCAGACTCCAGTGCTGGGTTGCCTCAGGCCAAACAACTAACAGGGAGGGAACTCACCCCACCCCTCAGCAGACAAGCAGATTAAGTTTTACTGAGCTCTGCCCACCAGAGCAACACACAGCTCTACCCAACACCACTCCCTCCCATCAGGAACCTTGCACAAGCCTCTTAGATAGCCTCATCCACCAGAGGGAAGATAGCAGAAGCAAGAAGAACTACAATCCTGCAGCCTGCGGAATGAAAACCACAATCATAGAAAGATAGACAAAATGAAAAGGCTATGTCCCAGATGAAGGAACAAGATAAAACCCCAGAAAAACAACTAAATGAAGTGGAGATACGCAACCTTCCAGAAAAAGAATTCAGAATAATGATAGTGAAGATGATCCAGGACCTCGGAAAAAGAATGAAGGCAAAGATCAAGAAGATGCAGGAAATGTTTATCAAAGACTTAGAAGGATTAAAGAACAAACAAACAGAGATGAACAATACAATCACTGAAATGAAAAATACACTAGAAGGAATCAATAGCAGAATAACTGAGGCAGAAGAACGGATAAGTGACCTGGAAGATAGAATGGTGGAAATCACTGCCGTGGAACAGAATAAAAAGAAAAGAATGAAAAGAAACGAAGACAGCCTAAGAGACCTCTGGGACACCATTAAACACACCAACATTTGCATTATAGGGTTCCTAGAAGGAGAAAAGACAGAGAGAGGACCCAAGAAAATATCTGAACAGATTATAGTCGAAAACTTCCCTAACATGGGAAAGGAGATAGCCACCCAAGTCCAGGAAGCACAGAGAGTACCATGCAGGATAAACCCAAGGAGAAACACACCAAGACACACAGTAATCAAACTGACAAAAATTAAAGACAAAGAAAAATTATTAAAAGCAACAAGAGAAAAATGACAACATACAAGGGAACTCCCATAAGGTTAACAGCTGATTTCTCAGCAGAAACTCTGCAAGCCATAAGGGAGTGGCACAATATATTTAAACTGATGAAAGGGAAGAACCTACAACCAAGAATACTCTACCCAGCAAGGATCTCATTCGGATACGACGGAGAAATCAAAGGCTTTACAAACAAGCAAAAGCTAAGAGAATTCAGCACCACCAAACCAGCTCCACAACAAATGCTAAAGGAACTTCTCTAAGTGGGAAACACAAGAGAAGAAAAGGACCTCCAAAAACAAACCCAAAACAATTAAGAAAATGACCATAGGAACATACATATCGATAATTACCTTAAATGTGAATGGATTAAACACTCCAACCAAAAGACACAGACTGGCTGAATGGATACAAAAACAAGACCCATATATATGCTGTCTACAAGAGACCCGCTTCAGACCTAGGGACACATACAGACTGAAAGTGAGGGGATGGAAAAAGATATTCCATGCAAATGGAAATCAGAAGAAAGCTGGAGTAGCAATACTCATATCAGATACAGTAGACTTTAAAATAAAGAATGTTACAAGAGACAAAGAAGGACACTACATAATGATCAAGGGATCAATCCAAGAAGAAGATATAACAATTAGAAATATATATGCACCCAACATAGGAGCACCACAATACATAAGGCAACTGCTAACAGCTATAAAAGAGGAAATCGACAGTAACACAATAAGAGTGGGGGATTTTAACTCCTCACTTACACCAATGGACAGATCATCCAAACAGAAAATTAATAAGGAAACACATGCTTTAAATGACACAACAGACCAGATAGATTTAATTGATATTTATAGGACATTCCATTCGAAAACAACAGATTACACTTTCTTCTGAAGTGCACACGGAACATTCTCCAGGATAGATCACATCTTGGGTCACAAATCAAGCCTCAGTAAATATAAGAAAATTGAAATCATATCAAGCATCCTTTCCGACCACAACGTTATGAGATTAGAAATAAATTACAGGAAAAAAACCGTAAAAAACACAAACACATGGAGGCTAAACAATACGCTACTAAATAACCAAGAGATCACTGAAGAAATCAAAGAGGAAATCAAAAAATACCTAGAGAAAAATGACAACAAAAACATGACAATCCAAAACCTATGAGATGCAGCAAAAGTAGTTCTAAGAGGGAAGTTTATAGCAATACAATCCTACCTCAAGAAACAGAAAAAACCTCAAATAAACAATCTAACCTTATACCTAAAGGAACTAGAGAAAGAAGAACAAACAAAACCCAAAGTTAGTAGAAGGAAAGAGATCATAAAGATCAGAGCAGAAATAAATGAAACAGAAACAAAGAAAACAACAGCAAAGATCAATAAAACTAAAATCTGGTTCTTTGAAAAGATAAACAAAAGTGACAAACCTTTAGCCAGACTCATCAAGAAAAAAGGAGGGAGAGGACTCAAATCAATATAAACAGAAATGAAAAAGGAGAATTTACAATGGACACCAAAGAAATACAAAGCATCATAAGAGACTACTACAAGCAACTATATGCCAATAAAATGGACAACCTGGAAGAATAGACAAATTCTTAGAAAGGTATAAACTTCCAAGACTGAACCAGGAAAAAATAGAAAATATGAACAGACCAATCACAAATAATGAAATTGAAACTGTGATTAAAAATCTTCCAACAAACAAAAGTCCAGGACCAGATGGCTTCACAGGTGAATTCTATCAAACATTTACAGAAGAGCTAACACCCATCCTTCTCAAACTCTTCCAAAAAATTGCAGAGGAAGCAACACTCCCAGATTCATTCTACAAGGCCACCATCACACTGATACCAAAACCAGACAAAGATACTACAAAAAAAGAAAATTACAGACCAATATCACTGATGAATATAGATGCAAAAATCCTCAACAAAACACTAGCAAACAGAATCCAACAACACGTTAAAAGGATTATACACCATGATCAAGTGAGATTTATCCCAATATATTTGCAAATATATGCAAATCAATCAATTTGATACATCATATTAACAAATTGAAGAATAAAAACCATATGATCATCTCAATAAATGCAGAATAAGCTTCTGACAAAATTCAACACCCATTTATGATAAAAAGTCTCCAGAAAGTGGGCATAGAGGGAACCTACCTCAACATAATAAAGGCCATATATGACAAGCCCACAGCAAACATCATTCTCAGTGGTGAAAAACTGAAACCATTTCCTCTAAGATCAGGAACAAGACAAGGATGTGTCCACTCTCACCACTATTATTCAACATAGTTTTGGAAGTCCTAGTCACGGCAATCAGAGAAGAAAAAGAAATAAAAGGAATACAAATTGGAAAAGAAGAAGTAAAACTGTCACTGTTTGCAAATGACATGATACTATACACAGAAAATCCTAAAGATACTACCAGAAAACTACCAGAGCTAATCAGTGAATTTGGTAAAGTTGCAGGATACAAAATTAATGCACAGAAATCTCTTGCATTCCTATACACTAACAATGAAAGATCAGAAAGAGAAATTAAGGAAACAATCCCATTCACCACTGCAACAAAAAGAATAAAATACCTAGGAATTAACCTACCTAAGGAGGTAAAAGACCTGTACTCAGAAAACTATAAGACACTGATGAAAGAAATCAAAGATGACACAAACAGATGGAGAAATATACCATGTTCTTGGATTGCAAGAATCAATATTGCGAAAATGACTATACTACCCAAAGCAATCTACAGATTCAAGGCAATCCCTATCAAATTACCAATGGCATTTTTTACGGAACTAGAACAAAAAAATCTTAAAATTTGTATGCAGACACAAAAGACCCCAAACAGCCAAAGCCATCTTGAGGAAAAAAAAAAATGGAGCTGGAGGAATCAGACTCCATGACTTCAGACTATACTACAAAGCTACAGTAATCAAGACAATATGGTACTGGCACAAAAACAGAAATATACATCAATGGAAGAGGACAGAAAGCCCAGAGATAAACCCACGCACCTATGGTCAACTAATCTATGACAAAGGAGGCAAGGATATACACTGGAGAAAAGATAGTCTCTTCCATAAGTGGTGCTGGGAAAACTGGACAGCTGCATGTAAAAGAATGAAATTATAACACTCCGTAACACCATACACAAAAATCAACTCAAAATGGATTAAAGACCTAAATGTAAGACCTGACACTATTAAACTCTTAGAGGAAAACATAGGAAGAACACTCTTTGACATAAATCACAGCAAGATCTTTTTTGACCCACCTCCTAGAGTAATGGAAATAAAAACAAAAATAAACAAATGGGACCCAAGGAAACTTAAAAGCTTTTGCATGGCAAAGGAAACCATAAACAAGATGAAAAGACAACCCTCAGAATGGGAGAAAATATTTGCAAATGAAGCAACTGACAAAGGATTAATCTCCAAAATATATAAACAGCTCATGCAGCTCAATACCAAAAACAAACAACCCAATCAAAAAATGGGCGTAAGACCTAAATACACATTTCTCCAAAGAAGACATACAGATGGCCAAGAGGCACATGAAAAGCTGCTCAACCTCACTAATTATTAGAGAAATGCAAATCAAAACTACAATGAGATATCACCTCACACCAATTAGAATGGGCATCAGCAAAAAATCTGCAAACAATAAATGCTGGAGAGGGTGTGGAGAAAATGGAACTGTCTTGCACCTTTGGTGGGAACGTAATTGATACAGCCACTATGGAGAACAGTATGGAGGTTTCTTAAAAAACTAAAAATAGAATTACCATATGACCCAGCAATCCCACTACTGGGCATATACCCTGAGAAAACCATAATTCAAAAAGATACATGCACCCTAACGTTCACTGCAGTACTATTTACAATAGCCAGGTCATGGAAGCAACCTAAGTGTCCATTAACAGACGAGTGGATAAAGATGTGCTACATATATACAATAGAATATTACTCAGCCATAAAAAGGAACAAAATTGGGTTATTTGTAGAGTCACAGATGGACCTAGAGACTGTCATACAGAGTGAAGTCAGAAAGAGTAAAACAAATATTGTATATTAACACATATATGTGGAATCCAGAAAAATGGTACAGATGAACTGGTTTGCAAGGCAGAAATAGAGACACAGATGTAGAGAACAAACGTAGGTACACCAAGGGGGGAAAACAGGGGTAGCGGGTGTGGGATGAATTGGGAGAGTGGGATTGACATATATACACTAATATGTATAAAATAGATAACTAATAAAAAAAATTTTTAAATAAAACAATACTTTGTTCAAAAAAAAAAGGCCAATTGTTCTTTTTTCCACTCATGGTCCAATGAACAAATTCAAATTTAATTATATACACAAACTACTAAAGTCACCAATGAAAAGTGGGGTTTGAAAAACTACCAAAGGACTGAAAAAGAAACCAAATAGCACTACCTATCTTTCTAAAACATAAATAAGTGAGGGAAGCTGACGGTTTTGAGCACAGAGGTAGACTCAATGGTGCCTACAAGTGAATTTATCAAATTCTGAAGCTTTCTAACATTCTCTAGGTGAACAGAACAATAATAGCCTCTAACATTCAATGAGCATGTTCTATGTGGCAGGCACTGTGCTAAACCCTTTCAATGTATTATCTTATATAATCTCAGAACAACTCTAAGAAATAGGTACTCTTATTATTCCCATTTGCAAGGAAAGGAAATGGAGGCACAGTGAGGCTAAGTAGTTACCCAAGGTCACACTGCCAGTAATTGATAGAGTAAGGATTCAAACCAGAGCAGTCTGACATCCAGCCTCAACCACTAAATCGTGCTGCTTATCACTATCATGATGGTTTCACATGTTCTGTATCACTAAATTTCTAAAAATAAAAATCTCAAAAGGTTTCAATGAATCAATTGCCAATTCAGTTATTTCTTTATTGCTAAGATAAAATCTGTTCCTCCTAGCCACTCTCTCAAGATCCTTAAATGATCCCAAACAGGTTACAACAACAACAAAATACTTGTCATAGTCCTCATCATAAATGTGCAGGACAGAAATACAAAGGACTGAGAAGAGCAAAATAATTTTGATAGAGAAAAAAGTCATAGAATTTCCATTATCTGACTTTTAGGCTTATTATAAGGCTACAGTAATCAAGACGTCTACTAGCATAAAGATAAACAGAACAGAACTGAAAGTCCAGAAATAGGCCCACAGATACATGGGCAATTGATTTTTAACTAAGGTGCCAAGAAAGTTTAATGGGGAAAGGATAATCTTCAACAAAGGGTGCTGGAACAACTGGATATGCACATGGAAAAAAATGAACCTCAACCCTAATTTCATACCATATACAAAAATCAACGCAAACTGGCTCATAGACCTAAATGTAAGAGCTAAAACTACAAAATTCTCTAGAAGAAAACACAGGAAAAAATCTTAGCAACCCTGGATTAAGCAAAGACTTCTTAAATAGGACTCAAAAAAATGACACATTAGACTTCATCAAAATTAAAAACTTCTGCTGTTCAAAAAGCACTGCTAAGAAAATGAAAAGGCAACCCTCAAATTTAAACTATTTGCAAAATACATATCCAACAAAGGACTAGTATCAAAAATATGTAAGAAGAACCCTTTCAACTCAGTAGTAAGAAAACACAATTTTTTTAAATGGACAAAATATTTGAACAGACATTTCACCAAAGATATATAAATGGCCAAACAAGCATATAAAATGATGCCCAATGACATTAGTCATTAGAGAAATGCAAATTAAAACTACAAATGAAATACTATTACAAACCCACTAAAATGGCTAAATTCAAAGAAACAGACAATACAAAGTATTCGTGAGGATGTGGAGCAACTAAAACTCTCATAAACTGCTAGTGGGAATGTAAAGTGGAAAATGGCAGTTTATTATAAAACTAAACATATACTGTATTTACTATATATGCAGCAATTCCACTCCTTAGGTATTTATCTCAATTCACCATGTCCAAAATTCACTTCAATCTCTTCCAGCTTCCCTACCTCCTAATGTTCTCCTACCCTCCCCTCCTACATTCTTACAAAACCAGCTCCTTCTGATACATCACTCAAGTACCCTGAATCAAAACCACAGAACGGTCTTTGACTCAGGCCTTTCCTTTACACCCCAGCCTCTTTTAACATTTCCACTGGCTCCATCCTGTTTCAACCATTATAACCTACCCTGGGAAACTGCAACGGGCTCCCAAAGAGTCTCCCCATTCCCCTGCATTCTACCTACTTCTGCTAGATTAATCTTCTTAAAGCTCAGTTCTAACCAATTATTTCATTACCCATTCATAAAGAAGTCAATGGCTCTCCACTTCCGATGAAACAGAAAACAAGACATTGTTGTGGGTTTAAATCCATTCAGAGGGAGCCAAGTTTGCCTTCCGATTTCATCTTCCAAAATCCCCCTAAATGCATCTTAATTTTAACAAACCAAACACTCTGACCTCGGTGCCTTTGTTCATGCTAGTCCCTACAACTGATGGCCCTCACCTATCTAATCTTTACCTGTCAAAATCGGTATTTCTCCTTCAAAGGTCACTTCCTCCATGAAGCCTTTCAGGTTTTAATCACTCTACACTCACCAATACAGATTTGATCACTTCATCCTCTAAGCTCTGATAACACTTTTGTTTACACATATTGTAACATCTGTCATACTCTGCCTGATTTGTTATTATTTGTGTACTTGTCTTCATCACCACTGCCCCATGTACTCTACAACCAGGCAAGCTTTTCAATGCTGGTGCTCTGTACTGCTCCCTCTTTTGCCCCTTTAAGTCACTGGCATCCTACCTTTTTTGCTGCAGGGGCTCAGGAACTCTCTGCAGTAGATGAATTAATTCTGGTCTAAGAAGTTGACAAGAGAAATTTAAAAAGTTATATTGCCCATGGGGTCTATAAGGATAAATCAGATAATAGATTGCATTCTGACTTTTTTGTTACAAGTTGGAATTCTGCCTGAAGAGAGATTCTTCTTAAAACGACCCTCAAAATCCACTAAACCAAATCTTCCTACAAGCGCATTTTCAGTATAATATTCCTCTGCTTATAAATTTACAATCATTTAAAATGGGTCCTGGGCTAGGCATTCTCTATTTGACTCCCGTCTCCCAAACAAACTTAATCTCTACCTTTCTATGCTCTGCTTAGTGCCCTTTAAGGCTGACCTTGAGGACTATACTGTCCATACTCCCCTAGTTTCCATTTGGGTCATGCCAATGAGAGGCACTAGCAGGAAATTAGAGGATGAGAAGAAAAAGAAATCAGGGTCCTTATTCCCCTGGCTCTTTCCCCACCTGGAACCCTTTCCCCTATGGCCACAGGTCCTTGGTTTCCACCGCTCCCACTCTCATCAGGCTTCAGTAATCCTCTTCTTGTCCCCTGGCTTAAAAGTACCAATGGCTTCCAGACACTGCTAGGCCTTGGGAACTTCACAACCCCTTGTGGCTTTCCTTAACCCTACCCAAATCTCTATAACTAGTTCACTTATTTCCTGCCAGGACCCTCAGTAATACAGCTCCCTAGGCTTAGAATTCCTCACTCTGCTTCCCAAGGCTCACAACCACCTGTTCCCTCTAACCCATCAAATCTTAACCACTCCATGCTTCTCAGCAGCCCTCTGCTTTGGTCAGGCAGGCATCCCTACCAATCCTTAGCATCACTCAGTTCGGATGTGTTCACTCCTACTCTGCACCTTTACTCATGCTGCTGCCCCCCCAGAATGCCCACCCCTTCCTCTCTACCTAACAAATCCTATACTTCCTTCAGAACAAATTAGGATCCTACATCCTGCCCCCCCCCCAACCCCCCACTCCATTAAACCTGTTCTAATAACCTTAACCCACAATTACCTTTCTTATCTTGGAACTTCCATTTCTCTTACACAGAAGTACTTTGAAAACTATGAAACTAAATGTTAGGTATTGCATTGTATGGTCTCTAATTGTTCACCACATATCTCCTAAAGGGAAGTAATTTGAACTATTTTAAGTTCCTTCTTTTATATTCTGTTAAGAATATACACTAACATTAGAAATACAGTCATTCTTGTTGACAAAGAGTGATAAAAATACATCAATACAATGTTCTAGTACAAAAAAGTTTATGATAACTAGCTATGAGCAAATTTACTACGCTTTTAATCATTGTCTCCAGTGTAATAGGTATAACAATGGCTGCTATCAACCTTGGGGTTTTTAGAACATAAACACACTTTTTAATGAAAGGACCCTTGGGAACAAAAGAGTAAAACAAATTATCAATTTGTCAAGTTCACCAACCTGTTATGCAAATAGATGCAATTATTCCAGAAATGCAAACAGTAATGTCAGCACATGCAGGATACCTTAATTTGTAGCTGACCAGTGGCCGTGAACCAGACAATAGACTTCAACAAAAGTAGATTTTCTAGAGGCATGAAGAGGCCAGTGGCCCTCATCATATATTGTTGGTAGAGAAAATCTCCTCCCCCCCCCTTTTTTTTTTTTAAACTTTGGGTTTATTTATTTATTTATTTATTTATGGCTGTGTTGGGTCTTCGTTTCTGTGCGAGGGCTTTCTCTAGTTGCGGCAAGTGGGGGCCACTCTTCATCGCGGTGCGCAGGCCTCTCATTATCGCGGCCTCTCTTGTTGCGGCGCACAGGCTCCAGATGCGCAGGCTCAGTAATCGTGGCTCACGGGCCTAGCTGCTCCACAGCATGTGGGATCTTCCCAGACCAGGGCTCGAACCCATGTCCCCTGCATTGGCAGGCAGATTCTCAACCACTGCGCCACCAGGGAAGCCCTCCTCCCCCTTCTTTAGAACCACCTATTTACTAGCCTCTAAAGCCTAACTCATGGCAATCATAACATTTTTGGTAAAATTATCCTCACTGAACTCCCAATGATACATTCAATTTACACTTCAAGAACTCATTCTTATGAGGCTCCCTAAAATAAAGAATGGAGAAATAGCAAAAATGTAGGAAGCAGGTACTATGGCTAGCTCCTCACACAATCTCAGAATATCAGTATGTGAATATGATTTTGAGGAGAAAAAAATAAAACTTAAGCAACTATTAGAAAGATCTAATGGTGTCAAACGAAACAGGGGGCAGGCAGGGAGAGACATAACAGTACCAAATACTAACTGGCTTCAAAGTAACCTTTTTATCTTTTCATTAAAAAAACAAAACAAGAGCTCTACCCACCACCAGAGCCTCCCATCAAGCCTCTTAGATAGCCTCAAACACCAGAGGGCAGACAGCAGAAGCAAGAAAAACTACAGTCCTGCAGCCTGTGGAACAAAAACCACATTCACAGAGAGATAGGCAAGATGAAAAGGCAGAGGGCTATATACCAGATGAAGGAACAAGAAAAAACCCCAGAAAAACAACTAAATGAAGTGGAGATAGGCAACCTTCCAGAAAAAGAATTCAGAATAATGATAGTGAAGATGATCCAGGACCTTGGAATAAGAATGGAGGCAAAGATCGAGAAGATGCAAGAAATGATTAACAAAGACCTAGAAGAATTAAAGAACAAACAAACAGAGATGACCAATACAATAACAGAAATGAAAAATACACTAGAAGGAATCAATAGCAGAATAACTGAGGCAGAAGAACGGATAAATGACCTGGAAGACAGAATGGTGGAGTTCACTGCTGCGGAACAGACTAAAGAAAAAAGAATGAAAAGAAATGAAGACAGCCTAAGAGACCTCTGGGACAACATTAAACGCAACAACATTCGCATTATAGGGGTCCCAGAAGAAGAGAGAGAGAAAGGACCAGAGAAAATATTTGAAGAGATTATAGTTGAAAATTTCCCCAACATGGGAAAGGAAATAGCCACCCAAGTCCAGGAAGCACAGAGAGTCCCATACAGGATAAACCCAAGGAGAAGCACGCCGAGACACATAGTAATCAAAGTGGCAAAAATTAAAGACAGAGAAAAATTATTGAAAGCAGCAAGGGAAAAACGACAAATAACATACAAGGGAACTCCCATAAGGTTAACAGCTGATTTCTCAGCAGAAACTCTACAAGCCAGAAGGGACTGGCATGATATACTTAAAGTGATGAAAGCAAAGAAACTACAACCAAGATTACTCTACCCTGCAAGGATCTCATTTAGATTTGATGGAGAAATCAAAAGCTTTACAGACAAGCAAAAGCTAAGAGAATTCAGCACCACCAAACCAGCTCCACAACAAACGTTAAAGGAACTTCTCTAAGTGGGAAACACAAGAGAAGAAAAGGACCTCCAAAAATAAACCCAAAACAATTAAGAAAATGACCATAGGAACATACATATCGATAATTACCTTAAACGTGAATGGATTAAATGCTCCAACCAAAAGACACAGGCTTGCTGAATGGATACAAAAACAAGACCCATATATATGCTGTCTACAAGAGACCCACTTCAGACCTAGGGACACATACAGACTGAAAGTGAGGGGATGGAAAAAGATATTCCATGCAAATGGAAATCAGAAGAAAGCTGGAGTAGCAATACTCATATCAGATACAGTAGACTTTAAAATAAAGAATGTTACAAGAGACAAGGAAGGACACTACATAATGATCAAGGGATCAATCCAAGAAGAAGATATAACAATTAGAAATACATATGCACCCAACATAGGAGGACCTCAATACATAAGGCAACTGCTAACAGCTATAAAAGAGGAAATCGACAGTAACACAATAATAGTGGGGGACTTAACACCTCACTTACACCAATGGACAGATCATCCAAAATGAAAATAAATAAGGAAACAGAAGCTTTAAATGACACAATAGACCAGATAGATTTAATTGATATTTATAGGACATTCCATCCAAAAACAGCAGATTACACTCTCTTCTCAAGTGCGCACGGAACATTCTCCAGGATAGATCACATCTTGGGTCACAAATCAAGCCTCAATAAATTTAAGAAAATTGAAATCATATCAAGCATCTTTTCTGACCACAACGCTATGAGATTAGAAATAAATTACAGGGGAAAAAACGTGAAAAGCACAAACACATGGAGGCTAAACAATACATTACTAAATAACCAAGAGATCACTGAAGAAATCAAAGAGGAAATCAAAAAATACCTAGAGACAAATGACAATGAAAACACAACGATCCAAAACCTACGGGATGCAGCAAAAGCA
Organism: Eubalaena glacialis; assembly: GCF_028564815.1. NCBI lineage: Eukaryota > Metazoa > Chordata > Mammalia > Artiodactyla > Balaenidae > Eubalaena > Eubalaena glacialis. Next base: position 72,106,259 of record NC_083717.1, on the reverse strand, counting down.
GTTCTAAGAGGGAAGTTTATAGCTATACAAGCCTACCTAAAGAAACAAGAAAAATCTCAAGTAAACAATCTAACCTTACACCTAAAGGAACTAGGGAAAGAAGAACAAACAAAACCCAAAGTTAGCAGAAGGAAAGAAATCATAAAGATCAGAGCAGAAATAAATGAAATAGAAACAAAGAAAACAATAGCAAAGATCAATAAAACTAAAAGCTGGTTCTTTGAGAAGATAAACAAAATTGATAAGCCATTAGCCAGACTCATCAAGAAAAAGAGGGAGAGGACTCAAATCAATAAAATCAGAAATGCAAAAGGAGAAGTTACAACAGACACTGCAGAAATACAAAGCATCCTAAGAGACTACTACAAGCAACTCTATGCCAATAAAATGGACAACCTGGAAGAAACAGACAAATTCTTAGAAACGTATAACCTTCCAAGACTGAACCAGGAAGAAACAGAAAATACGAACAGACCAATCACAAGTAATGAAATTGAAACTGTGATTAAAAATCTTCCAACAAACAAAAGTCCAGGACCAGATGGCTTCACAGGTGAATTCTATCAAACATTTACAGAAGAGCTAACACCCATCCTTCTCAAACTCTTCCAAAAAATTGCAGAGGAAGGAACACTCCCAAACTCACTCTATGAGGCCACCATCACCCTGATACCAAAACCAGAAAAAGATACTACAAAAAAAGAAAATTACAGACCAATATCACTGATGAATATAGATGCAAAAAACCTCAACAAAATACTAGCAAACAGAATCCAACAACACATTAAAAGGATCACACACCACGATCAAGTGGTATTTACCCCAGGGATGCAAGAATTCTTCAATATATGCAAATAAATCAATGTGATACACCATATTAACAAATTGAAGAATAAAAACCATATGATCATCTCAATAGATGCAGAAAAAGCTTTTGACAAAATTCAACACCCATTTATGATAAAAACTCTCCAGAAAGTGGGCATAGAGGGAACCTACCTCAACATAATAAAGGCCATATACGACAAACCCACAGCAAACATCATTCTCAATGGTGAAAAACTGAAAGCATTTCCTCTAAGATCAGGAACGAGACAAGGAGGTCCACTTTCACCACTATTATTCAACATAGTTCTGGAAGTCCTAGCCACGGCAATCAGAGAAGGAAAAGAAATAAAAGGAATACAAATTGGAAAAGAAGAAGTAAAACTGTCACTGTTTGCAGATGACATGATACTATACATAGAGAATCCTAAAAATGCCACCAGAAAACTACTAGAGCTAATCAATGAATTTGGTAAAGTTGCAGGATACAAAATTAATGCACAGAAATCTCTTGCATTCCTATACACTAATGATGTAAAATCTGAAAGAGAAATTATGGAAACACTCCCATTTACCATTGCAACAAAAAGAATAAAATACCTAGGAATAAACCTACCTAGGGAGACAAAAGACCTGTATGCAGAAAACTATAAGACACTGATGAAAGAAATTAAAGATGATACCAACAGATGGAGAGATGTACCATGTTCTTGGATTGGAAGAATCAATATTGTGAAAATGACTATACTACCCAAAGCAATCTACAAATTCAATGCAATCCCTATCAAATTACCAATGGCATTTTTTATGGAACTAGAACAAATCATCTTAAAATTTGTATGGAGACACAAAAGACCCCGAATAGCCAAAGCAGTCTTGAGGGAAAAAAACGGAGCTGGAGGAATCAGACTCCCTGACTTCAGACTATACTACAAAGCTACAGTAATCAAGACAATATGGTACTGGCACAAAAACAGAAACATAGATCAATGGAACAAGATAGAAAGCCCAGAGATAAACCCACGCACCTATGGTCAACTAATCTATGACAAAGGAGGCAAAGATATACAATGGAGAAAAGACAGTCTCTTCAATAAGTGGTGCTGGGAAAACTGGACAGCTACATGTAAAAGAATGAAATTAGAATACTCCCTAACACCATACACAAAAATAAACTCAAAATGGATTAGAGACCTAAATGTAAGACTGGACACTATAAAACTCTTAGAGGAAAACATAGGAAGAACACTCTTTGACATAAATCACAGCAAGATCTTTTTTGATCCACCTTCTAGAGTAATGGAAATAAAAACAAAAATAAACAAATGGGACCTAATGAAACTTCAAAGCTTTTGCACAGCAAAGGAAACCATAAACAAGGCGAAAAGACAACCCTCAGAATGGGAGAGAATATTTGCAAATGAATCAATGGACAAAGGATTAATCTCCAAAATATATAAACAGCTCATTCAGCTCAATATTAAAGAAACAAACACCCCAATCCAAAAATGGGCAGAAGACCTAAATAGACATTTCTCCAAAGAAGACTTACAGATGGCCAAGAAGCACATGAAAAAGATGCTCAACATCACTAATTATTAGAGAAATGCAAATCAAAACTACAATGAGGTATCACCTCACACCAGTTAGAATGGGCATCATCAGAAAATCTACAAACAACAAATGCTGGAGAGGGTGTGGAGAAAAGGGAACCCTCTTGCACTGTTGGTGGGAATGTAAATTGATACAGCCACTATGGAGAACAATACGGAGGTTCCTTAAAAAACTAAAAATAGAATTACCATATGATCCAGCAATCCCACTACTGGGCATATACCCAGAGAAAACCGTAATTCAAAAAGACACATGCACCCGAATGTTCATTGCAGCACTATTTACAATAGCCAGGTCATGGAAGCAACCTAAATGCCCATCAACAGACGAATGGATAAAGAAGTTGTGGTACATATATACAATGGAATATTACTCAGCCATAAAAAAGGAACGAAATTGAGTCTTTTGTTGAGACGTGGATGGATCTAGAGACTGTCATACAGAGTGAAGTAAGTCAGAAAGAGAAAAACAAATATCGTATATTAACGCATGTATGTGGTACCTAGAAAAATGGTACAGATGAACTGGTTTGCAGGGCAGAAGTTGAGACACAGATGTAGAGAACAAACGTATGGACACCAAGGGGGGAAAACCGCGGTGGGGTGGGGATGGTGGTGTGCTGAATTGGGCGATTGGGATTGACATGTATACACTGATGTGTATAAAATTGATGACTGATTAAAAAAAACAAAACAAAACAAAAACCCCAAAACACAACCAAAACCAAAAAACAAAGGGCTGTACCCCTAGCACATTCACTAATGAACTAAGGTCATTCTTATTTGCACATTTAAAAAAATTTTTCTTCTGTAACTATATGTTAATTTTAACAAAGGTATTCTAATTTATTACTACTAGAAACTTGACAAGAATGTGCAAAATGTATCCATAGTAGGAAAGTCTATCACACACAAAGCACAGTGTGCCTAAAGGACTCAGAACCCAGATGAGGAGAAGGATGTGTAAGCAATTGCAGTACAGTATGATAACACTGCATAACAAAGTTACCCAGCAGGAGCTATGGATAATACTAAGGGAATGAAGAGAAGAACAGAATGCCCAGGACACAAGAAATACCCCAAAAGTTAAGATATGAGGACCTAAAATAAAAGCTATAATGTACTGGGTTTGTGAGGAGATGAATTTTAAGGATATTCAGAAGGTATGCTCAGTGAGACTAGGCTCAATCAACATTTTCACATTGCAATTTTAATCAAGAATAAGGTACTGCTTAAACTAAGAAATATCTTATTCATCACAGCCTTTTTTAGAATAGCAAAAAGAAAAAACAAAAAGGGGAAACAATCTGAAATTCACCAATAAGAAACTGGTTAAATAAATAATACACATACACTGAGATTCAAGGCAATCATTAAAATGAACAAGGAAGATCTATAACTATCTGGAATGTGTTGAACTGAAATGATAACCATGATTTATTAAGTTAATAATACATTAAGATATAGACCAAGCAATTCTACTCCTGGTTATATATCCAAAGGAATTGAAAGCAGGAACTCGAACAGATACTTGTACATCGATGTTCATAGCATCATTATTCACAATAGCCCAAAGGCAGAAACAACTCATGTCTATCAAGAGATGAATAGGTAAACAAAATGTGGTACATACATACAATCGAATATTACTCAGTCATAAAAAGGAATGAAATTTTGATATATGTTCCAACTTGGATGGACCTTGAAAGTATTAAATTTAGCTAAATAAGCGAGACAAGGAAGGACAAATATTGTACGATACCCCTTATATGAGGAACCAAAAATAGGCAAATTCATAGAGAAAGTAGACTAGAGATTACCAGGAACTGGGGGAAGAGGGGAAGAGGGAATTATTGTTTAATGGGTACAGAGTTTTTGTTGGAGATGACGGAAAAGCTTTGGATATCGACAGTAATGATGGTTATACAACATTGTGAATGCATTCAATGTCACTGAATTGTACACTTTACAAATGATTTAAATGTTAAATATGCTATCTATATTTTACCACAATAAAAAAAATAAGATGCAGAAAAGTCTGCAGTATGCTAACATTTGCATAAAAAGGAAAAAGAGAGAGAATATATATGAATGCATGATTAGAGAGGTTTAGAATCTTGGAAAGGATACACAAGAAACTGTTAACTCTGGGAAAAACTAGGAAAGTGGAGAGAACAGAATGAAAGGGAGATATACATTTTGCTGTAACCCCCTTTTATACCATGTGGGTTTCTATCCATGTGCATATATTGCTTAAGAATATTTTTTTATTAAAGAAAGGAAAAGAATTATCCCGGCAAGGATAACCTTCCCATGGATGCTAAAACCATTGCGAAAAGGTTGTGGGAGAGAGGATTTTCACACAATCTCAAAATATCACACTCCCTAGATTAATTATTAGTTACAAAGGGGGAAAAATGTGCATTTATAAAGTGATCTGGTAACAGCCACCACTTTAAATCAGTGATCAAACTTAGCATTACCTATAATGGAAAAAAATGGCATTAGGTGCCTCATGAGGTGATGCAAAAAGCACACACCACCTAAACAGTGTTCATCCAATTCATGTTTAACTTGAATATATAATCTTAAAGAAACAATCAGCAAATTCAGATTGTAGTACATTATGTAAGACAAACAGCCTAGATTCTTCAATAAAATTAGTATCATTGAAAAAGAGGGGAGGTAGGCAGGGGATTGTTCTAGATTAAAAGAGACTAAAGTGACTTAAAAGCCAAAAGCAATATGTGAATATGACTGGATTGTGGATCAGAAAAAAACAAAAAAGTTATAAAAGATATGTGGGAGACAAACAGAACAATTTAAATACAGATACCACATACTAGATAATGAATTCAAGTTATCTTCCTTAGCTCTGATATAGGTATTGTGGTTACATTGGAGAATGTCATTTATAGGAGATGCACACTTGAAATTTTTTTTTTTGAGGGGGTGAGGGACTACCTTGGTGACTACACCTCCCCTCACTTAAAACAAAACGTGTATGCATGTGTGTTTAGAGAAAAGAAAAAAGAGCAACTGCAGTAAAATGTTACAATCTGTGAAACTAAGTGCAAAGTACATGGGTGCTTATTGTACTGTTCTTCAACTTTCCTACAGATTTGAGAAATTTTCAAAATAAAAGTGTGGAGAAGTGTGCAGAAACAGCTGAATCAGGCATAGCTGAGCTCCAGTGGTAAAAATGAGGAAAGAAAAAAAGATTATCTTTTACAATAAAAATATACAGAGGTGTTAAACGATGAGTATGGTTTTTCTATTATTAACCATGTCCTTCCTGATGGAGCATACATAATAGGTTCATTTATTCCTAGGAGTATCTGTGTTAATCAAATATCACTTTTGATTTCCTTGTAACATAATTATTTTAAGTAATTATAGTGATATCATCTCTATAAACTCAGAGTTAGAATTATGAATCTTACTCAAAAAGGACCAGGGCAGGGGATGGATTATTGCTCCCGTAAACAAAAACCCTAAGCTGCCTACCCTTCTTAGAAGGAAGATAAAACCCAGACAGCAAGATGACAAGTTTACTTAAGCTTGTGCTCTGTACAAACTACACAGAAGGAAGCTAATGGGCAGGGAATAGCTGAGTTCAACAAAAATGAGAAGGCAGACCTCTTCATCTCTTAAATCTTCAACCCACATTCTTCATTGTTTCAAAATAGTTATGAATTTCTATATCAGAAAATGTAAGAAAATATCTAAGCTAATCTCTATTGTAACATGACTGGAGGTAAATTATAGCAGAAAAAACCTAAATGGCAAAACTGATTTGGAAATGAGCTTAACTATCTTTGACTATGTTCTTTGAGAATTCACCTTTAAACAAAATAGTGAAGTCACACTACGAAGACCTGACAAAGGAGGAAATGGAAAGCTTTTCTTATTCCCTCATCTTGAATCCTACGTCCCTCTGAATATCTCTTAACAGAAAACAGCAGAATTTGAAAATAATTTCATCTCTGTGAAACTAATCAAGCTATACATTTACTATATGTACACTTCTATGAAGATATATGATACTTTGATTAAAAGGTTTTTAAACATTTTTTTAAATAAAATACATAGATGCAAGACTAACAAAACATGTACAGGATCTATATGCTAAAAATTGCAAATCACATATGAAAGAAATCAAAGGAGCTCTAAATAAGAGATATGCCATGTTCCTAGACTGGAGGACTAAATATAAAATTGTCATTTCTCCCCCAAAATGATCTACAGGTTTAATACAATAACTATCAAAATCACAGCAAGATTTTTTGCAGCTACAGATGAACTTACTTTAAAATTTATATGGAAAAGCAAACAAACTAGCATAGCTAAAATCATAAGCCTTACCATCAATTTAAAACCAACAAGGAAATATTGAGAGACGTAAATAAAATATAATCCAATCCTCAAAGAGAAAAACATTTTGAAAATAAGATCATGCCAAAAATCTGCTTGGGCAAAGAGAATGATTAACAAAGCAAATTACTAGATGTAGTCAAGAAAAGAGAAAGCAAGATTAGCTGAAGAACCAACTTCAAGTACAAAAAGCCCTTCCACAACCCAACACAACAGGCTCCTTTCCCCTCCCACCACTGCAACAGTATTGATAATCAGAGATGGTTACATACAGACGCACGCATGCACGCACACAAACTCACTAAAAAAGCCCATATACAGACTGTTCAAAAGAACCATACTTTATTCTTTTTTTTTTTTAATTTATTTTATTTATTTATTTATTTTTGGCTGTGTGGCTGCACGCAGGCTTCTCTAGTTGCAGCGAGCGGAGGCTACTCTTCCTTGCGGTGTGCGGGCTTCTCATCGCAGTGGCTTCTCTTGTTGTGGAGCACGGGCTGTAGGCGCATGGGCTTCAGTGGTTGTGGCACACGGGCTCAGCAGTTGTGGCTCGCGGGTTCTAGAGCGCAGGCTCAGTAGTTGTGGCGCGTGGGCTTAGTTGCTCCGTGGCATATGGGATCCTCCCAGACCAGGGCTTGAACCCGTGTCCCCTGCACTGGCAGGTGGATTCTTAACCACTGTGCCACCAGGGAAGTCCCATACTTTATTCTTTTTAATGTTTACTTAAAGAGATCTGAGTTACTTGTCTTTTAATCCAGTATAGTGTGAAAAGAGTTTTTTCCCCTATCAAACTACAAAACAATCAACAATCCCAAATTCTACAGAAAAAAAACAATAAAATAAAGCTTTACACTAGAGTAGTCCCCCCTTATCCACAGGGAATATGTTCCAAGACCCCCAGTGGATACCTGAAACTGAGGATAGTACCAAATACAAATATATTATGTTTTTCCTATACATACATACCTATTATAAAGTTTAATGTATAAATTAGGCATAGTAAAAGATTAACAATAATAATAAAATAGAACAATGTAACAATACACTGTAATAAAACAGTATACATAACAATACACTGTAATAAAAGTTATGTGAATATGGTCCTTCTCTCTCTCAAAATATCTTACAGTACAAGTTTAATGCCTTTCCCATCTTAACTAAACACTTCTGCACTATGGCCATAACTTTTGCAGTCTGAAGTGCATCAGCAAAACTAGTACAAACTCCTATTTCCTTCTTCACAATTTCACAGATAGAAGATTCATTCTTATCATAGAGTTTAGGAACCTCAGCATAGATTTTTGTCTTTCCTTATAAAGTTGAGAACATTAACTTTTTCACTTAAAGGAAGCACTTAACTGCTTCTTTGGCATATCCAAATTGCCAGCATCACTACTCTTGCACTTTGGGGCCATTACTGAGTAAAACCAGGGTTACTTGAACACAAGCACTGTACAAAGGGATGATTCACATCCCAGACGGGATGGAGCAGGACCACAGGAAATTTAATCAGGTTATTCAGAATGGTGAGCAATTTAAAAATTATGAATTGTTTATTGCTGGAATTTTCCATTTAATATTTTCAGACCATGGTTGACAGTGGGTAGATTTGGATGGACCTAGAGACTGTCATACAGAGTGAAGCAAGTCAGAAAGAGAAAAATAAATATCGTATTTTAATGCATATATGTGGAATCTAGAAAAAATGGTACAGATGAACCTGTTTGAAAGGCAGAAATAGAGACACAGATGTAGAGAACAAACATATGGACACCAACGGGGAAAGGGGAGTGGGATGAATTGGGAGATTGGGATTGACATACATACACTAATATGTATAAAATAGATAACTAATGAGAACCTGCTGTATAGCACAGGAAACTCTACTTAGTGCTCTGTGGTGACCTAAATGGGAAGGAAATCCAAAAAAGAGGGGATATAGGTATACATATGGCTGATTCACTTCGCTGTATGGTAGAAACTAGCACAACATTGTAAAACAACTATACCCCATTTAAAAAAAAAGAGCGAAACCATGGATAAGAGGTGACTACTGTACTCACTGCCTCCTTAAATTAACCTAACCCCAAACAGGTTTTTTTTATCTATTCACCCTAACTCTTACTAACAGGTCAGCTATTAAAGTGTGTGTACTGGGGAGGGGACTATACATCTCAGTTGGCCCAGGATGTTACCATTTTATGCCTGTTGTCCCCACATGTACCTTTTTACTATGGTAGAGGCAAAAGACCAAATGTCTATGAGCATTCTAAGAATACAGTATTTTAGGTTATAAAACAATACATATATAATTTTGAAACAATTCTCTGAATATATAAAAGATCTAGAAAAAATGTGGAGAACTACACATGAGAATTAACGGCAGTTACTCTGTGTGGTGAGATAGTTTTCACTTTTTTCTTTATATTTCCCTATACCATCTAAAAATTACTTTTTACAACAGCATATATTACTTTTTACACTTAGGAGGGAGTCATTTCCATTTGTTAAAATGCAGCTTTTCTTTCTGACCCAAGTCCTCATCTCATTTCAAAAGCATGCACTAGTCTTCTTTAATATATGTTATTCATTAAGAACTGAGGCAATGTGAAATAGTATAGGAAATTTTAGCCTTTAGGATGCAGAATATCTAAATTCAAGAACCAGCTTTGTTGTGGAAAATACAGAACCTACCTACCTTCCAGGATTGTTTAGAGGATCAAACAAGAATCTACATGAAAGTGCTTTAATGAAATATACTCATGTGAGCTATGATTACTACTACAAGCACATGAACAAACTATGTAACCTCAGATCTCATATATAAAATGAGGGGGTCTTATAAAGTAAGCTCCAATTCCCTTCTACATCTGAAATTCTGGTATTAACAGTGTCCTCTTAACTCAGCCTTCTACTCACATCTAAGTTATGTCTTCGAGAGGTATACCTTTTTTACTGATAACACTTCCCAGGTCTCCATGTTTTCTATCTTCACTGGGATACAGTCAGCTCTCCACATTCTTCTCGTAGGCCCTGACTGCCTGAAAGTTAAAGAAAATATGTATGGTCCTTCCAAACAGACTTTATATCCCCTCTTAATCTAATTTATATTTCATGATCTCCATCTGCCACATCTTGCAGTGTAGAGTAGTAGCTATGTACAGGACTCTGGAGCCAGGTGCCTAGGTCCAGATTCTGGCTCTGCTGTATCACCAACACTGCAGTGTAACCTTGAACTATTTACTTAATCTCTCTGTGCCTCAATTTCCTTATCTGCAAAATTGGGATAACAACAGTGCACCTACTGGATAAGTTTGTTGTAAAGATTAAACAAATTACAAATTATATATAAAGGACTGAAAACAGTGCCTGGCATATAGTTAATGTTATATGTGACTGAAGTCTTTTTCTAACATTGCTTATCTAAAAGTATAATGCTTACAGGCTAAGATAAAACAAACAACCAACATTTGCCTCTTACTTTTTTTCTCAGTGAAAAAAATGTCTTCTTATTATTTGCTTATCAAAAATTTCTCCACATCATTGTAGTGAAGTCATACACACTCATCATCATTGGACATTTTTCTTTATTCTCTGTTCAAACCCTCTTATCCAACATTTCCCAAACTGTTTCCCTAGAAAATTTGTTCCACTAGTTCTTCAAGATGTTATGGGGGGGCTTCCCTGGTGGCGCAGTGGTTGAGAGTCTGCCTGCCAGTGCAGGGGACACGGGTTCGAGCCCTGGCCTGGGAAGATCCCACATGCCGCGGAGCAACTAGGCCCGTGAGCCACAATTACTGAGCCTGCGCGTCTGGAGCCTGTGCTCCACAACAAGAGAGGCCACGATAGTGAGAGGCCCGCGCACCGCGATGAAGAGCGGCCCCCGCTTGCTGCAACTGGAGAAAGCCCTTGCACAGGAACTAAGACCCAACACAGCCATAAATAATAAATAAATAAATAAATAAATAAATAATTTAAAAAAAAAAAGATGTTATGGGGGAAGAGGACGAAGGTTCAGTGATCAAATAAATTTGGAAAATGCTGAGTTAATGTTAAACAGGTTTTTACTGTAGGTCTTTTACATGCTAATATGTACTATATTACGTTCCAAGAGAGAAAAAAGTGCATTGTTTACCAAGTTTATTTGACCCTAAAACGCTTTTGTCAAGGCGCTACATTGGGAAATGCTGCTGCTCTAGTTCTTTGACAACTTTTAATACAAAATATGCTATGTTACATAAATTAATATTTCTTAAATCTGATTCACACACAAAGCCTGTTCTCAAATTCACGCTGAGAAATCCGACTCAAAAAACTAATAACTGCTGCCTTGCACAAATTACTTTTTGAAATTTCTTAATATGAACACTGACCGTAAAAGAACAAACACCAATGACCAGCTACACATGCTAGGTGACAAGCTGTTATCTCATGATGAGAGGTTCAGCTATTTATTGGCCAAATGTCCTTTAAACAAACTCTAGTTATTCAATATTCCAAAGTTTTTTCTGAATTTTCAATAATAAAAACTTGTGCTCTTCCCTTTTTAAAGGAATTCACTACAGAATATTGTCAAATCATCCCAGAACCAGTTCTGATATAAATACAAGGCCCTAAATATACAATTTACACTGTTGAAGAACTATCCTAAAAAACACCATCTAATACATGAACAATAGGATTTCACTATTTTGCAATCCCTGATGAATCAGTAAATCAAAGCAATGATCATCAATAGCTGCAAACATCACAAAGAGAGATGACAAGACCTTACATACCTCCCTATGGAAACACAAATTCCTCCTATGAAGTACTCTTACCAAAAGAAAAAAAAAAATCTGACGAATCTATCAATTTACTACAGGAAATTCAGGAGACAGAACATGTTAAATGACATTACAGTACAGAGATGCAATCAGCAAAATGAGACTATGGGAAACTTCCCAAAAACCTGGTTCCTTTCAGCAAAAAATTTTAAGAAAGAAAAAAAAGAAAGATGGAAGGAGAGTCTAAAGATTAAAAATGATTTAATATACAAGACAAACAATTGTAAAGTATGGACCTTATTTGGATCCCACTTCAAGCAAACTGTATGTGTATAAAACAATCAGAAAAATATGAAACCTGATTACATATTTGATATTAAGAACTTGCTGTAAATTTTTTTGGTAAGATAATGGTATTATGCTTATTTTATAAAAAAGAGAGAGTGACTCTATCTTTTAAAGATCCACACTGAAATACCTGAAATTTACAAATTAAATATCTGAAATTTACAAATTAAATATGTCTGGGATATGGCTCAAAAAAGTCCAGAGTTGGGAGTGGGGTAGTGGTGGATAGAAATATAGAGAAAATAATACTGTCTATAATAATTCTGGAGGCTCAATGATGGGTACATAGGAGCTGTTTAAACTATTCTTTCTACTTTTATATTAATATATGTTTAAAATACTTTGTAATAAAAAGATTTTTAAAAAAAACACTGGGAATTGAATTACCTACCTAGGACTGCAAATAGCCTCTACATATTCCCATAATAGATTAATGCACAGTCAAGCATAAGTGAATTTAAGTTTACTATGAACAAAAAAAGTACTAAAAGAAATCATTTGACAAGAATTTCACTAACACTCAACATGCTAAACTCTCCTATGTAATTAACTCTTATTTACAAGTCTGTTAACAATATCTAGTCAATTTATGGCTTTCCATGAAAAAAATATAGCTTAATTATGATTTTTTTAAATTTCTATTTAAGTTACAGACAATATTGCAGAGTCATCGCTATCTTTCTACTCCTGTGGGCTTATGGTACTTCTGGAGTTTATCGTCAGCAGACATATTGCATAAGTGCTCCAGCTCACTGAGCTCCAAACAGGACTAGTTTTATCTTGTGTACAAGAACTCCTTCCTGCCTTCCTACTCTGAAATAAAGAGCCAAACCAACAGAAGGCAGACCAAGAGGGAGGGGGTGGTTATAAGGAGGCAGTTACAAGAGAGCACCACGGAAAGGGAGAATATCACTGAGAACTGAAAGCTACAACTTAAAAATACAAAACATTCAGCAATTCTTTAGATTTTTGCAAAACAATGTCACATTTTGTCAATCATCAATTACTTTAAAGTGAAATGATTCTGTGAATTTGCATCTGACTTTATTTCCTTATACAGCATATCTTTAAAGAGTTCTGAAAAATTCCTCTTCATATCTCAGACTAATTTAAATTAACCAAAGCAATTCAGAATAGTTTCAAAATGAACAGGGGAAACAGGTGACATATTAAACTTTTATCAGCATTTCCCTACTGCCACACATTACATGAGTCTTTTCAGAAGCTACCAAACTCTCTTTTTGACTTTAAAAAAGCAAAGTGCCCCACCCCTATGCTAATCTACAATGCAATCAAAACAGCATCAATATTACTACAGCCTAACTGTAAAAGGTCTTAGTGAAAAATATTGGTTTAAAAAAGATCACAACAGTATTATAATTATATTGTTAATTTATATTTTAATCCTAAATTTTATATTTTTAATCTAAATTATATTTCTCAAAAATGCCTAGGCTTTAAGAATAACAAACACTAAGAACATGCCAATTACAACAGGCCATCTTTGCCCTTTCATCATGCCAAGTATCTTCTGCCTCCAGATTAAGCAACTTTCCAATCATTAATTTAAGAGATCAAGCCCATAACACCATACAATGCAGAAGTCCACCACTTAAACTCTGGCAGTTTTGCAAAGGAATAGCAACTTCCTTTATGAATAGAACCTTCATAAAAGAGGGTCTAGCAACTAGAGGTTATTCAAGGGCTTGTTTCTTAGACAGCTACCTCTCTCCTCTGCGGAAGCTTATCAAATGGCAGAATATCTACCGTGTCTATCCCACAGAGGTGTTATGAAGATAAATTGAGAAAATGTTTACCGAACTACTTTGAAAACTGAAAAGCTATATACAAATGTAAGGCATTATTATTTCATTACTTGTTTGCACTCTAGACAGTTAGCAGACTAAACTTGCTACTTAATATCACTGTTTCAAGGTCTACCAAGAAAAACTTATTTCAGGGTATAAAGATTCACTAATATTCACCTTTCTATAGCAAAGTTCAATCCTTATTCCAATTGTTGTTCTCTTCTAACATCTATTACCCTTCTTTGGCAGAAGAAAACTAGAAACATTCTTTAAGAAGTCAAAGCAACATGTGACACCTAAAAGTCTGTCTCATTGTCATCCTGAGTTTCTGAACACCTATGTAGAATGGTCCTGCCCAAACGACATTATTTGGATGGGTTTTTAGATCAGACAAAACCATCACACTGAGGCTGGCCGTTTCCATGCTCTGCCTCCCACAGTTTCCACCAACACCTGCCTTTGTTTCTGAATTCTAATCCAGGCTCCACCACTTACTAGCTATGTAATCCTGGGCAAGTTACTTAACCTTTCTGTGCTTCAATTTCCTATCTACAAAATAAACGTGGCTTAAATAATAAACAGTTCAACCAGATTTAATATTATTTATACAATAAAGTTCTTAGAATAGTGCCTGGTGCACAATAAATGCTCAGTAAGTGTTACCGAGTATTATTACTTTATTTGTGCATCTGGCTACTCCACCACACCACCTTCACTAAATTACATAAATCTCTCCATCATTCGTTGTCATTCCTTCTTTTCAAAAGAATGAGCAATTTTAAGAAGTCAAACTATGACCATATTACTGATAAAATTTCAATGTATCAATACATCACTGGATGTTCAGCTGTATAAGAAAGTTCAATGATACGTTATATAAAAGATACTGGCCCCCACATGCTTTTAAATTATATTAACACATAGATAATATAATATTCCTAGGTTATCCTAGATTTCTAATACTATCAGTTAGCAAAGCTGCTTATTTGAATTGTATCACATAAAACTTCCCATGAACAGTTTTGTATAGTGACTAACAGGAAAGGTCTTCTAAAATGGCAAAATTTAAAAGGGGTTCTATAAATGCTACTATATTAAGTTTAAAAAAAAAAAAGCTTGGATGATAACGTATCCCCCCCCAAAAAATCAATATCAACAGAGACTTTAAATCAAGAGTTTAGAGTGAGGAAAAATAGCTTGCCAGAGCAAGAGGAATTATTATTATTACATTAACATCAATAACATTATAATGAGAGGACAACCAAAGTATGTTAAACACTGCAACACAAGAGCTACACTCCAAGCTTATTTTTTAAATATTACTTAGGACATATTTGAACAATTATATGCTCCTGATAATGTTATAAATTCTAAATCTTAACATTTCACATATGAGCATCTAATTCAAAAAATTCACAGCATTGCTTAACTGATTTAATAGTTCTTCTTTGGCTTAAAATCTTAAAAAGGTAGAATCACTTAATCTAATTTAGAGATAATTTCACTCCACAGACAACTACCGAGAGCTGCATCTCTGGCTTACTATGTGTCAGGGACTTTTCTAGGCACTGGAATGAACAGGTTATAAAGTTCCTGCTCTCACAGAGTTTACATTCCAGTGAGGAAAACAAGTAATAAACGAGTAGACAAATAAATCATTAAATTTCAGAAAGCGTACTATAAAAAAATAAAGCAAGAAAGGAGGATTAACCAAGATGGCGGAGTAGAAGGACGTGCTCTCACTCCCTCTTGTGAGAACACCAGAATCACAACTGGCTGCTGGACAATCATCGACAGGAAGACACTGGACTTCACCAAGGAGAATACCCCACGTCCAAGGACAGAGGAGAAGCCACAGTGAGACAGTAGGAGGGGTGCAATCAGAGTAAAATCAAATCCCATAACTGCTGGGTGGGTGACTCACAGACTGGAGAACACTTATACCACAGAAGTACACCCACTGGAGTGAACGTTCTGAGCCCCACATCAGGCTTCCCAACCTGGGGGTCCGGCAACGGGAGGAGGAATTCATAGAGAATCAGACTTTGAAGCCCAGTGGGAACTGATTGCAGGACTTCGACAGGACTGGGGGAAACAGAGACCCCACTCTTGGAGGGCGCACACGGAATAGTGTGCGCATCGGGACCCGGGGGAAGGAGCAGTGACCCTGGGGGAGACTGAACCAGACCTACCTGCTAGTGTTGGAGGGTCTCCTGCAGAGGCAGGGGCTGGCTCTGTTTCACCGTGGAGACAAGGACACTGGCAGTGGAGGTTATGGGAAGTACTCCTTGGCGTGAGCCCTCCCAGAGTCTGCCATTAGCCCCACCAAAGAGCCCAGGTAGGCCAGTGTTGGGTTGCCTCAGGCAAAACAACCAACAGGGAGGGAACCCAGCTCCACCCATCAACAGTCAAGTGGGTTAAAGTTTTACGGAGCTCTGACTGCCACAGCAACAGTCAGCTCTACCCACCACCAGAGCCTCCCATCAAGCCTCTTAGAGAGCCTTAACCACCAGAGGACATACAGCAGAAGCAAGAAAAACTACAATCCTGCAGCCTGTGGAACAAAAACCACATTTACAGAAAGACAGACAAGATGAAAAGGCACAGGGCTATATACCAGATGAAGGAACAAGAAAAAACCCCAGAAAAACAACTAAATGAAGTGGAGATAGGCAACCTTCCAGAAAAAGAATTCAGAATAATGATAGTGAAGATGATCCAGGACCTCGGAATAAGAATGGAGGCAAAGATCGAGAAGATGCAAGAAATGATTAACAAAGACCTAGAAGAATTAAAGAACAAACAAACAGAGATGACCAATACAATAACTGAAATGAAAACTACACTAGAAGGAATCAATAGCAGAATAACTGAGGCAGAAGAACGGATAAGTGACCTGGAAGACAGAATGGTGGAATTCACTGCTGCGGAACAGACTAAAGAAAAAAGAATGAAAAGAAATGAAGACAGCCTAAGAGACCTCTGGGACAACATTAAACGCAACAACATTCGCATTATAGGGGTCCCAGAAGGAGAAGGGAGAGAGAAAGGACCAGAGAAAATATATGAAGAGATTATAGTCGAAAACTTCCCTAACATGGGAAAGGAAATAGCCACCCAAGTCCAGGAAGCACAGAGAGTCCCATACAGGATAAACCCAAGGAGAAACACGCCAAGACACATAGTAATCAAAGTGGCAAAAATTAAAGACAAAGAAAAATTATTGAAAGCAGCAAGGGAAAAACGACAAATAACATACAAGGGAACTCCCATAAGGTTAACAGCTGATTTCTCAGCAGAAACTCTACAAGCCAGAAGGGACTGGCATGATATACTTAAAGTGATGAAAGGGAAGAACCTACAACCAAGATTACTCTACCTTGCAAGGATCTCATTTAGATTTGATGGAGAAATCAAAAGCTTTACAGACAAGCAAAAGCTAAGAGAATTCAGCACCACCAAACCAGCTCTACAACAAATGCTAAAGGAACTTCTCTAAGTGGGAAACACAAGAGAAGAAAAGGACCTCCAAAAACAAACCCAAAACAATTAAGAAAATGGCAATAAGAACATACATATCGATAATTACCTTAAACGTGAATGGATTAATTGCTCCAACCAAAAGGCACAGGCTTGCTGAATGGATACAAAAACAAGACCCATATATATGCTGTCTACAAGAGACCCACTTCAGACCTAGGGACACATACAGACTGAAAGTGAGGGGATGGAAAAAGATATTCCATGCAAATGGAAATCAAAAGAAAGCTAGAGTAGCTATACTCATATCAGATAAAATAGACTTTAAAATAAAGAATGTTACAAGAGACAAGGAAGGACACTACATAATGATCAAGGGAGCAATCCAAGAAGAAGATATAACAATTATAAATATATATGCACCCAACATAGGAGCACCTCATTACATAAGGCAACTGCTAACAGCTATAAAAGAGGAAATTGACAGTAACACAATAATAGTGGGGGACTTCAACACCTCACTTACACCAATGGACAGATCATCCAAAATGAAAATAAATAAGGAAACAGAAGCTTTAAATGACACAATAGACCAGACAGATTTAATTGATATTTATAGGACATTCCATCCAAAAACAGATTACACATTCTTCTCAAGTGCGCACGGAACATTCTCCAGGATAGATCACATCTTGGGTCACAAATCAAGCCTCAGTAAATTTAAGAAAATTGAAATCATAACAAGCATCTTTTCTGACCACAACGCTATGAGATTAGAAATGAATTACAGGGAAAAAAACGTAAAAAACACAAACACATGGAGGCTAAACAATACGTTACTAAATAACCAAGAGATCACTGAAGAAATCAAAGAGGAAATCTAAAAATACCTAGAGACAAATGACAATGAAAACACAACGACCCCAAACCTATGGGATGCAGCAAAAGCAGTTCTAAGAGGGATGTTTATAGCTATACAAGCCTACCTAAAGAAACAAGAAAAATCTCAAGTAAACAATCTAACCTTACACCTAAAGGAACTAGGGAAAGAAGAACAAACAAAACCCAAAGTTAGCAGAAGGAAAGAAATCATAAAGATCAGAGCAGAAATAAATGAAATAGAAACAAAGAAAACAATAGCAAAGATCAATAAAACTAAAAGCTGGTTCTTTGAGAAGATAAACAAAAGTGACAAACCTTTAGCCAGACTCATCAAGAAAAAGAGGGAGAGGACTCAAATCAATAAAATCAGAAATGAAAAAGGAGAAGTTACAACAGACACTGCAGAAATACAAAGCATCCTAAGAGACTACTACAAGGAACTCTATGCTAATAAAATGGACAACCTGGAAGAAATAGACAAATTCTTAGAAAGGTATAACCTTCCAAGATTGAACCAGGAAGAAACAGAAAATACGAACAGACCAATCACAAGTAATGAAATTGAAACTGTGATTAAAAATCTTCCAACAAACAAAAGTCCAGGACCAGATGGCTTCACAGGTGAATTCTATCAAACATTTACAGAAGAGCTAACACCCATCCTTCTCAAACTCTTCCAAAAAATTGCAGAGGAAGGAACACTCCCAAACTCATTCTATGAGGCCACCATCACCCTGATACCAAAACCAGACAAACATACTACAAAAAAAGAAAATTACAGACCAATATCACTGATGAATATAGATGCAAAAAACCTCAACAAAATACTAGCAAACAGAATCCAACAACACATTAAAAGGATCATACACCACGATCAAGTGGGATTTATCCCAGGGATGCAAGGATTCTTCAATATATGCAAATCAATCAATGTGATACACCATGTTAACAAATTGAAGAATAAAAACCATATGATCATCTCAATAGATGCAGAAAAAGCTTTTGACAAAATTCAACACCCATTTATGATAAAAACTCTCCAGAAAGTGAGCATAGAGGGAACCTACCTCAACATAATAAAGGCCATATATGACAAACCCACAGCAAACATCATTCTCAATGGTGAAAAACTGAAAGCATTTCCTCTAAGATCAGGAACGAGACAAGGATGTCCACTCTCACCACTATTACTCAACATAGTTCTGGAAGTCCTAGCCACGGCAATCAGAGAAGGAAAAGAAATAAAAGGAATACAAATTGGAAAAGAAGAAGTAAAACTGTCACTGTTTGCAGATGACATGATACTATACATAGAGAATCCTAAAACTGCCACCAGAAAACTGCTAGAGCTAATTAATGAATATGGTAAAGTTGCAGGATACAAAATTAATGCACAGAAATCTCTTGCATTCCTATACACTAATGATGAAAAATCTGAAAGAGAAATTATGGAAACACTCCCATTTACCATTGCAACAAAAAGAATAAAATACCTAGGAATAAACCTACCTAGGGAGACAAAAGACCTGTATGCAGAAAACTATAAGACACTGATGAAAGAAATTAAAGATGATACCAACAGATGGAGAGATGTACCATGTTCTTGGATTGGAAGAATCAACATTGTGAAAATGACTATACTACCCAAAGCAATCTACAAATTCAATGCAATCCCTACCAAATTACCAATGGCATTTTTTACGGAACTAAAACAAATCATCTTAAAATTTGTATGGAGACACAAAAGACCCCGAATAGCCAAAGCAGTCTTGAGGGAAAAAAACGGAGCTGGAGGAATCAGACTCCCTGACTTCAGACTATACTACAAAGCTACAGTAATCAAGACAATATGGTACTGGCACAAAAACAGAAACATAGATCAATGGAACAAGATAGAAAGCCCAGAGATAAACCCACGCACCTATGGTCAACTAATCTATGACAAAGGAGGCAAAGATATACAATGGAGAAAAGACAGTCTCTTCAATAAGTGGTGCTGGGAAAACTGGACAGCTACATGTAAAAGAATGAAATTAGAATACTCCCTAACACCATACACAAAAATAAACTCAAAATGGATTAGAGACCTAAATGTAAGACTGGACACTATAAAACTCTTAGAGGAAAACATAGGAAGAACACTCTTTGACATAAATCACAGCAAGATCTTTTTTGATCCACCTCCTAGAGTAATGGAAATAAAAACAAAAATAAACAAATGGGACCTAATGAAACTTCAAAGCTTTTGCACAGCAAAGGAAACCATAAACAAGACGAAAAGACAACCCTCAGGATGGGAGAAAATATTTGCAAACGAATCAATGGACAAAGGATTAATCTCCAAAATATATAAACAGCTCATTCAGCTCAATATTAAAGAAACAAACACCCCAATCCAAAAATGGGCAGAAGACCTAAACAGACATTTCTCCAAAGAAGACATACAGACGGCCACGAAGCACATGAAAAGATGCTCAACATCACTAATTACTAGAGAAATGCAAATCAAAACTACAATGAGGTATCACCTCACACCAGTTAGAATGGGCATCATCAGAAAATCTACAAACAACAAATGCTGGAGAGGGTGTGGAGAAAAGGGAACCCTCTTGCACTGTTGGTGGGAATGTAAATTGATACAGCCACTATGGAGAACAATACGGAGGTTCCTTAAAAAACTAAAAATAGAATTACCATATGACCCAGCAATCCCACTACTGGGCATATACCCAGAGAAAACCATAATTCAAAAAGACACATGCACCCGAATGTTCATTGCAGCACTATTTACAATAGCCAGGTCATGGAAGCAACCTAAATGCCCATCAACAGACGAATGGATAAAGAAGTTGTGGTACATATATACAATGGAATATTTCTCAGCCATAAAAAGGAACGAAATTGAGTCATTTGTTGAGACGTGGATGGATCTAGAGACTGTCATACAGAGGGAAGTAAGTCAGAAAGAGAAAAACAAATATCGTATATTAACGCATGTATGTGGAACCTAGAAAAATGGTACAGATGAGCCCGTTTGCAGGGCAGAAGTTGAGACACAGATGTAAAGAACAGACATATGGACTCCAAGGGGGGAAAACTGCGGTGGGGTGGGGATGATGGTGTGCTGAATTGGGCGATTGGGATTGACATGTATACACTGATGTGTATAAAACTGATGACTAATAAGAACCTGCAGTATAAATAAACAAACAAAACAACTAATACTAAACTTTCATTGGGTTATTTGTATGGAAATATGTTAATATAAATGTTTCAGACATTACATGAAATTTCTAAAAATCTTATATGTTCTGGTATAATGTTATATGTCATAATCCTAGTTATTACTTTAAAATGTATATCTCAGAAATAACTAATTTTCTTGTCAACTGCATTATTATGAACTTTCATCAAATCTTTAACCGTGGTCATTTTTAAGTCTTTTGTCATTTACAGACAGTTCTGGGTGTACTCTGATGCTTTTGCAAATATGTTCCTATAAAAGGGTTTCATCTTCAAGAAATTCATGGAAAAGACTCTGACAAGTACAGGTTTATGGTAACTGACTGTACTGCTGAACTGAATGAATAAGCATTTTCAGAACTCTAATGAAAAACTGATGAACTCATAAAAGTGCTAACAAAAGATCAAGATGAAAAAAAAATTAATTACATGGGACTGAGTGAACTGATGAGGATGAGTATAATTTTTGTGACTTTCTGTTTGAATTTTAAAAATAAATAAATAAATAAAGCAAGAGAGACAAGGATAAATTAGGGTCAAGGTGATCACTAGTTTGTACAGTGTGCCCATTGGAGATTTCTAAAGAGGTAGATTCTCTGAACCCCTTTTTAAGCAGACACTTGAATGATGTGAGGGAGCAAGCAGTACAAAGACCTGAGGGAGGAACAGAGCAAGAGCAAGTATTAAGCCCTGGGAATGCACCTGGCATGATCAAAGAACATAGCGAAGTTCAGCGTAGCAGAAGTGGAGTGAAAAGAGAGAAGGAGACAGGGACTACGTCATGGAGGACTTTACAGGCCATGGCCAGGAATCTGGCTGTTATTTTAATTATAAAAGGAAGTCATTATAAAGTATTAAATAGAGGAGTGGCTTATCTGATGAACAGTTAAAAAGATCATTCTAGCTGTGAAACGCAGAATAGACTGTAGGAGGTCAAGTCAGAAAACAGGGAAAACAGTTAAGAGACTCTTGTAATTATCTAACCAGGACATGATGGTGGTTTAGACCAGAGTAATAAGGTAGAGATGATGATATCTGATCAGATTAGAAATATATTCAAAAGATAGAACCAAGAGGATTTGCTGATGGGCTGATTATAGGGTATAAAGAAAAGAAAAGAAAAGAATCACACGTGACACTTAGGCTTTTGGCCTGAGTGACTAGGTAAATGGTCCTGCCATTTACTAAGGGCATATTGGGAGGAAATGGTGAGGACAGGAATCACAACTTCTGTGTTGTGCAAACTTAGTTTGAGAAGCCTTTTAGACAGCCAAATGAGATGTGGAATAAGCAGACGAACTATGACACTGTACCTCAGGAAAGGGGTCAGGGCTGAAGATATAAATGTGGAAGTCAATCAACATTTAGATAGTTCTTAAAGCCACAGAAATGGATAAATGTAGATGGGAAAAACTTTTTTGTTTAATCTTCACATGAGCCCTATGAGGTAGCAACTATCATCATTCCCATTTTATAGATCAGAAAATAGGCTAAGAGATAAAAACTTATCCAACATCACTCTACTAATAAGTGGTAATAAGTTAGAAAAACAAACAAACAAAATATCTAATTAACTATAATGACTATGACCTTTCTCAACCGGGTTCATCATCTGAACCATAGAACTTGAAATGAATATTGGAGTGAATCTTTTCTCAACTCTCCCAAGGACAGTAGATAACTACTGCCATTCTAGGTGCACTGGAGAGAAGTTAATTCTTCACATACAATTAATGCTCAAATGTCCTAGAACATTAGGGTTTAGTTCTCTCATGGAACCCCAGATGAGAAAAAAACTATACTATTATTCTATTGTTACTATTATTCTACTACTACTACTACTACTACTACTACTACTACTACTAGTGGTAGGAATCACTTAAAATGAGAGAAAAAAAGATTGGTGAACAACATAAGTTACCATCCTGTGGAAACCTTTTCATGGCTTTGCTTTGTAACCAGTAAAATAAAGTGTTATTTGAGGTTTTTATACCACCAAAGGTGATTGTAAGAATACACCAAACCTCTACTGATTCTACTCACAATCAGCACTCATCATCTGTCTTCCTGAGAACATCAATTCATCAGAAAACCACTAGAATATAAGCTCCTCTGGTGCAAGAATATTTGTTTTTTCATTAATGTATTCCAAGCACCTGGAACAATGTCCTTTTTGGTGAAAGAACCTAAATTTCCAGTCTCCCTGAGCAGAACTTGTTACCTTGTAAGATGGAGATGTTTTTCATGTTGTCTTAGTTTCTTGGCACCACTAAAATCTGATAGGATTATCCTAATCCAGAACTTTAAACTCTCGATTTCTTCTTCCTTAAGACTGGCCTTCTTTCTTATGGAAATAAAACAGATTCCAGATAAAGCCATTATTGTTCAAATAACTACCATACCATAGTGCCAGTATGTACTGTATGTCCTGTTCAAAATAACTAGCATACAATGTGAACCAATAATTACTATCTCATACATACTCTACAGGAAAAAACATTCTCCTTACAATTTCAGTTATCCTTTGTTAAACTCCACAAGTATTTCAGAGCACGGGTATTATGAATCAATGCAGCAACTCCATTAAATGCAAAAAGTTTCAAATGAGCAATCCTGGGTAGATCGGAAATTGCCTTCTAGTCAATTTCCCCTGCACAAAATAACCTACATGTTATCAGTACAGTATTAGTGGACAATATATTTCATTTTCAAGCTATAAGAACCTGCCAACAGGACTTCCCTGGTGGCTCAGTGGTTAAGAATCTGCCTGCCAATGCAGAGGACACAGGTTCGAGCCCTGGTCCAGGAAGATCCCACATGCCACGAAGCAACTAAGCCCATGAGCCACAACTACTAAGCCTGTGCTCTAGAGCCCTAGAGCCACAACTACTGAAGCCCGCACGCCTAGAGCCCGTGCTCCACAATGAAGAGTAGCCCCCGCTCGCCGCAACTAGAGAAAGCCCGCACGCAGCAATGAAGACCCAACGCAGCCAAAAAAAAAAAAAAAAAAAAAACCTGCCAACAGCAGGCATTAAGTGCCCTTCCACGATGGGTTCCGGTCACTGAAATGACTGCAGGGCATTTTTAAAAATCAGTCATCTCTGGCAAAAAAAAAAAAAAATATTAAAAAGCACAACAACACATTCTGTTGGTAAGGCTGTGGTGAAAACAGGTGTTCTCATACATTACTGATGGGAACGCAAATTAGTACAACACTTCTGGAGGAAAATCTGGCAATACCTAACAAAACTACATATGCACAGAACTTTTGACCCAGCAATCTCACTTACAGGAATCTACCCTGAAGATACATCTCTTACACTACAAAAATATATATTCACAGGTCACTTACTGCAAAATTGTTTATAACTGCAAAATACAGGAAACAACCTAAGTGCTCACATATAGAAGAATGACTGAATAACTTAGGATACATCTACACAGTAGAGTACTATACAGCTGTAAAAAAGAATGGAGAATATCTGGGAATTCCCTGGTGATCCAGTGGTTAGGACTCAGCACTCTAACCGCTGGGACCCCGGATTAGATCCCTGGCCAGGGAACTAAAATCCCATAAGCCACATGGCGCTGCCAAAAAATAAATAAATCAAAAATTTAAAAATTAAAAAAAAAAATGGAGAATATCAAAAGACTATCTCTTCAAAAGAATGAACTGTTGGGGTGATTTCCAGGACACACTATTAAGTTGAAAAAAAGGTGCAAAAAAGTATCTATAACATGCCACTCTCCATATAAGAAAGAAGGGAATGGGAAAACCAGTTTGGCAGTTCCTCAAAAAGTTATCATATGACCCAGTAATTCCACTGCTAGGTATATACCCAAGGGAATTGAAAACATACATCCACATAAAAACTTGTACCTGAATGTTCATAATAGCCACAAAAAAAAAAGAAAAGAAAAGAAAAACCAAATGTCCATCAACTGATGCATGGATGAACAAAGTGTGGTACATTCATACAATGGAATATTATTCAGCCATAATAAGAATGAAATACTGACACATGCTATAACATAGATGAACCTAGAAAAGATTACGTTAAGTGAAAGAAGCCAGGCACAATCATATGATTCCATTTACACAAAATGTCCAGAATAAACAAGTTCATACAAACAGAAAGTATGGTTACTAGTGGCTGGAGAAGGGGGAATAGGAGGTGAATACTTCCTATACTTAGTACTAAGTATACTTAGTACTTCTAATGAATACAGGGTTTCATTTCCGGATAATGAAAATGTTCTAAAATTAGGTAGTGGTGATGGTTGCACAACCTTATGAATAGACTAAAAAACAATGATTTGTACACTTCAAAAGGGTGAGCTTTGTGTTTTGTGAATTGTACCTCAATTTAAAAAACTGTATGCAAGAAAAAAAGGAATACAAAAAAAACACAATCTGTTCATCCGTGCAAAAGAGATAATGGAAGGATAAACCAGAAACTAAAGAAGCTGGTTACCTAAGGGCATGGAAAACAGGTGGGGAAAAGGGGGAGGGGAGGGAATGGGAATAGGGTAGTAGGAATAAGGAGTGACAATTATCTGAGTATATTTTTTTTAATGTAATGTTTAGTAGCAGTAATGTTTCATATACCAAAATAAATAAAATCAACCAGAATTGGAGGAACCCAAAATAGGATACAAAGAATGAGACCTAACTGCATTACAAATGAATAATATAACCACACTAAAGGAAGTGAGGAACAAAAGAATTAACCTAAGTAACTTTGAAAAACAGTATGTTGACTAGATACTGTAAGGCTAAAGACAAGGAAAAAAACATGTATACAAATACTGCACTCATTGGTAAATATGTTTCTCATAAGGGTTAGCAATAGGTCACTACTTGATGTGCATTCTAAAATTGAACAAATAAATTAGTATACAGTATTATAGATAAGGAGAGACAGGTTTCTCACTGTCAGAAAAAAAAGTTACAAATAAGAAACGGTTGGTACAGCAGAAACTACACAACACACAACATTGTAAAGCAACTATACACCAATAGAAATTAATTAAATAAATAAATAAAAAGAAAAGGTTGGAATGAACCTTGTGGTGTTGGACTGGAATACAAGATATTAATATGAACTCAAATATGGTTTTTAAAATATAGAGAAAGACACAGAAATAAGTGTGTGTGCGTGTGTGTGTGTGTGTCTGCTTGCATGTGTGAGCAGGTTAGTATATATACATATATTTCCTAGCTCTGTCCTCTGAGGGCCTAGGAGCAATGACACCCCAGTGAGCATACCTAGCATTCAGATCTGGATTTAAATTCTGTTCTCCAATAAAAGGAACTAGATCTCCTTAGAGAAGTAGTTGATTTCAGGACAGGTACAAGGAAAAATACAAGATCAGCATGGAATATAGCCTGTGGTGCCAGAATATAAGGAACTGCTCAAAAAAGGGTGGAGGACAACCCGAAAGAGCTCCTAATGGCCAAAACTGGAAGAATCTGAGCAATAAGATAATGATACTATTGAAGTAGAATCTCTAGAATAAAATAAATATCCATGAAGTCATACTTATAAAAATAAATAATTTAACAAATAGATGAGAAAGGGACATCTCTTTCTTACAGAAGAATTCCAATAATAAATGTAAAAGGAACGAGGGAAATAACAAAATCACCAGTAGGCAAATACCACAATAATAACTGCTGCAGACAAGAGCCACCAATGGTTGCTAAAATCAGTGGGAGAAAGTTTGAAGAGAAACAGTGTATCTGCATAGTCTCAAAGTATCTCCCTTAAGATATGTATCAATTACAAAAAGAAAAATAGTAACTTTATAGTGGAGAATACAGCAGAGTTCACCTTAATAAAGCAATCGAGGTTAAAATATCACTAACAATAAGCCATATCAACACCATGTACCTCTAGTATGATGCACTGAGGACACATCCCTTTTGTAGTTTTCTTGCAAACATACAGAACCTCAATCTAATCATGAGAAAAACATCAGACAAACCCAAAATGAGAAATATTATACAAAATAACTAGTACTCATCAAAAGTGTCAAGGTCATGAAAGACAAGGAAAAACAGAGGAACTGTCACAGACTGTAGACAAGACTAGGAAGATATAACAACTAAATGCAATGTGGGATCCTGGATTAGATCCTGGGAGGAAAAAAAAAAAATACATTGGGGAAAAACTGGTGACATTCATATAAAGTCTGTAGTTTAGTTGATAATATTTCACCAATGCGAATTTCCTGGGTTTGATCATTGTTATGTAAGTCTTCAACAGTAGAGGATGCTATGTGAAGGGTATATAGGAACTCTCTGTACTATCTTTGCAACGTTTCTGTAAGTCTAACATTATTTCAAAATAAAGTTAAAAATAAATAAAATCCATCAATCGATCATCTTATGCGAATGTCTTATTCCCTTGCTCAGGGATCTCATCTGGAATTTAATATTCCCATTAATTTAGAGGGTCTAGTAAGTGACAGCAGAACAAACTGAAATCATAAAAACCAGATCGGGCATCTAAAAAGTAAATTACTTACTTTATGTTTTTTATACCTTCTGCCTTTTTTAGTCAAAAAAAATTTCTGCTGTTGCAACTTTACTGGCTTTGCAAACTTCTTTTAAAACGACCAATTTTTTTTTATGTTTTCAATATCATGATAATCCGTAGTATGTGCCCAAAATAACATATTTCATTTGTCTGTTAACGCCAGTTTTATTTACATAAAAAACTGTCAATAGATTATAGTGTTTGTTACTTATTATCACACAGTCGTCCAACCACAAAATTCAAGGTTTTTTCTCAGGTCAATTTGCTTTTATCCTAATACAAACTTCTCTCCACACCCTAAACTACAAAGTCACCATCATTGTTATTTTAAGTTCTGAAAATGTGAATTTTAAAAAATCAGCTGTTCAATGTATGCAGTCTTTTTTTTTACTTTCAAATATTGAGTAATTTAGTCTTTTTTGGGAAAAATGCTTGGGACATTAGAATTGTACTGTATTTATTATTTGCATCCTCTACTAACCTACCCAGCCTAATCAACAAGTCTTCTGAAATTCCTTTTATCAAATAGGATTTTCAGATGTTTATATTAATAAACAGATTAAGTGACATGTTTACATTTGCTTTCTCCTCCACGAACCACCACGATGCCTGCATTGGGAGTGGAATACATGACCAGCAAATGAATGGGTAAGTGTCACAAGCAAACAGCATGACTAGAAATTTAAGAAGCAAAGTGATAAGAACCTTAGGGAAAGCAAAATTCATAAAAGTTTAGAATTACAAGAGGCCTTAATAGGCCATTCCAATGACAACCCCAGACAGATGACAATCTATCCTATTTTTAAAAGCCTCCAGATTTTCAACCTCCCTAGATGTCTCATTCTGCCATATAAAACTGTCGTGTGATTTGGGGGAAATATTGCAAGACTATTCTTTGCCCTACCTAATGCTTTCTTTCTTCAAATAATATAACAATACATTTTAACTCACTTCCAAGATTTACGAATGCGCACAGGTGCTTAATACACATGTGTGTACATATATATGCACATATATGCACACAGGTACCAAGGACACTCAATTTTGCTTGTATAAACACACACTATAGAAATCTACATAATCAAAGGCACATGTCCATCCCATCCCAATCACAAAAGCACTATGAAACAAACAATGCCACATAATGATTCGGGTCTAAAAATAACCAATGGGAGCCAATTTTATAAAGCCTTGAAGTAAACAGGTTTCTTCCCACCATAATAATCAAAGTTTATTTGCTTTCCACAAATACTACTCCTTTGCAGCACCCACCACAGGCAGAACTGTAAAAACACATATGTCCTAGATCCAAGTAAATAATACTTTTTAATGTTTTCTTTTTTAAAAAGCATTTAGCTAATAATCATTTTGGAAGAGGGCCCAATGAAAGAGATAGTGATGACAGTACAGTCAGTGCTAATGAACAAGTAACCAGTTTTAATCAAGCAGGTCAAAGAAGTGACTCAAATAAAACAAATCATTTTTCCAACATGTATAGAATGGGGAAGTCCCAGTCAAGGATGAGCCAAAAACTATTTGAAAAAATTAAGTGTCTGTTAGGAAATACACCAAAATGTTAACCATGAAATGCTACCTCTAGAAATGGAATTACGAGGATGGGTCAGTGTGTTCAGATTTGGTATTCCTATTATTCTGAGTATCCATATTTTCTACTGCATTATAGAAATCATTGTTAAATTAAAGCAAATTCCGTCCCTGTGTTTCACAGCTCTCTAGGATACACAGCATGTCTTTTACATAACCTCCTGGGAGAGATGGTACCAGCTCCGGTCCTCCTGTGTCTCCCATGAACCTGCCACCCATCACAGGAAAGGTTTCACTATGTTCCCTGAGACAGCTCCCGTCATCATCATCCTCATCTCACCCCAGAGACTTCACAATGCATCTCGTCTCCCCTCCCAGCAGCAAAAGCTTTATAAATTGTTATTTTATAGAGGCAGAAGATTTGAAGAAAGGTTTACCAGATCATGAGCTGCCCCCACCCAAAAAGCAGAGCAAAAGGGAAAGACACGTCGTCCCAACCTCCACCCCTCAAAAGGTGGAGGGTGACGGGGGGCACCCGGGTCGCGGCTCTCCTCGGATCCCGAAATAGAGTCGGGCCGCCACCCCACCCCCCGGTCCGAGCCCCGGCCGGGGGCGGGACTCTCGTTAGCGGATAAAGGAGTGGGGAAGTCAGAGACGCGACCCCCGAGGCCCGTGGACTGGTACAGCAAGCCGCCAGAGGGGCGGGCTCCTCCGCCCTCTCGGGCCAGCGGCTCGGCTTCTAACGCGGCTCTGTAGCCGCCCGGGCAGCGAGAGGCCTCAGGGGCCGGGGAGCCGCACCGCGCCGGGAGGGCTTCCTCAGGCCTCTGCCTGCCTCCCACCCGGGACCCCGGCGGCCCCCTTCGGCGGCGGCCCCCGAACGGCTCCGGCCGGCCTTGCCGGGCCAGCGGGGCGCACGCACAGGCGGCCAGGAGGACAGAAGAGAAGGCGTTACCATACGCGGCTCCAGAGCTGGCGGGGGTGGGGCGCGGCTCCGGCGACCCGAGCCCGGCTCGGCAGCAGCTGCGGTGGCCGCGTCCTTTATTTTTGCTGCAGCAGCGGCGACTTGTCAAAGGGAAAGACGTAGGAGGCGGCGGCGGCAGCAGCAGCGGCGGCAGGCGAGTCTCGCAGGACTTGGGCGGAACTCTCGCGCAGCCTGGAGCCCTCGCCCCGCCCCCCAGGCCTAGCGCGGGAGGCGAGAGCCTCTGGGGGAGGAGTGCTCGGGCCAGGCTGCAGGAGAACGGGAAAAGAGTCTGGGATTTAATAATGGATAGGGGTGGGAAGCCCAGATTCTAGGAACACCCAGTTACCGCGCAGCCCTCACCTTTCAGCCCTCGCAGAGTCCAGGCAGCTCGGTGCGTGCGCAAGGATCGGACTCCGCATGAGGCACAATTGGGGGGCGTTTCATAAACGGCGGTGAGGAGTACGGGGGCCAGCCAGCGCGCCCCCTTTTCCTCGTGGTGGGCGTGGAAGACCCTACTGCCCCGCGTCCTGTTGCTGCCTGATGGAGCGACGCGTGGAAAAGCTGGCTGCCGAGGCTAGGCGGCCACACCCCTTTATCTCGGACTCTCGCCACGCGCTCTGCGCTCTTTATCTCCCACACCAGCCAGCCCAAGACTTCTGGCCGGTCAAGTTCAATCACATGAAAGCGGTTCACTTGAGTTACTTCTAGCTTATTATTCATGAATTTGTGCAGCAGGACTGCCAAAACCCTGCAGATGCTGGGGCCTGCGACTCCTCTGTTTTTTCTGCAGAGGTAAATTATGACTTTGATCTTGACCTTGACCTCGACCTCTACAGTGAAGTCTCATGAGTGGAGGGACCCTGACTGGCCTAGTCATCACTGTGTCTCCAGCACCTAACACCGGCCCAGGTGCTCATTAAACTGTCGAATGAATACACCTGTCCCCGTCTTCCTTCTGTACCTGTTCCTACTCCAAGACTCCGCATTTATAGCCACCATCCTGATATCCTTCGTTGAAAATTTTCTAACGAGCAGCAGTTATGTGTAACTGACTGAGGTCATGGAGCCGATCGCTTCCCTCCAGAAGTTCACAATCTAATTGGGGACATACGAGGAATATGCAGCATACAGGCCATGCACGTGTCACTAATGTAAAAAATTGTGATATAGGCAGAAGAGGGAGTGCTTGCCCCATGGATATATGCGGAGATAAGTTGGATATATGCGAGGCAGTTTAGCCTAAGAGTTTTTTGACTCACTGTCAAATAATTTGTTTCACTGTCACATAGGTGAGAATTCTGGAATCCCACTTACCAGGTGTGTGACTTTGGACAAGTTGCTTGACCTCTCCGAACCTCAGGTCCTTATCTGTCAACTCATAATGTTAGTTCTTATTATCACAGGGCTCCTGTGAGGAGTAAAATATATGTAAAGCTCCTGACACATATTAATTACTCATTAAATGCTAGGCCTTATTATATGTGTAACTTTTAAGTTTCTACATGTGAAATGTGTGTCTATTTCTGGTAAACTAGATGTGAGGGGGTGGGTATATGTGAAGTGATGTCATTGTTGCCAGTGCTTTATCATCTGGTTATTGCGTGTGAAGCTGAGACAAGGTTAACAAGCTCCCTTGCCGTCCTCATTTTAACTTGTTGATGATGTAGGCATCTGTGTCACTCAAAGCATCCCATGACATTCCATTTTTCTTGGATTTCTAAAACTTTACTAGGACTCTGCTTATTTTAGAGGCCAATTGAGACATTCCCTCCTTTGCCCTCTCCTTAGCTTCCACCCTCAGGGCGGTGTGGAAAGGAGGAATGAATACTGTTGAGTCCAATTGCATACAATTATCAAATACAAATAATGTCAGCAAGTAAGCCCTGAATACTTTGCATCCTCAACTTCACCACTTCACCCCTTCCCTGACCACTCTTTAATACTTAAATCACCATCTGCTGGAGTTCATTATCAACATCTTTCTCCAAACTCTACCAGTTCATTTTATTCAGATTTCCCCTGGGGAAAAATGTTGGAGATGGGGGAGGGCGGCGTGGGGGGGAATAAGGGGAACTCAAGGCCAAGGCCTCATCATTGAAGGCTCTGGCCCTGATAGTCCTCTGAGGTACACTCTCTGGCCACACCAGTCAGCTACATCTTCGCGCACACATACACATCATCCCCATCTGATACCACATATTCCACAATCCTACAGCTCAGCCAGGAGGTCCCAGGCAGAGGAAGTGGAAAATCAACAGAAAAATACATTTTTTTCATCTTTCATCTGCATGTAGGGAATATGTGGCTCCTAAATAAAAAGTGGGGCTAAGTCACAGGTGAAAGGAACCAACAGAGGAGTGAAGTGTTGGAGGCAGAACAGGGAGAAAGTTAAAAGGATTCAGGGGGTAAGTTTGTTTTGCCTTTGGCACTTGGCTCAGGAAACAAACAGCTTTCAATATTCAGAAAAGGGCTCCAGAGCAGGAATCCACAGTCAGGAGTCCTGGTGTCTCCTGAAATTGCAGCTTATTTGCCCTCAGGTTACACAGCCTTTCTCACACCCATAAATAGGGCTAATTATGGGTATCTTGCCTGTCTCGGAGTATCATGGGAGTCAACATAGGAAAGTACTTGCAAGCCTAAAACTCTCTATAAATGTGACACATTATTTTCATCCATCCATTCATTTAACAGATCTTTGTTGAATGCCTATCATAAACCAGGCACTTGTGCAAGACACTGAATATACTAAGTTGAGCAAGCTTTAATACCTGCCTTCAAGGAGCTTATGGTGTAATGGGAGGAGGAAGGGAAGAAAATAGGTAAGTATAATGCCGTGTGAGGAGACTGCAAGTGATAAGTGTATGGGGGAAGGATTGAGTGAGAGGAAGGACAGCTGAAACACTTCTTGGAGAAGGAGGTTTAGAAGGATAGCACACATAATGAGGATCCAGTCCATTTCCTAAAGAGTGATCCATAAATCAACTCCAAAATAACTTCAACAAATTGCTCTGTTGTGGGTTGTGAGTTCTGCTTTGTTCTAATAAAATGCACATCTCCTAAACCGTTAGAAAAGAGTCTTTGATGTGAAGTCATTGTATATACCCATTAGCTTTGAAGAAAGATGGAATTAATGGAGGGAAAGATCAGTGGTATCTTAATTAGAAACATTTTGTTCTTACAGCTTCTGTTTAAACACCATAGAAAGAGAGAATGCATTCCCCCTCACATACTTGGTCTCCAGGAGTTCCCTTCAGCCAGTCCTTCCGATACAGGTAATACTGCCTATCAGAGGCCAAGAAGCTTTTCCAAAATGTGAAAACAATACCTTATTTTTATGTGTTTCTTTATACTCCACTTTTTTACAAAAAGACTTTGAGATAGATATTAACACTTTATTCTTAATCATGTTCCCCACAAAGAAACTCCAAGAGA
Source organism: Eubalaena glacialis (assembly GCF_028564815.1). Classification (NCBI taxonomy): domain Eukaryota; kingdom Metazoa; phylum Chordata; class Mammalia; order Artiodactyla; family Balaenidae; genus Eubalaena; species Eubalaena glacialis. The sequence continues at coordinate 72,072,440 of NC_083717.1, read as the reverse complement.
GTGTATATATTATTCAATTATTTCTCACATTCATTGGTGCCTACTCTGTGTAAGACATCATGCTGGAACTGTAGGCTGTACAAAGTAGGTCCGTGCCCTCTCGGGTCCTGAAAACTGAAGGTGGGGATAAATGTCCATGAAAAGATAGCTAAATAACCAACAATGTGGATTCCATTGCCCTGTATTTTTCTGTTGGTTGAATGAGCAAAATTGTAAAGTTAGGCACCCAACTTCTGAAACGTGTTTACCCTACTGCTCCACCAGAGAAGGAGGATACAAAGGAAGGGCAAGATGTTTATTGTAACTTGATATTTATAGATGTATGATAGGTATTTTAGTAGGTCCTCTGGAATACATCATCCTTTAAACAGAGTGTAACTATTGCAGTTTTCTCTGAGTATGGGTAAAATTTGAAACTGACCAAGCCCAAGGACCAATTAAAATTATTCTGGAAGACAAAGACTTGCACAAAACAAACAAAACCAGCCATCAATAAAAAGCAGTATGATAGGAGCTAAAAGATGGTGCAGAAAATAAATATTCTCAGAACTCAGAAAAGAGAAAAGATTTCTAGACAGAGAGAACTTCACCCAGGTGGTAGAATTTGAGAGGGGAGCTGACAGCTAAATAGAAAAAGTTACATATTCTGGTAATAATGTATTCTCAAAACACCAACCTCCAGGCCACAAAAGTTGCCTAGAATTTTTAAGGGTATCTACATATGAGAACACACTTGGTACCTCTTTTCTCCCTAACAAATAATTGATCTGCCAAAGAGGTTTGAAAGGAAGCAGGGATACTAAAAATAGGACCACAAGATTGACAGATAGTTCTTTTGGAAATGCAGTCCGTTCTTGCTGAATGCAAACCTTATAGAGTTAGCACTTGAAATCCATATTCTAAATGAAATATCACACATACCAGGACAACCCACTATCTCACCAGTATTCATTTCCCTTGTAGTTCCTTAAGGCTGCAATGCAATTACCATTTTTAGGTAAATTAGCTTATTTTTACAACAGTTTGTGAGTGTTGTTTCATCAAAACACAACTGCCTGAGGCACACACAGATGAACATTTTCTCACTCAGCAGCAAGGAATGGAACATTGATGCTGAGGAAAGAAAACGAAACTGTAGGGGGAAAAGTGTGCCTCCAGTGAGGAGGAGGGAAGAAGAAGGGAACTAACATGTATGTAGTGCTATCCATGCCAGATACTGTGGTAGCACAGTGGGAACAAGATGAACAAGGCAAATCTTTGTTCTGGAAAGAAACTAGTAGAGGAGGTGTATATACAAATAATTGTAACACAAGTTAGAAAGTTCTAAGTACCATAAAAGAACTTTTTTTTTTTTAAAGGAATGTTAGAATTTATTTAATTGGCTCTGGGCCGAAAGAACGTAGACACATTATAATTCTCTTGAGACAGATTCGAAAAATATGGAACACTTCACAAATGTGCGTGTCATCCTTCCACAGGGGCCATGCTAATCTTCTCTGTATCGAAAAGAACTTTTTTCCCCTTTTTAAAGGACTGGGGAGCTTAGAAGAGGGATAGTTGAATTGCAACATGTTGGACCAGGGAAAGTTCATGAGAAATGGGGCCTTGAAGACTGAGTGGTTACTTTTGGACATGTGGGAATGGGGAACATTCTAGGCACAAAGAACAACATAAGCAAAAGTGTGCTCAGAATGAGCAGGCAGTCCAGTTTAGTTGTAGCCATGTGGCATTTATGTTATCCAGAACTCCTGGTTGCAAGTGACAGAAACTTCCCACCTGAACTTGCCTGGCAAAGTAAAGGAGAAGAATTAGCTTAAGGAATCCAAAAAATTGTTGAACAGTCAACGTAAAGTGGTGGGGGCAGTAAACAGAGGCTTCAGGAACTTGTAGAACCAGGAACTTCAGCACCACCAGAATTCTCTTGCTTCGTCTTTGCTTCCCTTGTTGCATTGGCTTCAGTTTCTTTCAAGACTGGCTTTCTTCAGATATTAGGAAATACAGCACCCCCAAGTTTTACATCTTACTATTTCCACCATTAGAAAGGGACTACCACTCTTCATTCAAGCTTGAAATTAAGGGGAAAAAAAGTGCTAATTGGCCAGGCTGGGATCAGTGCTCATCCCTAGAACAATCCCAGGGGCCCAAGAGGAAGGGCAGGGCACACCATAAATGTGCACCATTGTATTCGCTGATGGTTTGAGAAGAAGTGGGAGATGGGTCTGGAAAAGCAGTTGAGTCTTGTAAGGCTGTGCTCTGGGAGTTGGAAGGACTGAAGTTGGCATCTGTACAAGGGGCAGATCAGGTGATCAGGAAGGGGAGGAAATGTTTTGGCCCAAAATTATGGTGAACATTCACTGGATTATCAGGTTAAAACTGGGTTGAAACTTTTGTCATTGTTCAAAGTGATTAGTGTTTTGTCATTTCAATCAAGATGTAAAACATAGGGGGTCTCTCACATTGACATTGCACAGCAAGACCTGGAATCCTTCTTCAGCCTTCTAGCTGGGTGACTTTAGGTGGTTATCTTAACCCAACTGAGCCTGAATTTCTTCACTGAAAAATAATAGTATAATGACAGCTAACATCTATTGAATCTAGATGTTCTAAGCACATTTCAAACACTATTTCATTTAATCTTCAAATCAACCCTACAGGGCTCTATATAAATCTGCGATAGTAATCCCCACTCACAGGATTATTGTAAAGATTAAAGAAACCACATAAGATGCAGAGCCCATTTGCCTGGCGCACAGCCAGCACTCAATACATCGTTATTTTTAATTATCTGTTTCCCAGAAAAGGAAACTCCCCTCATTTCCTGATTGCCTTGGGCACCAAAAGCTGATACTTTGAGAAAACAAAAACAAATGGAAGGGAAGAACTCTATGACCCCTTGTCTCTGACATAGAGGGGGTTAGTTAGGCTTGACTTAATAGGGGCTAAAATAGGCCAGGAAGAGAAATACTACAAAATACTAGAAAGTAGGATATTGAGAAATGTGGTTGCAGAATGCCGACTGAATGAGATTGGGCTAAGTTTCCCTTTCTTTCTTTTTAAAAGGATAAAACTACCCCCCAAAGTTTCATCTGTATAGCTGATTTAAAGAGCCATTTGAAGTTGCTCTTCTCTCTGACCTGAATGCTATCAAATGACTGGGATTATTCAACCAAGGGAAGGAAATAACATTCACTGAGAAAAACCAATGTGCTTGGGCCCTCTGCTGAGCTCTTTAGATACATTAATATCTTTTACTTCCACTGCCATCCAGTAAGGTGAATACTTTCTCTGCATTATACAGATAAGAAAACTGAGGCTGAGAGTTTCGAAGTGACCTGGTACAGGTCACCAGCTAGTAAGTAGCAAGGCTGGAATTCAAACACAGTTCTGTCTGACTTCAAAGTCGAGAATACAAAATAGAAAGTCCCACTTCCTTACCGGGGAGAGATACTCAAGGCATGGGTACTACCGAAACCTGAGAAAACTGGTGAAATAATAGGCACTTCTCAACTTCTCTTTCCTCTACCCTTTCTCCCATGGCCATCCCTCTTGCTTACCTTTGACAACACCTGGGCTCCAGACTCCAGGCTGCAAGCTCTTCCCAAAGACTCTCTTCTCAAAATGTATTGTGTTGTCTTCTCCTACTCTTTACCATATAGATATTGTGTCCTCAAGTGTGCTCACCCCTCTGGTTAACACATTTGCATTCTAAATTGGACTTCCTGGGAGTATCGCACCAATATCAAGAAATACATCGAATGACAGAAATTTCAGAACCATGAAGAGGGGGTTGGGTCAGACCAGAGACAAGTAGGCCTCTGAGAGCTCCCCAGGTTGTACCGCATAGCTCTTCATCCCACCCCACACCCCAGCTGTGAGTTCCCTGAAAGCTGAGCCTGGGGCTGTCATGTGCAGTGTCTGGAAATCAATAAATACATAATGAATGAATAAATGAAAGATCCCTGAAACACATGACTGCCCCTTACTTCAGACCAACCCATCGAATGTGCCAGCTCTTCCAGGTGACAGGATCTTTATCCTCCCTTGGCAGAACATTCCTTCCCATACCCTCCCTCGGTGAGCTCTGCCAACCCTCAAACAAGGTCACAATGGACGGTGTCTTAGTGGATGACAATGGACCCCACCGTTATGAAATATGGAATAAAGCTTTCGAGAGCACGGAGAGAATGAAGAACAGGTTTGCCTGTGTGTGGCAGTGAATGTGAGTTACTGCAGACAGTCGAAGCAATCACCAAAAATCCAACAAAACCATCAGTTTCTTGAGAAATATTCCGCAAGGAGTAGTCAAGATACTTTTGAGGATCTACAGATATGTGGATGGACTCCTGGTTACAAACCAAAGTAGTAGAAATAAAAAGGTACTTTATTGGTTCATATAACTGAAAATTTCATGGATATACCAATCTTCAGAAATGGCTAGATTCAGGTAGTCAAACAAGATCATCTTGGACTTTATGTCTCACATTCTGTCTCTAGACCCTGCATTCTTCTGGGATGGCTTCATTCCCAAAGTAGCTCTCTGCACACAGAAAGAATCATGGCACCTAGCAGCTCCAGACTTATATGTTGTCCTTAGAACTGTTTAAAACAAAACAAACAAACAAAAACTGCAAAATAAAACACCAAATTAAAAAACAAAAACAAACAAATGAAACCCAAAAATGCAAAGCACAAACAAAGGTGAACATTCATGTCACCACCATCAGATCAAGAAAGAGAGTCTTGCCATCTACTCCAGAAGCCCCATCCATGGTCCCCTTCCCAATCACAACCCTCCCCAGATCCTGATTTTTATAATATCACCCAAATGTACATCCCTAACCTGGACTTTAGTCTTGCCCATTCTCCAAGTTAATACATTCCCAATCTCTTTCAACCCATATCTCTCCCTCTATCCCTTTACTTTACCCAATCTGTTGAAGAATGCTTTTGACTTGTACAACTGCCCAGTCTAGATTTTACTGATTGCATATTCTTGGTGCAGTTCGACATGTTTCTCTGTCCCTTAAATTTCCTGCAAATATGTAGCTGCATCCAGAGACTGGATTAGACTCAAGTTTGGTCCCCTTGGCAAGACCACAGGAAGCACACGATGCCTTTTTAAGATCTTAACATCTACTGATTCCTAATGTCCATATCTACTAATTCACTGAGGGTTGCTAAATGATGATGTTCTAATCCAAGAATTACCAAACTATGGCCTATAGGCCAAATCTGTCAAACTTTCCATGTTTTTATAAATAAAGTTTTATTGTCAGGAAGTGACAGTCAGGCCTGGAAAGCCAAATCCCATCTCTTTGTATGCAGCAGGCTTGCAGTCCCCTCTGAGGTCCTGGAATCTCCCTGGGTCAGATTAGGGTACAGGTTGCCAAAAGTCACAGAATATACAGACTTTCATCCTTCTCCTTGAGATATCAAGGACCCTCCCTTCTCTCTCTCTGCTTCCAGCTATCCCACACTAGAATACTTAGCCTCTCTCCCTTCTTCTAGAATCCCCTCCAAGGAACTCAGACTTTTGGAAACCAAACCTAGGACAGGGACTTCCCTGGTGGCGCAGTGGATAAGACTCTGTGTTCCCAATGCAGGGGGCCGGGGTTCACCCTGGTCAGGGAACTAGATCCCACATGCATGCTGCAACTAAGAGTTCACATGCCACAACTAAGGAGCCTGCAAGCCACAACTAAGGAGCCCACCTGCTGCAACTAAGACCCAGCACAACCAAATAAATAAATAAATATTTAAAACAAAACAAAATATAGATGTCTTCAAACCTAGGACAGCAGGCTGTCTTAGGTAACTTCTTCTTGCAACCCCATAGCTCAAACTTCCTCTGAGGCAGGAAACCCAAAGCCTGTCTACCTGCTTAGAAGAGGGAGGGAAAGTCCCAAGAATAAACAAACAAATGGCTGTTATTCTTTCTAATTCTTCCACAACAGCCAAAGCAAAATACAACAACTCAATAAATTTTCCTGCCATAACTTCTTTGCTACTATATACAAAAGAAAGGGTTATCTGGTTATTCCATATCTTTATGAATCCCCTTTTTTTGCAAATAATGGAAAAATCATTCAAATTTGCTGAAGGAAAATGGGGACTCTATTAAAAGGACCCAAGGGCAGGAGTAGCATGGCCCCGCTCACGAGGAATGAGAGCCATGACCGGGACACCTGCTCTGAGCACCTGTCAGACCTCACAGTATCCCCACCCTGCCTCTTGTTTTGCATTTGCTCCGTTCTCCTTTCTTTGCAAACCACCTCTTCTTGTTTCTTGTCCCCATGGCAGAAAGCAGCATCCTGTGGCTCCCAATTCTATCTCTTCTCAGTTCAAGAGGCCAGCAAATATTCATTTGCATCTCTCAAAGGCCAAAATTTCTAGATGAACAAATCCACTGGCTTCACCTCTGGAGTTTGCAGACATACCTTCCACTTATCTCCTATTGGCCAAAATTTATTCACATGACCACACCTAGCTGTAAGGGAGGCTGGGTTATGTGGTCTCTAACTGAGTGGTCATAGGCTCTGTGGGATCTATTACTAAAAGGAAGAAGGGAAAAATAGCTACTAGAGATAGTTAGCTGCCTCTGCCACATAGTCCATATCAAATGCTTAGCTGTTAAAGTCAAAGATGGGTGTGGCACCTCCTGGAGATAAGGCCAAAGAAAATGATATATCTAGCTCATGCAGGGAGCTATAACCTGTAAAGAAAGAGAAACTGATGCCAACAGGAAACAGACCTGATACCTTCTTTTTGTAGGACAGATTCACAAAAATGGGATTCTCACATCCATTTTTTAAACAGTTTTATTGAGATATAATTGACATATAACATTGTGTAAGTTTAAGGTGTACAATGTATTGATTTGATACACTCATATACTACAATATTATTCAGCCATAAGAAAGAAGGAAATCCTGCCATTTGCAACACATGGATGGACCTTGAGGACGTTATACTAAGTGAAATTAATCAGACAAAGAAAGACAAATACTGTGTGATCTCCTATGTGGAACTGTGGACAAAGAATGTCACCTGCTGTTTCAGTAAACAAAGGATGTTGCAACCATAAAGCCATCAGCCGCTGCATTCGCCCCTGTTGGTGCACTCTGAGGGGAATTCAGGATGGAGAAAAACAGGATACTGGCTCTAGATAGTTAAGGTGCATATCAAAGGAATAATTTCAATAAGTCCAGACTCTTTCATCTTCCCATACAAAGAAAAGCACTAAAATCTTTAACTTGAGATGTCAGTTTTTGTTACTGGCAGTAATCTTTTAATGTTCCACTACATGTTTTATTTTTTGGGTTTTTTTGACTTTTTCGTTTTTTCCAGTGAAAACTCCTATATATCCTGGCTTCTCCCTTACCTCTTTAGAACAGTTCCTCAGAGCTATCTGAGAGGCTGTTTCCTGGGCTATAGTCCTCAGTAAAGCCCCAAATAAAACATAATTCTCAACTATTAGGATGTGCTTTTTTTTCACATTAGATTTTAGATTGGAAATAATCTAAAAAAGCCTAACTTACAGAAACAGAGCATAGAATGTTGTCTACCAGGGGATGGGGGTGGGAGGGTGAGGGGAAAGGGGTGATGTCTGTCAAAGAGTACAAACTTCCAGTTAGAAGATGAATAAATTCTGGGGATGCAGAATTGACAAAGCAATCCTGAGGAAAAAGAACAAAGCAGAGGCATAACGCTTCCAGGCTTCAGGAAATACTGCAAAGCTACAGTAATTAAAACAGCATGGTATTTTAATGGATCAATGGAACAGAATAGAGAGCCCAGAAATAAACCCACACACCTACTGTCAATTAATCTTCAACAAAGGAGGCAAGAATGTAAAATGGAGAAAAGACAGTCTCTCCAGCAAGCGGTGTTGGGAAAGCTGTACGGCCACATGTAAATCAATGAAGTTAGAACACACCCTCACACCATAAACAAAAATAAACTCAAAATGGCTTAAAGACTTAAATATAAGACATGATACCATAAAACTCCTAGAAGAGAACACAGGCAAAATATTCTCTGACATAAATTGTACCAGTGTTTTCTTATGTCAGTCTCCCAAGGCAATAGAAATTTTAAAAACATAAACAAATGGGACCTAATCAAACTTAAGCTTTTGTACAGCAAAGGAAACCATAAACAAAACTAAAAGATTAGGAGAAGATATTTGCAAATGATGCGACCAACAAGGGCTTAATTTCCAAAATATACAAACAGCTCATATACTTGATAACAACAACAACAAAAATCAAAAAATGGGCAGAAGACCTAAATAGACATTTCTCCAAAGAAGACATACAGATGGCCAACAGGCACATGAAAACATGCTCAACATCGCTAATTATTAGAGAAATGTAAATCAAAACTACAATAAAGTACCACCTCACATTGGTCAGAATGGCCATCATTAAAAAGCCTGCAAATAACAAATGCAGGAGAGAATGTGGAGAAAAAGGAACCTTCCTACACTGTTGGTGGGAATGTAAATTGGTGGAGCCACTATGGAGAACAGTATGAAGGTTCCTTAGAAAAGTAAAACTAGAGTTACCATATGATCCAGCAGTCCCACTCCTGGGCATATATCCAGACAAAACTATAATTCAAAAAGATACATGCACCCCTATATTCATAGCTGCACTATTCACAATAGCCAAGATACCGAAACAACCTAAATGTCCATTGACGGATGAATGGATAAAGAAGATGTGGTACATATATACAATGGAATAGTACTCAGCCATAAAAAAGAATGAAATAATGCCATTTGCAGCAACATGGATGGACCAAGAGATTATCATACTAAGTGAAGTAAGTCAGAAAGAGAAAGACAAATACCATATGATATTACTTCTATATGGAATCTAAAACATGACACAAATGAACTTATTTATGAAACAGAAACAGACTTACAGACAGAAAACAAACTTACAGTTATCAAAGGGGAAATTATGTAGGGGAGTGATAAATTAGGAGTTTGGGATTAACAGATACAAACTACTTTTTATAAAATAGATAAACAACAAGGTCCTACTGTATAGCACAGGGAACTATATTCAATATCCTGTGATAAACCACAATGAAAAAGAATATTGGGGCTTTGGTGGTGCAGTAGTTAAGAATCCGCCTGCCAATGCAGGGGACATGGGTTCGAGCCCTGGTCTGGGAAGATCCCACATGCCACGGAGCAACTAAGCCCGTGTGCCACAACTACTGAGCCTGCGCTCTAGAGCCCGTGAGCCACGACTACTGAGCCCAAGTGCCACAACTACTGGAGCCCATGCACCTAGAGCCCGTGCTCCGCAACAAGAGAAGCCACCGCAATGAGAATCCCACACACCGCAACGAAGAGTAGCCCCCGCTCTCTGCAACTAGAGAAAAGCCCAAGCACAGCAACAAAGACCCAGCGCAGCCAAAAAAAAAAAAAGAAAAAGAATATATATATGTATATATATACATGTATACATAATATACATATATAACTGAATCACTTTGCTGCACACTAGAAACTAACACATTGTAAATAAACTATATTTCAATTTTTAAAAACGTTCCCCCCACAAAAGAAATGGTAATTATGTGATGCAATGAAGGTGTTCTCAGATCAATTTTAATCCATATTGCTAGATTATTTTCCCAAAATGTCGTAATAATTCCCATTTCTATCAGCTGATTATGAGGGTGCCTCGTTCCCCAATCTAACAAGCACTGCATGTGATCAGTGTTTTCAAGTTTTACCAATCAAATGGATGAAAGACGGTATCTCACTGTTCTAATACACATCTCCCTAACTAGAAGTGAGTTTGCATTTCATCTCAGTTTGAGGCAGGGTAAGTATATTTCCTGTTTGTTGCTTTGGCCATGACCTCAATGCACAGCGGTTTGTGGAGACCTTTTAACCCACCTCAGTTTGCAAGGCCTGAGACTGAGCACAATTCTACCTCTCAGGCTCAGCAGCTGCACTGCTCCCTGTACATTTGTGCAGCCCTCCTGGAAAACAATTTGCCAAAATGAGTTGTTCTCACCTTTAACCCAGCAACCCCTCTTCTGGGAATCTGTCTTACAGAAATAATCTAACCTATAGAGAACACTATTTGCACCAAAAAATGTTCATTTCGGCATTATTTATAATGAGGAATTTTAATAGCAATCTAAGTAGCCAACAGTATTTGACAAGGGTTAGGCAAACCATAGTATGCTGAAATCCTAAATCTATTTAAATGATCATTATGAAGACTATGAAATGATGTACAAATTACTCATGATATAAAGTATGGATAGAGGATGGTTCCTGATTTTGCATGCCCAACACCTCATGTTTGTTAAAGGAACTGCCCCTCCCTCTGGTTGTATAGCAATCACACTGTTTCTTCCAATCCCTTCCTGTAGGAGTGGGCAAGTGACACCAGCCCAGACAATCATGATACCCCTTTCCCCTACCCACAATGGTTTGTCCAGGGGAAATGCATATGGCCCATGGAAGGCCAATCAGAGTCTCAGCATGACATTTGGTACATGGATACTTTGTCTTCCTCTCCGATCAAGAGCTGTTAAGGACCACAGAAGCGTCACCATGCTGTTGGCCATTCTTCCCACAACATAAAGAGAGCTCCCTGGATATTGAAGCCACACAGAAGAAAGCAGAGCAAGGGCATGGAGATACACAGGACCCTAACAACATCACTTGAACACATGAATCTAGCTATTCCAATAGCCAGTACCCTTCCCAGTTACTGAACCAACAAATTTCCTTTTTTTTTTAACCTAAGCTACTTTGAGTTGGGTTTTGGTTACTTCCAACCAAGAATCTTGACTAACAAAATGGGTATATGAAAAAAAGACTGGAAGGAAATGCACAAAAGAATTATTGTGTTAGGGTGAAGGAATTATGGGAGTTTTCCCCTACACTTTCTATACTGTTTGTAATGTTACATTATTTTTAAAATTTCAAAAAAATTATTTAAGAAAAAAAAAAGCAGTCTACCTTCTTGGGGCCCACTGCAGCTGAAAATGATCATATTTCATGGTCCACATATATGTAGATTAGGAGATCAGAGAAGTTTTTTTTACAAACTTGCCCAAGGTCACACAGCTGAGGGGCTGAGATGCAAACTCAGATCTGCCTCCTCCAAAGCCAATGCTAAAAATCAAAGCTCTTCCTTATTCAAAGGGAAAATGTCATGGGCATAAGTGTAAAGAAAATATATAATTATTCCACTGTATTTGGTAACACTCTTGTAATAGCTGACACTTTAGAAAATTAATTTTTATCATATAGTATTCATTTCAGTTTTATCATATTATATTCATTTCCTATTGCTGCTATAACAAATTACCACAAATTTAGTGGCTTGAAACAACACACTTTTTTTTTCCACATCTTTATTGGAGTATAAATGCTTTACAAGGTTGTGTTAGTTTCTGTTGTACAACAAAGTGAATCAGCTATATGTATACATATATCCCCGTATGCCCTCCCTCTTGCGCCTCCCTCCCACCCGCCCTATCCCATCCCTCTAGGACATCACAAAGCATCGAGCTGGCCTCCTTGTGCTATGCAGTAGCTTCCCACTAGCCATCCATTTTACATTTGGTGGTGTATATATGTCAACGTTACTCTCTCACTTCAGCCCAGCTTCCCCTTCCCGCCCCGTGCCCTCAAGTCCGTTCTCCACATCTGAGTCTTTACTCCTGTCCTGCCCCTAGATTCATCAGTACCACTTTTTTATATTTATATTTATTTTTTATTATTGTTTATGTAATTCCATATATATGAGTTAGCATATGGTATTTGTTTTTCTCTTTCTGACTTACTTCACTCTGTATGACAGACTTCAGGTCCATTCACCTCACTACAAATAACTCAATTTTGTTCCTTTTAATGGCTGAGTAATATCCTATTGTATATATGTGCCACATCTTCTTTATCCATTCATCTGTCGATGGACACTTAGGTTGCTTCCATGTCCTGGCTATTGTAAATAGTGCTGCAATGAACACTGTGGAACATGTATCTTTCTGAATTATGGTTTTCTCAGGGTATATGCCCAGTAGTGGAATTGCTGGGTCATATGGTAGTTCATTTTTAGATTTTTAAGGAACCTCGGTACTGTTCTCCATAGAGGCTGTATCAATTTACGTTCCCACCAAAAGTGCAGGAGGGTTCCCTTTTCTCCACACCATCTCCAGCATTTATTGTTTCTAGATTTTTTTTAACAGCTTTATTGGAGTATAAATGCTTTACAATGGTGTGTTAGTTTCTGCTTTATAACAAAGTGGATCAGCTATACATATACACATATCCCCATATCTCCTCCCTCTTGCATATCCCTCCCACCCTCCCTATCCCACCCCTCTAGGTGGTCACAAAGCACAAGCTGATCTCCCTGTGCTATGTGGCTGCTTCCCACCAGCTATCTATTTTACATTTGGTAGTGTATATATGTCCATGCCACTCTCTCACTTCGTCCCAGCTTACTGTTCCCCCTCCTCGTGTCCTCAAGTCCATTCTCTACATCTGCATCTTTATTCCTGTCCTGCCACCTTTTTTTTTTTTTTTTTTGAGATTCCATATATATGTGTTAGCATATGGGATTTGTTTTTCTCTTTCTGACTTATTTCACTCTGTATGACAGACTCTAGGTCCATCCACCTCACTACAAATAACTCAATTTCGTTTGTTTTTATGGCTAAGTAATATTCTATTGTATATATGTGCCACATCTTCTTTATCCGTTCATCTGTCAATGGACACTTAGGTTGCTTCCATGTCCTGGCTATTGTAAATAGAGCTGCAATGAACATTGTGGTACATGACTCTTTTTGAATTATGGTTTTCTCATGGTATATGCCCAGTAGTGGGATTGCTGGGTCATATGGAAGTTCTATTTTTAGTTTTTTAAGAAACCTTCATACTGTTCTCCATAGTAGCTGTATCAATTTACATTCCCACCAACAGTGCAAGAGTGTTCCCTTTTCTCCACACCCTCTCCAGCATTTATTGTTTGTAGACTTTTTGATGATGGCCATTCTGAGTGGTGTCAGGTGATACCTCATTGTAGTTTTGATTTGCATTTCTCTAATGATTAGTGATGTTGAGCATCCTTTCATGTGTTTGTTGGCAATCTGTATATCTTCATTGGAGAAATGTCTATTTAGGTCTTCTGCCCATTTCTGGATTGGGTTGTTTGTTTTTTTGATATTGAGCTGCATGAACTGATTGTACATTTGCAAGATTAATCCTTTGTCAGTTGCTTCATTTGCAAATATTTTCTCCCATTTTGAGGGTTGTCTTTTCATCTTGTTTATGTTTTCCTTTGCTGTGCAAAAGCTTTTAAGTTTCTTTAAGTCCCATTTGTTTATTTTTGTTTTTATTTCCATTTCTCTAGGGGGTGGGTCAAAAAGGATCTTGCTGTGATTTATGTCATAGAGTGTTCTGCCTATGTTTTCCTCTAAGAGTTTTATAGTGTCTGGCCTTACATTTAGGTCTTTAATCCATTTTGACTTTATTTTTGTGTGTGGTGTTAGGGTATGTTCTAATTTCATTCTTTTACATGTATCTATGCATGTTTCCCAGCACCACTTATCGAAGAGGCTGTCTTTTCTCCATTGTATATTCTTGCCTCCTTTATCAAAGATAAGGTGAACATATGTGTGTGGGTTTATCTCTGGGCTTTCTATCCTGTTCCATTGATCTATATTTCTTTTTTTGTGCCAGTACCATACTGTCTTGATTACTGTAGCTTTGCAGTATAGTCTGAAGTCAGGGAGCCTGATTCCTCCAGCTCCGTTTTTCTTTCTCAAGATTACTTTGGCTATTCGGCATCTTTTGTGTTTCCATACAAATTGTAAAATTTCTTGCTCTGGTCTGTGAAAAATGCCATTGGTAAATTGATAGGGATTGCATTGAATCTTCAGATTGCTTTGGGTAGTACAGTCATTTTCACAATATTGATTCTTCCAATCCAGGAGCATGGTATATCTCTCCATCTGTTTATGTTATCTTTGATTTCTTTCATTAGTGTTTTATAGTTTTCTGAGTAGAGGTCTTTTGCCTCCTTAGGTAGGTTTGTTCCTAGGTATTTTATTCTTTTTGTTGCAGTGGTAAATGGGAGTGTTTCCTTAATTTCGCTTTCAGATTTTTCATCATTAGTGTATAGGAATGCAAGAGATTTCTGTGCATTAATTTTGTATCCTGCAAACTTACCAAATTCATTGATTAGTTCTAATAGTTTTCTGGTGGCATCTTTAGGATTTTCTCTGTGTAGTATCATGTCATTGGCAAACAGTGACAGTGTTACTTCTTCTTTTCCAGTTTGTATTCCTTTTATTTCTTTTTCTTCTCTGATTGCTATGGCTAGGACTGCCAATACTATGTTGAATAATAGTGGTGAGAGTGGACATCCTTGTCTCGTTCCTGATCTTAGAGGAAATGCTTTCAGTTTTTCACCGTTGAGAATGATGTTTCCTGTGGGTTTGTCATATATGGCTTTTATTATTTTGAGGTTGGTTCTCTCTAGGCCCACTTTCTGGAGACTTTTTATCATAAATGGGTGTTGAATTTTGTCAAAAGCTTATTCTGCATCTATTGAGATGATCATATGGTTTTTCTTCTTCAGTTTGTTAATATGGTGTATCACATTGATTGATTTGCATATATTGAAGAATCATTGCATCCCTGGGATAAATCCCACTTGATCATGGTGTATGATCCTTTTAACGTGTTGTTGGATTCTGTTTGCTAGAGTTTTGTTGAGGATTTTTGCATCTATATTCATCAGTGATATTGGTCTGTAATTTTCTTTTTTTGTAGTATCTTTGTCTGGTTTTGGTATCTGGATGATGGTGGCCTCATAGAACAAGTTTGAGAGTATTCCTCCCTCTGCAATTTTTTGGAAGAGTTTGAGAAGGATAGGTGTTAACTCTTCTCTAAATGTTTGATAGAATTCGCCTGTGAAGCCATCTGGTCCTGGACTTTTGTTTGTTGGAAGATTTTTAATTACAGTTTCAATTTCATTACCTGTGATTGGTCTGTTTATATTTTCTAATTCTTCCTGGTTCAATCTTGTACTTTTCCAAGAATTTGTCCATTTCTTCCAGGTTGTCCATTTATTGGCATACAGTTGCTTGTAGTAGTCTCCTATGATCTTTTGTATTTCTGTGGTGTCCATTGTAACTTCTTGTTTTTCATTTCTAATTTTATTGATTTGAGTCCTCTCCCTTTTTTTCTTGATGAGTCTGGCTAAAGGATTATCAATTTTCTTTATCTTCTCAAAGAACCAACGTTTAGCTTTATTGATCTTTGCTATTGTTTTCTTCATTTCTATTTTATTTATCTCTGCCCTCATCTTTATGATTTCTTTCCTTCTACTAACTTTGGGTTTTCTTTTGTTCTTCTTTTTCTAGTTGCTTTAGGCGTAAGTTTGGATTGCTTATTTGAGATTTTTCTTGTTTCTTGAGGTGAGCTTGAATTGCTATGAACTTCCTTCTTAGAACTGCCTTTGCTGCATCCCATAGGTTTTGGATCATTGTGTTTTCGTGTCATTTGTTTCTAGTAAATTTTTAATTTCTTCTTTGATTTCTTTAATGATCTCTTGGTTATTTAGCAGTGCACTGTTTAGCCTCCATGTGTTTGTATTTTTTACAGTTTTTTTCCTGTAATTGATACCTAGTCTCATAGCATTGTGGTTGGAAAAGATGCTTGATACAATTTCAATTTTCTTAAATTTACCGAGGCTTGATTTGTGACCCAAGATGTGATCTATTCTGGAGAATGTTCTGTGTGCACTTGAGAAGAAAGTGTATTCTTCCACTTTTGGGTAGAATGTCCTAAAAATATCAGTTAAATCTATCTGGTCTATCGTGTCACTTAAAGCTTGTGTTTCCTTATTTATTTTCTGTCTGGATGATCTATTGGTGTAAGTGGGGTGTTAAAGTCCCCCACTATTATTGTGTTACTGTCGATTTCTCCTTTTATGGCTGTTAGCATTTGCCTCATGTATTGAGGTGCTCCTATGTTGGGTGCATAAATATTTATAATTGTTATCTTTTCTTCTTGGATTGATCCCTTGATCATTATTAGTGTCCTTCCTTATCTCTTGTAATAGTCTTTATTTTAAAGTCTATTTTATCTGATATGAGTATTGCCACTCCAGCTTTCTTGTGATTTCCATTTGCATGGAATATCTTTTTCCATCCCCTCCCTTTCAGTCTGTATGTGTCCCTAGGCCTGAAGTGGGTTTCTTGTAGACAGTGTATATAAGGGTCTTGTTTTTGTATCCATTCAGCCAGTCTGTGTCTTTTGGTTGGAGCATTTAATCCATTTACATTCAAGGTGATTATCGATATGTATGTTCTTATTGCCATTTTCTTAATTGATTTGGGTTTGTTTTTGTGGGTCTTTTTCTTCTCTTGTGTTTCCTGCTTAGAGAAGTTCCTTTAGCATTTGTTGTAAAGCTGGTTTGGTCGTGCTGAATTCTCTAAGCTTTTGCTTGTCTGTAAACCTTTTGATTTCTCCTTCAAATCTGAATGAGATCCTTGCTGGGTAGAGTAATCTTGGTTGTAGGTTCTTCTCTTTCCTCACTTTAAATATGTCCTGCCACTCCCTTCTGGCTTGCAGAGTTTCTGCTGAAAGATCAGCTGTTAACCTTATGGGGATTCCCTTGTATGTTATTTGTTGCTTTTCCCTTGCTGCTTTTAATATTTTTTCTTTGTATTTAATTTTTGATAGTTTGATTAATATGTGTCTTGGTGTGTTTCTCTTTGGGTTTACCCTGTATGGGACTCTCTGCACTTCCTGGACTTGATTGACTATTTCCTTTCCCAAGTTAGGGAAATTTTCGACTATAATCTCTTCAAATATTTTCCCAGACCCTTTCTTTTTCTCTTCTTCATCTGGGACCCCTATAATTCAAATGTTGGTTCATTTAATGTTGTCCCAGAGGCCTCTGAGACTGTCCTCAATTCTTTTCATTCTTTTTTCTTTATTCTGCTCCCTGGCAGTTATTTCCACCATTTTATTTTCCAGCTCACTTATCCGTTCTTCTGCCTCAGTTATTCTGCTATTGATTCCTTCTAGAGTATTTTTAATTTCAGTTATTTTGTGTTCATCACTGTTTGTTTGCTCTTTCATTCTTCTAGATCCTTGTTAAATGTTTCTTGTATTTTCTCCATTCTGTTTCCAAGATTTTGGATCATCTTTACTATCATTTCTCTGAATTCTTTTTCAGGTACGTTGCCTATTTCGTCTTCATTTATTTGGTCTTGTAGGTTTTTACCTTGCTCCTTCATCTGTAACATCTTTTTTTGTCGTTTCTTTTTTTTTTTGATGGGTGGGGCTGTATTCCTGTCTTACTGGTTGTTTGGCCTGAGGCGTCCAGCACTGGAGTTTGCAGGCAGTTAGGTAGAGCCAGGTCTTGGTGCTGAGATGAGGACCGCCGGGAGGCCTCACTCCAATTAATATTCCCTGGAGTCTGAGGTTCTCTGTTAGTCTAGCGGTTTGGACTTGGCACTCCCACCCCAGGAGCTCGGGCCCGACCTCCAGCCTGGGAACCTGCCGGATCCCACAAGCCGCATGGTGTGACCAAAAAAAAAAAGAAAAGAAAAGAAAAAAAGGAGCAGTATTGGTCACTGGGACTTCCTCCCATCCCTTTAGGTGTCCGTGGTCCCCCACCAGTGAACGGTAGGTGCCCTAGTTCTGCAGAGACACGAATTCCACACCCTCCTAGTCTGCCACCTTGAAACAACACATTTATTGACAGAGAAAGACAAATCCTGTATGTTATCACTTATATGTGGAATCTTAAAAATAAAAGACTAGTGAGTAGAATAAAAAAGAAACAGACTCACAGACATAGAAAACAAACTAGTGGTTACCAGTGGGGAGAGGAAAGAGGGGAGGGGCAAGATTGAGGTAGGGGATTAAGAGTTACAAACTACTATATATAAAATAAATAAGCTACAAGGATGTATTATACAGCACAGGGAATATAGCCAATATTTTATTATAACTATAAATGGAGTATGATCTTTAAAAATTGTGAATCACCATATTGTACCCCTAAAACTTATATAACATTGTAAATCAACTATACCTCAATAAAAAAAATAAACAAAAAAACCCCACACTTATTATTTCATAATTCTGGAGGTCAGAAGTCTGAAATGGGTCTCTCTGTGCTAAAATCAAGGTGTTGGCAGGGCTGTGCTCCTTCTGGAGGCTCTGGGAAACAATCTGTTCCTTCGCCTTTTCCAGTTTCCAGAGGTCACATGAATTTCTTAGCTCATGGCGCTTTCCTCCCTCTTCAAAGCCAGCAGTGTAGCATGTTCTAATATTTCTCTGACCCTGATATTCCTGCCTCCCTTTTTTAAGGACCTCTGTAGTTACATTGGGCCCATCTGGATAATTCAGGATACCCTCCCCATTTCAAAATCCTTCATTTTACATTCACATTTGCAAAGTCCCTTTTGCCATGTAAGATAACATATGCCCAGGTCCCAGGGGTTAGGACGTAGAGATCTTTGAAGGGGTCATTATTCTGCCCACCACAAATTTATATAACTACAAAATTAAAAACTTGGACCATGTACCAAAAAAGTTACCCACTATTCCTCCATTATCCTGACACAATCCCTAATAATATTTTTCTGTAACTCTTTCCAATCTATTATTCTATCTGGTCTTTCACATAGTTATAATTATACCATGTTGTGTTTGACTTTTTCACTTGATATATACCACAAGCCTTTTCCTGGGCTGCTGTGTGGTCTTTGTGATACCAATTAACAATGGCTGCATAACATTCTACCAAATGGACATGCTGCTGTTTACTTAACCAACCCCCTATTGTTAGACCCTTAGTTTGACATTTAGAATGTTTCCATCTTTTCACTCTTATACACAATGAGGCGATGAACAAACATATGCATACAGCTCTTTCTAAATTTGTGAATTATTTCTTTTGGATAGACTCTCAGAGATGGAATTACCAAGCTTAAGGAAATACACACCAACAGCCAAATTGAAACCAAGTCCCTGTAAAACTGAGTTCCTCTCCTGAGTTTATGATTAATATGTCTATCCAAAACTTTATTTCCTTTCTTGTGCTGAACCTGTTCCTCTCAAGATTGAGGAGTATCAGAGAAAAGGGGGGACTGAAACTGAGTAGGACCCTGCACAGCCCTCCTGGGTACAAAAGCCCTTCCGTGTCCCCTGTTTTTTTGTTTGTAGGAAGAAAAAGAAAAAGAAAAGGCTTTAATCTCCTAGGCCTTCCCCAAATTCCAAAGAGCAGGTTCAAGCAGCTAATAGGACAGTAGAGTCACAGGCCTCCTAGTTCCTCTTGAAAGGATATAGATAACAATCTGATACATATCCCTTAGTTCTTCTACAGAAACTAAGACCTCCACCCAGGTGGAGGATGGTGACTACAACCTGATCAGAAGCACACAGACCCCAGACTGGTTGGAACCAGAAGGGTGAGATTCCCAAGATATCACTGTGTCACCTCATCCCCAACCAATCAGAAAAAGGTCACACTCTGCAGTCCTCACCCCAAATTTTGCATTTAAAAACTCTTACCCCAGGGGACTTCCCTGGCGGTCCAGTGGTTAAGACTTCGCCTTCCAATGCAGGGAGTGTGTGTCCAACCTCTGATCAGGGAGCTAAGATCCCACATGCCTCGCAGCCAATAAACCAAAACATAAAACAGAAGCAGTACTGTAGCAAATTCAATAAAATCTTTAAAAATGGTCCACATCAAAAAAATCAAAACAAACAAAAAAACTCTTCCCCCAAAACCATCGAGGAGTTTGGGTCTTTTGAGCATGAGCTGCCTGTTCTCCTTGCTTGGTGCCCTGCAATAAACATTTCTCTGTTCCAAACTGCAACATTTTGGATTGTTTGGCCTCACTGTGCGTCAGGCACATGAACCTGGGTTTGACAACAAAATTACAGTCCCAAAGGTTATAGTGATTTCACTGCCACCAGCAGTGAAGGCAAATGCTTGTTCCACCCATCAATTGCTATTGCTCCAGGGGCTTGAATTCCAAGCCACTGACAAATGTCATTTGACTCAATCTTTATATCCTGTTTGCCCTCCGGGGAAATTTGCTCCAAGTCACCAGTTTGAGATAAACCTGAAGTGTCATGATTTCTCAGGTATGTTTTCATCAGTTATAACCAAATCAGCCTGTCAACTAATTCACCCCTTTTGTCTGAAGACACATGAAGTTAGAAACCAGCTTCTCAGTAACGAATTTTTAAAAAAGTTTTGATAGGAGAGACAGCACCAATCCCCAACACAACAGCTGTGGAGCACATCTGGAACACATCAACATCTCTTCCTTGTCTCTTATAGCTGTGCCTGGCTGAACCCACCTGGGAGAGCCTCAGGCTGCCTACCCTCCTGAACCCTGCAGGACAAAGGGGCTTGACCTCCCAGACTCTGCCAAGCATGCAGTCTCAGGCGGCTGCAACAATGCAGAGAGGGAAAGCCAAGCTGGTACCTGGGCTTGTGGCTGCTTCTGGTCCCAAGTTAAAGCTTTTTCTGAAAATGATATTAACATGGCAATGATACTAACAACAGTAATCAGTATCTCCTCAGTAATTGCTAAAGTCCAGGCAGTGTGCTGAGTACCATGTATGGATCATCTCATTTCTCCTTACAAGAACCCTAAAAGGTATCTGCTATTACAGCCATTTTATTTTATTTGGCCAAGTCATGCAGCTTGCAGGACCTTAGTTCCCTGACCAGGGATTGAACATGCTCCCTCGGCAGTGAAAGCTCGGACTCCTAACCACTGGACCGCCAGGGAATTCCCTACAACCTCAATTGAGGCTCAGAGAAGTTAAGGAACTTGTCCCAGGCCACACAGCTATAAAGTGACAAAGCCAGGGTGTGAAGCCAGATTTTATCAGACTCCAGAGGAAGATTCTTAACCACCCTATTAGGTGGTGTTACGTCCTAAAAATATCCACGATACATTGTCTTAGTGTGTTACTCATCAAAACCCAGTGTTTTAGGGAAAAGCCACCTGGTGCCTTTCTGTAATCAAAGAAAAGAAGCAGGGAGAGCCCCTGAACAATAGCAGGGCCTTGGGAGACAATCACAGAGATAATGAGGAGGCATTTGTACCTTGCTCACACATTCATTTGCTGTCTGACTTTTCTTAACTGGAAAATAACAAGAAGAAATGGATGTGTACTTGGGTTCAGGGTGCTGGTTTGTCTCCCAGAGCAGAGGACCAGTGCCTGAAACTCCGGACTCTGTCATGTCTTGGCATTCCTCCAGCATTTCCCTAGCTCAAGGTCTGGGCTGGGGGCACTGTGCCAGACAGAAGCTCAGAGGGAAGGCCTTGGCTGATGATTCTGAGTCCAGGTCTCTGAGCCCAGGCGCAGATAATCCAGCACAATTCTGGGATGGGCAGAGGCAGATGTTAACCTCTTCCACCTCCAGAGCGCTCAGGCCAGGCTTCAGATTCTGAAGTCAATCTCAAACAGCCGTTTGAAGTTGTGACTTCCACTCTCTGACCCTTTCTAATCCCATCCTCCCTCCTTGCAGCTGCTGTCTCTATTAATTCTTCTGCAGCACCTGCTCTGCTCTTCAGCCATAGAGAGTGCTCTTGTTGTTGTTGGCAGTATTAGTAGCAGTGGCAGCAGTAGCAGTAACGGCAGTGGTAGTAGTAGTAATAGAAGTGATGGTGGATGGAATAAGAATAACTACTGCTACTATTTATTGAGCCCTTGCTATGTTCCAGGCATTCTGCTGAGCTCCCACATTATTTTATTTCGTCTTCACAGTCACCTTGGGCAAGGTGGGTATTAATACTCCCATTTTATGGATAAGGAAATGAGCCTCTGAGATATTGTGAAATGTAGCAGAGCTGGACTTTGAATCCAGGTCTGTTTGTCTCCTAGGTTCATGCTCTTAACTGCCTCGTTCACTCCCTCCTTATGGGATATGGTTTTTCTCCTGACTACCAGGCTGTGTGCTAGTTGTCTTTGGACTTGGTCCCAAGTCCTCAGTATTAGTTTCCTACTTTGATAACTAATTACCACAATTTGGTGGCTTAAAACAGCAATTTATTATCTTAAAGTTCTAGACGTCAGGAGCCTGAAACGGGTCTTATGGAGCTAAAATTAAGGGTGTCAGCAGGGCTGCATTCTTTCTGGAGGCTTTGGGGAGAATCCATTTCCTTGCCTTTCCAGCTTCTAGAGGCCCCTAGAAGCTGCATTCTTTGGCTCATGGCACCCTCCTCCATATTCAAAGCACATCACTCTAATCTCTGCTTTTGCTGTCACATCTCCTTTTCCTCTGACCCTTCATTACTTTGTGCTCACCTGGATAATCCAGGATTATTTTCCCATTTCAGGATCCTTAACTTAATTAGATCTATAAGGTGCCTCTTGCCATGTAAGGTAACAAATTCACAGGTTTAGAGATTAGGACATGAACGTCTTTAGGGCACCATTATTCTGTCTACCACACCCACCAAGAGCCAATTTCCTCAACTCAGACCCAGGCAAGAAGAGAATAGCCCATTGAGTGGGTGGCACATGCCTAACCTCCCCTCAGATGCTCCCTTGCCAGGGTCAGGGAACTTGGCTGTGGGCTTGGTCTGCAAAAGGATGTGTCCAGAACAGGGGTCAGAATAAAGAAGTTAGTCGGTCACCCTCAGAATAATACAGAGTTGGGCAGAGTTAGAGGCAATAGAGAAGGCATTCAGCCCATTTTCCCATTGCACGCTTCCGCTCCACAACACTTACGACGGACCCTTGCTAGAATACCTCCTGGAACAGAAACCTCACACCTTTACAAGACAGCCAGTTCCACCGCTGGCAGCTCTAGTTATTAAAACTTCTTCCTTAACTTAAGCCTTCCTCCTCAGAAATGTCCCCATTGGGCCTGGCTCTACTGAGGCTGAACAAGCCCTCTCCCTCTTCTAGAGGTGAGGACTTCAAGTGCAGTGAAGACTTTGAAGGGTGCTTCTGCTAAATCAAAGGCACCAGTTGCACCTGTGGCGTCTTTACACTATCAGTGGCTACTCTGGGTGCCATCAGAGTCCCATGCGCCCATGGATAATACCAGTCTGGTGCCTGCCACATAATAAAGGGCTCTAAAGGCAGTGCCCTGTACTGGTGTCAAACAGCAGAGCTGGTTCCACCTTGAAAGAGAAGAGCAGAAGCAGCTTTGGAAGCCCAGCCAGGAGCCCTAGGCTCCTCTCTTTAAAGTAGCTGCCAGAATTGAGAGACTGGAAACAAGTGATAACAATCATATAGGGGGTGGGAGGCTCCTCCTCCAGCTTTAGCCCAAACTGAAAGTACAATTTGGGTCTGATTTTTTCTTCCTGCTCAGATTCAGAGGCTCCGCTGCTGCCTCTGCCTCTCCCCTAGGTCTCTCCTCGTCTTCTATCTGTGGAAGCCACTGAGGGCTTCAGTGCCTGTCCTGGCCCAGTGCTGTTTGCCCTCCATACCATTCCTTCTTTTTCCCCTGCTCTGGTCTGTATTATAGGAGGTGACCCCTGGAGGCTGCTTTTCCCAGGCTCCTGGATCAGCTGGCTTCTGGCATATTCAGCCAATGGGAGGCACTGGAGGGGGATGGAAAAAATCAGGCTACTTCTCCCCAACACGCACACAAACACCCCTGACTGCATCTCTGCTTTCTCTCTATGGTTCCAGCTTCTGTGTCCCTGTTTCCTGTGGCCTGGCAAGCTCCTCCCACTGACCTTCTGACCTAGGGTAGAAATGACTTCCTGCTTTTGCTAATTTCTGAGTTGCATCACATTCCCCAGTGGTTTCTTGGTTCTTCCTTTACTTTTGTAGCCAGTTCTCCTTTTTAATAACTCTCTGTTTTAACTACTCAAAAGTATTTGTTTCCAGACCAGACATAACCAATTAAAGTCCTGTTACCCTTTCAGCTGTCATGTTTCAAGCATCCTATACTGTTCTAGAAGTCCTAAACTCTCTCCCTCAGACTAAGTATTGATATTCCCATCTAAAAGCCTTGAAAACTGATTTAGAAAATTCCTTTTTGCTTCCTAAAATCTCTGAAAAGGAAGGTATAGGTCCATGAGGCCCACAGTGGGCAAGAGTGGGATCCAGTGCCACTCAATTCAACAAATTTTTCCTCGGTTCCCAACATTCATTCATTCATTCACCAAATAGTCATTCAGCACCCATTATTTTCCAGGAACTGTTGTAGGACCTGGGGATGTTGCAGTGAACAAGACAAAGTCTTTGCCCTTGTGGAATCTGCATTCTAGTGGTGGGGAAACAATGAACAAATAAGCAAATAAATCTATAGTATGTCAGATGGTGAGAAGAGCTACAGAGAAAATACAAACCTGGGTAAAATAGTGGGGGGTGCCTAGGAGGACATTGCCCTTTTATATAGGGGAATAGGAGGGTCCCTTACTGTGTTGGGGTAACATTTGAGCAGAGATCTGGCTGCATTGAGGGGGTGAGGGTGGTGGATATCTGACAGGTAGGAGGAGTATTGCAGGTAGAGGAAAGAGCAAATACATAAGTAGATCCCAAGATGGAGTGGCCATAACATGTTCAAATAACAGCAAGGAGACAAGGATGGTTGGAGTGGAGTGAACATGGGAGAGAGCGATAGGAAGTGAAGAAAGAGAGAAAGGAGTGGAGAGAAAGAATCACCTGGAGCATTGGAAGTCAAGGTAAGAACTTTGCTTTTATGCTGGTGGGTTTTGAACAAATGAGTGACTGATCTGACTTACAGTTTTTGAAAAACCACTCTGGCTGCAGCATTGTGACTAGACTAGGGGTGGGCAAGAACTGAAGCAAGGTGACTACTTAGTTAACCAAGAGCCTAGAACAATAACCAAGGGAGAGTTGATGATGGCTTGGCCCAGGGTGGAAGTGGTGGACATGGTCATATAAAGTTAGATTCTGTATATATCTTACAGGTAGAGTCAACAGGACTTGCTGATATACAATGTAAAAGAAGGGATCACAGATGACTATTTTTTGACATGGGAAACAGAGAATGCAGTTGTCATTTGTTAAGATAGGGAAGAAAGTGGGAGGAAGGAGTTTAGGAGGGAAGATCAGAAGTCTGGTTTTGGACATGAGATGCCTGTCAGCCAACCAGGTGGATGTGTCAAGTAGGCGATTGGATATGAGTGAGTCTGGAATTGATGGGAAAGTTCTGAGTTGAAGATGGGAAGTTGAGAGTTGTCAGAGAACAGATGGTATTTAATGTCATCAGACTGGATGGGATCACCTAGCAAGTCAATGCAAACAAGAGGAGGAGAGATCTGAGGACTGAGCCCTATGCAATCCCTCGTTTAGAGGTCAGGAAAGTGTGGAAGAGCCAGGAGAGGGGGCTGAGAAGGCGGTGTGTGTGTGTGTGTGTGTGTGTGTGTGAGAGAGAGAGAGAGACACAGAGAGACAGCGACAGAGAGAGACAGAGACAGAGAGAGAGAGAGAGAGAAAGAATGAGAGAGAGAGAATGACCATGACCTTGTGGGCAACTGCAGTCTGTGCCCATGCCTGTCTGAAGATCCTATAACTGTGGGTTTGTGTGGCAGAGGGAAGCCACATGGACTTGGAATCTGCAGGCAGAATTCCAGGCTTGCAGCGTGAGTTCAGTGAACTCCACAAGAAGCAAGAACTCCTCCAAGAAGGCCCCATAACTTGAGTTCAAGAACGTCCTCTTAGACCTGAGTCTAGTAGCCTTCCCTGGACATCCTCACAGTCAGAGTCAGTACATCTCCTAAGAAGTCCCCGGCCTGAATTTGTGAGTCCCTGAGGAGCCTTTGCAGCCTGAATTTAGTGCATTTTTCCAAAAGTCCCACAGCCTCAGTTCAGTTACTTCACTAGGATGTCCTCAGAGCCTGGGTTCTGAGCATTTCTCAAGGGTTCCTGCAGCCTGAGTTCAAAGCATTCCAGAAGAAGTCCCTTGCAGCCTGGATCCCTCTGTGTCCTACTCCCAGGACGTGGTCGCACATGAGGCTGTCCAGGGCAAGCAGGAGCAGTGGAAGAGGGCTTGGGACTGACCTCTGAGGAAAGCCAGCATTTAAGGGAAGGGCAGAGCGAGGGAGGTAGAGGAGTGGTCAGAGTTGGGAGAACCACGAGAGTGGGATGCCATGGGAGTCACAGTGAAAGCCAGCACAGACGCAAGAGAGGGAGCCATTGGATTTGGTCACAGAGACCACTTAGTGACACGGATGGGGGAAGGGGTAGTATCAGAGGAGTGACAGGGCTGCCTCTCTGAGGAAGCAGAGAGAGAGTTGTGGGTCCTTTCACAAAGTTTGGCTAGGACAGTGGCCTATTTGTCCTCAAAAGAAAGCAATGACAGGGCACCAAAGAGAGCACAAGCAACCAACCATGTTCCAAAGTCGAGTAGGGAGGACAAGCGAGGAGCCACAAGGGGTCGTTTCTGTAGTTTCCCCTGTCTTGTTTAGATACAGACAAGCCCACCTTCCAGCTGCTCTGGGCTGTTTACCTTCGAGGAACCTCTCTGCCTCAGTAGAAGGCGACACGACAAGCTGGGAAACCCTCAGCTTTTAGAGTTGGCAGCTATAGGTTTGAAGCTCTACCTGGCCACTTCCTCACTGAGCAACTGGGTAAACATGTTAACCTTGCTCAGCCTCAGTTTTCTCACCTATAAAATGATGTCCTTGCAGGGATTAAATGAAACAACACTGTGAATGTAATTAATGCACTGAACTGTACATTTAAAAATGGTTAAAGTCGGGACTACCCTGGTGGTCCAGTGGTAAAGAATCCGCCTTCCAATGCAGGGGACGCGGGTTCGATCCCTGGTCAGGGAACTAAGATCCCACATGCCGTGGGGCAACTAAGCCCGAGTGCCACAACTACTGAGCCCATGCACCCTGGAGCCTGCGTGCCACAACTAGAGAAGAGAAAACCCTCACGCCACAACTAGAGAGAAGCGCATGCCACAACCAAGAGCCCATACCGCAATGAAAGATCCTGCATGTCTCAACGAAGATACTGCATGCCGCAACTAAGATCTGATGCAGCAAAAAATAAAAAATAAAAATAAATAAATAAAAACGGTTAAATTGTGTGTTATATACATTTTACCACAATCTTTAAAGACTAATAATGGAATATATCAAAAACCATGAAATCGTACTTTATTTATTTATTTATTTAACATCTTTATTGGAGTATAATTGTTTTACATTGTTGTGTTAGTTGCTGCTGTATAACAAAGTGAATCAGCTATACGTATACATATATCCTCATATCCCCTCCCTCTTGCGTCTCCCTCCTACCCTCCCTATCCCACCCCTCTAGGTGGTCACAAAGCACAAGCTGATCTCCCTGTGCTATGCGGCTGCTTCCCACTAGCTATCTATTTTACATTTGGTAGTGTATATATGTCAATGCCACTCTCTCACTTCGTCTCAGCTTACCCTTCCCCCTCCCCATGTCCTCAAGTCCATTCTTTATGTCTGCATCTTTATTACTGTCCTGCCCCTAGGTTCTTCATAACCTTTTTGGGTTTTTTTAGATTTCATATACATGTGTTAGCATACGGTATTTGTTTTTCTCTTTCTGACTTACTTCACTCTGTATGACAGACTCTAGGTCCATCCACCTCACTACAAATAACTCAGTTTCGTTTGTTTTTATGGCTGAGTAATATTCCATTGTATATATATGCCACATCTTCTTTATCCATTCATCTGTCAATGGACACTTAGGTTGCTTCCACGTCCCAGCTATTGTAAAGAGTGCTGCAGTGAACATTGTGGTACATGACTCTTTTTGAATTATGGTTTTCTCACAGTATATGCCCAGTAGTGGGATTGCTGGGTCATATGGAAGTTTTATTTTTAGTTTTTTAAGGAAACTCCATACTGTTCTCCATAGTGGTTGTTTCAATTTACATTCCCACCAACAGTGCAAGAGTGTTCCCTTTTCTCCACACCCTCTCCAGCATTTGTTATTTGTAGATTTTTTGATGATGGCCATTCTGACCGGTGTGAGGTGATACCTCATTGTAGTTTTGATTTGCATTTCTCTAATGATTAGTGATGTTGAGCATCCTTTCATGTGTTTGTTGGCAATCGGTATAGCTTCATTGGAGAAATGTCTACTTAGGTCTTCTGCCCATTTTTGCATTGGGTTGTTTGTTTTTTTGATATTGAGCTGCATGAGCTGCTTGTACATTTGCAAGATTAATCCTTTGTCAGTTGCTTCATTTGCAAATATTTTCTCCCATTCTGAGGGTTGTCTTTTTGTCTTGTTTGTGGTTTCCTTTGCTGGGCAAAAGCTTTTAAGTTTCATTAGGTCCCATTTGTTTATTTTGTTTTTATTTCCATTTCTCTAGGGGGTGGGTCAAAAAGGATCTTGCTGTGATTTATGTCATAGAGTGTTCTGCCTATGTTTTCCTCTAAGAGTTTTATAGTGTCTGGCCTTAAATTTAGGTCTTTAATCCATTTTGACTTTATGTTTGTATATGGTGTTAGGGAGTGTTCTAATTTCATTCTTTTACATGTCCAGTTTTCCCAGCACCACTTATTGAAGAGGTTGTCTTTTCTCCACTGTATATGCTTGCCTCCTTTATCAAAGATAAGGTGACCATATGTGTGTGGATTTATCTCTGGGTTTTCTATCCTGTTCCATTGATCTATATTTCTGTTTTTGTGCCAGTACCATACTGTCTTGATTACTGTAGCTTTGTAGTATAGTCTGAAGTCACGGAGCCTGGTTCTTCCAGCTCCGTTTTTCTTTCTCAAGATTGCTTTGGCTATTTAGGGTCTTTTGTGTTTCCATACAAATTGTGAAATTTTCTGTTCTAGTTCTGTGAAAAATGCCATTGGTAGTTTGATAGGGATTGCACTGAATCTGTAGATTGCTTTTGGTAGTATAGTCATTTTCACAATGTTGATTCTTCCAATCCAAGAACATGGTATATCTCTCCATCTGTTTGTATCATCTTTAATTTCTTTCATCAGTATCTTATAGTTTTCTGCATACAGGTTTTTGTCTCCTTAGGTAGGTTTATTCCTAGGTATTTTATTCTTTTTGTTGCAGCGGTAAATGGGAGTGTTTCCTTAATTTCTCTTTCAGATTTTTCATCATCAGTGTATAGGAATGCAAGAGATTTCTGTGCATTAATTTTGTATCCTGCTACTTTACCAAATTCATTGATTAGTTCTAGTAGTTTTCTGGTAGCATCTTTAGGATTCTCTATGTATAGTATCATGTCATCTGCAAACAGTGACAGTTTTACTTCTTCTTTTCTGATTTGGATTCCTTTTATTTCTTTTTTGTCTCTGATTGCTGTGGCTAAAACTTCTAAAACTATGTTGAATAATAGTGGTGAGAGTGGGCAACCTTGTCTTGTTCCTGATCTTAGTGGAAATGGTTTCAGTTTTTCACCATTGAGAACAATGTTGGCTATGGGTTTGTCATATATGGCCTTTATTATGTTGAGGTAAGTTCCCTCTATGCCTACTTTCTGGAGAGTTTTTATTATAAATGGGTGTTAAATTTTGTCAAAAGCTTTTTCTGCATCTATTGAGATGATCATATGGTTTTTATCCTTCAATTTGTTAATATGGTGTAACACATTGATTGATTTGCGTATATTGAAGAATTCTTGCATTCTTAGGATAAACCCCACTTGATCATGGTGTATGATCCTTTTAATGTGCTATTGGATTCTGTTTGCTAGCATTCTGTTGAGGATTTTTGCATCTATGTTCACCAGTGATATTGGACTGTAGTTTTCTCTTTCTGTAACATCTTTGTCTGGTTTTGGTATCAAGGTGATAGTGGCCTCACAGCAGAGTTTGGGAGTGTTCCTGCCTCTGCTATATTTTGGAAGAGTTTGAGGAGAGTAGGTGTTAGCTCTTCTCTAAATGTTTGATAGATTTCTCCTGTGAAGCCATCCGGTCCTGGGCTTTTGTTTGTTGGAAGATTTTTAATCACAGTTTCAATTTCAGTGCTTGTGATTGGTCTGTTCATATTTTCTATTTCTTCCTGGTTCAGCCTCAGAAGGTTGTGCTTTTCTAAGAAATTGTCCATTTCTTCCAGGTTGTCCATTTTATTGGCATAGAGTTGCTTGTAGTAATCTCTCATGATCCTTTGTATTTCTGCAGTGTCAGTTGTTATGTCTCCTTTTTCATTTCTAATTCTGTTGATTTGAGTCTTCTCCCTTTTTTTCTTGATGAGTCTGGCTAATGGTTTATCAATTTTGTTTATCTTCTCAAAGAACCAGCTTTTAGTTTTATTGATCCTTTCCTTCATTTCTTTTTCATTTATTTCTGATCTGATCTTTATGATTTCTTTCCTTCTGCTAACTTTGGGGTTTTTTTGTTCTTCTTACTCTAATTGCTTTAGGTGTAAGGTTAGGTTGTTTATTTGAGATTTTTCTTGTTTCTTGAGGTAGGATTGTATTGCTATAAACTTCCCTCTTAGAACTGCTTTTGCTGCATCCCATAGGTCTTGGGTCGTCGTGTTTTCATTGTCATTTGTTTCTAGGTATTCTTTGATTTCCTCTTTGATTTCTTCAGTGATCTCTTGGTTATTTAGTAGCATATTGTTTAGCCTCCATGTGTTTGTATTTTTTACAGTTTTTTTCCTGTAATTGATATCTAGTCTCATATTGTGGTCGGAAAAGATACTTGATATGGTTTCAATTTTCTTAAATTTACCAAGGCTTGGTTTGTGACCCAAGATATGATCTATCCTGGAGAATGTTCCATGAGCACTTGAGAAGAAAGTGTATTCTATTTTTTTTGGCTGAAATGTCCTATAAATATCAATTAAGTCCATCTTGTTTAATGTATCATTTAAAGCTGTGTTTCCTTATTTATTTTCATTTTGATCTGTCCATTGGTGAAAATGGTGTGTTAAAGTCCCCGACTATTATTGTGCTACTGTTGATTTCTCCTTTTATGGCTGTTAGCATATGCCTTATGTATTGAGGTGCTCCTATGTTGGGTGCATAAATATTTACAATTGTTATATCTTCTTCTTGGATTGATCCCTTGATCATTATGTAGTGTCCTTCTTTATCTGTTTTAATAGCCTTTATTTTAAAATCTATTTTGTCTGATATGAGAATTCTTACTCCAGCTTTCTTTTGATTTCCATTTGCATGGAATATCTTTTTCCATCCCCTCACTTTTAGTCTGTATGTGTCTCTAGGTCTGAAGTGGGTCTCTTGTAGACAGCATATATACGGGTCTTGTTTTTGTATCCATTCAGCCAGTCTATGTCTTTTGGTTGGAGCATTTAATCCATTTACATTTAAGGTAATTATTGATATGTATGTTCCTATTACCATTTTCTTAATTGTTTGGTGTTTGTTTTTGTGGGTCTTTTTCTTCTCTTGTGTTTCCTGCCTAGAGAAGTTCTTTTAGCATTTGTTGTAAAGCTGGTTTGGTGGTGCTGAATTCTCTTAGCTTTTGCTTGTCTATAACGGTTTTAATTTGTCCGTCGAATCTGAAAGAGATCCTTGCTGGGTCGAGTAATCTTGGTTGTAGGTTTTCCCCTTTCCTCACTTTAAATATGTCCTGCCACTCCCTTCTGGCTTGCAGAGTTTCTGCTGAAAGTTCAGCTGTTAACCTTATGGGGATTCCCTTGTATGTTATTTGTTGCTTTTCCCTTGCTGCTTTTAATATTTTTTCTTTGTATTTAATTTTTGATAGTTTGATTAATATGTGTCTCAGCATGTTTCTCCTTGGATTTATCCTGTATGGGACTCTCTGAGCTTCCTGGACTTGAATGACTATTTCCTTTCCCATGTTAGGGAAGTTTTCAACTATAATCTCTTCAAATTTTTTCTCAGACCCTTTCTTTTTCTCTTCTTCTTCTGGGACCCCTAGAATTCGAATGTTGGTGTGTTTAATGTTGTCCCAGAGGTCTCTGAGACTGTGCTCAATTCTTTCCATTCTTTTGTCTTTATTCTGCTCTGCAGTAGTTATTTCCACTATTTTATCTTCCAGGTCACTTATCCCTTTTTCTGCCTCAGTTATTCTGCTATTGATTCCTTCCAGAGAATTTTTAATTTCATTTATTGTGTTGTTCATCATTGTTTGTTTGCTTTTTAGTTCTTCTAGGTTCTTGTTAAACGTTTCTTGTATTTTCTCCATTCTATTTCCAAGATTTGGGATCATCTTTACTATCATTACTCTGAATTCTTTTTCAGGTAGACTGCCTATTTCCTCTTCATTTCTTTGGTCTGGTGGGTTTTTACCTTGCTCCTTCATCTGCTGCGTATTTCTCTGTCTTCTCATTTTGCTTAACTTACTGTGTTTGAGGTCTCCTTTTCGCAGGCTGCAGGTTCGTAGTTCCCATTGTTTTCGGTGTCTGCCCCCAGTGGGTAAAGTTGGTTCAGTGGATTGTCTAGGCTTCCTGGTGGAGGGGACTGGTGCCTGTGTTCTGGTGGATGAGGCTGGATCTTGTCTTTCTGGTGGGCATAACCGCATCTGGTGGTGTGTTTTGGGGTGTCTGTGAACTTAGTATGATTTTAGGCAGCCTCTCTGCTAATGGGTGGGGTTGTGTTCCTGTCTTGCTAGTTGTTTGGCATGAGGTGTCCAGCACTGGAGCTTGCTGGTCGTTGAGTGAGCTGGGTCTTAGCACTGAGACGGAGATCTCTGGGAGAGCTCTCGCTGATTGATATTACGTGGGGCCAGGAGGTCTCTGGTGGTCCAGTGTCCTGTACTCGGCTCTCCCACCTCAGAGGCTCAGGCCCGACACCTGGCCGGAGCACCAAGACCCTGTCAGCCACACAGCAAGTGCCCAGGGAGCTGGCTTAGACTGCAGTGCACTCTTGGGATGCTGACAAGGATGCAGTCACATACCTACTTGCCACTCAGAGATCCTTTCCTTGCTGTCTTCCTTTGGCTAGTAAACAGACCTGTATGGCAATTTCAAACGTAGATGATGAGACTTTGCAGCTGGGGTAGTCGTAGTTCCGACTGGTGGGAAAATGGTCCTCTGCCAAGGGTTGTCGCTAGGGCGGGAGCTTATTTATTTATTTTAATTAATTTATTAATTTATTTATTTTTGGCTGTGTTGGGTCTTTGTTGCTGCACGCTGGCTTTCTCTAGTTGCGGCAAGCAGGGGCTACTCTTTGTTGCAGTGCACGGGCTTCTCATTGTGGTGGCTTCTCTTGTTGCAGAGCATGGGCTCTAGGCGTGCAGGCTTCAGTAGTTGTGGCATGCAAGCTCAGTAGTTGTGGCGCACAGGCTTAGCAGCTCTGTGGCATGTGGGATCTGGACCAGCGCTCAAATCCATGTCCCCTGCATCGGCAGGCGGATTCTTAACCACTGCGCCACCAGGGAAGTCCCTGTACACTTTAAATGGCTGTATTGTGTGGTATGTGAATTACATCTCAATAAGGCTGTTTAAAAAATTAATGGCATATTGAGTTATTGCCTGCGAAATGTGGTTTAGAAATTGTGCCAACTTGGTGCTAAAGTGAAATTTTACTTGCTGGTATATATGAACCTCTATGCACACAGTTTATCATTTAATTTTCACGCTGAGCATTGTAATTAAAGGGGCCGATACCTCCGGGCTGCTTTAGGAAGAGCTTCAAAGAACACCTGTTTGGGACCCTTGGATCCTGGGTCTGGTCCTAGTTTTAGAGGTTGTCAAACTCCATCTGCAAAGCTCACTTGTGGGAACCAAGCTCTGGAGAATCCAGGCCCTGGCTCCAGACTCTTGAGAGACTGATTAATAAACAGGAAGGCCAATTGATTCGTTTACTGGGGACCCACCAAGAATTCTGGGGCAGGGCCCTCCCTCGCTGGGGGCCTGGCCAGCAGAGAGGAAGATCACAGGAGGTTCAGTGTTCTGCAGCTCCCTCCTCCTGACAATAACACCCGCCTCCTTCCTTGGCCTGGTTCATTTTATTATGGAGTACGAGTCAATGGCTCAGCACAGACAGTAAATGAGCAACATGAAAATAATGAATTGGAAACACTTGATAGTTTTTCTTTTCTCTAATTTGACCTCTGATAAGGCCAAAGTTTTTTTTTTTTTTTTGTGAAACATGTATATGCGCATCATTTAAAGAGTTCCATTGTTCTACAAAGTGTGTCAGGAAATACAGCAGTCCCCACCTTTCCTGTTTTTCACTTCCCAGAGGTACCACTTTCAACTCTTTTAGTGGATGCCATTTCTTCTTTGTATCTTCCTCTTCCTGAGAGTTTACAGTTTAGAAAACAGATGGAGAAGTCCTAGGTGGAGGACCCAGTTTTGATGCTTGCTCTAACACAAATGAAAATACTGCAACCTAACCACCTCACCACAGCTCATTGGTTCATATTGCTCTACAGACTGCATAGCACTTTCCTCGACATTATACTGCCTCTTTCTTTTAAAAAAAAATTAAAAAGTCCTTTTTTTAAATTGTGGTAGAATATATATAACATAAAATTTATCATCTTAGCCACTTCTGAGTGTACAGTTCAGTGGCATTAAAGACATTCATGTTGTTGTACAACCATCACCACCATCCTTCTCCAAAACTTTTTCCTCATCCTATACTGAAATTCTGTACCCATTAAACAATAATTCCCAATTCCCCTCCCCCCAGCCCCTGGTAACCACTATTCTACTTTTTTTCTTTATGAATTTGACTCTTCTAGGTACCTCATATAAGTGGAATCATACAATATTTGTCCTTTTGTGTCTGGCTTATTTCACTTAGCATACTGTTTTCAAGGCTCATCAATGTTATAGCATGTGCCAGAATTCCATTCATTTTTTAGGCTGAATAATATTCCATTGTATGTATGTACAAAATTTGCTTAACCATTCATCTGTCGATGGACATTTGGGTTGTTTCCACCTTTGGGCTATTGTGAATAATGATGCTATGAACATGGGTGTACAAATGTCTGTTCAAGTCCCTGCTTTCAGTTCTTTTGGGTATATACCTAGAAGTGGAATCGCTGGATCATATGGTAATTCTCTGTTTAATTTTCTGAAGAGCCTACCTCTTTGTTCTGATAACAATTCTATGAAAAGAGCAGGTACTAAGACAACTGTCCTCATAAACAAGACAGGACACTTGGTGACTTGCCCAGGTCTCAAAGCTTGTTGGAGGGTAGAACTAAGTCTAGGCTTCTCTCCACCATACTGTCTCCCATATGGTATTGGCCTTCCTCAGCCTAAAACACCCAACCAGGAGTCTCATATAAATGTTTGTTTTCCTCCAGAACATGTAGAAGACCCTTCATTTATGCAGGCTGACACTCTCTTTTTGCAATCATCATTAGCATTTGCCATTGGCACATGAACGGTCTATTACCGTTCTCAAATTAGAGCTCACCTCACTTCCATTTACACCAACTTTATGATGGGAGGTGGGCGTCTCATCAGCACATTAGAAAAAAGAGTGTGTCTTTGCAAAGATTCATGTCTATGCTATATTAACCCTCAAGTCCCAGGGGGCCCTCTTTTGATCCAAATTTTGGGCCCCCTCTATTCCGGACCAACTGCTCCAACATAACTCATGGAATTGAAATAACAATTTTCAAGCAGCTGCCATATGCCAGGAACTGCCCTGAGGGCTTTGCACATACTATCTCATGTCCTCTACTTATAATATCCTGAGAGATGGGAAACATTTCCCTTTTCCAGATAAGGAAACAAAGGCCAGAAGACATCAAGCTATTTGCCTGAGAGAATGCCCAGGACTTGATGGGTGCCAACACCAGTGCCTCTGTTTCCCCACCCACCCACCTCCTTCCCAAGGATGTAGTTTTATACCCTATCTTGTCATTATATAAAACATCTTAATCTAAAGTTCATGAGATTAGTGGAAACAGAGGGTTTTTTAAATTAATGACTTTTTTTCTCTTTTCCTGCCTCAAGTTCAGACTTGATTTCTAACTGGTAGAATTTTCTCCTTCCCATTCCCTTAGGCCCTCTTCTACAGGACCAGCCACCCCTGTCTGAATCCTGGTTATTTGTGCCCATTTTTATTCCCCCTTCTTATTCAGGGTAGGAGTGGGGTGCTATTGAACCCCTGCTATTGAACATGTCCTGGCATGTAATAGGTGACCAAGAACTTTAGGATTCTGGGCTAAGATCAAGTGTCCCTTTTTAGCTAGTTCTCACTGATCTGTGTTGAAAGAATGAATAGATGCATGGAAAATAATGTTGACACTGCACAATATCCTTCTGTGTCTCCTCTACCAAACCATAACTCTCCTCATTGTTCTCTACTTCAAAATAGTGGGGGGCAGGGAATGGGGACTTTTGGCAGGGAAGGAGCTAAGGAGTAAGAGGAGGCCAATAAGATATAATTAGAAGTTCAAGGTCTAAGTTGAAATCCTCGTTCAGTCACTTACTCTGTGGCCTTGGGCAAATCACTTAACCTCTCTGAGTTGCATTTTCCTCATTTGTGGAAAAAGAATAGCAATCCCTGCGTCATGGGGTGATCGTGAGGATGAAATGAATCCATGGGCGTGAAAGAGAGAACACCAGCCAGCATGCAGGAGACACTAGATGAACATTTGAAAAACAAATGGATGAAAGACCTGGGGGAAAGTATACACTGTAGAATCTGTGTAAAGGAGTGCAGTTTTTAAAAATTTCATGCAATGCCTTTTATCTTTTGGGTCTATAAATGACAGTAAGCAATAAATGAGGTATGTCAGTGAACAATTATGACTCACAATGGAAATGGCAAACCTTTAAAACCTAACAGCCAATTATTGGATCTAGCATCAAAGACACACCAAAGGACTTTAAAAAATTCCCATCATTTAGGATATGCCAGAGTTGCTGTGTGTGGTATAGAGCCCTTGATTGCTAATTAGATTCTGAACAATCAGAGTGGAAAAATGTTCTTTTCCATAGCATCAAATGAGATTCTTATATCTTATATCTGGATTAGGGCCAATTAAGACATGACACTCTGATTTTGGTGATCTTGGACCTTAAAGATTGTAGGCAAATCCCCCAAATCTTCAGTCTCTTAGTTCCTGCACCAAGGAGCTAGAGTCTGTGCAGACCCCTCCCACCTGCCCTCTAAGGCCTTGGAGCTCCTCCCTTCTGCTGGTGCCTGCCCTCCCCTCCTGGAAGGGGGCTCCCGTTCTCCCACACCGCACCCCTTGGGCCAGGGCCTGAGGTCCACCAGGGCCTTCATCCTCCCAGCCTGAGGTGCTGTCCAGATGCTGAGAGTTGGGAGCCTCTGCTGCCTCCCAAAAATACCATGGGAGCTGTCCAGCCTGGGAGCCGGACAGCATCTCAGAGCTCAGGCAACACCTGAAGCACAGGAGATTCTGAGCCAAGCTAGGGTAGCCAGGAGGGCACCCTTGGAGGCCACACCCATGTACAAAGGAGGAAATTGAGGCTCAGAGGGGACAAGGGTTGGCTCAGGGACATGTAGCCCAGCGGCAAAGACAGAAGCAGGCCTTTTGCCTCTGAGTCCAGCGCTCCCTCCACGTTGTCGCACTGTGGGCTCTCACCCCACCCCCACTCTCCCGTATTATAGGTTCACAGACCAGTGTCTGTTGGACACGCACCTACCGTTAGCAATGAGGCTCACTTATACAGCCCTTTATAAGATGTGTTTATCATTACCTCATTTAATTTTTACTGCCACACTGTAATTCGCTATAGTGTTGCCATCATCATCACCCCCATTTTCCAGATACAGAAACCGAGGCACAGAGACATGTCAAGCGGACTGGAGTCGGTAGCGAGAGGAGTGGGTCAGGAAAGGCTGCCCAGGAGAGGAGACAGCTGAGCTGAACTGGGAGAAGGCTTTTGCTAGGAGGGTGAGGCAAGGGGAAGGACCCCGTAGGTAGAGGGACCAGCAGGCACAAAGGCCTAGCTTTTTTCACGGCGGGGTGTTGGGGAGGCAGACAGAGACAGAAACAGAGACTAACACGGCAGGATCATGAGGGTGACGTCGCAGCTGCGGGCAAGGCGGGGGCCAGGGACTGCCTTACAGCCATCCCCAAAGTCTCCCTCTGAGGGAAGATACCCAGTAGTCCTGGGGCAGCAGATGGTGTGGACCTCAGCGCAGCCTTCTTGGTAGCAGAGCTTGCCTGGGAGTCTTCCCTGAGGACGTTCCTGAGGCGGTGTGGCTCATGGCTCCGACTCCGATGTGAGTTCCCCTAAGTAAGAGTGCCATCTGTGCGTCGGGGTCTCCCTCCTCCCCACCCCAGGGCCTAATCAGGTCTGTAGCCCCATGTCAGCTATGATAAAGGCTCGAGGGCTTGGCTGCTCAAACACAAGCCCTCAGGCCCCGACCTTGGGGCACACACACCTGTCTTCTTGTGTGTATGGCTGGGGGGAGGTGGAGGAAGCACGGCTGATGCAGGGAGAGAGGTCTTGGTGCTGTGTTGAACTTGCCTCTTGGGGGGTAAGACAAGGGAATGGAGGGAGTTGATGTCCACTGAACATTTACTGGGCACCTGATTCCATCCCAAACACTTTATTTTATTTTATTTTTTTATTAAGTTTTTTAATTTTGGGGGGTGCTGCGTTGGGTCTCCATTGCTGCGCGGGCTTTCTCTAGTTGCGGCGAGCGGGGGCTACTCTTCGTTGCAGTGCGCAGGCTTCTCATTGCGGTGGCTTCTCTTGTTGCGGAGCATGGGCTCTAGGCGCACGGGCTTCAGTAGTTGTGACATGCGTGCTCAGTAGTTGTGGCTCATGGGCTCTAGAGCACAGGCTCAGTAGTTGTGGCGCACGGGCTTCATTGCTCCGTGGCATGTGGGATCTTCCCGGACCAGGGCTCGAACCTGTGTCGCCTGCATTGGCAGGCGGATTCTTAACCACTGCGCCACCAGGGAAGTCCCCCAAACACTTTAAATATGCTGTTTTATTTAAATCTCTCAGCAACTTTCTTTTTGCAGTTGAGGAATCCGAGGCTCGGAGAGGTAAGGCAACTGCTCAAGGCGTTTACTCTGAGGCCATGCTTCCCACAAGCCACTCTCTGTGGGGATACCAAGGCAGACCTGGAAATCAGGGGACTCCTCTGAAGGGGGGCTTTGACTCGAGGACCCCCATCAGCCTTGCTGACCTTCTTTAGACCTGCACTGCAGTCTCAACTCTCCCACCAGGCCTGCCTTCCTTCCCTCAGGGGTCAGATCCGCCTTGAGGTCTGATGGCTCCCCCAGCCTCCCTAGCTGCTCCCCATTTTGCACACAGGCATTTGCTTAATAAACCTCTACACATATAAAAAAGCCTCAAAGGAGCTGGGCTGACATAGCCACACAGCCCCACAGCTGGTGAGCTGGTGAGTGGCTGGATGGATTTAGGTCAACTCATACTCGTTCCTCTGCCACCTGCTATGACACACTTACAAGTGTCCGGGATGAACCTGGAGCCGGCTGCCTGGTGTTCTTGAAACACGTACGTGACAGGGCTCCTTAGCCCTACTCCCTCTGCAGCTCACTTCCTTCCAGAGTGGATGCCTCTGCGATTGCAGGGAACTCGGAGAGCCTGCCTGCTGCTTCTCAGTTTTCCCAGGGACTCCAGTGGGGAAGAAAGCCTGTGTGGGTTTATTTCCTCCTCAGAATGAATCTTCGAGCCTGTTTTACACCTGCCTCTCAGTTTCAGTTTTTATTTTGCCCAAGGTCTAAACATTTCCCTCTACAATGACAATGTTCAAAGGCTCTTGAGCTTTCCACAGTCATTGTAACCTGCAAATAAATGAAATATAAAGTAATTCTACAGATGGAGTAATCACCACTACGTACGAAAAAGAGCAAGTCTCCTGAGAAGCTGTATAAACAGACTCTTTCTATAAATTGAGTTAAGTCTTATATTCAAGGGGTGGAGGGGCTCCTTATCCACAGGGATCCTGAACCTGTGGCTTATTCTCCCTTTTTACCCAGTCCCAGTCTATTCGGAGTGGGGTCCAGGAAAATATTTTTAGTGTGAAAAAAATGATTATCCTTAATGGAGTCGTTTTATAACTTCAGATTTTCTCCTGGCTGGTTTCTGGAAAGTAGACTATATTATTAGCCATCAGAGTAATAAAAAGATAGTAGGTCATTCTTCCTGCTTCCAGAAATCTGGTAAAAGACCATTGAGCCCATCCCTCAAATCTAATCAATTCTAGATAGCCCTGGCTGCTGTCTCAAGGCTCCAGGTCGAGGAGAGAAACATGATCATTTTTAAAGATGTCTGTGTTAGGAGGTGGGAGGACATCTGGACTAGAAATACACTGTACTTGGACATCAATGAGCCCAAACTTTATGGGCTTATGCTCTTATCTACTGAAGATATCACAAACACTTTTTTGCAGGGCTGCCCATTCTGACAGTGGCCAGATGACATCAGCCTTTGATCACCCAGGCAAATTATTATAGATGCCAAGGAATCCAGCTGTGGCCCAGAAGAAACAGAGGTCATGGGGGAGTTGGCTGTTATGAAAATGCTGACAAACCAGAAAGGAGAGGGCACCAGGCCCACATAACGAATGCCCGGAATCATACCCCAGGGTTCCCAAGCACGTACTCCCTAGGACCAGCCATGCTTCCCCAGTCCCTGTCTTTCTTTTCTATCTCAGTCCTATCTGTTCTTTAAAGCCCACCTCCTCCATGAAGCCTTCGGTGACTACCCCATTCCATGCTGATCTCTAGGCTCACCTCTAGAATCTCAAAGTACTTAGAGCATGTTCTGTGCAACATAGTACTTATTCGATTAAGCCCTGCCTGTTATAGCTACATTTGTGTAACGTCTGCCTCTACAACTCAATTGCAAGTTCTTAGAAATAGCTAGAACTTTTGTGTTCTCCTCAGTTCCAGGCACACAGGAAATAAATACTTGTTGGCTTGGATATGCAATAAGCACTCAGTAAATGACTGTTGACTTGGCATACAACAGGTGCTCCATAAATGCCTATTGGTTTGGTTTACAGAAGATGCCAATAAATGCGCTACTAGTTTGGTATACAATAGGAGTTTAATAGTGGTTGGCTTGCTCTAATAGGATTTTGTGGGTCTCCTCTTTGTTGAGGACTAGTTAAGCTGACTGGGGCACCAGCCAGGCAGTGGGAAGCTGGGCTGAGTTTTGAAATTCAGCTAGGACAAG
The DNA here is from genome assembly GCF_028564815.1 of Eubalaena glacialis. Classification (NCBI taxonomy): domain Eukaryota; kingdom Metazoa; phylum Chordata; class Mammalia; order Artiodactyla; family Balaenidae; genus Eubalaena; species Eubalaena glacialis. The sequence continues at coordinate 72,031,408 of NC_083717.1, read as the reverse complement.
AGAACTCCTCAAGGTAGGCCAAAGCAAGGAAGACGCCAAGCCAGGTGAGACTCAGAGTCAAGGACTGAAGAGCCCAGATAAAAAGGTCAGGTCCCGGGCTTCCCTGGTGGCGCAGTGGTTGAGAGTCTGCCTGCCAATGCAGGGGACACGGGTTCGAGCCCTGGTCTGGGAAGATCCCACATGCCGCCGAGCAGCTGGGCCCGTGAGCCACAACTACTGAGCCTGCGCGTCTGGAGCTTGTGCTCCGCAACGGGAGAGGCCGTGGCAGTGAGAGGCCCGTGCACCGCGATGAAGAGTGGCCCCCGCTGGCCGCAACTGGAGAGAGCCCTCGCACAGAAACAAAGACCCAACACAGCCAAAAATAAATAAATAAATAAATAGCGTTCCCTTTAAAAAAAAAAAAAAAAAAAAAAAGGTCAGGTCCCAAGAGGCACCTTCCAATAATTCCCAACAACACCTCCTCAAGGAAGCCTTTCCTGACCTCACCATCCAAAACAGCCATCCCCTGCCCTATCCATCTCTGGTGCACTATCCTATTTTATTTACTTCTTAGCATTCACACTACTTGGCATTATCAATGTCACTAGCCTCTCCCTCCATGCCTGGTACCCATCCCACCTCCCCAGTAGAAAGTAAACCCTAGAGAGATTTCCTTGTTTATCGAAAGGAAACAATGTTGCCTTGTTCACCAACCTAACCCCATGGCTAGAAGAATGCCAACACATAGTAGGTGCTTAATAAATATATTCTGAATGAATGGCTAAATGAACTGAGAGAAGCCAAAAGAAAGGAAGTCAATAGGAAGTGGATTCAGACAGATCTGGGTGGGAACTCTCGAAGGAAGATCTGGCCTTTGGCTATAATTGCCCATGAATGTGTGTTGGTACTTGCCACCTTCCTGTGGGGCACTGTAGGAGCCAGAAATGGTAGTGGCCACTTATCTTAAAAGCACAGAGAGGATGAAGGTAGAGAAAGTCAGCCTTTTCCTCTAACATTTGTTCTATCCTCTAACAATAAGATTATAAAATGGCTCCCTTGTCTTATTCTTGAAGAGCCCCTTAGGATTTTCTCTAGTGGATAATATGAATACACCTCACAAAGCACATCATTCTTGTTTTATTATATAAGTAGTAAGTAATACATCTGGGTTATTATTCAGCATATATTCACTGCCCTCCCATTTCTACTGTGGTGGCATATACTTTCCTGCTCCACTGATGTTGGGCTTGGCCACATGACTTGCTTTAGCCAATATGTTGTTGAAATTATGTAAGCAGAGGCTTTATATATGTTTATATGGTTTGGCTTGTGTCTTAGGTTCTGGTGATCCGGAAGGAGACGCAAGTCCTGGATAACTGCTGTCCCTTGAGCCAGAGTGCCAAAGTAAGGACAGGGCGAGCAGCCCTGAGCCCAACCTGCAGTGAGAAGCAGGCCCAGGTGACCTGCAGCCTGAGACAGAGCAGCCCTGCCAAGCCCAACCTCCATCAATCAACTTGCAGCTGACCCGCAGACCCGTGAGCATGAGAATGAATCCTTGTGATATAAACCACTGAGTTTGGGGGCTGGTCTGTTATGCAGCATTATTGTGGCAATAGCTGATAAATATATAACACATGCCCACTCTAGAAAAAGACTTAGAAAATATACATAAGGGAAAAACATAAGACATCCATGATCCCATCACTCAGAACAAACACTAATAGCATTGCGGTATATGGCTCTTAGCTATTTTTCTGTATTTCACAGTAATGGGGGCCTATTGTACACATCTTTTTGTAACCCGCTTTTTCATACCAATGTGTCATGAGCATCTTTATAAGGCCATAAGTGCTGCAGTGTTGCCCCATCACTCCTTCCAAACAACCCTCTAAGGCAAGCTCAGAGAGGCAACCTGATTTGCCCAAAGTCACACCTCTGGGAATCAGCAGAGCCCTGTGTGACTCCAAGTTCAGTGCTCTTTCCACCAGGCAGGTTCTCTTTTGGGGCCTCATTAGCATTTTTGGCACCTGGCAGGGTCGGCTCCTTCCCCAACAAGAACAAAAGGAAACCTTTATCTTATCTGGAAGGAGAACATAAGTGTTTGGTTCCCCTGATTCACATGATCCCCAGGGCTGCCACAGAGCCCTGCTGCCAACCTCCCATTGCACTAATCCTGGGGGGTTGTCGTTTCCGCTTTGGGGTGAAGGGAGACCAGAGCAGGTGGTCGGGAAGTATTTTCTGATGGAGCCCTCAGCAGGCCATCAGGTTTCCAATTTCTTCTGGGGGAGAGACAAAGCTCTCGGATGTTCCTGCCAGCAGCAATGGAGCAAAGGGTAGCTCAATTCCTGTAGAATAGCCAGCCTGGAAGCTGCTGGCACAAACCTAGGAAACTCAGGGAGACAGGCTGCATTCCAGACTCTGGGCAGCTTCAGCAAGAAAACTCCATAGAGGGTGGAGAAAGGAATGCAGAATGACCAGGTCAGAAGCCACAGTCACTCAACTAAGCGAAGAGCCAGGACTTAGAGATGGAAGGCCTACCTTCTACTACTTGTATGGCCTCAGTTTTCTCATCTGTCAAATGGCCCTGGAACTATATGCCTACTGACCCCTTTCTCCTGCCCCCAACGAAGCAGGCCTGTGGGTGAAGTAACGAATGGGAAAGGGCTGTGGAACCGCAGTTGGGAGTTAGTGCTCAGAATCCTAAGGGGCAGTGTCCTCCAGCCAAGCAGAGGTGACAGGGCACGTGGGACTTCACTCTGCAAAGGGTGGCAGGGAGAGAAGGAGCCTGGATTTTTGGAGCTTCAGATAGAGAAAGGTAGACCCTACAGAGTCCCTGAAAGTTTGCAGAAAGTAGGCCCCAGTCACCGCTTCTCCTGACTATTCGTATTTTCCTTCTTCAGTTGATTTTCTGGCCCCAGCTGGCCAAAGAGAAAGAAAGAAGGAAAGGAAACGAAAAGAAAAAAGAATAAAAACAGCCCTCACGGGAAGGGTAAGCTGTGACAAAGTGAGAGAGTGGCATGGACATATATACACTACCAAACGTAAAATAGATAGCTAGTGGGAAGCAGCCGCATAGCACGGGGAGATCAGCTCGGTGGTTTGTGACCACCTAGAGGGGTGGGATAGGGAGGGTGGGAGGGAGGGAGACGCAAGAGGGAAGAGATATGGGGACATATGTATATGTATAACTGATTCACTTTGTTATACAGCAGAAACTAACACACCATTGTAAAGCAATTATACTCCAATAAAGGTGTTAAAAAAAAAAACAGCCCTCACTGGGTGGACTGGGGCCACTGCAGGGGGGGTGGGAGGGGGTGTCTGAGGTCACCAGATGGCGCTACTCTGGACCCAACCCCCAGGGATCAGAAGCCTTGGTGCAAACCCAACCATGGTGGGGAACCCTCGGGCCCAGTGGCTCTGATGGCAATGACAGTAAGCCCTAGGTAGGTGGGGGGCACAGATAGGTTTGTTTAGTGAAGGGCTTCCTTCCTGCCCCTTCCTTTCATCAAGACCAGCCTCTTTATAGGATGAGGAAGAGATGGGGGGTCCAGAGACAGAGGCAGGGCGGGGAAAAGAGCACCAGCTTTGGAGCCAAAGAGAACTGGATCGAAATTCCAGCTGTGTGACTCTGTGCAATTTATGGAGCCTCTCCGGGCCTCAGTTTCCTCACCAGTAAAAGAAAGAAAATACTTTTTTAAAAAAATGTGTACAATATCTCACACCATGTCTGGCATGTACTAGGTAACAAGTAGTACCAGCCTTGCCCAGAGAATCGGTGGCAGAGTCAGGACTAGAGCCCAGGTCTCTGAACCCACTCCGCGCCTTGGCCTTGCTTCTCTGATCTTCTCGGCGGTAGCCGGGAGCAGCTGGTGCCCTTGGCCCTGGCAGTGAGGACAGCAGCAGCTTGAGTCCACAGGGGAACTGCCAGGCACACTCTCCCACCCTCGGGAGTCAGGTCACCAAGCCTGTCTCTCTCTGAGACCTGAAGACAGTGGCTTCACTCTTCCTCTGGGCCAGTAGCAGCTCTCTACAGGCAGGGGAGGGCTCCCGGGGGCAGCACTCCCACTTGGCCCCAGGGAAGCTGTGGGCAATATGCCAGCAGAAGCCTGGCCTAGTGGCTGCTCCTCACAGCACCCGCCCCAGGGACCGGGCTCTCCACGGCTCTGCCCTCAGAATCGGCAGGGAAGAGGGGCCCTTTTCAGAGCGCTCCGCAGCACACCTGGGGACCCCAAGCCTCACCAAAGCTTGAGAGGACACTGGGGGGCCCAGGTTACAGCTGGGGTGACCCACTGCCCAGCTGGGAAGCTTCCTTCTACCTCTCCCTCCTGTATTTAGTTCTTTCATCTCTAAATGCCAACCACTGAAAGGCATTTATTTCCTTCCTTCATTTGCCCAACCTCTTGAGGATGGAGATCACCCATCTTCAGCATAATCCCCCAGCTCCTGGCACAGAGCTGGGATGCATGGAGTTCAGAAAATGGGTATTGAGTTGAGGGGAGAGATACTGAGTTGGATTCTTTGGAGGTTCTCCAAGGTGCCCAAATGTGTAAGGACCAAAATGAGTAAGGAGAGTTTGCGAGATATTTGAGCTGTTCAATCTGTACTTTGATCCACCTGCCAATATAGATTTCAGTACTTCAAAGAAAAGGCAACATTGATACAATTATTCAAGGGAAAATGTACTGTTCAACAGGATTTTGTTTCTCATTATAAATATAATACATGTTCAATTGAAAATATATTAGTGTATAAAAAGGAAATGAAGTTCTACATATATATAGTATGTATATAATGTATGTAGACAACTTTTATTTAGGCATAATATGCATACAATGACACTGTTACTATTTCAGCATGTAGACTTGCAGTCATTAGAGAGTTTGGTGTTTTTTTTTTTTTTTTCCAAATCTATACATTTAGACACATTCCCCAATCTGAAGCCAGTTCTCTGTCAGCCACCGGAGGCTCTTAGCGATGTGCCTCCTGAGGCACAAACAGGAGGGAGGTTCTGCAGTTAGGAATCCAGCCTCCTTTGGGATGTGAGCCTCAGACTTATCGCGGCTCCATGGGTTTGTGGCTGGGGGCAGAGAAGGACAGGGGACATCCAGGCACTTATAGGTAAGGGAGCGACAAGTGGGGAAGGTGACCTCCCAGAAAGGGGGAAAGAGAGTTCCTAGTTATTTATTTAACACCGACCGTGAACCAACCCCACCCCCACCCATGCCCGCCCCTCTCATCTCACCTTGTGCAGACGCGGCTGGTTGGTCCCAGCACTCTTTCTAACTGACGCTCTCAACACAACACTCTGATCAGACACTGCCAGCTATTGAAGTTGCCACCTCAGTTGCTAGACTTTTTCAATGTATTGCCTCTTTCAGTGCTCACAACAGCCCATTATTACAGTGGTGTTCCAGGGACTTCCCTGGTGGCGCAGTGATTAAGAATCTGCCTGCCAATGCAGGGGACACAGGTTCGAGCTGGTCCAGGAAGATCCCACATGCTGCAGAGCAACTAAGCCCGTGCGCCACAACTACTGAGCCTGCGCTCTAGAGCCCTCGAGCCACAACTACTGAGCCCACGCGCCACAACTACTGAAGCCCGCGCGCCTAGAGCCCATGCTCTGCAACAAGAGAAGCCGCTGCAATGAGAAGCCCGCTCGCTGCAACTAGAGAAAGCCCGCGCGCAGCAACGAAGACCCAACACAGCCAAAAATAAATAAATAAATTTATTTTAAAAATAAATAAATAAAGTGGTGTTCCCATTTTAGCATGAGGAAATCAAGGCTCAGAGTGATTAAGTCACTTCCCCTGAAGCACTCAGTGGTAAAAGTGCAGAGCCAAGATTCAAATCCAGTCTGTCAGAATCCAAGCTGGAATCCCCCTCATGTCTCCTTGAGCCTGGAGACCTCCAGAGGGACAATTTCCATTGCAGCGGCCCCTGGGATCTCCATGGTACTTTGGCAAGACCCCCTTCTTTCCATTCCTATATCCCTCAATTAACACCAGGCCTGACCCTGGGGAGTCAGGCACCTTTAAGTCATGCTCCTCACAGTGAGGCTGCCAAGGAGTCTCCCCAGCGCCCACCCCCACTGTCCGCTCTTCCCCTACCCTGAAGGATCAGGAAGCTGTGCAGGGACCACAGACAAGCTGGGGATGGGAGGGGCAGACCTAGCCCCAGAGCTGCCATATCTTTATCTTGCACTCTTGCCTGGCCTGGGGCCAGTTAGGCAGAGAGGGTAGGGAAGGAGGCTCTCGGGAACTTTCCAGTGATACCTAGAGGGAAATGCCTCAGCTTTAGGGGGAATTTCCCAAAGAAAGAGTTCAAATAAACCCAACCTTCTTTGGCCCAGGCCATCCCAGGCCATGACCAGCTATGCGTGAGACAAAGAGTGATCAGACTTAGACCCAGATCTTGGAGCCCACTGGGAAAGAGGATATTGCTAACCTGTATTAGTCCTTTACACTCTGGTATAAATGAGTCCCCCCTATTCATTTTCCCAGAAGCTAAGGAGAGAGCTTAAGCCTTAAGGTCTTAGGGTGAGTTGGTACCAATCTGGGAGACTCAAACAGAATGTAGGTTTAAATCCAGGTTCTTCAACTTGCTAAGCTGAATAAATTGGGGATAATAACCCATCTCTGAGAGTCTCAGTTTCCTCACCCCAAAACTGGGGGTGGGGGAGGGTTAATAAGTCCAAGGTTGTTGAGACCATGGGTAGAGACACCTGAGTGGAGATGCCTGGCATGCAGTAGATGCTCAGTCATTGTGTTTACCTGCCTGCTTGCCTTGCTCATAGGGCCTCAGGCAGGGGAAGGCTGCCCATAACATAGCTGCTCCAGGGCAAAGCCAGTGCACTGAGAGCCTCAGGCAAAGTTCTGAGTGTCCTGGCTAATACTAAAGGCAGGGCCTGGAGCTGGGCTCCAAGTGGGTTATCTGGGACTGGCCTTGACCACACTTGCTGCAGAGTGACCTGTGGGTGGACATGCTCTGAACACCTGGGGCTGACTTGAATATTGACATCGTCAGCAGAATTATCTTCACCCAGTGGGGTTTGAACTTGAGGTTGGTGAACCTGAGGTGAGGTTGGGAAAGAGTTCTTCACCTGGCTATGCACCAGGGATGGACAGTCAGACTGTACTCTGGGCCCTGCCCAGTAGCTCTGGGAACATGCCCTACTCAGGGGAGGCAGAGAGATCTCAATTGGTACTGGGAAAAAATATGAGAGGTTCATATTATACAAATGCAAACTTGTCAGGCACCAAGGCAAAGTGGGCAGGGCTACCCCTCCACGTTACAGATCAACACATCTGACTACACAATCCTCAAGCTATTCATACTGGGGAAAAAATGCACCATAACCAAACTAAAAGGCAAATGAGATATTAGGGAAAGGTATTTGCAGTACATGTAACAGATGAGGAAGTAACATCCTTTTTAATGAGAAAGTTTTTTCAAACTAATTAGAAGGTAAGTATCCAAGTAGATAAGAGACAAAGTGTGAATAGGCAATTCACACAAGAAGTTACAAATTACCAATAAACATATGCATGTACACTCAATCTCACTAACAATCAAAACAATTAAAACTAAGGTGAGATACTCTTTTTAAAATTCTCATATTGGCTAAGATGAAAAAGTTTTTAAATGCCCAGGGTGGGCATGGATGTGCAGAAATGACATGTAAACACTCCTGGATGGGAATATAAATTGGAATAAACTTTAGAAGCGCAGTTGGGCAGTTTATTGCAAAATTCTTTCTACACTTGGACTCAGAAATTCTGTTCAAGAATTTATCCCGGGAAGCAATTGAAAAAGTAATCCAAGATGTCTAAGAATTTTCACAGTGGTGCCACTTATCATTGTAAAATCTTGGACATTTTAACTTTAACTTAACACTAAACGTTGAATAGAGTATGATAAATAACATTATGGTACTTCCAAACAATGAAGTGTTTTATAGGCATTAAAAGTTATGTGAGCAAAGAGTATTTGTTGACATGGAAAAACATGTGTATTATTGAATTAAGAAAAAGATAATTTAAAAAAGATAATAAAACATTATGACAGTAGGAGCTCATTTTTGTATTTTTTGAAAATTCTAAAATATTCCTAGATCTGAGTAGAGTTATTATGAGGACTTCGGGGGATTTTGTTTGTTTTTCTGTTTTCCAAAAATTTTTAAATTTAGTATTCTGGCTTTTAAAATGAGAAAAATCCTCCAAATAAAACATAATTAGGGACTTCCCTGGTGGCACAGTGGTTAACAATCCGCCTGCCAGTGCAGGGGACAGGGGTTCGAGCCCTGGTCCCGGAAGATCCCACATGCCACGAAGCAACTAAGCCCATGTGCCACAACTATGGAGCCTGCGCTCTAGAGCCTGCGAGCCACAACTACTGAGCCCGCGTGCTGCAACTACTGAAGTCTGTGTGGCCTAGAGCCCGTGCTCCGCAACAAGAGAAGCCACTGCAATGAGAAGCCCGTGCACCGCAACGAAGAGTAGCCCCCACTTGCCACAGCTAGAGAAAGCCCGTGCGCAGCAATGAAGTCCCAATGCAGCCAAAAAAATTAAAAGAACAATTCTAAGAAAAAGTTCTCTTCCCAGCCTCTCATACTCATACACTTCAGGATGAATTAGCACATGTTACTCAACAGTGGTCAGAGTCCTGGGCTGGAAACTGGGGTCAGCCCAAGACTGGTGAAGGCCCTCTTCATCCCAGAGGGTCTTCAGAGCCCAGGCTCTTGGGGACAAAGCAAGAGCTTGGAGAGCTGGAGAAGACAAGCCTTCGGGAAGAGCAGGCATCCGCCCCACTGTACACTCTGAATAAGAACCAGCCCCGTGACCAGAACCTGCTGGCAGGTGAGGGGCTAGTTTCTGACTCATCTCAAGTCTCTCTAAGCCCAGGAATTCTTTAACTGGATGTGTGGGTGGAAATTAGGGTTTTAATTTGAATGAGGTTTTTAAAAATTACATCTTTATTATCACTAACCTCTGTCTGAAATCTAGCATTTCCTTTGATTATGAGCTCAGGCAATAAACCTCAGCAATATTAGCAGTATCTGTGACTTGGTCATTAATACAGATCATAGATATTTTCTTAGCACATCACAATTCCTTGAAAGTATCTCAAAATATGATTTATGCTCATCATTTCAAAATTCTGGCAGTTATTATGCTAGACTTTGTTATTGAAAATGTGAATAAGGAAACACATTGATTATATTACACACTCATTAAAAAATATTTTTATAACCAAATCTTGGTATAATTGATTTCCTTTATAATCCTCTGTTTTACCTATTTAAAAACATCATTCTGAGAAGGGACCATAATCTTCACTAGACTCCCAAAGGGGCCATGCCACAAAAAAACATGAAGAACCCCTGCTATAAGCCCAGGGCTTTGAGACAGAGGGAAGGGAGACTTTTTTAGTTAGACTGATTCTTCCTGCTCCCCGCACTGTCTCACAAGGGCAGCTGGGCTTCTAATAGTTCCAAAAGAACACTGTGATCTGCTACTGATTCTCCTTGAACCCCTAATAAAATACTTTCCCAAGTAGCCCAGACTGAAGGTGAGTATCCCTACTTCCCAGATGACTGCATTCTCAACAGCAAGTAAAGTCAGCAATAAGGATGTAATTCAAGAGGCTGCAAATGCAGGTCAGGTTCCAGGTTTCAGAGTCAGAGTTTTTTGTTTTTGTTTTTTTTAAACATATAATAAACCTTTACCACTACACCTACTGTGCTGGATACAGTTTCAAAAGCACACTTTACACACGTTTTCATTTAAGCCTCATCCCAGTGAGGATCAGTCCCATTTTACAGATGAAAAAAGTGAGGTCCAAAGAGGTAAACTGACCTGCCCAATCCTCATTTAGTAAGTAACAGAGCTGGGATTTGAACCTAAACTTCCTGACTCCACATTCAGCACCCTTCTAGTTGCTTGGCTCTCTCCCTACTCCACCCATGCCTTGGGATACACGACTACAGCAAATGTAAGCTCTGGCTTTCTCTTGGCCTTTCCAAAGTTGAAGTCCTGCCTCCGCTTTAAATTCAAAGAACATTCTACAGTTGGTCTTCATCTGTGTCAGAAATTCCATCTATAGAGTGTTATACCTGCTGTTTTTCCCAGCCAGCCTCTCTTCTCTCTGCTTTCCTTTGGGGAACTGCTTCTTCCCCATTCCACGCATCCAGGAGAAACTGTCTATCTCAGTGCCCCACGGCCAAGGATGGGTGTCTGACCCAAGCTTGGCCAATCACATGCTCTCTCCTGGGAATCTTGTGCAGAGTGACCAACTAATGGGAAGCCGATGACCATTTCAATGGCAGCACCCCAAACCACTGAGCTTCAGACTCATCCCTGGGCTCTCTGGTTCCTATCCTTCTTGAGGCTGATTTCATCATTTTCTTTTTTTTTTTTTTTGATTAATTAATTAATTATTTTTTGGCCGCATTGGGTCTTCATTGCTGCGCGCAGGCTTTCTCTAGTTGCGGCGAGCGGGGGCTACTCTTCGTTGCAGTGCACGGGCTTCTCGTTGTGGTGGCTTCTCTTGTTGTGGAGCACGGGCTCTAGGCATGTGGGCTTCAGTAGTTGTGGCTCGCAGGCTCTAGAGCGCCAGCTCAGTAGTTGTGGCGCAAGGGCTTAGTTGCTCCGCAGCATGTGGGATCTTCCCAGACCAGGGCTCAAACCCGTGTCCCCTGCATGGGCAGGCGGATTCTTAACCACTGCGCCACCAGGGAAGTCCCTGATTTCATCATTTTCTTTTACTTTAGTTAATTACCCAATAAACTCCCAATGCATTTTCCCCTTTAAGTTATCCCCAGTCAGCTTCTGTTGCTTTCAGCCAGAGAACCATCTGGTTTACCATCCAAACAGACTGGGGAACAGGGAAGAGGAAAGGAAGAACGGAAGCCTGCTTTTAGTGCAGGCCTACTACGTGCAGGCACTGGGCTCCGATACATTCTTTCATTTTACTCTGATGACAGCCTTTGGAGGTGGGTGTTATCAGGCCCATTCTAACAGAGGGGGAAACTGAGGCTTAGAGGAAGTCACTTGCCCAGAGTCACATATTGAGTTGGTGACAGAACCAGGGTCAGACACAAGTCTGTCTCATCACAAAGTCCATGCTGAAGCATCTTCCTGTGGCAGGCTGTTCAATTTTTCAGTTGACAAAGGAGAAACATTGGAGTGTAAGCTATCTTTCTCTCTCAAAGTCTGAAGAGCACACGCTGTGAGGCAGAAGGGCCCTGGGAAGCCCTTCCTGTGCCTTTTTTTCCCTCCAAGCCCCCTGCCCACCTGCTCTAGGCGCTTCCCAGTACAGGCCCTTCTTCCCTCCCCGCCCCCCAGAAGCTTGCTCTTGGGAAAGGGCCTTCCTGAATTCATTCCCATCTTAGCCCCTGTGACTGAGAAAACAAAGTTTTTCTGTACAGGGAAGTATCAAAGAGAAGAATTTCTAAGTCTGGATGGTGGGTGTCCATAAGCAGGCCAGGGGCTGGCTAGAGTACAGAGGTACCCCTGAAATCACCCTGCACAGACTTCCTCACAGCACTCAGCCCTGAGGGGTCAAGACAACGGTCTTGACCATGGATTGAATCCTGAGGTATGAGGCCTGACCCTGTGAGGCCTGTACTCTGGCCAAGGCGAGGAGAAGGCAGGGCAGGGTGGAATGAAGGGACAGCCAGAGATCTAGAGATCCGGGGATTTTGCTCCAGCTTTGCTCCCCTTGGATAAGTTACTCCCCTCTGGGGCTACTACATACCCTTCTGGGGTCCCTGGGAATGAGAAAAGGACAGTAGTGACCAGAGCCGCCAGGCCTCCAGAAGGCAACCTGGCATTCAGGGAATTTCCCACCAGGACCAGGAGGGTTGGTAGGGCGATCACAATAACTCCTACCCTCTACTGAACCCTATTGTGTGCCAGCCTTGCTCAGCACTTCCCACTTCCCAGCATGTTCTGTGGGTCCCCAGAGGCAGATGCACCTCCGGTTTCAGAGTCATCAGGACCAGGATTGTGGGAGAAAATTTCAGGGTGGAACTCCCCACCACTCAGAGCGGCCCCAGAGCCTGAGGGTGGGGAGAATAGGGGTTGTTGTCAGAGAGAGATGGGGGCTGGGTTTTGTTTCCCTCCATTTGTTATTAAAGAAAACATCACAGAATAATCTGACTTTGAACAAACAAATGCAGTGTGCCAGCTGTAGGTCAGACTGTCCAAATGGAAATCAAAAATAAACCCTTGAGGTTCTCATTCTAAAGATGGGGAAACTGAGGCCCGCAGAGGTGACAGGACTGACTCGACTTGCTGGACCAGGGCTTAACCACAGGTGTCTCCACACGCCATGCACTGTAGTTTCCACTCCAGGAAGGAAGGGGCTGTTATCCCAGATTTAGGCGACGGGGCCCAGCCTTTCTCCTCCTCACAACCGTGTGCCACCTCCTTTACGACAAGTCACCCCATTGACACCAAATGTATCTATTGTCTCTGGGTGTTAAGATGGCCAGTTTTCTCTATTTTCAAAAGACTCTTTACTTTTAGGATCAAAACAAAAATCTTCATTTACAAGAAAGTACTCACTTCTGCTGTGAAGCACCCACAGAGCCTTGTTTGTAACTCGTGGTCGATTGCATGTGGTTTGGATAATGGTTTACATACTTGGATCCCTCTTGCTCACTAGAGAATCAGAAGTGAGTCTTGTTTGGCATTGAGTTTTCCCAGTGCTTGCTCACAGCAGGTGCAATAAACAGCAGTAAATGTTTGTTGAATTAAAATGGAAACTGGGAATGAAGGGCTACTGTGCTGCTGTTTTGCTCTTGATGTGATAGGGAGCAGTGTCAAGGTCTCCAGTGCATTGCTCAGAACTTTGGTCCCACAAAATGCTACAGGAGAAAAGTACTTTAGAGGCAAATAAAATTGCTCAGCTCCCAGCTGACCGACCAAAGGTAAGTGATTGGATGCACTAATTCACACTAGGATGTTAATGACATGTTCAGGACTGCTTGCTATGAGCTTAAAGTGACAGAACTGGTTGGGAGAGCAATGTAGCAATGTCTAGGAAGTTGAAGATGTTCATATCCTTGGGCCTACAAATTCCACGTCTGAGAATACACACTAGAGACATATTCATACATGGGCACAGGGAGACATGGCCCAGAACATACAGTGTGGCAGTGTTTGTAATAATAAAAAACATCCATCAACAGGAGAAGGGCCAAATTGTGGTTAAGTTCAGGTAATGGAACACTATATAGCAATTAATATCAATGAACTAGAGCCAAACGTATCCAAATGAATTAACCCCAAATATAAGATTGAATTAAAAAAAAAATTGCAAAAGGAAATGTACAATATGATAGTGACTGAAAAGTTTAGAAATCTGCAAAACAATATTATATAACCTTTATGGATACATAAATATGTTGGCAAAAGCATACAACTATGTATGGGTTGATATACACTATATTCATGACAGTGATTCCTACGGGGAAGGTGGGAGGGTGAGGAGGGGGTTGTGGTAGGGTCCACAGGAGGCCTTACTGTATCTGTAATTATTCATTCATTCATTCATTCATTTTTTGGCCGTGCCACATGGCATGTGGGATCTTAGTTCCCCGACCAGGGGTTGAACCTGGGCCCTTGGCAGTGAAAGCGTGGAATCCGAATCACTGGACTGCCAGGGAATTCCCTGTAATTTTTTTTTTAATGGAGAAGGAAAGCATCTGGAGCAAATATGATAATATTTAGATGTGATTGAATCGGGTGGTGAGTATATAACTCTGTTCTATTTCCCTTTCTTATGTGAGTGTTAAGCATATCTAATAATAAAAAAATTAATTTAATTTATAAAAAGGAAGAAACTGAGTCCTCATTGAGAGATGCAGAATTAACCCATCATGAACAGTGCCGCACAGCTTGCGGGATCTTAGTTCCCCGACCAGAGACTGAACCCGCGCCCTCGGCAGTGAAAGCGCCGAGTCCTAACCCCTGGACCGCCAGGGAATTCCGTGCCCCATTTTAACTTAACTTCTTAAGACAGATAACAAGTCCTCTTATTGTCTCAGATCTTTTGAATTAAATCTTCTCTTACTTGCTGCCCAAAGCAAGGCCTAAAGGATACCGACATCTAAACTCATTGAGCCTCAGTTTGATCATCTGTAAAGTGGAAATAATAATGAAGCCTACTTTGTAGGTTTGTTGGGATTAAATGAAATAACATAATGCAAAATGCGTAGCACACAGTAGGGATAAATAAACATTTGCTATTATTCCTCTGATCCTACCCAGGCCACAAACTAGGATATATCATCCTAATCTCTTTGAGGTCTTAGCTCATTATCTTTTTTAAATTGTAGTAAAATATACATAAAATTTACCGTTTTAACCATTTTTGAGTGTACAGTTCAGTGGCATTAAGTACATTCATATTGTTGTGCAACCATCACCACTATCCATCTCCACGACTTTTCCTAATTGAAATGGAAAATGGAAACGAAGGGCTACTAGGCTGCTGTTTTGCCCCCAGTGGTCGGCGGAGCGGGGTGGAATGGTCAAGCAGTGCCAAGGTCCCCTGTCTGAAACTCTGTACCCGTTAAACAGTACTCCCATTCCCCCTGGTAACAACTATTTCATTTTGTCTCTGTGAATTGACTATTCTAGGAACCTCAAATAGGTGGACTCATACATTTGTCTTTTGGTGTCTGGCTTATTTCACTTAGCATAACATCTTCAAGGTTCATTCATGCATCAGAATTCCATTCCATTTTTAGGCTGAATCATATTCCATTGTATGTATATATCACATTTTGTTTATCCATTCATTCGTTGATAGACATTTGGGCTGTTCCACATTTTGGCTATTGTGAATAAGGCTGTGTAGTCATTAGTTTTATAACCAATGTGTGCATAGCACTTTCCAATTTACAAAGCATATTTACTTACATGAGATAATTTGATGAAGGCAGAGTAGATTTCCTTATCACATTTTACTGAGGGTCAGACAGGTCACATGACTGGCTCACGGTCAGCTGGTAGAACTTGAATTTAATTCTCATATAAAAATAGAGGCTAGGTGCCGGAGGGGCAAGATGGCGGAAGAGTAAGACACGGAGATCACCTTCCTCCCCACAGATACATGAGAAATACATCTACATGTGGAACTGCTCCTACAGAACACCCACTGAACGCTGGCAGAAGACGTCAGACCTCCCAAAAGGCAAGAAAATCCCCACGTACTTGGGTAGGGCAAAAGAAAAAAGAAATAACAGAGACAAAAGAATAGGGACGGGACCTGCACCAGTGGGAGGGAGCTGTGAAGGAGGAAAGGTTTCCACACACTAGGAAGCCCCTTCGTGGGCAGAGACTGCGGGTAGCAGAGGGGGAAAGCTTCGGAGCCACGGAGGAGAGCGCAGCCACATTGGTGCGGAGGGCAAAGCGGAGATTCCCGCACAGAGGAGCGGTGCCGACCAGCACTCACCAGCCCGAGAGGCTTGTCTGCTCAGCCGCCGGGGCGGGCGGGGCCTGGGAGCTGGGGCTCGGGCTTCGGTGCTAGCCGGGAGGGAGTCCGGGAAAAAGACTGCAGCTGCCAAAGAGGCAAGAGAATTTTTCTTGCCTCTTTGTTTCGCGGCGCGCAAGGAGAGGGGATTCAGAGCGCCGCCTAAACGAGCTCCAGAGACGGGCGCGAGCCGCGGCTATCAGCGCGGATCCCACAGCAACAGGGACGCAGAGGGAAAAACGGAGAGATTCCCGCACAGAGGCTCGGCGCCGAGCAGCACTCACCAGCCCGAGAGGCTTGTCTGCTCACCCGCCGGGGCGGGCGGGGGCTGGGAGCTGAGGCGCGGGCTTCGGTCGGATCCCAGGGAGAGGACTGGGGTTGGCTGCGTGAACACAGCCTGAAGGGTCTAGCGCACCACAACTAGCCGGGAGGGTGCACGAGAAAAAGTCTGCAGCTGCCGAAGAGGCAGGAGACTTTTTCTTGCCTCTTTGTTTCGCGGCGTGCAAGGAGAGGGGATTCAGAGCGCCACTTAAACGAACTCCAGAGACGGGCGCGAGCCGCGGCTATCAGCGCGGACCCCAGAGACGGGCATGAGACGCTAAGGCTGCTGCTGCCGCCACCAAACAGCCTGTGGGCGAGCACAGGTCATTCTCCACACCGCCCCTCCTGGGAGCCTGTGCAGCCCGCCACGGCCAGGCTCCCGTGATCCGGGGACAACTTCCCCGGGAGAGCGCACGGCGCGCCTCAGGCTGCTGCAACGTCACGCCGGCTTCTGCCGCCGCAGGCTCGCCCCGCCTCCTCCGTACCGCTCCCTCCCCCCGGCCTGACTGAGCCAGAGCCCCCGAATCAGCTGCTCCTTTAACCCCGTTCTGTCTGGGCGGGGAACAGACGCCCTCAGGGGACCTACATGCAGAGGCGGGTCCAAATCCAAAGCTGAACCCCGGGAGCTGTACGAACAAAGAAGAGAAAGGGAAATCTCTCCCAGCAGCCTCAGAAGCAGCGGATTAAAGCTCCACAAACAACTTGATGTGCCTGCATCTGTTGAATACCTGAATAGACAACGAATCATCCCAAATTTAGGAGATGGACTTTGGGAGCAGGATATATTAACTTTTCCCCTTTTCCTTTTTTTTGTGAGTGTAGATGTGTATGCTTCTGGGTGAGATTTTGTCTGTATAGCTTTGCTCTCACCCTTAGTCCTAGGGTTAGGTCCGTCCGTTTTTTTTTTTTTTTTTTTTTTTTGGCTTAAAAATTTTTTTTTTCCCTAATAAATGTTTTCTTAATAATTTTTTCCTTATTTTCTATTTTTAAAAAAAATTTTTAATAAGTTTTTTCATATTTTTTATTTTAAAAAATTAAAAAATTTTTTTTCTTAATAAATTTTTTCTAAATAATTTTTTTCTTATTTTTAGTATAAAAAATTAATAAATCTATTTTTAAAAATTAAAAAAAATTTTTTTTCTTAATAAATTTACTCTTAATAATTTTTTTTCTTATTTTTTATTATAATTGCTTTATTTTATTTTATTTTATCCTCTTTTTTTCTTTCTTTCCATTTTTTCTCCCTTTTATTCTGAGCTGTGTGGATGAAAGGCTCTTGGTGCTCCAGCCAGGCATCAGGGCTGTGCCTCTGAGGTGGGAGAGCCAACTTCAGGACACTGGTCCACAAGAGACCTCCCAGCTCCACGTAATACCAAACGGCGAAAATCTCTCACAGATCTCCACCTCAACATCAAGACCCAGCTTCACTCAACGACCAGCAAGCTACAGTGCTGGACACCCTATGCCAAACAACTAGCAAGAGAGGAACACAGCCCCATCCATTAACAGAGAGGCTGCCTAAAATCATAATAAGGCCACAGACACCCCAAAACACACCACCAGACGTGGACGAACCCACCAGAAAGACAACATCCAGCCTCATCCACCAGAACACAGGCACTAGTTCCCTCCACCAGGAAACCTACACAACCCACTGAACCAACCTTAGCCACTGGGGACAGATACCAAAAACAACGGGAACTACGAACCTGCAGCCTGTGAAAAGGAGACCCCAAACACAGTAAGATAAGCAAAATGAGAAGACAGAAAAACACACAGCAGATGAAGGAGCAGGGTCAAAACACACCAGACCTAACAAATGAAGAGGAAATAGGTAGTCTACCTGAAAAAGAATTCAGAATAATGATAGTAAGGATGATCCAAAGTCTTGGAAATAGAATAGACAAAATGCAAGAAACATTTAACAAGGACGTAGAAGAACTAAAGAGGAACCAAGAAACGATGACGAGCACAATAAATGAAATTAAAAATACTCTAGATGGGATCAATAGCAGAATAACTGAGGCAGAAGAACGGATAAGTGACCTGGAAGATAAAATGGTGGAAATAACTACTGCAGACCAGAATAAAGAAAAAAGAATGAAAAGAACTGAGGACAGTCTCAGAGACCTCTGGGACAACATTAAACACACCAACATTCGAATTATAGGGGTCCCAGAAGAAGAAGAGAAAAAGAAAGGGACTGAGAAAATATTTGAAGAGATTATAGTTGAAAACTTCCCTAATATGGG
The DNA here is from genome assembly GCF_028564815.1 of Eubalaena glacialis. Lineage (NCBI taxonomy): Eukaryota > Metazoa > Chordata > Mammalia > Artiodactyla > Balaenidae > Eubalaena > Eubalaena glacialis. The sequence continues at coordinate 72,013,373 of NC_083717.1, read as the reverse complement.
AAAGGAAATAGTTAATCAAGTCCTGGAAGCACAGAGAGTCCCATACAGGATAAATCCAAGGAGAAACACACCAAGACACATATTAATCAAACTATCAAAAATTAAATATAAAGAAAACATATTAAAAGCAGCAAGGGAAAAACAACAGATAACACACAAGGGCATCCCCATAAGGTTAACAGCTAATCTTTCAGCAGAAACGCTGCAAGCCAGAAGGGAGTGGCAGGATATACTTAAAGTGATGAAGGAGAAAAACCTACAACCAAGATTACTCTACCCAGCAAGGATCTCATTCAGATTTGATGGAGAAATTAAAACCTTTACAGACAAGCAAAAGCTGAGAGAGTTCAGCACCACCAAACCAGCTTTACAACAAATGCTAAAGGAACTTCTCTAGGCAAGAAACACAAGAGAAGGAAAACACCTACAATAACAAACCCAAAACATTTAAGAAAATGGGAATAGGAACATACATATCGATAATTACCTTAAATGTAAATGGATTAAATGCTCCCACCAAAAGACACAGACTGGCTGAATGGATACAAAAACAAGACCCATATATATGCTGTCTACAAGAGACCCACTTCAGACCTAGAGACACATACAGACTGAAAGTGAGGGGATGGAAAAAGATATTCCATGCAAATGGAAATCAAAAGAAAGCTGGAGTAGCAATTCTCATATCAGACAAAATAGACTTTAAAATAAAGACAATTACAAGAGACAAAGACGGACACTATATAATGATCAAGGGATCGATCCAAGAGGAAGGTATAACAATTGTAAATATTTATGCACCCAACATAGGAGCACCTCAATACATAAGGCAAATACTAACAGCCATAAAAGGGGAAATCGACAGTAACACAATCATAGTAGGGGACTTTAACACCCCACTTTCACCAATGGACAGATCATCCAAAATGAAAATAAATAAGGAAACACAAGCTTTAAATGATACATTAAACAAGATGGACTTAATTGATATTTATAGGACATTCCACCCAAAAACAACAGAATACACATTTTTCTCAAGTGCTCATGGAACATTCTCCAGGATAGATCATATCTTGGGTCACAAATCAAGCCTTGGTAAATTTAAAAAAATTGAAATCGTATCAAGTATCTTTTCCGACCACAACGCTATGAGACTAGATATCAATTACAGGAAAAGATCTGTAAAAAATACAAACACATGGAGGCTACACAATACACTACTTAATAACGAAGTGATCACTGAAGAAATCAAAGGGGAAATCAAAAAATACCTAGAAACAAATGACAATGGAGACACGACGATCCAAAACCTATGGGATGCAGCAAAAGCAGTTCTAAGAGGGAAGTTTATAGCAATACAAGCCTACATCAAGAAACAGGAAACATCTCGAATAAACAACCTAACCTTGCACCTAAAGCAATTAGAGAAAGAAGAACAAAAAAACCCCAAAGCTAGCAGAAGGAAAGAAATCATAAAGATCAGATCAGAAATAAATGAAAAAGAAATGAAGGAAACAATAGCAAAAATCAATGAAACTAAAAGCTGGTTCTTTGAGAAGATAAACAAAATTGATAAACCATTAGCCAGACTCATCAAGAGAAAAAAGGAGAAGACTCAAATTAATAGAATTAGAAATGAAAAAGGAGAAGTAACCACTGACACTGCAGAAATACAAACGATCATAAGAGATTACTACAAGCAACTCTATGCTAATAAAATGGACAACCTGGAAGAAATGGACAGATTCTTAGAAATGCACAACCTGCCGAGACTGAACCAGGAAGAAATAGAAAATATGAACAGACCAATCACAAGCACTGAAATTGAAACTGTGATTAAAAATCTTCCAACACACAAAAGCCCAGGACCAGATGGCTTCACAGGCGAATTCTATCAAACATTTAGAGAAGAGCTAACACCTATCCTTCTCAAACTCTTCCAAAATATTGCAGAGGGAGGAACACTCCCCAACTCATTCTACGAGGCCACCATCACCCTGATACCAAAACCAGACAAAGATGTCACAAAGAAAGAAAACTACAGGCCAATATCACTGATGAACATAGATGCAAAAATCCTCAACAAAATACTAGCAAACAGAATCCAACAGCACATTAAAAGGATTATACACCATGATCAAGTGGGGTTTATTCCAGGAATGCAAGGATTCTTCAATATACGCAAATCAATCAACGTGATACATCATATTAACAAATTGAAGGAGAAAAACCATATGATCATCTCAATAGATGCAGAGAAAGCTTTCGACAAAATTCAACACCCATTTATGATAAAAGTCCTGCAGAAAGTAGGCATAGAGGGAACTTTCCTCAACATAATAAAGGCCGTATATGACAAACCCACAGCCAACATTGTCCTCAATGGTGAAACACTGAAACCATTTCCACTAAGATCAGGAACAAGACAAGGTTGCCCACTCTCACCACTATTATTCAACATAGTTTTGGAAGTGTTAGCCACGGCAATCAGAGAAGAAAAAGAAATAAAAGGAATCCAAATCGGAAAAGAAGAAGTAAAGCTGTCACTGTTTGCAGATGACATGATACTATACATAGAGAATCCAAAAGATGCTACCAGAAAACTACTAGAGCTAATCAATGAATTTGGTAAAGTAGCAGGATACAAAATTAATGCACAGAAATCTCTTGCATTCCTGTATACTAATGATGAAAAATCTGAAAGTGAAATTAAGAAAACACTCCCGTTTACCATTGCAACAAAAAGAATAAAATACCTAGGAATAAACCTACCTAAGGAGACAAAAGACCTGTATGCAGAAAATTATAGGACACTGATGAAAGAAATTAAAGATGATACAAATAGATGGAGAGATATACCATGTTCTTGGATTGGAAGAATAAACATTGTGAAAATGACTCTGCTACCCAAAGCAATCTACAGATTCAATGCAATCCCTATCAAACTACCACTGGCATTTTTCACAGAACTAGAACAAAAAATTTCACAATTTGTATGGAAACACAAAAGACCCCGAATAGCCAAAGCAATCTTGAGAACGAAAAATGGAGCTGGAGGAATCAGGCTCCCTGACTTCAGACTATATTACAAAGCTACAGTAATCAAGACAGTTTGGTACTGGCACAAAAACAGAAATATAGATCAATGGAACAGGATAGAAAGCCCAGAGATAAGCCCACGCACATATGGTCACCTTATCTTTGATAAAGGAGGCAAGCATATACAGTGGAGAAAAGACAGCCTCTTCAATAAGTGGTGCTGGGAAAATTGGACAGGTACATGTAAAAGTATGAAATTAGAACACTCCCTAACACCATACACAAAAATAAACTCAAAATGGATTAAAGACCTAAGTGTAAGGCCAGACACTATCAAACTCTTAGAGGAAAACATAGGCAGAACACTGTATGACATAAGTCACAGCAAGATCCTTTTTGACCCAGGTCCTAGAGAAATGGAAATAAAAACACAAATAAACAAATGGGACCTAATGAAACTTAAAAGCTTTTGCACAGCAAAGGAAACCATAAACAAGACCAAAAGACAACTCTCAGAATGGGAGAAAATATTTGCAAATGAAGCAACGGACAAAGGATTAATCTCCAAGATTTACAAGCAGCTCATGCAGCTCAATAACAAAAAAACAAACAACCCAATCCAAAAATGGGCAGAAGACCTAAATAGACATTTCTCCAAAGAAGAGATACAGATTGCCAACAGACACATGAAAGAATGCTCAACATCATTAATCATTAGAGAAATGCAAATCAAAACTACAATGAGGTATCATCTCACACCGGTCAGAATGGCCATCATCAAAAAATCTAGAAACAATAAATGCTGGAGAGGGTGTGGAGAAAAGGGAACACTCTTGCACTGTTGGTGGGAATGTAAATTGATACAGCCACTATGGAGAACAGTATGGAGGTTCCTTAAAAAACTAAAAATAGAACTACCATATGACCCAGCAATCCCACTACTGGGCATATACCCTGAGAAAACCATAATTCAGAAAGAGTCATGTACCAAAATATTCATTGCAGCTCTGTTTACAATAGCCAGGACATGGAAGCAACCTAGGTGTCCATCATCGGATGAATGGATAAAGAAGATGTGGCACATATATACAATGGAATATTACTCAGCCATAAAAAGAAATGAAATGGAGGTGTTTGTAATGAGGTGGATGGAGTTAGAGTCTGTCATACAGAGTGAAGTAAGTCAGAAAGAGAAAAACAAATACAGTATGCTAACACATATATATGGAATCTAAGGGAAAAAAAAAAAAAAAAAGAGGTCATGAAGAACCTAGTGGCAAGATGGGAATAAAGACACAGACCTACTAGAGAATGGACTTGAGGATATGGGGAGGGGGAGGGGTGAGATGTGACAGGGTGAGAGAGTGTCATGGACATATATACACTACCAAATGTAAAATAGATAACTAGTGGGAAGCAGCCGCATAGCACAGGGAGATCAGCTCGGTGCTTTGTGACCACCTAGAGGGGTGGGATAGGGAGGGTGGGAGGGAGGGAGATGCAAGAGGGAAGAGATATGGCAACATATGTATATGTGTAACTGATTCACTTTGTTGTAAAGCAGAAGCTAGCACACCATTGTAAAGCAATTATACTTCAATAAAGATGTTTAAAAAAAAAAAAAAAAAAAAAAATAGAGGCTAGGGACTTCCCTGGTGGCACAGTGGTTAAGAATCCCCCTGCCAATGCAGGGGACACGGGTTCGAGCCCTGGTCCGGGAAGATCCCACATGCCGCAGAGCAACTAAGCCCATGTGCCACAACTACGGAGCCTGCGAACTAGAGCCCGCAAGCCACAACTACAGAAGCCCATGTGCCTAGAGCCCGTGCTCAGCAACAAGAAGCCACCGCGATGAGAAGCCCGCGCACCACAACGAAGAGTAGCCCCCGCTCGCCGCAACTAGAGAAAGCCCGTGCACAGCAACGAAGACCCAACGCAGCCAAAAATAAATAAATAAAATAAATAAATTTATATACATAAAAAAAAGAAGAGATTGTACTCAACACCTGAGATTCTATGATTCTGTCAGCAGCCTTGACCTCTCCAAAAAGAAGTGCTTTGCGGTAAATTTCAGGCCTCGCGACATTGAAGTTCCTTGTGGCTATGGCCTGTGTCTTCCTGTATCTCATGTCTGACAGGCAAAGGATGGCGGCAAACTCCCAATACTTGCAGAAGTGTTACATGTGAACATTGGATGAGAGTCTGTTGTCAACCACTTGGGCTCATGAGGACGTGCCTATGAGCCACCAGCTAGAGAGCTGCCAATCACATCCAGATTCCCTCCCTTACCAGAGTCATCCTCTGACATGGGCTCCTGGACTCTTCTCTAAGATCTGAATTTATGGCTCTTCTGGCAGTGTACCCATTGCTTGGGGGGAGTAGGGGAAAGAAGGAGGCTTCTGCTTCCTCTTGGGAAGGCATTGGACATCCTGCCCATCCTCTAGACCCAATTCAAGTCCCCTTCCTTTCTTCAGCCTTCCCTGCCCCTGCTAGACTTTCTCTACCTCTCCCCCATCCCCCCAATAGGCCTTGTACCAGCTGCTCCTGATGACCCTTACTCTCCACAGAAATCTCCCTTTCTATAACAGCTTTATGAAATGCAATTTACATACCCCACAATTCATTCATTTAACGTGCGCAATTCAATGGGTTTTAGTATATTTAGTGATATATGTAACCATCACCACAGTCAATTTTACAACTTTTTTGCCACCACAAAGAGAAACGCTGCACACTTTAGCTATCACTCCCCCATCCCCCCACTCCCCACAGACCCTAAGCAATCACTTTTCTGTCTCTATAGATTTATATATTCTGGACATTTCATGTAAATGGAATCATATAGTATGTGGTCTTTTGTGTCTGGCTTTTTTCACTTAGCATCTTGTTTCCAAGTTCACCTGTGTTGTGAGAATCTCTTTTATGCATGTGAACGTGTCTTCTTTCTCCGGCTGCGCTATCAACACATTGAGGTCAGGGCCACCTTTCGTGTTGCTTTTCTCCCGCCCCCAACCTGGTGCCCAGGACAGTGCTAAGCCTCAAACCCGCATTGTTTCTCCTCTGGGACTTTGGGGGAATTGCTATAGAGATTCGCTTTTGTTGTCCTCTGTGGGCCATGACAGCGAATGGGCAGGGGGACAGTTCAAATCCGCACAGGATTTGCCAGGAATAGGGTCTTCAATGTCCAAGATGCTAGTCACCTCCTGCCCCACGACCTTTAATGGCTCATTGTTGACTGCAGGATTGACCTCCAATTCTTGGCCTGCCTTTAAAACTTTCCGGGAGGGAGGGAGTCCTCAGGCAGTCCTAGCTTTGCATCAGGGCTAACACCACCTTTCAGTCACGGGAGCTTTTCCCCTTTGCTCAGACTGCTCCTCTGCCTGAAGGGCCCTTCCCTCTCTCTCCCTGTGGCTTATTGGAGACCTACCAGACGGGGAGGAAGCTTGGCCCAGCAGAAAGTGTGAAGGCCTAGGTTTGATTCCTGACTCGGTCGTTTCGTGGCTGAAACCTCAGACAAGTTTTTAAGTTTTCAAGTTTTCTCTGCATCTCAGCATCCTCATCTGTTAAGTGGAGCTACCAGTAGCTACTTCACAGGGGTTGCACAAAGCATTGGAGCCGACATATGCAAAGTGCTCAGACTGGTAGGTATTCAGTGGTTTCACTTCTTCCCCTGTCAAATGTGAGCTTCTCTGAGCACACATCTACGCTGCCCTTATTTAAAAAAAAAAAAAATCCTTTTATTGAAATTTACATGCATAAAGGTACCCAAATCATAAGTATATGGTTTGATTTCATTTTCAAAACCAGAACACATCTGTGTAACCAGCCCCAGATCAAGCCCCCAAAGTCCCCTCATGTTCCTCCCGGTCACCACCACCTCCTCCCTTTCCTCTGTCCTGACACCACAGATGAGGTTTGTCTGCTTTACAGAAATGCGCTCTTACACCACGTTACCCTCACTTTTCAGGAGCCTCCCCCATCTCCAGCTCCCAGAACACGTTTCTAAGCCTCTGTTTGATGTGTGACACAGTCTGTCCTGTGGGCTCCCAGAGGCAGGGGGGGAACCTTAATTCCTTTATGACTCTCAGTGCCACTCCTAAGATTAAGTGGACAGAGAAGGCAGGAGGTCCAAGATTGTCGGTGATTTTTTCTGGGCCCCAACCCCATGCTGAGAAAAACAAGTCTTTATTCAATGGTACGGCAGCCCCTATCCCACCTACCCCAGCCACTGTGGTTTCCCAAAGGATGCATTCCCCCTTTGCTCTCTCTTTTTGACCCCTGCTCCACTGCCTTCCTTTGGAGGACTTCCTCCCCTTCGGGCCAGGCCTTGTTGACCCTCTGTGAGCACCTCCTCTGAGGGCCAGGCCCTGGGCAGGGGGCCTGGGAAAGCTGCCCCCAGCTGTTTTCCATGACTCTGGGGCCAGCCTGTGCATTCCGCTTTGAGGGTGGTTTGAGCACAGGGTTGAGGGGATAAGGCCTCCGGGCAGATGCAGTGTCAGGTCCTGTTCTAGGGTCAGCTCTTGTCATTCAGAAATGAATCCGAATCTGGGGCAGGTCTCCGCAGGCCTTGCTCTGACCCTTCCCCGGTCCACACGAGGCCCCAGGAGATAGAGCCCTCCCCCAACACACATACACGCACAGAACCTGGGACTGATGCCAAGAGCAGAGACCTTATAAGCCTGCTTAAAACTCTGGAATGTTATGTTGTATTTATAGACATCATCTGAATTTGTTATCATGTTTGTTTTAGATTTTCACTTCGAAAGTTCGTTAAGCCATTACGGTTTTCCTTCTCTTCCTCTCTCTCTCCCTTTTCCTCCCTCCCCCACTCCTGCTTCCTCCCTCTCTTTCTCTCTCTCCTCCCCCACTTCCACAGTGCATCCCCACACTTACTCCTACCCTCCTCCACCATCCCCACCACACACACAAATCTGGAGCTAGCAAGGACCTTAAAAATCCAGCCATTTTATAGACAGGAAGACTAAGGTGGAGAGAAGAGAGACCTGCTCGGGGTCGCCTAGGTATAGTGGCCAAGCCAAAGCAGAACTCAGGTGTCCTTGTGGTCCAGGCAGCTGTGAGTGGTAGAGAAACAATACCTCATCTCCTCACCAGCTGAGTGACCTTGGGCGGGTCACTTAACCTCTCTGAGCCTAGAGTCTTCATCTCTGAAATGATAATACCCACTTCAGTGGGTTTGTTTTTTTGTTTTTTGTTTTTTTTGAGGAGTCGTGGTATGAGCACTTCCTTCGAAAGCTATAAAGATGGTGAGGAGTGGTGGCCAGTTAGAATTCTGGCCTTTTCCTCTCCTTTGAAATTTCCTCTGCAAGTTATATTGGGAATACATGTTGCAAATATTTTTTACCTCTTATATCTTTTAACTTTTTTATGATCTTGTTTATTATATAGAAGTTTGTAATTTGAATATAGTTAAATATGTCCATCTTTTCCTCTAAGGTTTCATGATTTGGGGTCTTGCCTAAGGTTATAAGCGAGAAACAGTTCATAAATGACAGATTCCCTGGACAAATCACAGAAAAGGAAATATGAATAGATCTTAAAATAGGAAAAAAAACCCCACAAATTCTCTCAGAATAAAAGAAATGCTGAGATGCCATTTTTTACATTATCAGATTAGCAAAAATCCTAAAGCTTGATAACACATTGCATTAGGGAAGCTGATGAGGAACAAGTACTCTTATACTTTCCTGGGAGAAGTATAACTTGGTACAATCCTTATCGAGGGCAATTTTGCAGTATTTGTGAAAATTTTAAATGTGCATACCATTTGATCTCACGATTCTACTTCTAGAATTTTATCCTCAGATATTACGCATGTATGAAATGACATACGCACGAGATTATTCATTATAGCCTTGTTTGCAACAGCAAAGGAGCAACCTAAATATCCATCATTAGGGAACTGATAAAAATATGTTTCATTCATACAGTAGACTACTATACACCTGTAACAAAGAATACCAAAGCTTTTTATGAACCGATATGGGAAAACATCTCTATACTGTCATGTGAGAAAAGCAAGGTGCAGGACAGCATATATAATAAGCGACACTCTCACCCCAAGAGGCAACCAAACCTCCACGTGACGGAAGCGTATCCCACAGGTTGCTGTGGCTGGGCAACTGGGCACGTGCCACCCCACCCCAAGGGTACTTGAAAATGTACAGCCAGTGGTTTGGCATCATCATACGGCGGGAGGTTAAGGACCCAACTCCCAAAACGGAGATTATGAGGCTCCCCAAAGCCAAGAGGCTGAGTAACATCTGGAAAGAATCCAACACAGCCGTCAGAAGCATCATGTTATTTTAGCTTCTGTTAAGTCAAATGAGCAAAATCACTTGAAAGTTGAGTGAGACTGGCAATAATGACCCAAAGTTTTTCAACAGACTTGTGCAAACAAGAACTAAGGATGCCATGCATCCTTCATTAACACTAAAGAAAGACAAAATAAGTAACGCTCACAAACCCGCTGACCCAGACTACGAAACAGTCATGAAAACACAATTGGAGACTGGCGATCAAAAATCAAGTGACTTTTTACAATAAGGCTCATGGTTGAAATACTCATATTCTGATCAAATCAACAGCTATTGCTTGTTAATACTGTTACTATGTGGTTACTATGTTTTGCTAGACAGCAAAAGAATATATGGTTTAGTTTGTTACTGTAATTAAAATCTATTCATTCTGCTTCTTTTGTTGAATGTATATATGGCATCTGTATACATTATCTGTAGGTGATCAAATAAAATATAGCTCAGATCAGTCACTTTATTGCTTTAAATGGCAACTAGTCTTATTTAAAGAAGACCACAATATATCTTTTTTTCTTACAAAATTTATAATTACACATATAATTCTGAAATTGAATATGACAAAATAAAAATCGTTTAGTAAAAAGATATGCAACCATTGTGTAAAAAGGGGAAAGAATGTATATCCTTATTTCTTATGATCTGTGTGTGCTCTCACATATAATCTTATATATAGATGATTACATACATAATATTATATATAAATGTATACTCTCTAGATGGATTCACAAGTAACTAATAATAGTGAATACTTGCTGGGGAGTAGAGGATTTTTCTCTGTACATCTTTTTGTACTTAAAAATTTTTGAGCCATGAAAATTCAAATTTACCAATTCAGAAAATCAAAAAAACACAATTTTAAAGTAATGGCAGATTCCAGAAACCCAATCCAGAATATCAAACCGTACTCTCAGGGATTGGGCCTGTATTTTTAGAGTTCCCTAGGAACCTCTTAGGGGAACTCTGGTCTGTTACAGGAGATCCCCAAGAACCGACTGAGCCTTAGATCCAGGAGTTAAGGTCCCATGGCCTACACTGCGCCACCTGGTGGTCTTAGCCAGACACGAATCCAAGCATCCCTCGGAAAAATCTGTGGGGATGCCCAGCAGATAGCAGAGGAGGATGCAGGGTAACAGGGCCCTGTGCCCACAGGCTGGGTGGGGGTGGCTCCAGTGGGCACACAGTCTGCCTCCAGGGCTGCTTGTCTGGGTCCTGACTGGAACGAGGCACAGCTTCCAGAGCTCCACAGCCTCTGGTTCCCAGGGAGCCACCCAGAGGCAGCCTGCAGGAGCACAGAGCACATGGACTTTAAAGTTAGACCTGGGTTCAAACGCTGGCTCCACCATCTACTAGCCTTGTTATCTCTCTCTCTCTCTCTCTTTTTTTTTAGTCACACAGTGTGGTATGCAGGATCTCAGTTTCCTGAACAGGGATGGAACCCATGCCCCCTGCAGTGAAAGCACAGAGTCATAACCACTGGACCGCCAGGGAGTTCCACTAGCCTTGTTATCTCATATGGCTTAACCTCTCAGGTCCTCAGTGTTCTCATCTACCAAATGGGTACAGGCAGAAGTCAGATGAAGTCTGCACACAAATCTAGAACAATGCCTGTGCATAGCAGGAACTTGATAAATGTTAATTCTCTTCCCTTCAGTTACTTTTTTAAAAATAAATTTATTTATTTATTATTTATTTTTGGCTGTGTTGGGTCTTCGTTGCTGCACGCGGACTTTCTCTAGTTGCAGTGAGCGGGGTTACCCTTCGTTGCGGTGTGTGGTCTTCTCATTGCGGTGGCTTCTCTTGTTGCGGACCATGGGCTCTAGGCGCACAGGCTTCAGTAGTTGTGGCACGCGGGCTCAGTAGTTGTGGCTCGTGGGCTCTAGAGCGCAGGCTCAGTAGTTGTGGTGCACGGGCTTAGTTGCTCCGCAGCATGTGGGATCTTCCCGGACCAGGGCTCGAACCTGTGTCCCCTGCATTGGCAGGCGGATTCTTAACCACTGTGCCACCAGGGAAGTCCCCCTTCAGTTACTTCTTGATAACTTTACTCCCCTGCCCAAAAGAGAGTAGCCCGGCTCCTGGGAACTTTCTGTGGCCACAGGGCTGGGAGGGCGCAGCCCTGGAATGACTGAGAAATCTGTGTGCTTCCAGTATTTCTAAACATTCTCCCTCCCTCCTTTGACCTTCTTGCTTCTTCTTTAGCTACTAAGGAATAAATTCCAGGCCGGACTGAGGTGGGGAGGGAGCTCAGGAAGTGGCTACTGTTTCCACAGGCAGGGTCAGATCCAGGTCCAGTCACCCCTGGGGGTATGTTGGCCTGGGTGCTCCATCAAGCACTTCCTCTAGCCAGGGAGCAAGGCCCAGCCCCTGCCCTCAGGGAGTGCATAGGCTAGGAGGAGAGCTAAACACAGCAAAAGCCACAGTGAATGTGCAGGGCATTGAGGGGACTCAGGCAGGCACTGATGAAGTTACTAAGTTGGCCACTTGCTCTTTTGGGTTATGACACTTTCCAGAAGCTCCTGATAAAAGGCAACTGAACAGCCCATTAACCCCTCACCCTGTAATTCAGATACGCATCTTAGCTTCCCTGCTCGTCTTCTCAAAGATGGCAGAACCCAGCGGAGAGGAGACACTAGAATGAAAATGTCCTGTTTGAGGCTGTGGGCAGCAATGTCCAGAGAACAGGGCAAAGAAGTCTGGAGGGGTGACTCCTGGGTTCAGAGCTGTCTGGCAGTGGAAAAACACTAGCCTGGCCAGAGGAAGAGCCTCACAAGGGAAACGGGGAAATACTGAGGTCACCTGTGTCACAGCTCTGCCCAGGCTGTGCTCTGTACGTGGCAGCAGAGGGCCTCCAAGGAGTCAGATGCCAGGAGAACAGAATCCTGACCTTAGGAATCACCTGATTCACAGGTAAGGAAACTGAGGACCAGCAAGGAGAGGGGGTTGGCCCCATCCCACGGGAGTTAATGACTTGGAGCTTGAGCCGTCTTCTTCCCCACTGTGTGGTGGAAAGACCTTAGACTTTGGAGCCAGATAGAACTTGATTTGAACCTAAACTCTCCCTTTAGTTTATGGCTAGCTATGTGGTCTTAGAAAAGTCATTCGCCTCTCTGAGCCTCGGTTTTCCTCATCTGTAAAATGGAGACAATAGCCCTTTTTCAGGATTGTTGTGAAAACCGAAGATAATATATGCAAATCACCTGGCACATAGCAGGCATATGACAGCAGGACCACTACTGTCATTACTTCTCCCACCCAAACTGCCCCCGGCACGGACAGGTAGGAAGAGGGCCGGCTGCAGCAGAAGATTTCTCTGTGCTTGGTGACGGTTATATGAGGGCGTTAAGTTCCCGTTGGTGGGGCCAGATGCATGGAAAGTAGAATATGCCCTGTGGCGGGGCAGAGAGGTTTTCTAACTAACCCTGGCTTGCGGAGGGTGCAGGCCCCGGGGGTCACCCCTAGCCCACAGCATGGAGAGAGGCCCAGGAGGCATGGC